>NC_090925.1:244060919-245260919 GCF_040938575.1 Ambystoma mexicanum | reverse complement strand
TCTCAGAATGCCACACATGCTCATCACGCATAGCCTCCCAGAATAACCGAGGCACTAATCATGCGTGGTATGGCCCAGCATGCCACTTGTGCTCATGTCGCATGACATGGCCCAGAATGCCAGAGGTGCTCAACACACATGGCATGGTACAGAATGCCAGAAGTGCTCATATTTTTCCAGATCTTTTCTTGGGAAGAGATAAAGTTGCAAAAAGGGGTCGGCTAGTAAAAATGGGAATTAATCCAGGAACCTTCAATGAATACCACATCTCCAATAATGAGGATTCCAGAAGGTCTGATGATGTGTGGTTGGGCTTTGAGACCTATTGGGAAACCATTCACTGGATGTCCTCTTTAAAGGGCCTTCTAGTCAGAATAACTAATTTAAGTTCTCTTTATCCACCCCTGCACCACAAACAGTCCAGCCCCGTAATAAGGAAGCAGGGCATCTCTTTGTTTGATGACTGGTTGTGGGTGGAGCCCTATCGTGGCACCATTCATTGGAGGACAGGACCAATTTTATTTCAAAGATTAGACAACAATGTGCTCATACCACCACTGCTTCTGTGCCATAGGGGATTTCCATGTGTGCACACTTAATTTTTCATTGGCACCCTATGTGAGGGTGCTAGCCAATCAGGATGCTTGGAAGACAGGCTGTATTCACAAGTACAAGCCAGCATTAAGAGCAACCTGAGTACTGTGTACCCCTCACTTCCAATCCTCTACTTATTTTCCCAGCAGCTCACCAGAGTGCACACCCTTTAGCACCCATGATACCCTGATATGGGTGCTAAAGGATTGTGATGCCTTCGCATTTCTCTCTTCAAGTCTCATTTCCGGGTTCATGACATCACTCTCATCAACACATATGAAGGGCTCCAAGAGAGCAGTGAAGAATTGCCAACCCTTTATGTAGGTTTTTGTCCTTTTTTTCCACCTAACAAACCACTAGCCCCCACACCTAGGAGTGATAACCCACAGGGGGTTGTCGACCCTGCCGGTAACATTACTGATGAGTGCTTTGAGGGACGCTCTGTCTCTTAACGTATGTGTCAGTTGTTCCAGGCCTTGGGCGGTCCAGTGAAAAGTGTTACGTCACCCCACCATGTATGGATCTCAGCGTCACACTGCTCTTCGTGCCCGATAGAGAAAGTATCTGGTTTTCTCTAACAGTCCTCACTATCCTCTATGACTTTAATAGGTCTATGTGTCAAACGTCTATTTTTTGCAGATTTATTCATTTAAAGGAACAACAAGATCCTCAATGGCCACCGGTGGTCTTTCGTGTCAGGTTCTAGTTGGCTCTGCTCTGTGACTCAGCGACCTATTTTTAGTCTTGATTAGTGCATCAAAGGTTCGGCAAGTACAGACTTTGATCATCAGATGGTAGGAAGATCACCAGAACGAGGATGTTACATGGAACTCTGGCTGAGCGCGTATGCTTCAGTGTGGAGTCGGAGGACGAGAACTAATTACCAGAAGACCTTAGATGCATATCACCTATAGTGTATCAGAGGGCCGGTAGGTACAGACTTTGATCACCAGGTCTTGCCCCTTCTCAGGCGTCCCTTTCCTACGAGGCTAGGGAGGTGATGCCGCTACTCAATAGTCCGCCTAGGGGTGTTAATATGCAGGAGGACCTCAAAGAGAGGGACTCCCCTCCCGGGGATAACCACATCCACCTGGGTAAAAGCTTCCCTAAACCCAAACACATAACCCCCTACCCTCCTGGTCACCCTTTTCTCCCACCATTGATTCTGGAACCATGTGTTATTGTAAAGCCACAACTGTGACAAATGTAAAACATACTGGGACGAGGAAGAGCAAGGGAAGCATATGGAATAGCAGTATGCAAATACAATCAAGTACTATAATGAGGTGGCCCACAGGAGGCATGAAAAATGCTAAAGAGACTTTGGTGAATGGTGTTGACGTTACGCAAGGGCGGAGTCAACAATATAAAGCAGAAAGCAAGAAAGCACCCAGAGACTCTCATCGCTGAAGACTGCAGTACGCGAACCAAACCCATGAAGTTCAAACTGGGGAGACGGAAGGGGAAGCAGCTTGCCAAAATGACAGGACACTGCCAAATCATCATGGGATTTGTCAGGGAGTCGACTCACTTGGTGGTGATGTGACTTCAGAGAGATGGACCGTTGTGTCCAGAAACGACACCTAGACAACCAGCCTCCTGTGGTGCTACGCAGGAAGCAGGAAGATGGAAGGGAGAGAGGCACCAGTGAATCTGTGAAGAACCAGGGTCATGTCCCAAGGATACCACAGACCATGGGAATGGCGGAAATACTGGGTGGATCTGGGAAATGGCACGAATAGAACAGGTTGTAGTAGTTTGTCAAATACCACCAATAAAGGAGAGTGCACCGAGAGTCATCTCCGTTGACGCAGTGACCTAACAAATACCACTGTGAAAACAGAGTGCATCAGGAGTCATCTCCCTCGCCTCGGTGGCACAAAAAATACCACTGTAAAAACAGAATGCATCGGTAGTCATCTTCCTTGGCGCAGAGACCCAACCATTTCAAGTATGAAAACACAGTGCATCTGGAGTCATTTCCCTCGGTGCAATGGCCCAATAAATACCATTGATAAAGCAGAGTGCACCATGAGTCATCTCTCTTGCCGCAGTGGTCTAACCAATGCTACTGTTCCAACCGAGTGCCTCTAGAGTCAATACTCCCTTGTCTCAGTGGTCCATCTAACACCACTAATAAGACTAAGTGTAATGGGAGCCCTCTCCCTTGTGGTACTGGTACATCTAATCCAGCTGGAAAACCAGAGTGCTGACAGAGGGAGACATCTCCCTCATCAAGATACTGTTTTTGGACAAAACAGTAAGGAGACATATGGAAGAAATACACAGAACCATGTGAATAATATCCCTGACCGAAAGTCAGAGTCATAAGGCTTCCTGTCTGGGCCTGTCTGGGCACGTACAGCGCCACGGAGCAAAACTCTTCTGATGTAACCCTGTACCATGAGGCGTTGCTTTTTCTCATACCGTGCACCTACTCTAACTCTGTCTTTTGTGTATCAGTACACCTGATTAAGCCTTCCCTTAACATGAGGTGTGGCTTTGCCAGACTGTGCACCTACTAGGATTCTATATTTCATGTCTACTTGTACACCTGCAGTTCCCCCCGCACCATGAGGCATGGCTCTGCCAGATCATGCTTTTCAAGAACCACTTGTATGCCATGATCTGCATGCGTGGTCGTGCACTTGGAATGCGTGGTCGTGCCCTTGGAAGAATGTCACTTCTCACTTACCGTAACTAGCGCCCTGATGCTTGATGGTTTGGTGAGCTGGGCTACATTAAATAAATAAATGAGGTTAAGTGTAAGCCAAATAAGGCAGTGAACTTCAATACTTCCTGGAAGGAATTAAAGAGTCTAGTTCGAGATCTCTACTCAAGTGCTAAAAGAACAGTGTGGATCTTTTACAGGAGGGCCAGGAGAAGGGAGCCATTCCCTTAGGCCAGTGTAGTTGAACACTGAAGGATTGACTCCTGCATTCCTATAAGACTGAAGTGTTAACCAGGTGAAGGGAGTCAATCTACTGGTGGAGGAAACAGAAACGTTACTTTAGTGAAAAGCTTGGGTTTTAGTATTAGGGTTAGATTAGATGGTTTCTACTGAGGAGAGGAAGAGCATGTCTTTTGACTGACATTCTGACGGACCACTAGGGTTTCTTAGGTCGAGGCAGGGCAAGCCCCATAGACATAAGGAAAGATAGGTTTCTTTATATTTATAATCAAGGTTTCCAGCCACCACCAGGGCCCCTGCTTGTCAGTTTCCTGCTTCTACATCCATAGCAGACAGGTCACCAGAACGAGGACGCTACATGGAACTCTGGTTCCGCGCGTGGGCTTGATTGTGTAGTCGGAGGGGTGGAACTCATTTCTTGAAGACCTGAGATGCCTACTATCCCTTGAGTTATCCTTCTCGCCACACAAGACCCATGGCTGCCACTTTCAGAGAGCATCTATACTTTGCTTTAGATGTGCATGTATATAATGCTCAGTAGACTATCCTGATGCCACCTGATAGGATCTGATTTATTGTAGAATTAAATTAGTGACAATATGATTTGAAAAGACGTAACCGTAGCTCCACAAATATATTTTTTTTAAAGGTTAATTGCACGAGGGAGCATCACATCCACGTGGACTCACTCTCATCAGCCCGGTGAACTGCATCTATGCGCTAGGGCATTCCACAGCCTTTTAGTGATTAAACACACTTGGGTAATATGAATCTTTTGGAGCAATATTGTCCTGCGCTCCTTGTTGATTGTTTTTCCAAGTAAAACCAAACATTAGATGATTACCATGCAGGAACAATGATTATGGAAACACGTTTATGAATAACAAAAAAAAAACAACGCAGAGAGAACAATTCTAACATTTAAAAATATTTTCTTTTTCATGTGGCACAGTAGTCATAAATCCGAGTAATATTGAAGGGGGTGTGTCACCGTCATGAGTGGCGGCACATGGTCAGTGTTCCCTGCTTAGCGCTTTGTTGAGGCTTAACAATTATTAATGGCTCTTTTCTGTTTCCTATTTTTCATTGTCCTAAAGTATTCACCTCATTGGATGGCTTTGAATCTTGTTATTTTTCTTTTGTTTCCAAGCCCTTCTTATGTTAATCTTAATAACACCTGCTTGTTTCCTTTTCAAATTGGATTTCCATAGACTGAGTTTCCTTTAGCTTATTTACCTTGTTGTGTGGACGTGTGTTACAATGCCTCTGTTTACAGCTTAATAGCGAGGAATCTTCTCTTATGGATGCCTGATCACCAACTCTGTGTTCACTGCAGGGCTTTAAGTGGACCAGGGCTAGCAGGAGCCGAACCCCGGCAACCTCCAAAAAGTGGAGCTCAGCTGGGCCTTGCTGGGGCTCCCCGGTCCCATCACGCCGTGGCGGTACATTATCCTGCTACGGCCGCTGACACCACAGGAGATTATCACACCGCAGCGATGGAATACACATGAGAAAAAGCTGTGACCGGAAGTGGCAGAGTTGTGCAAACTGCAACTTCCTCTCACGGCCCTCGTGAGGTTTGTAAGTCTTGCGAGGGCTGTGAGTGGAAGCTGCAGTCCCAAAGCTCAGGCAGCCCTGATAAAAGGGTCTGCGTGGTGTGCTTTGAGTGGCAGGATAGTAATCCAGTCTGGCACAGACTTTGACAGCTGTTGCAGTTTCAAAAGGTCGAGGTGAACATGGAGTTAACTTGGTGCATCTCTCTTAAGTTTTCGCCTCGATCAGCTGAACCTGCAACAGGTGTCATGTTAGTAAAGGCTTTTTGAATGTATTTGTATTTCTAGCAGCACCGAGTTCGCAGAGGGAGAAATGTCATATGAGGAGGGACACAAAGTTGGGATGGAAGTGCTTCAGCTCCACAATGCACCCACGAGGAATGCAGCCAAGGCGCTTGCACTCTATGCTTCTGTAGCTTCGTAATACAGAGGAATACAGGGGGTTGGGTGCAGGGTTAGGGGGAGAGGGGAAGTGGCCGGTTCTGGGGTCCTCCTGCCTAACCACAGTCCAGTGTTGGCAGATCCGTACTCATGTGTAAGCCTAAACTCGTGGGGTTCGATTTGTAGTTTCTCTGATCTATAAATTCACAGTTACCCTGTATGCCCCCCTCTGTGTACTGCAGTTACCCCCTTCCATAAAGGCTGGCTGCATGAGGACCCCTGAATGCCGCCCTACCTGACAATTAGATGACACAGCTGTAGGGTTCAGTTGGCTCTACATGTGCTGGGTGCGGCACTGGCCGAGAGAGGGTGGGGATAAACACGATTCAGTGCCATTGTCAAAGGCGTTTGCATAGTGCACAGCAGTCCTTAGCATGCCTGTCTATGCAGCGCTGCATCTAGTCTGAAAATGCAGCCTTGGCACAGCTCAGATATCAGTTTTGTTGGATCCTGATTTGGGTGGGACACAACATTGGTTCTTCCCACTGAAGAAAGTTCTGAAACTAACTTTTTCTTAATTTGTTTAACTCAGTAAAGCCTTCACCTTCTTCATGCACAGCTTCTGGGAAATCCTCGACCGGAGCTATATCTTCTCGCTATAGGAGTGAGTGCAAGGGGGGAGAAATAGGCCTGCCAAATGAAAAATATCCATCCAGCCCAATATTTGTATCATTAATCAAACCAGATAATGGAATTGTTTTAATGCAAAAGCATTGATCCTGCTGCCCAGTTCGTTGTCCCTGCTCTCTAATCATGCGTCCTAAGTCTATCTGAGCGAGAGATACTGGGGGTCATTATGAGTTTGGTGGTATCCCGCAAGTAAATCCGGAATTACCGGCACTCGGTCTGCAGGAATTACCGGCAGAGTCTTACTGCCAGTATGGGTATGCTAAGCCCCATTCCTTGGAGCCTATAGGACTTCCTGTGGATGTCCAGTATTACTGGCACTGGTGATACCGGCTGTTTTGTTGCCAGTGGGGTGCCTGACTTACCTCCAGCTCTTTGCTGGAGGTAAATTAGGCTTCCACCGGCAAACTTGGAGTATGATGGTCCGGAACCGTACCGTTAAATGGAATTACCAGCACGTTCGTTCCAAACCGGCCTACTTGTACACTGTGTGTGGGGGGTTTAGACGGGCAGATGTAAAAATGTTTTATATTTTTCAGCTCTTCAACATTTCACTGCTTTCGCCACCTACCACAGGGCAGCCACATCTGTGTACCAAATATCCTGCCAAATAATGACTCCATTAGAAGAGGCGAGAGGGGAATGGGGCATTGGATGCATGACTCACTACCAATGCCCCCTTGGAATATTTGTTATATAAAAACATGCATGGGGATAGCAGAAAGCGCCAGGGTATGGGTAGGATAACATCTGGTTCACAAATAGGATATAGTAACTTATATATAAACTATGAACGTTCAGTGCAGCAAACTGCAATTGTATTTTGTACAGATAGGAAGCCAGGATTGTCCAGCCTGCACGGGCTAGAAACAGATCCATAGTGATATCTCCCCAAGATTGCTGGCAGCCATTAAAGATGGCAGCAAAGTCGGAGGCATTTCCAAAGCGCACGTCTATTCCGACTTCGCTGTTCGACTACCTACCATCACTGAAAATATTTCTGAGTGCGGATGAGAAAGCTGGCCCAGTCAATCCGAGTAGTGACCCAGCACAGATGATTGCACTAATGAGCCCAGGAGCTCCACTGCATCTGCCACTACACTGCAGCCTGTTCTAATCGCTGATTGCTGGAGCGCACAGCAATGGTGTTATTTTAAAGCTGAATACGAATGGATTTTTTCTGGCTTCAGGTCATCTTGGATGGTCTGTCTATAGGGAAGTTAAATCATCAGGTGACTTATTGGTGCACTCCAGTGGGCAAGGGTTGCACATAAGCATGGCATGGGCCAACGGAAAGGTGGGTCCTACAGGTTCAGGAAAACAGTCTTTGCAGAGGCAGCTCCGAAAGAAGATAGTGGAGCCTAAGTCAAGTGCCGCTGGTAAGGAATCACAAGATATTATGATAGAGCGAAAAAAGAACCACATGATGAAAGCCATGCATCAAAGCAGTGTCAAGCATTTGGAGATCACGTGCAGTTTTTCACACCATCTTCTACCGGGCCGAAAAGAACCGGCCATTCACAGATAAGCCTAATTTGGTAGACCTTCAGGAAATGAATGCAGTGCAATGGGCCGTGTGTTGCACAGTAATGTTACTGCAACCAGAATGGACAGACTTATTGCATCAGAAATGCAAAAGAAGTTGGTATTTTATATCAGAGAACACAAGCCAAAGATTAGTGTTCGTGGACGAGAACACCACTGTCAGCAACACATCCACATTGCTTATTTATCTGCAGGGTCTTCCTGGTACTCATAGTAACCCAGCCACCATTTTCTTTGGTCTAGTTGAGCTGCAAGAGACAAGTGCTGTGGCCATAAAGGCAGCTCTGCTGGGATATTTTAAGAATGTTGATGTCACAAAAACCCTGTTGCATATGATCTGGATTGCAATTTGTTCTGATAGTGAAGCTGTAGTGTCTGATAAAGATGGTCAGGTGACCACATGATATAATATTATATGTTATTTATAACATGCTTAATACCCAGAGGTTTCTAAGCGTGGACCCGGGGATCTAACCTGTGTTGCTCCATGTCAGCTTGCTTCCAAGGTGAGCACGTTGCCCCTGAGCTATCAACCATCCTCACATCATCGAGAGCTGAATTTCCAAATCTTGTTTTATCTTGGCATGGTCTAGCTCATCACCTTGAACTTGCTGTAGCAGAAACAGTTGCTGAAGTAGGCGGGAGCAATCATTTTAAAACGTTCATGGACTCTTTGTACTCCACATACATCATGTCACCAAAAAACACAAGGCAGCTAGAAATGGCTGCCAGTGATCTGGGTTTGGAGCTGCAGAAGAAAATGGGGAAATGATGGACACATGCTGGGTTGCATCAAGTTATAGGACAGTTCAAGCTGTTTGGAACTGCTTCCCTGCTTTGTGTAAGCATTTCAGAGAAGCTTCCAAGGACCCCTGAAGACCCATGAGAGACTGAAGCAAATATGAGGGTCTCCATAGAAAGCTTACCTCCAGTTCTTAACTGACAGATCTAGGGCTGATGTGTGATGCTCTGCAAGAACAGAAGGACTTGTCATTAGCTCTTCAGAGGCGGGATAACACAATTGTTGATGCACATAGACTTTTGGTAGGGCAAGTTCAGCGATTTTCTGTGATGACGGAATCTCCTGGGAGTTTGCTTCTGCTGCTCAGAATGCAGTTTATTGTGGACAAATCAAGGACATTTGTATTTCCCAGGGAAGAGCACACTCTGTGTCACTCAATGAAAGGCAATTTTATGAAAGCCTTTCAGTTAACATTGCTAAAAGGGGTGTGCCAGACTCTGATAAAGAATGCATAGCCTTTTTTAGCGTGCTAGATGCAAAGCATGGTGAAGAAATTGTCCTATATAGTGAAAATGAAATTCAGAGACTGTGTTCTAAATTTTCGCTCCAATCAGAGACGCCAAACGTGCCTTCAGATATTTTAAGGAGTTTGGGGGCAAAAAGGTGTCTGAAGCATTTAGAACCTTCGTTGCCTGCAAGTAATGCAAATTGTGATTGAATTGCTTTTCCAAGCAGAGCATCCCTCCACGTGGCCACTATTTCTTCCTGTTTATGGCTGAAACCTAATTTATTTTCAAATTTCTTTATTGGCATTTATATAATAAACAGTTGCATTGTAGCCTCGAGCGATCACAGTGGTATAAACCAGGAATAATCAAAATAAGCCATTTAGAAATTAACGATTAAGCAGAAACAACAAAACATAAACAATATTAACAAGTCTCCGGATGGTCAATAATGAACGCAACGTAGGGAGGTCAGGAAACAAATAAGTTCAGGTTAGGGACTGCGTAAGTATTCTGTGGCAGATAACATGTATCAATAGGGGCGAGTTTCTCAAGGGGGTTTATCGTCATTGGGGGGGTTAAGTAAGGCCCAGGTGAGAGTTTTCCAGGCTTCAAGTGCTAAGCTCGTGTCTTCAGGGGATGTGGCAACACCATCCTCCCAAACTGAGGTTTCTGCCCCTATCCAGCGTTCCAATTCGTTACGCCATACTTGGTATCGTGGGCCCCCAGGGCGCTTCCAAGCCATAGCAATGGTCCTTTTGACCAGAATGCATACCAGGTCCATAAGCTTAACTGAGTGTTTGAACTTGGCCAGTCTGGGATACGTTCCAAGAAGGCACTCTTTCGGGGTCCACTCGTATCTGGTCATGTCTGCCTCGCTACAGAGGAGCTCTGCTCTCGCCCAGAGTTGTCGGGCCTGGACGCATCCCCAGAACATATGCATAAGATTTGCTTCATCTCTACCACACCAAGGGCAGTTATGTTGGGGTAGCTCATATATGTTGGCTATTCTAAGTGGTGTCAGGTACGAGCGGTATAACATATTGAGCTGAATCAATTTAAATCTAGAATTTCTAGATACCACGTTAGGAAACGCTAGTGCTCTCCCCCATTCAGCTTCAGACAGTTCATGTCCCAAGTCCTCTTCCCATTTGAGTTTGAGGTCACGACTACGGGGATTGGGCCTATCGATTAGGTGACTGTATATACGGGACACAGGCCTCCATCCATCTCCCAAACTATATAGGTGCGTTATGAAGGGGTCAGTTTCAGGTTCTTCTGGCCACGTGTCCCATTTAGTCCGAGCAAATTTACGGATCTTTAATGGCTGAAACCTAATGGCCCTACAGTGAAAGCTTTTAAGCCATTGTCCTTTTTTAAAGTTGGCTAGCAAAAGGAACACGAACAGCTGATGAACGGCACTGTGAGCAACCTCAGGCTGTGGAGTCAGAAAATACAATATTAAGGCTTTTACACCATGCAAAGGGAAATACACCGACACGGGCTTGTAAAGATTCCCAGAATCTTTATTGCAAAACTGAACAGTTACAAAACAAAGTATACAAATAGCTATTTGGCCGTCAATACATCACAGAGACCACCAGCAGGGTTCAATGTGAGCAGTGAACAGGATTTGCTAGCTGGACATCAGCGTATTTATACATTTTCGTTATAACGATGTCCAGCCTCTTTCAAGTTAATCATGTACTGGGCTAGGGTCACGCCAGGTTCGTTCCTAATTTACATATCTCGTGCATGCGGTTTACTTTTTAATACATTTACTAACAAACATTATTATTCTCTAAGTTTTACTTTACACTCTTTACACATTGCTTTAATACAGGTCAAACAAATGTTTCGCATGTTGTATTTGGATAGCGTTATTGTTCTTGTATCCTTGTAGGTTAACATCGCCAATTCAAGTAATCCCCTGATCCCGAGGTCAACAAAGGACAAGGTCTACATGACCCTAACATGTAGCCTGAAGGCAGATTGGACATTATCTCTCCTTCAGAGGTTGAAGAGGTTAAAGCAAGAACAAGAGAACACAAGATGGCCATTTTAGGCCACAGGGTGACTTTGTACAATAAACTAAAATGGCGGCTCCAACCTAAAATGGAGGCTTGATTCACTCAAAGTCACAACCTTGTAATACGGATTTCCTGGCAAAGCGACTGGGCATAGACCAACATATACAATGAGGACGAAACAATATTATATCAGTTCTAACAAGGCAAAGAAAGACGCACTTGAGGAATATTATATGGGGTTCTGGGAAATCACCAATTGTTTGAAAATTTGAATTTAACTATGAGAAATCTTGTTTTTTGTTTAATTTTAAAGCCATCTCTCACTTTATGCATGGCTCTGCAGTGGATAGATTTGAAGGGGTTTCTTGCCCCAGCTAAATATTGAGATGTTAGAGCACCTGCTAATGTACCTCAACACCTAACCTTCTGTCAATCGCCCTAGTTAAGGGTGCAATAAATAATGACTTTGAACTTTGATTGGTTATGCTTTAAGGAATGTACCAAGCAGACTGTGTTGCGATGTGCACTTAGTTATGTAGGCCAGACCACGCCTGTGCATTCCCTTACATGTGCTTCATTAGGCCACGCCCATCAATTCTTAGACCACACCAATGAAGCAAGCCACGCCGCCAAATGAGATAACCCACTAAAAGCGCTGATTCATGTGGCATGCTGCTCCATGCGATGACTCTTGTAACAACTGTGTGAATTTATTACGCTTGGGTAATATGTTTGCTCATGTGCAGCCATGTGACATAATGACCACCCACCAACACGGGCCACTGTAGCCCCCTCGCGCTCTACACCAGTGACATCCTGCAGGCTTTTGCTCCATTTTAGAACTCTCCAACTGCCACTACAAACCCTCTCACCGCAACCTTTACAAGAGTTTCCCTCACGTGGGAGCCCTGCCTACTTTGTAGGCCTTGGTGTTTTCATGGTGCCTCCTACATTGTGCTTTTACTCACACTTCCATGGGACAATGCCGCCAGTCGCCACTTTCAGAATACACCTATTGCCTTTATTTCACCCAGTTTTGATTTGGGCTTTGCCACTGTTCCCTTCCCGCAGATTGTTCTGGTCCTAAATGACAACTTTCTAATGGTGTTTCTATTCACAAAGGTTGGTCTGTTACTGCACTTTCACTTTACCATAGTCTTTTCTCTCTCTTTGTTTATAACCAGATTTGGACCGCACCTGAATGTTGGTCCTTTTTCATTTTCTCTCCTTGGAGAGGCACCACCTTTTGATGCTCCTTGTTAGCACTGTGCTGTGCCTTGCGCTCACTTACCTTGAGAAAGCGCCTTTGCGTGAAACAAGCTGAAATTGAAATAAATGTGTTTTTTGTACACTGTGTGGCTTTTTTAACGTTGTGGACTACTTCCCTTGGCAGCCTATCTCCAAGGTGTCCGCCGAAGCCTGCGCGCAGGAGCTGCAGGCACGTCACGCTCTTTCCCTTTGCAGCAGCCAAAACCCTCCACCCTTCTTGGTTGCCTGGCCTTGAAGCAAAGTTATCATCATCCAAGAGAGTTAAACAAATTCCACTTTGGAGACCATTGTTGCCATTGTGGTCCTACCACAGTTGTGTACCATTGCGCACCCTTCCCACATTGCCAGCTGCTGGAGGCTTGCCTTTCTCTTCGGTAGAGAACAGGCCCAAGTGGCTCTGATAACCTCTAAATTGTACAACAGAGCTCATCAATGTTCTTTGTCACAAATTGCTCTTGCCCGGATCCGAAGCTCAGAGAGCGACCCATCAAACCGGCTCCTTCCTTCCACAGATGCCGGATAAGGCTTGGGTTAGGTCAAAAGCAATAACTTCTATTTGCTTCGGAATTGTCAATTTAAGGGAATGTAACATCTCGAGCCACGCTACTGAGATAAACAATAGATTGGGTTCGACAACACTCATTCCGGAAGGCCTGCCATTTCCTCTCACCTGAATCCTGTCCTTCAGTGCTTGCAACATTTCTTATTCTTCAGAAAAACTTGCACTTCTGGGACTAAAACATTGACAAAGCAAACCGTCTTGGCTTTTGTGTAGGCATGGGATAGGCATTTGCCAGGTACTGCTATAATGGTACTACCTCGCCATAAGATGTTAGCAGGTGGCAAAGAATGTGACTACCAGGGCATATAATGTCAGTGCCTGGCCAATGCTTGTCTAATACCTCTAAACAATTCAATATTGTTAGCTTGGCCAGTGCTTGTTTTTAACATGTGTTTGCTGCAAGTGAAAGATATGAGGACACACATATTGCTTATAAATCAAGTGCCTGAAGACACGCTTGGTTAATATATTTTATTACAGTGGGTGCACCTTTACACCTGCAGTTAGAACATTATCTCTTAGAAGACTACTTTGAAATGATATTGGTAGACCCTATACAGCACATAGTTGGGGTTGTTGCATGAAAGTGTAATCTAAAATAGCTCTCAGGGGGGATGTGTTCAAGGTGAGGAGGGCCATGTAGATAATGGGAGTGGGCTGTAGGGATTAACATGGCCATGGGCAGTCAATGGGTGGGTAAGAAATGCAAATAACACCCACCAGACCTGTGTCCCTGCTCACTTCCCATTTCCCTCCTAGCTGTAATCCAATGCAATAGTTGTAGTTTAAAGGTGGCGCTGAAGTACCATCTAATGACCAAAACTAAAAAGGGTTGGCAGCAAAAGTTAAACAGGCCTCAAGAAAACAAGTCGTTTTAACCCTTTTCCCATGGGTGCCCTGCGAAGCTCAGGCAGTGTTTTCATGTGCTGCCAGATTTGATGGAAGTCCAGAGCCACCTATGCAAGTCTGGCTTTTATAGACCAGCATGGACTCCAAAGCAATGGTCTGCAGCTGGATGTCTGGCTATTTAGCCTCCTGCCCCATAGAGCTCCTTCTGTATTTTCAGTCAGCCTCTGGGGCCGATTTTTCAACGAGGGACCTGCATCTCCCCTTTTTTTGTTTAAATTTGTTTATTAATGGGTAGACACAGCTTTTAACATTTTACATTGCCATAGTGTTCATACAGTACCGTTATTTTTACGGGTCATCATAAACCATTTCTCATACCCCAGCATATACTTTGAATTAACATCAAATCAACATGTCAACAGTTGTTGTTTAGATTATGAAACAAGCGGTTTCTAACTATTGCATGCTTCACAGGTTCAGGCAGGTAACGCGTTGAGCATGGCGCGGTGTAGTAGTCTTGACTGCTCGAGGTTGGGGGTCAGAAGTTCTATCACCTGGTGACTACACAGGTGTGGGGCTCTCTCATGACACCCGTGACCCCGATCATTGCCTCTGCTTTCAGTGCAGGTCTCAGTGGAGAACTGTTTGTATCTTGCAATTTGTCGATCCTGGCACCTCTCCCGTCATGGAGGGCGCAGGTCGGCAGAGGCCATCATGTCGTTTAACATTTGTCCCCAATCAATACTATTGTCCACTTCTGTCTCTGTCGTAGTTTGGTCCCTAAGCAATTCCATCTCTGCCTTCCCCCAGCGATATACATCTTTTGACCACTGTTGGATCGCCGGACCCTTTGGGTGTTTCCAAGAGATGGCAATTCTGCATTTGGCTAGTATAAGAAGAAAGGCCACGTTGATCAACTCTCGACTGGAGCATCTGATCTTTGGTATGGTCCTCTGGCTCCAGCACAGAGAGGAGTTGACTGATCTGACTGCTTGCCCCCCCCTTCTCCCCAAATGTGAAGAGTCAGCTTCTGCCATGCCTTCTAGTGAGCTTACGCAAGACCTGCCTGCAGATGTGAAGGAAAACTTAGAAATGGAAACACGCAAACCATTGTGGTGTGGGTGGGATCTGACAGGCCACTCGGCAGGTCACTGTAAATCGTATACGTGACACACTTCATGCATGTGATTTACACTGACCATTACAGGCATAGATAGGGTGTGGCAGCAGCCTTATAACAATAATATAAAGTGCTCATGTGTAGTGTACCTTTAGTGACATGGCACTTCCTGGATTTTTCCTTGTGAACCAATAGTACATTTTTAGTGTTTTACCTCTTTTTTGTCTATATAATTGTGCTGCAAAATGCATTTATTTAAAAAATGTTTCTAACTTCATTATTCGGTGCTCCCTCGCTGCGCTCGAGCTAATTTGAGGAAATATTTAGCATGGGCGTAATTTTAGGCGGTGACGGGGGTGTTTGTCCCCCCCAACTTTCATGGGACACCATTTTGTCCCCATTCATTTTGCTGGGACAACTTTTCTTCAGATGTCATGTCCCCCCCCCAACATTTTCAGCAAAGTTACTCCACTGATATTTGTGCCGCTCAAACCTGTTATCAGGGGCCGCCCGAGAATCGTGAAATTGACTGGATATGTTTTGTTGTTTCTATAGAGACACAATTATAAATGTTATGGCTGTCCATCCCATTTTTCTTTAAAACGGTGCTGCAAAATGCATCATTTCAATACATTATTTTTTTTTAAATTGTTGAGAGTGAAAACCCCTGGCCCCTGAAACAGCCTTCACTATTTAGGGCTCACTTGCTATGCTTGGCCGCTCACACTAATTTTGGGAAAAAAGGTAGGACCCTTCACTGAAACACTGAAAGGAAGCAGTTGTACATGTAGTGACCATTGTGCATTACACCAAAGCCAGCGGTGAAAGGCAAAACGGCAATGCTGCCGTCGCGGGCGTTTTTTTTTTCTTTCTTTTTTTAAAAGTATTTATTTGAACGGGCACTACCAACCCGCCCCTTCTAGACCACGCCCCTTCTGGAACCGCCCCCTCGCCACCCCGGCCCTTGTGGGATCCCCCACCACATTTTTTCCATTTCCACCACTGCAGGTAGAGGTTCTCCGATCTCTGAGCAGGGTGCAGCATGGTGCTGTGAGGTGGAGCAGGGTTAGCTTGGCATCATTGGAGCCGGTGACGGCGTATTTCCAAGGCCAGAGCAGTGTTTGGTTCTCAGTATGCAAGGCCATCACGGTGCTTTGCAAGTATATGTAGGGTTGACTGAGCCGATACCGGTTGAGCTGTTTTGTTTTTTTTTACTCAAGGAAAGTGTGAGGGATGGAATCGTTTAATGATATCTCTCTTTCCTTATTCTGTATCTTGCTCCCTAATTATGCCTAATATGCCTAGCCCCAGAGCTAAAGCCAAGAAAATGCCCATACCACTGGCGGCTTTAGACATAACCCCCCTCCCCAAAAACAACCGTCCAACAGAAGTACTGGCCTTGAGTGCCCAAAGAAGGTTGATATTGCAAGTCACAAGATCCTGCTCTTTTGAAGATGGGACTGATTTCGGCTGTTTGTCAGTCGCACCATTAATTAGCACGAAATTGTTTGATGGGTCGTTAGCTCGTATTGGATGCCTTCTTAAGAAGGCTACCCTGGAAAGCTGGGACCAAGGGCTGAATGCTGCAATGTCACCCCTACACACAGCACATGTTCCTGAGGTTAACAGTGAAGGGTCAATTCCTGGACAATTAACACTGAACAGTGTTCAGTTAGTTACTGCGGAGGTCTAAGAGCATAAAGACAAGTCTCCCTATCAAGTGGCCCTTAGTAGGTAGCCCTGTGCAATGGTCACCAAGGAAGGACAGAAGAATGGGGGAATTGAATTTATGTAATAATCTTTCAGATTTCTTTGCATGGTTGGACGTGATAGACAATGTTGGGGTACACTTTTGGCCAGAAAAGGTAGACAAATCCTGTCTGTGGGATCAGCCTATCGATATAGAAATGAACAACCCTCGAGGTGTTAGGACCCAGGGATCTCAAACAACCCAATGCAATCTGAGTTGTTTGCACCCCCAGAACTTTAATCAACCCTTGGGGGAAGGGAAGGGCATGAGTTTGGGTAAAACCTGTGATATCTCTTGTCAGATGAGATACGATACAGTCCTCAAAGGACGAGGTTATGGAATGTCGGAAAGTTCTACCTAACTCGCATATCTTAACTTCCAATCTTTCCAATGTAAGGGGGCAGCTAATATAAGTATCTAGGCCAACTTCTCGGGCGGACTCAGGAGATCCGGCCCAGGCCTTTGTACACCGTCTGCAACAGCATACCGTCAACCCTAAACATTGTTTCCTTAAACGGCTGTGTGTTAGCAAATCATCCATTCCTCCAATTGCTGAAGACCTTGTGAGGAAGTCTGTAATGGATCCGAAGACCTTTATCATTTCTAATGTGGAGACCGGAGCAGGTTTTGAACCAAGAGACGCCCTAAGGATTAAGGTGCTGGCATGGCTGTGCCAGAAGACTGGTCCGGGTCCTGTAAGAATGTCCGATCTCAAAATTAGTAAAAAGATTAAGATTGACCTGTGGTGCACTCAGAAGGATTAGAATTGTATATTGCTGGGGTGCGGCAGAAGGAATTTGCCACCCTATTTTGCCCTCTGTGTTGATATTTCCAAAGCATCATCAGACCTCAAACTAGTAGTAGGTTTTGTTCATTAGTAGGGCTGTTCTTTGAATCTCTGACCGAAACATTTTTCTGAAGCAAAGACTTTATTGTTTATATGCTTGCACGTTGATTTGTATTTGTAGTTGTTGGTTTATGTTTCCTGTGCCCCCTGATGCCTGAGGGCTCCGGCGCATAACAAATAAATAAATAAATACAGGCTGTTGGCACAATCTAGCTCAAAGTCCAAGGTTCTAATACTCCAAGTCTCAGAAGCGTAAATGCAGGTGTTAAAGACAGGTGTAAATGTCATGCCTGTTTTAACATCTCGAATACGGCTCAGGGACATTTTAGTGGTTTTGAGGGCTGAGAGGGGCAGCAAAAATGGAGTTTCATTTCTGCCTCCCTTTTCTAAATTCAAGACCCACTTGGTTGTGCAGCAGCATGGCATTTTCATGCTTGCATGAACCAAATGGATTCCTATAGATTCTGCATGCTTTTTCCACCAGCAAAAAGCAGGAGGATTCCATAGGGATCCATTGTAAATGTGGCCTGCCATGTGTCATTTTGCACAGCAGAGTGCAAAAGGGACGGCGTAAAGGCATGTCCACCACCATTTTACACCTCCCTTTTACCCTGCACAGTGCAAATGATGAATATTACCATAAGTGCACACATAAACTGTCTGCTCCAGGCAATTTCTGCTTTTTTAAAAAAAATGCGCAACAAATTAAGTGTACCAAAAAAGTAGTGGAACTCTCTTCCACTTGGAATTGCCTTCTCACCCCATGACGACTCTCACTACCCATGGACTCGGACACATGCTCACTCTACCTTCCCCCGATAGAAACCCTATAACTGGGCCCTGCCTTTCCTCCATTCCACCCCCAACACTGTGTTTTACAACTGCACTATCAAGACTGAAAGAAAGACAGTGAGAGAAAATGCACCTTAAACGACCACCATTGGTTTCGGTTATTGCACCCCACAGCTGTATGCACCCTCCACTTTTTAATCACCTCCAACATTGGCACCTGCTAAGGGACATGCCAAGGAATATAGCAACCCCTGCCCTCACCCACCCATTACCTCCACACACAGCTGTGCCTGCAGCAATTTCTGGTTAATTGTGCTTATAGTGAGAATACATCGCAACATGTAAATACCCAGGTATATACAGACTCTCATGGCATTTAAATGATTTACTGTGCCAAGCAATCTGTTTACATAAAGATCCAATTCATTAAATGTCACAATTATTCTTTATTTTATAAGATGCATAAGAACATTCAGAGAGAAAATACGTGAGATTTCATATCATTTAAAAAAATGCATAACTGGATCAGTGATGTGACAATACATTTTAATCCTACCACAAACACACAACATACCGTGATCTACCACTCTGACTCATCCAAACCAACCACATTCATACACATTCAAATCCTTTCATGCTGTGCAAAAAACCACAATAAGAACAATTCACTAGGAGAAGTGGGCCACGCAGTTCGACCTCAAGAGCAAAGTTCTATTTTCTAACATTAGTAACCGGCACGCACGGCGCAACGGGAATACTGCACGGTGATTGGCTCATTTGTTCCCGGCGAGGGGCGTGTCAGTCCCTCAGCCAATGAGGAGGCTCGAAATGGGGCAATCCCTGCTCCGAGCCTCCCCATGGCTGGAGGCTTCCTTCGTCCCCCGCCGGGGACTCAGGTAAGAATTATTTTTTTTCCTCCCTCCTTCCACCTCCCACCCCACCCGACTTACCTTCTAACCTGCAAACTCCAGCGGGGGACGATGGAAACCTCCAGCCATGTGGAGACTCAGAGCGGGGCCATCCCCGCTCCAAGCCTCCACACGGCTGGAGGCTTCCATCGTCCCCCGGCGGAGGCCGTGGTACTTTTTTTTTTAATTTTCTTCCCCGTCCCCCTCCCTCCCGCCCTCCCAACCCCACTTACCTTCTTTTTTCTTCTGGTCTTGGGAGGGAAAGCGCTGGGAACACTTGTGTTCCCAGCACGTCCGCTCCCGATGGCCGCCATGGAAAGGGAAAACAGACTACGTTTTCCCTTTCCCGGTGGCCATTTTTTTTTTTCTGTTTCGAAACAAGTGAAACAGAAAAAAAATGCCATTAGCACCCCGGTCTAACGGGCCGGGTGCTAATGGCAATAAGACCCTCGGCGGCGGGCCAATACCACATATGGTAATGCCCCCCGGGCTTCGTTAAGCTTCGTTGTAACTACGGCCCCAGGGGCATTACCTGGGCGGTATTGGCCCGCCGCCTTGGGTCTTATTGCCACAATAAAATGCACCAACATTTTTTTCCGTCATGGCATGTATCACTCTGTTATTTTGATACAATGATTTTCCACAAATGTTATGCAACTGTCCAAGTTGTTATCCTGATGGAGCTTAAAACAATATGATGTATACTGAGAATACAAACAGTGAACTCAGTGACTAATTACTATTATTCTGCTAGCAATGAATTTAAAATGTTACATATCTGCATCCATAAAGATGACAGGGCAGGCCTCATTGAGAGGCTAGAACACTGCAGGCTGCGTGTCCAGAAGGGATCCTCTTGAACGCGCTCACTGCTAACAACAAATCTAGTCCCAAACTTCCCATCGAGATTTGCAATCGCCTGACACCGAGTCAGAATGTGCCTGTTAGTCTCCAGGCAGGTATCACTTTTGCATAGCCTACAGAGTTTTTTGGGGCCAGGAATCCCCTGCCTGGCACCAGTGTCAGCCAGCGTCGGCAATTTTTTTTTTATTTATTTTATTTATTTAAAGTGCAAATTGATTAATTAAACCCTTATACACTAAGACCAAAAAACAAAAAAAGTCTTTAAAACAATTGCAATTACAATAATTCCTCAAAATTTGAAAAGAAAAGAATTGTTCATTTATACATTCACTCTATAATCACATTACCCGCAATTTCATTTCCATTAAAACAATAACATAATAATTCTACGAAGAGTGGGGGAAGGGTGGATTACAAGATAAGCAGGTGGAGCAAGACCTTTCCTATAGAGTCTCCCACTCACACACTCTTAGCTTAAATTAATTCATCAATACATTATAGGCCGATTCCCAAATGAGCTGCCAACCAATAATTTTGAAAATATTCTCACACTGTAATTTAAAACTTTCCATTATTTGTTTGGAATTTTGAACCATGGCTGCCACTGATATTAGCAGCAAAGGACACCCAGGTGCGGCACAGAGCCTAATATAGAGTGCAGCATTTTTAACGTCAATATCAAGTTCTCCACCGATATTAATCCTAATTCAAGATGGATAACCTCGACTGGGATCGCTTGTAAGAGTGCCAGGATCTTCCTCCAAAGCTGCCCCTCAAGTATTTCCACCCATAAGCCGTGATGTTGCAAATCAGCGTCTAAACCATAGGTCAACATGGGTACCCCACATTGCTTCTAAGCCAGCCGAAGCCCCACCGGACAATAGCCAGCAGTATTAGAAGCAGGCGTTTTGATAGCCCCCAACAATTACAGTGTTTTCATCCGGTATGAGGCAATCAATTCCTTACTGTCTCTTTGGTCCGTTACCACGTCACCCACATACGTATACATGGATATACGCTTAAATTCTCCCAATCAGAGATGGGATAAATAATTTGCCCACCTAAATCCTGCCAATTTTCATGCATTTCGTTTTCACAAAGTGTATGCTAAGGTAAAGTCAGAATCCTGCGCATAATCGCACAGATTACGTGTTTTAGAGGTAGGCATAAATTGTCCACCTGACAGTAGATATCCTATCATAATCCCACCCTTTATAGAAAGTATACTTAGATGTTCCCCTGGAGCCTATTGTAACCCTTCGTAGGTGCTTGCTCATTGGCCACGCAGTGTGATGTCACGTATGACAAATCTTTAGTATATAAATGTATTTTTATGTGAAATGTATGAGAGATAACTGAGCGAACATCCGTTGATATCCATTTTAACTCCCTGTTTTAGATAATTGATAATAAAACAGCAAACTTTGCCATCTTCCTGAGTTGGTTCGATAATTTTGGTGTCACAGTTATTCTCCATCCCATCCATTGCATGCATGTTACCCAAAGTGCTCTAAGCTCACGATGTCTTCATTTCCTTAGATAATAAGCCAGAGCTATTTAGCTTTGCCTGAACCTCTGTGGCTGAGAGCACCTGAGTATAATGCTTGAGGAGGGTCTCTGGAATGCCTTTGTTCCTAATCTTAATCCACAGTTTCACTCGAATAACAGTATCAGAAACTGTGCCGAAATCTATTTATACAGCTAATAACGGGGCTTTCTGTAGGGCACTTTTAAAACTGAAATAAAGAAAGACACACCAGCGCCTGAAAGATAGTTCAGTGGGGTGTGGCACTTATTCGCAGCGGTACGTACTACTTTGGTTGAAAGAAAATTGGTTGATATTTTTATCACATTTTTTACTACAGGTAGGTAATGGTGGGTGGGGGGGTCGGGCGCATGCAGCACCACAAGAAACGAATACACTACCCTTGTTGAATTCCTGGAAGCAGATGCGGACGAACCACAAAAGAAAAGGCAAAAGATGTACCAGTTCCATCCAGAGTGGGAAACCATTTGTGTTTTTCCAGCGTAAAAAGAAAATGTGTACCTTTAATCTACAGTGTCCAAGGAAAAAAGAGTAACGTTGATAGGCATTCTGCAAGAATACACACAAGTTAAGAAAATAAGGTTCCCAATTTTCCTAAAAAGTAAGTAAACTAAGTGCTGTCATGCAAATACTGTTACAGAGGCATCCTTCAAAGTGGCTAACTGTTTGATGAAAAACAAATGTGCTTTTACAGATGGTGCAATTGTGAAGGGCCCAGTGACACCTGTGGTGGAGTCTGTCATACAAGATTTTAGAAACTGTCCTGAATGTATGTCAGCCACGATAGGTGCAAACACTATGGCGAGGCGGGCACCTGCACCATCAGCCAATGTGATTGCCCATCTCTGCGAATCCGCCATTATCAGACATACACTTCCTGAAATCAAAGTTTGATCCCATCTGGCAGCATCTGAGGGCTGTTGCTGTTTCAGGCTCCACACCAGATCACTGGGCACTGGTGGATAGCTTGCAGTGTCAGCCTTCACATTGGATGTCTCGATTGTTTTCCTATGTTCGGATATGCTTGATAATTTTTAGGAGACAGCTACTAATACAAAATAATGAAATAAAGATGTTTCGAAGTTATTAATATCATGGTAAATGCATGTGCTATTTCTTTTTTATAGAAAGAGCAAATCAAACACCCAATACATCTTGGTATAAATTCTCATACTCGGGGACATCGACCCCCCAGTAGCTCCCGCCCATTGCCCATTCACTACACGTAGCTGTTGCCAACGTCAGGGTCGGAGACTCCTGCTGTAAGCGACGCTGCAGTGCGTTTGCTGCGGGATGGGATTTGAACCATTGTCGTTAGGATCAGGGGAAAAATATTTCAGCACAAGGCCACTTGAGGGTCTCAGCAGGAGCCGTGTGAAATCCCTTGTTAATATTGCACTCTACAGGAAATAATGAAGCACATCTTTTAAGGTTTAGAAAGTGTGCACATTTTATACTTTGCTGACATGAGAATCTGCGCTATTTTGCAGTTGTCCATGATTAATCTTAGGGACTGGGAGGCAGCAAATGTTTATGGGGAGGAAATGTAAACACTTTACAGACCCCCCCAGCCACTGCCGCTGGCGCCTGGTGGGATGCCCCAGTAAAAAAGATCAATTTTCGGCCCTGGTGAGAAGAAGTAAGGCAACAATGGTGGATTTTCCCACCCAAAAAGTAGAGGAATGTCTTATCCTTAAGTTCCCACCCACTTCGACCTCTGAATTATCTGTCCTGGATAGAATACAGATACACTGGTTCAGGGTCATCCTATCAATTCCAGAGACCGCACCCCCCGAAATACTGGTTTATGACCCCGTCGGCTGCATGGGGTGGGGGGCTGTCTGTGCAAAGATGCTAAACACTCCCCTTTTGTAAGTGTTTTGCAAATGTGGGCGAGTATGAAAATGCACAATAGCGCCGATTGCAACACTCTCTTCTGACACCCTGCAGGCAGTAAAACACGCAAGCATTGCAAAAGCCTTTAATAGGTACATGCTAAAATAAATAAATAAATAAATAAATAAATAAATAAATAAATGCTGAGTCGTCGTTCCGATGCCGCATATCCAGCGAAACGGCGCTTGCAGCACCAGCGAGCACCATCACTGCCTCGCGCGCGAGGAGGCGACTTATATTTTTTAATGAGAATCGTGAAACTGAAGTTGTTTTGCGAAATGATGTGAAAGTCAAAATCCCTGCGGGTGGGGGGCGGGGTAGGAAAAGGGCCCTGGGGAGAAGAAGCCGCCTGAAGGCTGCCGGCAGGCAGCAATCTGGAAATGAGGATGGGGATGGAGTCTTGGGGGGGGGAGAGGGGAGGCAGGAGGGTTGGAGGGCCTGGGGAAAGCATCGAGGCCAAGAGGAGGGGTTGCTTGCTGGCAGCCACTATCTGTGAAGGTGGATGGGGGTGGGGTGTGTGTGGTTGGGCTGGTTTCAGGGCTCTGGGGATGACTGAGGCGAGTGGCCAGGCAGCTATAAGGATGAGGATGGAGTGTGTGTGTGATTGGGGTGGTTTCAGGGCTCTGGAGTTGACTGAAGACGGTGGCCAAGCATCTATCAGTATGGGGATGAGGATGGAGTGTGTGTGTGATTGGGGTGGTTTCAGGGCTCTGGGGTTGACTGAAGACGGTTGCCAAGCAGCTATCAGGATGGGGATGAGGATGGAGTGTGTGTGTTTGTGGGATTGGGGTGGTTTCAGGGCTCTGGGGTTGACTGGAGACGGTGGCCAAGCAGCTATCAGGATGGGGATGAGGATGGAGTGTGTTTGTTTGATTGGGGTGGTTTCAGGGCTCTGGGGGTGACTGGAGCCGGTGGGCAAGCAGCTATCAGGATGGGGATGAGGATGGAGTGTGTGTGTGATTGGGGTGGTTTCAGGGCTCTGGGGGTGACTGGGGCAAGTGGCCAAGCAGCTACCAGGATGGGGATGAGTATGGGGTGTGTGTGGTTGGAGTGGTTTCAGGGCTCTGGGGGTGACTGGAGCTGGTGGCCAAGCATCTATCAGGATGGGGATGAGGATGGAGTGTGTGTGTGATTGGGGTGGTTTCAGGGCTATGGGGTTGACAGAAGACGGTTGCCAAGCAGCTATCAGGATGGGGATGAGGATGGAGTGTTTGTGCCTGTGGGATTGGGGTGGTTTCAGGGCTCTGGGGTTGACTGGAGACGGTTGCCAAGCAGCTATCAGGATGGGGATGAGCATGGGGTGTGTGTGTGATAGGGGTGGTTTCAGGGATCTGGGGTTGACTGGGGCAAGTGGCCAAGCAGCTACCAGGATGGGGATGAGGATGGGGTGTGTGTGGTTGGGGTGGTTTCAGGGCTTTGGGTTGGCTGAGGCGAGTGGCCAAGCAGCTACCAGGATGGGTATGATCATGGGGGATGGAGAGATTGGGGCCTTGGGTAGAGTTAGGGTGACTGGATTTAAAAAGTAAAAAACCGCTACAGGGCAATTAACATAAAAGTAGGACTAACTCTTGAAAGTGGCTGTCAAGGCACTACGTTTCACTAGCGTTTAGAGGAGAAAGGGGTTTAAGTGTTACTGTACAAAGAAACACATATTATAATTAATTTATCACAAACTAACACTATCGAAAGTTGTAAAATGCAGCATTTATTCTGCGTGAGATTGTGCATTCCTGCCTGGCAGCTATGAAGACCTACTACCAAAAAAACCTGAACCATTGCAGTTTCCAATAAGAACATAATCTTGAGAAAGGGGTACAGAGGACCCAATACCGGGACAGTCCCGGAAAAAACGGGACGTCTGGTCACCCTAGGTAGAGCAGCGGACACTGGGGGGTGTAGTCTACTTGTTGAGTTGGCTGGCAGATAACAGTCAGGGCAGAAGGACGGGGAAGCAGCGAGTGTGAGGGGCGGTGCTATAAAAGATGTTCCGGGGGTGGGGGTCCCAGCCTTGGGGCAGCTCAGCTGAGGATTACGAAGGAGCATGTATACGAGGTCGGGGGGGCGGATTTAGGATGCAACGGGTGCCATAGGGAGACCGACCAGCACAAGGGTTGCTTGCAGGCAGACATCATGCTGGGACAGGGCTGCACCAGCACTCAAGTCGAGGGTACACGCGGGTGAATAACGTCCCCCCACTTTCTTCAGGAGTCCCCTTACTTTTTTTCAGAGGGCACCTTGATATGCTAATTTCTGGTGATGCCACATTCAATTGGTATGTCAATGAGTCCCCCCACTTTCTTTAGGACTTGACCCCTGGGCTCAAAACTGGTTTAATTGGAAGGCCGAACGCATCATACAATTCTCATAGAGTGGGCCGCGCTGTCCATGGGGGTGAGCAGGTGATGTGGGGGTGGGGTAGTCGCGAGCACATTTGAGTCAAAAGAATTGGTTTGGAGGCCTGCTTTTCATTTACTGCAGTAGTTTATAACTATAGCCTGTGTAGCAAATTGTCTTGTAATGGCATTCGTACTTTCATTTATTTGTATTATGGGACGGAAGTCATGTTTCTTTAACTGCATATTTCAGAATGCAAAGACAAGAACTGAGCCAAAGAGACTTCACACACTTGACATGAGAGGGAGGGAGAGACAGGGGGAGACTGACAGACTGATATGGAAGGAGAAAGAGAGAAAGAAAGACTGACTTTAGGCTAGGCTGCATTTCATCGTAAAACGCACGTGAGCTGGAGGGTCACAAATAATGTCTTGAAGGGCATATCCAGCCCGAGGGCTTTACATTGTGCATCACTGCTTTTGGAAGATGGGGCTCTGGGGGAAGAAGAGTGTGGGGTGCCGCAGAGAGCATTACGTTACCTATCGGAGTTGAGGGGTGGGGATGGATTCAGGAGGGGTTGGCGGAAGGATATTTCGATGTGGGATGGGGTCTGAAGTAACGCATGCTGGCACATTCTGCAGCGTGACTAGATAAAAGAAAATGGGACAGTAATAGAAATAGAAGTAAGACTAAAGTAAATACAAATAAAACTTTAGGGTGTGTGCTCACAGGCACACTCCTCTCATTGGAGGAGAGCGCCTGGGAGGGGAAGACGGAGGAAATGGGGACGTGAAAAGCATTTCATGCCCCCTTCGCACAGGAAGAGTTGCGCTGGGACCCGATTTTGGGATTTCGAAATCGGTCCCGGCAAAAATCGGGACCATAGCCACCCACCCTTGGAAACCCAGGACGGGGTTTATAAAATCCAAAAACTCCCGGGACCCCCGATGGAGGGTGATTTCCCCGGACTGTCCCGGGAAAACCGGGACGTCTGGTCACCCTAACATTCTGTCAAACGCATGGAACACACTAACATGATGCTGCAGAGAATAACACAGGCGCGCAGGCTGCCGGCAATCAATATGAGGACGTGGTGCAGATAAATGAAAACCGATACATTTATAAATGATGCAAAGATTGGGGGATGAGTGTTTGGAGAAGATGAACGATAGCCACCAGCACATATTAGGCCCATCTTAAAGAATCACCAATTACCAAATATGCCCATTACTAGTCCTGCTTAACCACACACTTCTTAACTCATTGGATCCAATGTTGTGCTCTTACTCTTTATCTAGAGCATTTTAAATGCAGCCGAATTACTTATTTCTGAAAGTGGAATGTCTGCTTTCAAAGAATTCCTGTATTCACCAGTTCCGATGGATTATTTTGACTCTGTTGCCCTGCCTCCCATGAGAGGACCTGGTATCTGAAACACGTTTTTCCAGAATATTCTTGAGAATTAATAAAACATAATTGGGAGAAACGAATTCACTCCTTGCATTACAATCCCAACATGTACTGCCCCACACACTCTTAGACCTGTTTCTTTGGTACTCTGCTGTTCTTACCCCACTCCAATAACTAAGGGAGGCCTATCTGCCTGAGCCCTGACCGTGTGGGGTCTGCACATCACGTTCACTGGCCACGAATAAAAGAGACCGCACAGGAAACGCTGCACAAGGTGAAGGCCACATGCCGAGTAGGGCTGCGCGCGTGGGACGCAGACGAATGCGCGCAACAGCAGCGAAGTCCATAAAGCCCGCAGAAAGGAGGCAGCGGAGCAGACCCGGGTAAAACGGGGGTATTGGGGAAAGTGCTTTCGTGGCAGGGGAGGGGTGGAGAGGTTGCAGCGAAGGGTTGGAATTTGGAGGAACACATTAGAAGGAAACATGGCGGGCTGGGGGGCCTCAGGGAATCTCCCAAAAGTGAAACATGGTGCCCTGGGGGCTTGTGTGCCATCACTTCCCATGATGCAAGTGGGGGGGTGGGATCAGATGACACCACTTCCTGTGATGTCAACAAGGGTCATGTGATGTCACTTCCTACCCCAGGCATTTTGGTGAAATGACGTCCCTGACTGGACTCCCCACTTATCTCTCCTCATCCTCCACTGGCCCGCCCACTCGGCCCCTTTCAGGCTCCCTGCATAGTGCATAGGACGTCTCACACTGCATGGAACGCCACATTTGAAACTCATGGGATAACCAAAGGCACATGCATCAATTGGTTTTAGAGACTTTTGAAGGTGTTAAATAATAACACATTTGAGATTTCTCTGTGTAATAACGAGTGGTAAGAGAATTTCAAGGTGATTCAGAAGGGGGAGACGAGGGTGTGAAGGAGACTGGAAACGGTGTGGCATGGCACGTTTTGTTTTAGGGAAAGGTGTGAGTTTTGTAACCTCCAGGGGAATAAGCAGCGTGCTGTCTGATGAGGCCTCGGAATAAAAGGAGACAGTGGTCGAACGAGACCACTGCAGGAACCTCTAAAGACGACCCTAGGGACGGCGCCCCTGGGAAGGATCTGGTGGCAAACGCGGCTCTAGCGGCGGAACCCATGTTGTGGGAGGACAGAAGGAGGTAAAAGCTTCGGAAAGCGTGTGTCTGTGAGATCCAAGTGCACGCTTCTCAAACAGTGAGGAGGGAGGCTTTCACCAGTGGGGCAATGCTCCACTGGGAAGCTGGACTCATTTTTAGTTTGGGCTCTTAGGTGGCGCTTGCGCTGCCTGTAAGCTGAAACTAATGCATTACAGGACAGATAGGGAGAAATGGCGTATGAGGAGGGACACACAGCTTGTAGGTGTTTGGTTATTTACTCATCCATTTACTGCCCATGGCCATGCTAATCCCTGAACCATTCCCACCCTGTTCCTGCCCTTGCCCGAACAAAACACCTCCTCGTGGGAGCTCTTTGAGCTCGCTTTAATCAAGCCTTTTCATCAAATGTTGCATTTGAAGTGCCCACCAGTCTTTTTTCGAAGCAGTCTCCTGAGAGTTAAAGACTTTATTGGAGTTCCAAATCTGCTACTGGTGTAATAGAAATGTCAACCAGGTCTGCCTTCAGCCACTCGATTTATAAGCACTATGCGTGTCGCTCACTGAAGTCCTGTTAAAAATAAACATTTGCCAAAGCCAACAGTTTTGGCTTGTGTACACGTTTTAGGCATTTGCTAGGCACTGCTATTAGATGCCCAGGTGCTCACAGCATACTACCACCAATGGCCAGTCCATTCCACTACGACAGTGCCTGGCAAGTGCCTTACCCATGCCAACACAAATGCCCAAGCTATTGGCACTATCAATGCTTGTTATAACAAGGAACTCACTCCTCCCTCTGAGAAATTCTCACGTGGGAGGCGGGCTTTGTGGTGTTAACTGTGTAGAGTTTTACTTTTGTGGTTGGATGGCCAACTTGGCAATATGCTGGAAGGTCTCAACAAAAGAAGCAGCATCCATATTTTGAAAGTATATTAACTCTTTGTGGAATGGGGGCCTGGTAAGTGCAGGTAGCTGAGAAACAGGCCTAAGGTACATAGTGAGTAAAGTCATGAAGCAAAGTATGCCGGTTTTTAAAGGCGTCATCAGTCCTTGGTTTGTGGGCGCGACCGATCATGCGCACCGGGTGCCTTAAGGAGGCGCTTTCGGGGAACCGAGCAGCCCCGATTGGCTGGCCGGGCAGGTACACCAGCGTAATGCCAGCATCTGTAGTCTCTGGATCGAGAGCGATGGAGCAGCAGTGAATGCCTCTGTGGACAGGCCTTTCCTCCTGTGTGACTCTCAGGAATGAATGTAGCATCTTGCGCTAGCACTAAACATGCAAGCACGGAAGGAATTTGGCCGGAACAAGACAGATCTGTGCGCTCACCCAGAGCGCTCCATGGAGACCTGAGATTCCGGGGAGGGAGTCCCCTCAGTAAATTGTGTCCACGTCCAAAACTGCTTACAAGGGCATTAAACTACACATTGTTTTCCCAGTTTTATATTTAAGAAACAGTGACATGTGATTACCTCACACAGCAATAATAAATTACCTCTAAGTACTATTACCCAGGTACTTGCAGGATTTTGGGTCTGGTGTCTGGAGCTGTGTTTTCCTGTGTGCCTTTTCGAATTTAGAATGACTGATGCATGCATGAGTGATTGAGTGATCCAAGAGTGACTGTTAGAAGATGGGCTGCCGGTGAGTATATGTTCCACTGGGCCCCTCTCATGTGATAATTACCAGACGAAGGCCACTTACCTGTTACCTGGATTCTGTGTCTGGTTCTTGAAATCTATCACTTTCCTCCAGTCTCCCCAGTGCTCTTTAAATTGCCCTCAGAAGGGTAAACAGGCGAGTGACCCACCTTACTTGAAACCTGAGACCATCACATTACAGACAGACTTCTGCAGCAGATGCATTATCCTCGTGTTACAAAGTTAGATATTGATGTGATGCAATTTGCTCACAGCCAATCAAATCCAATAATGGCGTCTTAATAATATACATTAGTAATCATTGAATTATGTTAACAAGGTCCATTCAAATTTTTGCTGATTAGTTTATTCCTGTATTCAGCCGACACGTGTTTCAACGCTAGGTCGTTGACAAGGCAAAGATCTGTATTTCAGTACCCAGTCTTCTGAAGATAAGTTTGAGCCCTCTCTCGGTATCCCTTTGATGGGTCCTGTTGCTAAGCTCTCATCCTGGATAATTATCCAGTTATCAGCAATTCGTCACTGGGTTGCATCCCTGGTGCCACGTGTCAAGTTGCAACCAGGGATCCACCCCAGTGACTAATTGCCACACAGCGAGGGCAGATCTTTGTCTTGAGAACGACATAGCGAGAGGGAGATGCTTTAATCAGAAACCAGAGAGAGCTTAATTAACCAGAGGGACTCTTTGATGCACAACAGACAGGAAGATGGTTGGGACTTAGTATTACATGTTTTACCTCTTTACCTTTTCTGTTGCAAAGCAGTCTGGTTATGACCTCATGCATACAGGAGATTGTTGGTGGAGACCCAGGATTGGTTCATTAAGGTTGGCTTAGCCTACATCAATCCATGTGGCCCATTTGACTTTAAAAGACGGTGGAGCTCCTCTTTTGGGCAGATCATCTGAAGGCTTCACCAAAAGCAGAAGGAATAACTCATTATTAGACCTTGGCTGAATGTACACTCTGCCTTACAGCTTCTGCAAAGGATGGAAGGCCAGGACCTGCAAGAGGAAAGTAAGATCCCTCCCCTAAATATCTCCCAGGGAACAGAGGGAGATATCGAATCCAATGGACCCTCCTGCAACCCCAGAACCGGTACCCAGCCAGCACACAGTATGCCCAGCTATGCTCTGAAGCAAGCTTCCTAGGTGTGAAGTGCCACAGAGTCTCTGAACCAAACCAAGGACAAAGCAGCTGCCTGAAACACTCTTGTCAGCTTTGGGACATTCACTTTAAAGGACAACACGGCCCAGTGAAGAAGCTAGGAGATGTGCATTGACAAGCATCTACTGATGTCCACCTTAAAGGACATTTATGTGCCTGTCGAGCCCCTCGAGCTGCAACCGACTGCGCCGCTGACTGCTGTTACACCACAGCCGCAAAAGCCGCCCGAGACGCCTCGACCAGTGCATCAGCACCACTGACTAGCACTGAGACGATTCCTGACCCCAAGACACCATGTAGGCTAGCCTGCAGCCGTACATCCTGCCTCGCTCGCCAAACTGCCTGATACCCGCAGTTGTCTCCTGTCTTGAACTCTGTCGCAGAAGCGGCAGAGTGCCCTGAAACCGACTCTACAGTGTCGAGCACCAAAATTTTCTACAAGCATGGGTACATTGTGGTTCTGTCCCCCTGGTCCTTCTCCGAAGGCCCCTAGTGACATGTTATGACCCATTTCCCCTTTGTGTTGAAACCAAGTATCCTGGAACTATTGCGATTAATTACTTTACCGACTACCCTCCTGTCAGTATCCAGAGTGCATTCCATTTCCTTCTAGAAACTGTCTGTCCTCTGCATTCCTTTACAGGGTGGGTTTTACTTTGGGGTGTGCTATAACTGTCTGTTGTGATAATAATAAAGTAGACATTTTCATACAACATTGTCTGTACAGTCCCTTTTATCATTGGGTAATAATTGTAGTTTTGCTATTTTGCAACTAACCAGCGATCCACGACCTTGCGGAGATAAGCCTACCGTTCCGTCCACATTACCAAAATTGGACAGGGTGGTTTATAATTGGCTTGTGTTTCCAATCTGTTCGGATCCCTTCTCGTGTACTAGAGGTGTGGGCTGATTAACGGCTGAGAAACCGATATTCATCCCTGGACCACTGGTTCCCCCGGAAGTTGATTTGTCACAGAAAGTGCAGCATCCAGGGGTTCAATGGCAGCAGGGAGCTGAGGTGGGGAGAGGGGCAGTGGTGATAGCAGCAGCAGCAGCAGCACACAGCTGCTTGATCTGCATGCACACAAGCGAGGCCTGAGTCTAGACGTAACTCCATAACTGCTTAATGAGCAAAGTCCTCCATAAAGGAACAATCCTGCAACATTCACCCGGGCGCTGCTGCCACTTAGGGCGGCCCTGGTCATAAGCCCCTACTAAGGCGGCCCCTTGAGTAGTGTACCTTAAATGACTTATACACAGTTTCCCAGCACCAAACAACAAAGAGGAGTACCTTTGTGTGACAGGGGAATGAAAGGCCCCATTGGGCCGGAAGCGGTGTCTTGCAGCTGCCCGCACCTCACAGGCTCTGCGCCCCTGTGTCCGGCCTCCCTTCTCCGCTACAGAGGAGTGGAGGCAACCTGCGGGCCAGAAGGGCACCCCACTATGTCAGCTGCACCTCTCGAGCCGCCTTTGGGGCCGGGTTCAGCTGCTGACAGTCTAGCGCTCAGGATGACCCCGAGTCAGGCTTTGGAAACATGGGGCCTGCTAGACCACGAGGCAGGTTCCGGGGCTCACTGTGAGTGGAGCATCGCCTTGTCAGTAACGCACAGTGGATGCGTCATGAGGGTATAGACCCGCCCGCCAATCAATTGCCGAAACTTTGCTCATTGTCAAAACAGATTCCGCCTCTTACTTGGAGTGCGCCACAACTTTACATCACATCCCACAATTATGAATACATTAATTAAAGCCGATAATGGCAGATAATTATTTTCATTAGTGGTGGAAGCTGGCTATATTTATCCTCATTTGCCTGATTGTTCTGTCTTGGAAGTCGCAGGAGCAACTTTCACTCTCAGGAATCTGGAAGGAGCACCCCATCAAAGTTTGCCATGCTAATTATCAGGAAACTAAAAAACAGCATGAAGGAGCACCTACCTCCTGCGGCAGCACTGCAGATGCAGCAGGAACCCATACTGAGTGCAGTAGCCCCTACCTCGTGCAGCAGCTTCTACCTCCTGCAGAAACCCTTAAGGAGTGCATAGCCCCTGCCTCGTGCAGCAGCTTCTACCTCCTGCAGCAACCATTCTACCTCCTGCAGAAACCCTTAAGGAGTCCATAGCCCCTGCCTCGTGCAGCAGCTTCTACCTCCTGCAGAAACCATTCTACCTCGTGCAGAAACCCTTCTGGAGTGCATAACCCCTGCCTTGTGCAGCAGCTTCTACCTCCTGCAGCAAACATTCTACCTCCTGCAGAAACCATTCTACCTCCTGCAGAAACCCTTCGGGAGTGCATAGCCCCTGCCTCGTGCAGCAGCTTCTACCTCCTGCAGCAACCATTCTACCTCCTGCAGAAACCATTAAGGAGTGCAGTGGCCTCTGCCTCGTGCATCAGCTTCTACTTCCTGCAGCAACCATTCTACCCCCTGCAGAAACCATTAAGAAGTGCAGTAGCCCCTGCCTCGTGCATCAGCTTCTACCTCCTGCAGCAACCATTCTACCTCCTGCAAAAACCCTTACTGAGTGGAGTAGCCCCTGCCTCGTGCAGAAGCCTCTACCTCCTGCAGCAACAATTCTACCACCTGCAGAAACCCTTCTGGAGTGCATAACCCCTGACTCGTGCAGCAGCTTCTACCTCCTGCAGCAAACATTCTTCCTCCTGCAGAAACCATTCTACCTCCTGCAGACCCTTAAGGAGTGCAGTAGCCTCTGCCTCGTGCATCAGCTTCTACCTCCTGTAGCAACCATTCTACTCCTGCAGAAACCCTTACTGAGTGCAGTAGCTCCTGTCTCATGCAGCAGCCTCTACCCCCTGCAGCAACAATACTCCCACCTGAAGAAACCCTTCTGGAGTGCATAATCCCTGCCTTTTGCAGCAGCTTCTACCTCCTGCAGAAACCATTCTACCTCCTGCAGAAACCCTTACTGAGTGCAGTAGCCCCTGCCTCGTGCAGCAGCCTCTACCTCCTGCAGCAACAATTCTACCACCTGCAGAAACCCTTCTGGAGTGCATAACCGCTGCCTCGTGCAGCAGCTTCTACCTCCTGCAGCAAACATTCTACCTCCAGCAGAAACCATTCTTCATCCTGCAGAAACGCTTCGGGAGTGCATAGCCCCTGCCTCGTGAAGCCGCTTAACCTCCTGCAGAAGCCCCTTTCTCCAGCAGAAACTATGGTGGAACCCTTACCCAGTGCAGTCGTCCTGCCTCGTGCAGCACTTTTACCCCATGCAGTGCCCCAACATCCCAGGGTAGCCCCCCTCCTTCTGTAACACCTTTACCTCATGCAACAGTCCCAACTGGTGCTACAACTACTGCCAACTACAGCAGTTCTTATCTACTGCAGCCGCCTGTATGTCAGGAAGTTGCAACCTTTGGCTGTCCAGATGTTGTGGACTACATATCCCACCAACCCTGGCCAGCTTAGTCAATGGTGAGGCTCATGGGAGTCATACTCCAAAACATCTTGCGAGCCAAGGTTTGCAGACACAGGACCTATCTCTTGCAGCAGCCCCTTACACCAGCAGAAGTTCCTACCTACTGCAGCAGTACCTCATCCATGCATCGCCAATAATTCCGGCACCAATGTCTACCTCCTGCTACAGTTCCGATTTCCTGCAGCACCATTCGCCTGCAACAGCTTCTACCTCTTGCAGCATATTCTACCCCAGTCAGTAGTACACCCTACAGCATCTGCTTCCCTACCTGCCACCTCCAGCGCCTGCTGCATCCTGCAGCAACTTCTACACGTGTAGCCGACCCTGCCACCTGCTCCAGCTCCTATTTCCTGTATCAGGTCCTGTCCCTGTAGAGGTGCTCCTTGTATCATTCCTTGCTTTCTGCAGAAACTCTTACCGCTTGTGGCAGATCTATTCGCCAAAATATATGAGACAAGAGATGACAGTGCATTCCCCTTGTGATAGCAATAGCAGGAGAACCCATAAAAGTCTTTCATCTACTGTAGAGGTCGGCAACCTTTGGCTCGCCAGATGCTTTGAACTACAACTCCCATCAGCGCCAGCCAGCATAGTCAATGGTGAGGGATCATGAGTATTGTAGTCCAAGATATACTAAAAGCCACAGATTCAGAGATCTGATGCCTCCTCTATATTGATCTATAGCCACCTACATAATGCTACCATTTCTTTATTTTGTTGTATTGTATTAGTTTATAAAATCCTGATACAAGCACAAACATCGGAATCGCATCATTCGATACAAATACATCAAATTCTTATGAAACAAACTGAGACATTCACAAACATGTCCACAACATTCGACAGTGGTTAAATTATCAAGATTGTGCATAAGAAGGCTAAGAATCCTCCATCAGGTTTAAAACATTTAAAAAAGTCACAGATGTAATTAATAAGGACACAGAGCAACCATCTAACATACCAAACCAAAAGGAGAGTTCATTCAAATAAGCCACATCATGCACAAATCTACTAAAAAATAAAATAGCTCTCTTCTTTGTTCAAGAGAGGAACAATATATAAAAAAAAAGGTGCTCTAAAATCTCTATCACATGATGAAAAAACCTGCATAGATTATCTGGGCACTTGCTCCCAATAGAAAGAATCTCCCTAGTATGGATGGGGCATAGCAGCATTCTTAAGAAAGTACTCAGTGTATATAGCGAAGGAGAGGGCCTCTTCGCTTATTTTCCAAGCAGAATTCTCCAAACATTTTAATAGTACAACTCTTATCACAAGTATTGCTTCAGTCTGCATGAAACATTTTCTTTTTAGCAGCTATCAGTTTGGTAATAAGCAAATCTAGTATTAGAGGGGTGACGAATCAACTTCTGGGGCACCAGTGGTCCAGGGATGAATATTGGTTTATAAACCATCAATCAGCCCCACACCTCTAACACACTGGAATGAATCCGAACAGATTGGAAACACAAGGAAATTATAAACCTCATTGTCAAATTTTGATAACGTGGATGGAACGACAGGCTTATCTTCACGAGGTTGTGGATCGTTCGTTAGTTGCAACACAGCGAAAATACAATCATTGCCCAATGATAAAAGGGAATGTCGAGTCAAGGTTGTATACAAATATCGACTTCATTATTATTTAACAGTTCTAACACACTACAAAATACAACCCACCCTGTAAAGGAATGCAGAGGACAGACAGTTTCAAGAAGGAAAAGGGATGCACTCTGGATACTGACAGGAGGGGAGTCGATAAAGTAATTAATTGCAATAGTTCAAGGATACTTGGTTTCAGCACAAAGGGAGCAATGGGTTGTAAAATTTCACGAGGGGCTTTCGGAGAAGGACCAGGGGGACAGAACCACAATGTAACTTGTGCTTGTAGAAGTTCTTGGTGCTCGACAGGGTCAAGTCGGTTTCATGGTGCTTTTCAGCTCCTGCGACAGAGTTCAAGACTGGAGACAGCTGCGGGTATCAGGCGGCAGACAGTTTGGTGAGCGAGGCTGGACAGACGTCTGTCGGCTGGCCTACACCATGGTACGGGGTCAGGAATCGTCTCAGTACTGATTGGCAGTACTAAAGCACTGGTTTCGAGTCATCTTGGACGACGTTAGTGACTGCGGCATGACAACAATCAGCGGTGCAGTCGGTTGGAGCTCGAGGGGCTCGACTGGCTTTGAAATGTCCTTTAAGGTGAACGCTGGTTGATGCTTGTCGATGCACTCCTCCTAGCTTATTCACTGGGCTTGTGTCGTCCTTTAAGGTGGATGGTCCAAAGATGAGAAGAGTGTTGCAGGCAACAGCCTTGTCCTTGGTTTTGATCAGAGACTCCCTGGCACTTCCCACCTAGGAAGCTTGCCACAGAGCCCAGCAGGGCACACTGTGTGCTGGCTGGGTACTGGTTCAGGAGCTGCTGTAGGGTCCTCTGGATTCAGTATCTCCCTCCCCTCGAGATGGTTAGGGGAGGGATCTTGCTTGCCTCTTTGAATATCCTGGCCTTCCTTCACTGGCAGAAGCTGTAAGGCAGACTGCACCTTCATCCAGGGTCTAATGCTGAGTTCTTCTTGTTACCCCTTGCAAAGTCTTCAGATGATCTGCCTAAAAGAGGGCCCACAGTGAGTGGTGCAGGCTAAGACTACCTTAATGAACCAATCCTAGGTCCCCGCCAACAATCTCCTGCATGCATGAGGTCATAACCAGAGTGCTTTTCAATAGAAAAGGAAAAGAGGTGAAAACATGTAATACTAAGTCCCACCCATCTTCCTGTCTGTTGTGGATGAAAGGGTCTCTCTAGTTAATTAAGCTCTCTGTGGTTCCTGATTAAAGTGGCAGGTCTCCCTTGAAACTGCAGCGAGAACAGACTTTGTCTCCATCAATCCACATACTCGTACCTTCTGTAAATACATAATCCCAGAAATGACAGGTCACTGCCCTTGATATTGAGAGGCGGGAGCTGGCTTCAGGTTGACACAGCGCTTATCAAAGTTTGTTGGTGTTTTCCTTTCTTTTGTTAGTCATGCGACCAGGCCTCCTGTGTGCCTGCTTGAATAAACTCGGATTAGTATGCAAAGCTGCCACCAGCAGCTAACAAAGGATAGGGCGGATTCATGGAGCCTTTGTTAGGTAATTAGGCTGGTCATGGCAGGAGGACGATTTTGCCTTCCCCTTCTGATATTAATTGATGTACACTTGGATGTGTTCACCAAGAGTAAATGGGTCTATGTGGATGTTATGTGTTGAGCATAGGAAATTGTCTGCGGATTAGTCCCACACATTTTCCAGAGGTTGATCTACCAAAATTCAATTTCATTTAAAAATTTTAAAAAAAAAGCCCAGGCGAGCCCACACCCACTGTGCGGATGGTTGCATTTCTCATAGGGGGGCCACCATTATAATCTTTCTATATAATGAGATGGCTTTCCACAATGCAACACATTTAATGGAGATCAATTCCAGCTCATAGCTTAAGATGGTAATAGGAACTTAATTGGGCAAATTTACAGCTTCACGCCATGTTCTTCCTTACAATTTCCTAAAATCGAATACTTCAAAAAATGGGTTGATCTCCAGACCGTGGAGAAGAGCAGGGAATACTATAAGTTTGTGAAAAGTAACTAAAGGGCTTAACGTAAACCAACAATATTTTGAGCAACACAACGCACTGGAACACCGAATTGAGATCCTATGTCCGCTATTTCACTTAACCAGCTACCTATCGACCTTCACTGTGTATCAACAATCCTTGCATACTATGTAATCCTGGGTGCAAGGAGCTCCCACTACAGAGGGGCTCCATCTTGGTCTAAGATCTGTGGACAGGCTGCAGAAATCTCATTGGCCTCTCAGCATATTTTTCATGCACTATATTAGTTCAATCCTAAATCACTGTTTGTCCTTACCTACGGTGCTGATCTTTTATCTTCTATTTACATACTCACTGAACATGTCTAGGTAGCTGCACATCTATCAATAGATCTATAGTATTTAACCACCAAACAAGGAGTCTACCCGCCTATGATGTCTCTTATCGCTTACATTCCTAATGCGCATCCATCTCCCTACATGGCTCTCCAATCCACTGAATTGCCTACTGTCCTATTCTACGCACTTCCTGTTGTTAACCTATGACATACATGAACATCTATCTACCTACCCACGTGCTCCATAAAAAATTAACTCAATCCCTTCCCCACCACCCTTTATGATCAGTACCTCTTGTTGAAACGTCTGCGTTTCGAGTCAAACGCTAGTTCCCTGCTGTCATTTTGGTGCCAGCAGCTTCTTCTCTGCTATGATCTAGAAGAGAATGGCATAAAGTGTGTTTGGGTATGAGAGGCGCGCGTCCGCTGCAGTGTGTGTCCACACCACTGCTCAGTTGAGTCTTCCATCATCCTTCGTGTTTGCTTTATTCAGAACAGGACTGCGAGACTGTCCTTGGCCTCAAGCTCAGGGATCGTATCTCTCCAGCTGTGAAACCTCTTCACTGGCTCCCCGTGGCAGCAAGGATGAACTTCAATCTTCAACCTCTTCATCGTCCACAAGGCGTTCTGGGACCTGGGACCGCTCTACCTCCAACTTTCTCTTCCAAATCATCTTCCTTCTCAAGCTCTCGGCTCATCCACCTCCAACTCTCTGAGGGTCAGACGCTTCTCCAAGCAGAGAGTTAGGGGCAGATCTAACTCCTCGACTGAAGCCTCCCCCTGGAACAGCCTCCCTGCCTATCTCAAACTTGAGCAGAACCACCTCCAGTTCCGGAAGCAACTGAAGACCTTCCTTTTCGCATCTGCTTTCTCTCTTCCTCTTCCTGCTGATGTACCTGACTGCTCTGCGCACTGGTCACCTGGCCACCCTCTGAACTTGGGCCAACCTCCTGCATGTCCAGTTGCCCTCGCACTGCCTCCGGGCACCCCAGCACTGAAGGGTCTGTATCTGCAACCCTACAGTCCCTTCTGTCTGCACTTATGAGCCACCCGATGGCTGCACTTATGAGTTAGGTGAACTTCCCCCTTCCCCTCCCCCCTCCCCCCTGGCACTTCTCACCTTCCCTCTTCTCTGCACTTGCGTGATCTGAATAACACAAGGCCTAGTAAGATCGTTATTTTGTCCTACCTTGTTTCCCCCTCCTTGCCTCGTCGCACCTTGAAACACTTGTGTACAGGCGCGTTATAAATACCACATAATATCATACACATCATGATGGTGGCCCGATCTAGCTAAGGTTCAGGTTGGTGTCAACTAACACAGAGTTCTTTTCTTCCCAGACTGCACTGCTGCAGGTCACACGGGCCAGGAAGGGAAAGGAGTAGTAAGAGTTTCCAAGCGAAGTAAGGCGCTCCCGGATATCGCTCAGTCTACTGGCAGCATCTAGAATCAGAAATGTTTAATCATACATTTCAGGCATTAGTAAGGTCTTTCACATCAACTGCTTCTCTAATGCTGTCCTTACCCTCTATTGGCCATTACAACAGCCCCCAAGCTCGCTCCCCAATTATGGCTTCAGAGAACTCCCACCACACTGGCCACAAAAAGACTACGTAAAAATAGCAGAATTTAAGACACTAAAAATCACTTCTCTTTGTTTCTCCCATCTCTCGCATTCTTTTTCTCGTTGCCCCTTTCTGGCCTTACTCTATGAAGCTATAGCTAAAGTCACACCGGTACTTCAACTTACATTGACAACATTCTATACCTTTTCATTTTAGCCCCTAGTGACACGTCAGGTTGCATCTTTCCAAATGTGTTGTTTGCCCAACTTGCCCGGGTAACATTTCATTTTAGTTTAAGGGTTGAAAAGTTATTAGGTATAGAACAAAGAACACATCCATTTCCCATTGCTTTTCCTTTGGGTGATGGTTGATCTTGTGCCCTGCAGTTTCATTGGACGCCCTGGATGGATCTACACCTCAGGACTGGCGCTATAAAGAGGCACTAGATGGGCGGGGCCCTTTGAAGCTTTGCTGTGAAGCAGTTTAGTGGTTTCTTATAAAACTACATTTGAAAGTAGTGGCCCGACTCAACTCTTGGGAGTCAAGATCTGGGTGGTTATCAGTTTGCCATCCTTGACCCTAACACCCCCCATCATCTCAAACCCATGGATGTGGGAGGCTCTTGGCAATGAGAGAAAATGGAAAAAATGCTGGAAGCCGCAGAAGGGGTGACTGCTGGCCCCAGGGCTGCAGGCAGGGAAGCCACTAAGTGTGCTTTAGGGGTGTTTAATGTGGTATGAGTGCGATTTTGATTTTAAAAAAACAGGTTTTTGTTCTCAATTCTGTATGAGAAGACTGCCAGGTTTGCCAGATCTGTGGAACCTGGTTGTATCTGAGCAAATTAAAACTTCCTGAAGCGCCACGTGGCGTCTTTGCTAGATCTTCCCGGGCAAGGTGGGGGGAGTGGTGAAACGAGGCGGCAAAGGGCTGTTTTGTGGGGAATTTAAGTAACGTTAGTGGCATTTAGATGAAAACATTTTTTTGTTATTTGACAATTTGGTTTTGCCGGTCCAGCAAGACTGGTAGATACGAGGACCGCATGGACGGGCCAAAAGGGACCATGCCAGGCCGACTTTGTGGTGTTGTTCGGGAGTCTCAAACCATAAATAGGTGCGGACCATCTTTATAAGCTAGCGGGCACCCCGGTAATTAACCTCTGAAAGGGAAGACCAAGAAATGTTCACTCATGTGTTGACCGAGGTGGAAAAACCTATATTGGAGGCCCTGCAGGAGAATGGAAACCTTGGAATGTTGGTAGTCCAAAGCCTGCAACAGGGCGACAGTGGGTTATAATGGCTCGTGTAAGTCTTCCAATACTTCCCCTCTGCCTTTACTTCGTTTATACGAAACATTCGACCCTCATTGGGTGGAATGTACACATAGGAGTAATATGTATTTATTTTGGCATTTGTAGAGTGCAGTACAACCCATAGGCATCGGGGTGCTGTGAGAAGACGTAAGAAAACTTGATTATGGGTTACAGAGATGCGGCCCAACAGAATATTGCTTAGACAGAATGTTACGTTACAAGATGCTTTTTGATACAGTGTTACTTAGATGCAAACAGAAAGCCGCCTCCTCGAACCATTCCCAGGTGGCAGGTCCCTTGGCAGTAGTTAAATGCATTTGGTTTGCTTAGGCCTATTACCTTGTACCAAGGGCCGTTAACTCCCTGTAATGGCCCTTGGAAGGTGTCTTTATTGATTAATTAAAAATCTGCATATCAGAATTTAGCCAAGAAAGATTCAAACAGCAGATTATAGGTATCAAGTAGCCATACATTCTGCAGCATAAGCCTGATTTGTCAGCGTTTGCCTGGGTAACAGGGCTGGATGTTACCAAAGGCATCTGCGGAGAACATTCCATTGGGAATGCAGAAGCAATCCAGCCCTGAGAAGTGTTCAGACATGCAGGAATCAACTAGTGTTGCTCCAGATATTTGTTAAGGCCATCCGGATGCAGTGATTTTAATCGGTCTATCCAGACGTTTTCTTTTGGGTTCAACAGTTTTTTGTTTGAGAGTTGTCCAGTTTTGATCACTTGAATCTGCTTGTCGGTCAATAAATGGCCTGTCTGATTAAAATGGAGTTCCATGCAGAACATTAATTAAAGGACGCAGATCTGTAGGTCGTGCATGCGGCTCACACACATTTTCCAAACAGTCTTAATTATGCACTGCAGCGATCTCCGCATGATAGCAACCTAATGATTCCTGTTCTCACCTTTGGAGTGGAACTGGAGAGGCTCTCTTACCTGCCAATTAATCTGTAAACATCCCAATTAGAAGTCACTTCAGATGAAAAGGATTAGCTATGAGGACATCAAAGAGGAGACACACAAGAGGTGCTCTAAGCTCTCAGGTCTTATTTCTGATACTCCTGACATTTATAATCATGTAGAAACGATGCATTTACATAGCTCTGCCTAATTAGACATGCTCGCAATTAGGAGCGCCGTGTCTTTTCTTTCCTAGCCCCGGATGACACCCATTGTCAAAACAGGAAGGAGGAATCAGACACACTTGCACTGAAAAATTATTCTCAAGTGAGCTTTGCATCAATTAACTCAACATTGGACACATTTGTATTCTCAGGCCAAAGGGGACCCTTGTGTACAAGTGAGTTGGGCAACAGAAACATTTACTCCTTTCAGCACTAACTGCTTTGGAAGATCATTTTATACAAAAAGAAGGTGTTGGTATTGGTCGAAATAATCAGGGGAAACATTCTGAATGCGCTTTGACTGCGCATTCGGTTGGGAGAAAACAAATTGTAGCCCATAATGCCGAACATGGAGAGTGGGGGCTGTGAGGCTGTCCCCTACTCCCCGTGTTCAGCATTATGGGCTCCGGGGGTGTTTCCCTTCCATGACATCGGAAGTGGGGGACAATAAAGAAAAACAATAATAACACAGAAAAAGGGACCTTGCAGTGCCCGGTCCGACCCACGTTAGTGGGAGGGAACTGATGCCGCTGGGATAGAGGAGAGTTGGTGGCACTCTTCTGTGTGTGACGCTGAAAAGATAGGTGGGGGTGAGGGGGATAGGGGTATGCAGGATGCCAGGAAAGTGATCTCTGTGATCACTGCACAGTTCAATTTTGGAATTCGATATTTTTGTATTCGCTATGTCGATCTGCATAGTAATCATGTGGATCCGAAGTTGTTAATTTAATTTATTCATGCTATCCCTTTACAAGTGTGTCCTGATGAAGCTCATCTAGACTTGCGTTCAAGAATGCTACTGTGGCCTATTATGTGTGGCCTTGAAGAGATTTTAAAGTCTTCTTCATACAGGTTCCACACACAAACTTAGATCAAAATTTGAATGGAGGTTAGACTTCATCCTTTTCAAGACAAACCAACTGCTTGATTTCAGAAAGGTGGCTCGAGCATGAATGTATGATTCCTTAAAAATAGTTTATGCGAAACTTGACATTAATGAAACATGTTTCATACTGCCTCAGGGACCTTTGAAAAGAGGAAGGGTTGCTTGAGTGAGCGGGAATCGGGCATACACAAGAGAACATTCAGGATGTCAGTATTTGCAGGAGGACCACAAAAAAAGTTAAAAGTGGTGACGGACAACACGTTTCTAAAAGTCAGTAGTATGGGCAAAACTGCTTTGGTGGCTTATTCTTAATGTCTTGAAGTGGAGAGTTTCACTGAATGCCAGTTGGGCCAGAAGTGCAATCAGGACATTAGCTGAAAGTCTCCAAAATCCAACTTCATGTTGAATGAACAAAAAAGTACTCATGCTGGTACTGTCAAGGATCTACGCAGCGAAGGGATCAACAGGATCGGACCTTGAAAGAAGATGGCGGGTCCTCATGGTGATGTGGAGATAGGAACTCTATAATGGCATCTCCTCATTATTGAAGGAAAATTAGGAGGCCTCAATGTGGCCTCACTGTACTTATCCTGCCACATCGCTTAACAAAGGAAGTGCCGATTGACTTGTTTGAATGGACCACCACATTCGCTTGCTGAGTGGATCCTTGGTGATGAGCAGTCTCAGGGTGACACAGATGCAATACGTAATCGTGATTGATAGATCCTAGTGACTTCTGCATTGCACTTCAACCTGGTCACATAGCAACAATGTATCATGCAGATATGACTGTGTTCTCAGTTTATGCCACCAATCAGTGCAATTCCACCATTTCCAGCTCAGAAGTCTCACTTGTATAAGATTCCCAAGAGTTTGGAAAATCCTATAGGGAGTGGATCTACTTCTCTATAGCTCTACAATCCAGCCATGCATTTGAAGGTAAGGTGGTGGGCAAGACTTGTTCTCTGGTTACAGATGTGGTAATGATGCTGTTTGGTATTCCCCACGGGTAGCTCGAGTGTGAGCAGCAAACTCCCCACCGAGCCGACGATGTGGCGGGTCAGGTTCTGATTCATCCTATTTAACGCCTGAGCTGAGCTGCCATGTCAGCTCTTGAAGTAAGATGAAACATGGAAAAGGCACTCTTCACAGTGGCTGCATAATGTACAGGCAATGGTGCCTTGTGAGTGAGTTCTGAGCTCAGTGTGTATGCTGAAGTAGGTGAGTTGCTTAGAGTTGAATAGGAAGCATCTATGGGAGAGGAGGAGGAGGAACCTTTGAAGCTCAAACCCTCCTTTTCTAGAGTTTAAACTCCTGAGCTGCCTCCACGCGATGGCCAAGAGTATCAGCCCAGAATCCACTTGATATCCATGATGTCGGTGGTGACCGCCTTCTGTAGTGTCTGATGAAGGCCTTATGGATACATGTGGCACTATGTAACTGATTAGAGACCCCTAGTCTATGGTGAACTGCATTGTAATCAAGTATGCAGGATAGAGAATGACAATATTTACTATAAATATAAAATATATATATATATATTACATGGTTATGGTTAAGTTGCTGTTTCCATAGGAAGAGCACTTTTTGGGTGGCTTATAACTTCGCTCTCCCTGGACGGATCCTCACCAAACTTTGCAAAAAAAGTATGTGGGTCACTCTGAATTGTTTTGCATAGTTTGGTGAGGATACGTCCAGGGGGGGCAAAGTTATAGGGGGGGTCCCAAAACTTTTTTTTCCCCATAGACTGAATGGGAAAAATGTTTTGCTCGCGCCTACAGCCCAAACCGCTGGACGGATTTCCACCAAATTTGGACCAGGAGCAGCGGCTTGGTCCCGAAAGCGTGCTTTTGCAAATTTGGTGAAAATCCGTCCAGTATTTTATTTTTAAATGACCAAAAAGTAGGTAAAAAAAAAAATAGTGATATCTGTGTTCGGTTTGCGGACACACTTCCCTGTTCGCTCCGCGGACAGTGTCCTGATTGGCCAATCATCTTGCGTGATGTTCGCGGACATGCAATGGGTTCACTGATTGGATGGCGTGGAGCGTGAAGCGCGTCAGATTTTTCGGTAGCACCCGCCATCTTGGATTCGTGGACGTCCGCGGACACGCGGTGAAACTTTGTTCAAAATGTGTATTTAGTAGAGTGTGTTGGTGTGTAGGAGTGTTTGGGGAGGGTGGGAGTGTATGAGATAGGATGAAAGTTGTGTTTTTTATGTGTTAGATGTTCTTTTTGTGTTCGATTTGTTTGCGGACATCACGGGTGTTCTGAAATGTTCTAAATAAACTGACTGGAGGGTGTTCTAAGGACTCAATATGTGTCTGTTTTGTTCGCAAGCAAAGTGAAACTGTTCTAAGAACACTCGCGGTGTCCAGGGAGTGTTCGTAGGGGGTGTCCTGAGGACGCTGTCTCTATTGTTCTCTGTCAAGTTGAATGTGTTCTAAGAACACCCGCGGTGTCCTGAAATGTTCGCAAATAAACAAAATGGGGGTGTTCTGAAGACGTTTTTGAGAACACTCCCGGTGTCCTGAAATGTTCGTAGGGGGTGTCCTGAGGACGTTCTCCGTATTGTTCTCTGTCAAGTTGAATGTGTTCTAAGAACACCCGTGGTGTCCTGAAATGTTCGCAAATAAACAAAATGGGGGTGTTCTGAAGACGCTTCTAAGAAAACTTGCGGTGTCCTGGAATGTTCGTAGGGGGTGTCCTGAGGACGCTGTCCATATTGTTCTCTGTCAAGTTGAATGTGTTCTAGGAACACCTGCAGTGTCCTGAAATGTTCGCAAATAAACAAAATGGGGGTGTTCTGAAGATGCTTCTAAGAACACTCGCGGTGTCCGGGGAGTGTTCGTAGGGGGTGTCCTGAGGACGCTGTCCGTATTGTTCTCTGTCAAGTTGAATGTGTCCTAAGAACACTCGCGGTGTCCTGAAATGTTCGCAAATAAACAAGATGGTGGTGTTCTGAAGACGCTTCTAAGAACACTTGCGGTGTCCGGGGAGTGTTCGTAGGGGGTGTCCTGAGGACGCTGTCCGTATTGTTCTCTGTCAAGTTGAATGTGTTCTAAGAACACCCGCGGTGTCCTGAAATGTTCGCAAATAAACAAAATGGGGGTGTTCTGAAGACGTTTTTGAGAACACTCCCGGTGTCCTGGAATGTTCGTAGGGGGTGTCCTTAGGACGCTGTCCGTATTGTTCGTTGTTAAGTTGAAAGTGTTCGACGAAATATCGCATTGTTCTGAAATGTTCGTAGGGGGTGTCCTGAAAACGGTGTCCGTATTGTTCGCTGGCAAGTTCAAAGTGTTCTAAGAACACTCACATTGTTCGCGGACATTAAAAGTTTCCCATAGATCATAGTTGAAATGTTTGACTCTATGGATGTGATATGCTGCGGTGGTTGTTGCCAGGGCATAGAGTCTTGGGTGCATGGCCATTTGGCATGCACCCAAGACTCTATGCCCTGGCAACAACCACCGAAGCATATCCCATTCATATTTGCTTATAACTGTGGGTGAAAAACAAATGTATAAGGAACAAAGGTATTAGATACTATGGATGTGATATGCTGCTATGGTTGTCCTTATTATTGTATACTTACTGTTTGGTCTAGTAAAAGAAGTCCATGTTTTTCTTCTTCATTTCTGTGATAAAAGAAAATAGCATGTTAGTATTAGTATTTTGTAATGACTTATTACATTGTATAAGCAATATACTTTTATTTTTTTCGACCCTCATATTTAGTAGAGTACAAATCAGAGTAGTGTGCAATTTGCTCAGTTTCTGTATTTGTTGCTAAAATCATTGGGTCTGTGGGAGAAAAAAAAAATCCATGTTGGATTAAAAAAAACCTTTTTCTGTTATGCTACAGTTTATTTGTTTGTTTGTTTTCAGTGTTCAATTGTTGTTTCTGGCTAATGCTTTATACTTTGCTTTGTTGTATTTTTGGAGCAGTAACAGATTCTTCATTTGTTTTGATATTATAAAATTTTGGAGCAGTTAGATACCAATTGGCGTATTCTAACTGTCTATTTTTTTTATATATATTTTAGTGGTTTTGATTTATCTATTTGGATATTGTTAAATTTTGGGACAGTTAGATACCAATTGGTGCATTCTAACTGTGTATTTTTTGGCCTAATTTAGTGGTATTCATTTATCTGATTAGTTGTTGTAGAATCTTTGAGCTGTTAGATAGCTTTTGGAGTATTCTAACAGTTTATATTATTTTAACACAAATGTATAATTTTGGGACAGTTAGATACCAATTGGCGTATTCTAACGTTGTTTTTTTGGTCTAATTTAGTGGTATTCATTTATCTGATTAGTTGTTGTAGAATCTTTGAGCAGTTAGATAGCCTTTGGAGTATTCTAACAGTTTATATTTTTTTAACACAAATTTACTTAAAGGTTTAAATACAGTTTATTTATCAAATTTTGGTTTTAAGAACATCAAATAAGCGTTTGTAAGATTTGCTGGTAATCTCTGCTTTAGAGTAATGGTACTATCATTACATTCAAACCATCCACATTTCTTTTTTATATATGCCGTGTAGTGCCCAGAATTGGTTGTGGCTCCTGCGTGGTAGATTATACCTATTGTTGTGAAGGTTTTCTTACCAAGTGATATTTGACAATGTGTGAATCCAGTCAGCTTGCAGTTGTTTTTGGTACCATCTGCATTGTAACATAGAAGCATTAGTATTACGTATTTACTATGTGTTTATATTACTAACGTGGAGCGATTATCTGAATTGCAGGTAGAGCATAATCTACCATGGTTTGCATTTTGTACAAGTTGCTGAAATGGAATGGATTCACAATTTGGTATTGATATATATATGAAGCGTTCATTTGGAATTTCTTCTTGTGTCATATTATTTGCACAGAGTGCATGTATGTTTCCACATGTATGAAATCTGGAAGATTTCCTTCATAGGTATGTTTTTGTTTTCCAGTACTTGTAGTAAGTACATTAAAAATTCTTGTGGATCTTCCTGTGAGTTTATAGTGAATTTCACCATTCCAGCACAGTAGTCCAATTCTTGTCTTATTCCATAAACACTATATGTGTTGTCAGGATTGTTTTTTGCGTTTCTATGAAGTACTAACATTTGCATACACAATGGGTCTCTAAAGTGTAAGTAAATGTTGTCAACAATTGGTGGTAATTGAAATAGAATATTCATTCCTACATTTGCATAGCAACTTACACCAACTATATTTGAGAATTTAAATGGTTCAGGTAGTTCTGTATCTAACTGCTTTTTTTGGAGTTTGTCTTCCTTCTTTAAAGAAGTACCTGGTTTACTTTCTCTAATTGATTCTTTTTTGTTTGTGGTACTTGATGAAGTATTAGTTTCTTTTACTCTCTTTGGAGGATTTGCAGTGACGTCCTGTTGCATTTCTTTTTGATTTAGTTTTCTTTTACAACGTTTTAGTTTTTGTGGAACAGAATATGTGTTTAGATGGGGAGTGTATAGTGAGCGAAGTCTATTATATTCTAAAATGCAAGGAATATCAGCGTTTACTTTACTTGCATCAAAGTTGATTAGAAATAGACCGTCAAGTGTACGTAAGCGTGATAGTGCTACATAGCTCATGCCTTCTTTAAAGGCTGTGTTGCCAATATCTATCATTGCTTTGTCTAGGGTAAGACCTTGTGATTTATGAATCGTGACTGCGTATGTAAGAGTTAGAGAAAATTGTTCTCTGCGTACATACATATCTTTGAAGAGAAGGAATCTAGCTGTTGAGCGTCCTATCCGTTTTACTTCTGAAAGTTTGTCAAAGAGTATATTGACAAACTGAATTTTGTTTTCACGTGGGTATGTTTGAAAGCCAACAACTGTACCCAGTGCTCCATTAACTAGTCCTTGGTCCACGTCAAGGTTACGTCTCTGCAATTTAAGGATAATTTTAACATCTTTTCTAAGCCTGCTGTGTTTGAGATTGATTTTTCTAAATTATTTAGTCTTATTGTGGCTTGGTCACACATGGGTAGTGTCATACCATGTACATCTAGTTTGTCTGTGGCGCTAATTTCCATTATTGGTTGTATTTCTTTACTTAACATTATTTCATTGAATTTGAGACAGCTTGCAAGAGTTGGCATTAAGGCCATACAACTGACATTTTTGTGGGCTAATTGTTCCGTAACATCTGTAGCACATGCATTATCGCCATAAAGTGCATCAATGTGCCGGGTTTTCAATGTTGCTTCTGCTTCTTTAGAAAGTATACCAACTCTCAAACTTTTTAAAATGTTGGCATAAGTTAGATCTGAAGATTGGCGCATGTTTTCTGTTAATTCTCTGTATTGGAAATGTTGCCAAAGGTTGACATTTCCAATGCTGCCAACAGTTTTACGGCAGAGTTTGTGCCCTAATGTTTTAAAAATAGGTTCGCTTTTTACTGGTGTTAATTGAAGCAGATCTCCAAAAACAATAATGTGTTTTCCTGCAAAGAGCTCTTCATAGTCTGTTTTGAGTACTTCTTGTAATCTGAGGTGAATCAAAGCTAACATCAGTTTGGAGACCATGCTCACTTCATCTATTAGTAGCATTTTCATTTGTTTCAATACTCTGCGTAATTCCATTGCAGCTTCTGCAGAAAGTTTGTAATAGTCTAATTTGTTCTGGTGTTCTACTGGTAATAGTAGTAATCGGTGTAATGTAACACCACCTATGTTGTAGGCAGCTAAACCTGTGGGGGCAGTGACAACAGCTGACAGTTTGTTGTTTGTCAATTGTTGAAGGAACTTACTAATGATTTTGATTAGGAATGTTTTGCCAGAACCAGCTTCACCACTGACGTACAGTAGTATAGGTTTATAATTATGGCAGGAACATTCTTTATTTTCATGTTTTACACCATGTGCAATTTGTTTTGTTACTTCTTGAAAAATGCTACTTTGCTCATTGTTTAGTTTTGATTGTAGTATAGTTAAGTCTTCCTTATCTTCACACTGACACATGGTGCTTACTACTTCTATCATAGCTAATTCTGCCTCATTTGTTATTAGTGGTTCTCCCAGTGGTTCTTGGCTTCCTGTTACAGAAGGTTGACTACTGTCAGGAGTATCCATATCTAGTTGGGCTTGGAGTTCTTCTTCATGTTGCTGTTCATTGTGCAACATTGTTTTGTACTGTGTAAAGTTTACATCAGTTATAGTGCTTTCATTTGCTTTGAAAGCATCCTCATATGAGTCATAGTTATTTAGTAATTGTTCTTCTTTTCTCCATGGTTTGAAGAGTTATAGAAGGGACATGTAATATACTTCTTTATTTTGAGGAGTCTTCAATGACAATTTGATATGATTAATTAAATTTGGTTTAGTGAGTTTAACTAAGCTGCCTTCACAGTCTGTCACTCTATATTTACCTTTTTTTTTCATCAGGTTTCATATTATTTTTGTATGTGTAGTTTTGGGCTATTTGGTATAGACACATGTTTTCCAAAGTATTACTTCTGTTTGGGTAGTATGTGTCCAATAAATTGTTTTTTAAAATGTCTTGGCTGTTGGGATCATGTTTGGCTATTGTTTCTATATTTTCATATGATTTTAGAACTATTTTTCTAGATTTAGCTGGACCAAGACTTAGCCATACTATATTTTCAGATTTACCATACAATGAAGTACCAGTTAAACGATCAGCTGCTTCATAAGATCCACATTCTCTATGGGTGAGCATTTTTATGCCCAAACTGTATAATTTCTGAGATGTCACGCTCACCTGATTCCCACGGAGGCGAAGGTCTGGCTTCGAGTGCTGATGCTTCTTCAATGGTGAAGCGCAGGACTCTGATGATGGACAGGAAGGGCCCCTCTACTCTGGCTTTTCTGGCTCGCAGGAATATTCCCCTGTGCGTGAAAAGGGAGTATTACCTACTGACGGAATAATGCTCAAGCCTCCCACTCCCTTCCAACCCTCCTCGATACCCTTCCACGATTCCCCGTGAAGTCTCACCTTAGGGTTTGGAAGGATGAGCTCTCCATCCTGCTTCTGATGCAGGGGCGCGTTGAAACCCAGTTACTTCACTGGATTGAGGTTTGATGGGAGTTCAATATGAGCTTGACTATTCAGGTGAGGCGCTGTAAGAGTTCTGTTGCAAGTTCAAAAGTTCAAGCTTAATAATAATGTTCATTGTCTTATTGCAGCAAGCGCTAATGCTTATGTCTTTTTCCCCTTGGGGCCGGGGTTCGGAATGCCGGAGATATGGCGCCGACCCGAAGTGTAAGTTCTGGATGAGCGTTCAGGTAATGTCTTTGCATTCGCTCATTCAATGTCTTTGTCTTTTTTCCCCATTGGGGCCGGGGTCCGGAATGCCTGGAAGCGGCAGGACCCGAAATGAAATGGGAATGACCCAACAGGTAAGTCTTAGACGGAAACTGAGCTTTTCCTTTTTCCCTTCCTTCTCTCACCTTGTTTTCTTGTCTTTTCTCTCTAGGCTCTGGGAAGTGGGTGCGGATCCGGATGTTCGCTGCTGAAGATGGAGGCGCCCAGGAAAGGTGAGTGAAATGCAGCGCTGCAGCGGTCGAAATGAAATGCTTTTAAAATGATGTCTTCCCTTTCAGGATCGTCGGTGTGATATCCCCGTGATGCAGCTTTAGCAGGTAAGGTCTTCTTTCTCTCCAATTCCTTCTTATCTCCTTTTGCAGGCGACCCAGGATGCTGACAGGCGTGGCTGAAGTCCAGATGCAGGAGCTGACATGGTGAGCGTCCAGCTGCGAGGAGCAGAACAACGCGAAGCGTGAGTTGCTGATCGGGTGTGGTTTAAATAGCTTTGGAAGAAGTTCCAGGCATGTACCCTTCCACCGATCAGGTATGTATCCTTCCCCGACCACACCCAGGTGGAAAGTAGTCCCACAGGTAAAGTAGTTCCATTCAGGCCTCAAGAAGGCCTGGATGTAGCAGCATGGTCTGCATCAGGTAAGTGCACATTAAAACACTTGAACACATGTCTAGCTTTATGAGCCTGGCGCCTGAGGCGCCAGGACAGGGTCCAACATGAGCCTGGCACCTAAGGCGCCAGGACTGTGTCCAAAGGGCCCCAGCTTGGGCCCGCTGGCACTTCCCTGGGGGGAATGATGCCTGCCTCTGGGGTTGCTGGGTCAGACCTGGCTCCTTGGAGGTAGGCATCATGACAGTACCCCCCCTCAAGGCCCCTCCCAAGGTTGTTCCCTCCGGGGGTTTTGGCTTGTTCGGAAATCTCCAGTGGAAACTTTGTATTAATCGAGGTGCGTGAACATGGTTACTAGGCTCCCACGATCTCTCCTGAGGTCCATATCCCTTCTAGTCAACAAGATAGAAGAGTTTTGACTTTAACACCTTGGAATCTAAAATGTCTTTAACTTCGAATTCTAATTCCCCTTCAATTTGAACTGGGTCTGGAGGCTTGGACAGTCGGATCCCTGGTTGTACTGGCTTCAAAAGTGATGCATGAAAAACTGGATGAATACGCATGTTAGACGGTAAATCCAGTTTAAAGGCCACGGGATTGATTATAGCCTTGATGGGATAAGGTCCTATGAATCTGGGATTGAAGGTTTGCGGGCCTTGAGGGGTAAATGTTTCGTTGCTAGCCATACCCGGTCTCCTACTTGGTAAGGAGGAGTCTTACTTCGGTGCAAATCAGCATTTTCTTTATACTTTTTCTTGGCTTGCTGTAAATGAGTTGCAGCTTCTTTGAAGGCTCGGGTTATTGTGGAATGCAGATGATTTACTGCGGGCATTTCCAAGGTCAGAGGTGGATCTAGGTCAGAGGTCCGAGGATGGTGACCATACAAAGTATAAAAAGGAGTTTGTCCGGTTCCAGAATGCACTGAATTGTTGTATGCATATTCTGCGATCCAAAGGATGTCTTTCCAATTTAACTCGGATTGGTGTAACATGCACCGAAGATATTGCTCGGGAGTCTGATTGGTTCTCTCTGATTGTCCGTCGGTCTGGGGGTGGTGGCTGGTGGATAACCGTACATCTATTTGTGCTAGTTGACAACATTTCTTCCAAAAATGGGAGATAAATTGACTTCCACGATCCGAGACTAATATGGAAGGAAAACCATGTATGCGAACTATATTCTCCAGAAATTCCTTGGCCAAGGTGGAAGCTGAAGGCAAACCTTTTAAAGGGATAAAGTGGGCCATTTTGGAGAATAGATCCACAATTACAAGGATAGTGTTGTAACCAGCACAAGGAGGCAGGTCAGTTATAAAGTCCATTGACAAGGTGTGCCATGGTGCCGGTGGAATATCCAAGGGTTGAAGTAGGCCGGCTGGCCTTTTCTTTTGACCCTTGTTTTGGGCACAAATTCCGCAAGACAATACAAAAGACTTTATGTCTTTTCTCCTAGAAGGCCACCAGAAGTGGCGTTTAATTTTTTCCTCCGTTTTAGCGATACCAGGGTGTCCTTCCATTAATGATTCATGATGATGGGCAATAACAAGTTCTTGCAATTCTTTACTTGGCAGAAACAACCACTCCTGGAAGTAGGGTAAATCATACTTAACGGTGTAATGAGGACCCTTTTGACTCCATTCCAGTAAGGCTGAAGAGTCTAGAAGTTGTTTTACTCGCGTTTGGATGTCCTCAATAGTTTGCAATGAAGTTAGGCCTAAGATTCTTTGTTCAGGTATGATTGGCACAGGTTCTAAACTCGAATTGGGTTCTTCCATGCCAATCCGGGATAAGGCGTCCGCTTTACCATTGTTGCAGCCAGGGCGATAGGTAATTACGAAATCAAATTCCGCAAAGAATAGAGCCCATCGGAGTTGTCGTGAAGATTGAGCTTTGGCCGTCTTTAAATATTGTAAATTTCTGTGGTCCGTAATTACAGTGATGGTGTGTCTTGCCCCGAGAAGGTAGTGACGCCAAGCCTTGAAAGCAGATTTAATAGCCAGTAACTCCTTGTCGGTAATTGCGTAGTTGATTTCAGGAGGAGAAAATTTCCTGGACCAAAAGGCCACAGGGTGTAGTTGGTTAGTTTCTGGGTCTCTTTGCGACAAGACAGCTCCCATGGCGGAACTGGATGCGTCGGTTTCCACAATGTAAGGGAGATCTGGGTGCGGGTGCTTCAATACAGGTGCAGAGGTGAATTTGGTTTTCAGGTCCTGAAAGGCTTGTTTGGCCTCAAGAGTCCATTCAAAGCGTTTGTTTTTCTTTAGGAGAGCTGTGATGGGTTGGACTGTTCGGGAAAATTCCGGAATGAATCTTCGATAGAAATTGGCGAAGCCGAGCATGCTCTGAACTCCCTTCACCGAGCTAGGAGATGGCCATTTGAGGATGGCGTCCACCTTTCGCGAGTCCATTCGGACTCCTTGAGGTGTCACGATGAATCTGAGAAACTCAACTTCTGTGGTATGAAAGACGCATTTTTCGAGCTTTGCAAATAGTCTGTGCTGGCGCAATTTCTCAAGAACTGCCCTAACATGTTTTCTGTGATCGGATTCTGAAGAAGAGTACACCAGGATGTCGTCAATATAAACAATGACACAGACATCGATAAGTTCCCAAAGAACATCATTCATAAAGTACTGAAAGGCGGCAGGTGCATTGCACAAACCGAAGGGCATCACCTGATATTCGAAGAGCCCAAATTTGGTGCGGAATGCAGTCTTCCATTCGTCGCCTTCTTTTATACGCACCAGGTGATAAGCTCCTCGGAGATCTAACTTGGTGTACACACAAGCGTCTTTCACCTGGTCGATAAGCTCAGGGATCAGGGGCAGAGGATAACGATTCTTAATCGTTATTTGATTTAGGGCGCGATAGTCTATACATGTTCTAAGGTCGCCCTCTTTTTTCGGCACGAAGAACAGAGCTGAGGAGACAGGAGACTTGGACGGGCGTATAAAACCATTGGCTAGGCACTGATCTAAATACTGACGCAAATGCAGGTTCTAAGGTTCCGTAAGAGCATAAATCCAACTACAAGGTAGTTGAGCATTGGGTACCAGATCGATTTGGCAATCATAAAACCATTGGGGTGGTAACGTGTTAGCCTGTTCCTTCTGAAAAACGTCTTGGAATTTTTGGCATTCTGACGGTAGCTGTACAGGGGTGGAAGTTGCTGAGGCTAGACCCATAACTGGATTTCTTGGATAACAAGTCGGTTCACAATCAGGAAAACCTATCTTCTTTGCTCGCCAGTCGATTCTGGGATTATGTGTTTCTAACCAAGGAATTCCAAGAATTACTTGAAATTGTGGGGCCTTGATCACATCAAACATGATTGCTTCCCGATGTCCATCCTGACCCACCAGTGTCATTTCAACAGTGGAATGCGTTACAGGTCCTGAGGCTATTTCGGTTCCACCTACTGTAGTAATGACATCTTGGGTTACTTTCGGGCGGAGAGGGAGCATAATCCTGGAAGCCAATTCACGGTCTATGTAGTTTCCAATAGCTCCACTGTCGATGTATGCTTTTACAGCATGCAACTGCTGAGGCTGTTTTGGGACCACGAGCACCATTGGCATGACAAAATGCAAGGTCAAAGAGTTTGTTTTCAAGCTCGGCAAGTGCACACCTACGCTTGTCGGGCTAGGTCGTTTCCCGAATCAGGTGTCAATAAATCGTTATCAGTGGCTCCAACCACCTTCTTAGGTGGTTTAACCGGACAATTTCGAAGAAAGGGACCGGAAGTCCCGCAATACAGACAAAGTTGCATTTGCCGCCTTCTCTCTCGTTCCTTCTGCGTTAATGGTCCTTTAACACCGCCGATTTGCATAGGTTCGGATACGTCGGTACTCTTGGAGTTAGCGTGGGTTTTGATCGGTACTCGGGTTTCGTACTTGAACCGATCTGCTTTTCTATTTTGAAGTCTGTGATCAAGTTGAACCACCAAGTCTATGTCGTCTGCGCAAACCTGGGGTGGATCTACTATCTGAGCTAGAACATCCTTAAGCTCTCCGCGCAGGCCTCGATGAAACAATGTGATCCTTTTGTTTTCCGGCCATCCAGTTTCCACAACCAGTCTATTAAAGGTGGCAACGTTGGACAGGAGATCCTGATTACCTTGTCGTAAGGATAGCAGTTCGTTATCAAGGGCCTGTCCTTGAGAGTGTCGAGCAAACAATCTTTCCATGCTGGCCTGGAAGCCCTGAAAATCCTGGAGAATTGGATCATCCTGATTTACCAATGGAATAGACCAATCGGCAGCACTGCCACTGAGGTAAGATAGTATAAAGGCTACCTTGGTCTGGTCGTTAGGGAAGGCCCCCGGTCTGCATAGAAAGTGTAAACGACATTGGTTCATAAAGACGGCATATTTCTTGGGATCCCCCGCAAAACGTTCAGGCGGGGCCAAAGGCATGTGTCCAGGTAGATTGATTTGTACCGGGTTATTCAAACCCATTGATGTGGAAGTACCTCCGGAATTAGGTAAAGGAGTGTGCCCTGCCTGGGCTTGCAATAACCTTTTGGCCAGGTCATCAGTTCTTTCCTTGGATAGGATCAGTTCTCTTTTGAGAGCGTTAGTCTCCTGGCGGGCTGAGTGCACTTCTGCCCGTAATTCCCCCAAAAGCTGGGCCAGCTGATCTGTCTCGGAAGTCTCCATAGCGCCCGGGTGGGAGATTGTGGGTAGGCTTCGCGTTCTGTCACGCTCACCTGATTCCCACGGAGGCGCAGGTCTGGCTTTGAGTCCTGATGCTTCTTCAAAGGTGAAGCACAGGACTCTGATGATGGACAGGAAGGGCTCCTCTACTCTGGCTTTTCTGGCTCGCAGGAATATTCCCCTGTGCGTGAAAAGGGAGTATTACCTGCTGACGGAATAATGCTCAAGCATCCCACTCCCTTCCAACCCACCTCGATACCCTTCCACGATTCCCCGTGAAGTCTCACCTTAGGGTTTGGAAGGATGAGCTCTCCATCCTGCTTCTGATGCAGGGGCGCGTTGAAACCCAGTTACTTCACTGGATTGAGGTTTGATGGGAGTTCAATATAAGCTTGACTATTCAAGTGAGGCGCTGTAAGAGTTCAAAAGTTCAAGCTTAATAATAATGTCATTGTCTTTTTGCAGCAAGCGCTAATGCTTATGTCTTTTTCCCCTTAGGGGCCGGGGTTCGGAATGCCGGAGATATGGCGCCGACCCGAAGTCTAAATTCTGGATGAGCGTTCAGGTAATGTCTTTGCATTCGCTCATTCAATGTCTTTGTCTTTTTTCCCCATTGGGGCCGGGGTCCGGAATGCCTGGAAGCGGCAGGACCCGAAATGAAATGGGAATGACCCAACAGGTAAGTCTTAGACGGAAACTGAGCTTTTCCTTTTTCCCTTCCTTCTCTCACCTTGTTTTCTTGTCTTTTCTCTCTAGGCTCTGGGAAGTGGGTGCGGATCCGGATGATCGCTGCTGAAGATGGAGGCGCGCAGGAAAGGTGAGTGAAATGCAGCGCTGCAGCGGTCGAAGCGAAATGCTTTTAAAATGATGTCTTCCCTTTCAGGATCGTCGGTGTGATGTCCCCGTGATGCAGCTTTAGCAGGTAAGGTCTTCTTTCTCTCCAATTCCTTCTTATCTCCTTTTGCAGGCGACCCAGGATGCTGACAGGCGTGGCTGAAGTCCAGATGCAGGAGCTCACACGTGAGCGTCCAGCTGCGAGGAGCAGAACAACGCGAAGCGTGAGTTGCTGATCGGGCGTGGTTTAAATAGCTTTGGAAGAAGTTCCAGGCATGTACCATTCCACCAATCAGGTATGCATCCTTCCCTGACCACACTCAGGTGGAAAGTAGTCCCACAGGTAAAGTAGTTCCATTCAGGCCTCAAGAGGGCCTGAATGTAGCAGCATGGTCTGCATCAGGTAAGTGCACATTAAAACACTTGAACACATGTCTAGCTTTATGAGCCTGGCGCCTGAGGCGCCAGGACAGGGTCCAACATGAGCCTGGCACCTAAGGCGCCAGGACTGTGTCCAAAGGGCCCCAGCTTGGGCCCGCTGGCACTTCCCTGGGGGGAATGATGCCTGCCTCTGGGGTTGCTGGGTCGGACCTGGCTCCTCGGAGGTAGGCATCATGACAGAGATACTGTTTTATCTGATGACAGGTCATTCCAGAGGTCTTGGAGCTCTGTCTTTTCTGCTTTAGTTAAGTATGCTGTGACATATCGTGCAACTGCAGTAGAATTGTCTGCAATGTACTGCACATCTATGTTTGCATTCCATAAGTGGGCAATGATTGCATTATAATCATTGATATATTTTTCTTCTTCTTTTCTTTTTATGTAATATGTATTTTTAGGTGACTTACTTTTAACACTATGTCTAACTGAAGACATGAGGTTGTTTACTTGACCTGTATTTGTAACTGGTCTAGGGAAACCAAATCGGCATTTGGTGTAGTATTTGCCTCTGTTTTTGTATTTGCGACGACAATATTTTCCACATTTGTGTCTTTGAAATTGTAAAATTTGTGCATGAAGATCACTATTTGTGGCTTCTGATGGAATTTCACAAGTGACATATTTTTCAATAAACTGTAAAACAGTGGCATCACTGTCTTGACCAAATTTAGGAGCATCTTTAATCCATAAAAGCATGTGGATATGTGGTGCTCCTCTGGCTTGGTATTCTTTTCTCCAAAGAAGTGTTGCACTTCTCCAAGGGGAGGAACAGTTTTATTACAAATAAAATGTAGCATAGCAATGAAGCGATGGTGAAAATAACTTGAAACATTAACAGGATCCAAAGAACAAAGTTCTCCAGGTGTTAGAATATCTATGTTTGTTTTGTTTTTATTTGATATGCGTAGGAAATCATGTAAATCTTCCCATGCATATTCTGCACAACTTAATGTAACAAACCAAGTGGGTGGGCCAAGGTTTCTGATCATACAACGTACATCTCCATGACGTCGAAACCAGTACTCTTTAGTACCACGCATATTTGCTAATAGATTTGTAATGTTTGATTGTAAAACCTCATCCTTTTGTTGCACTTTCTCTAATAATTGTGTAGCTGTCATATTTTGAAAGTGTGATCCTGATTTTAATATGTGTGCAACTCCGTAACATAAAGTTGCTAGTTCACTTTCAAAGAGTAGATGGAATATGTATTCCACATTTTGTCTAAATCTGGGATCTTCAGAATACATCCGTAATGAGCGGTATTCTGAAGCTGATATTTGAATAGGTCTATCATCATACCTTCCTCCTTTGCCAGTAGGAAAGAGTAGAGGAAAAGCACGTGCTTCTATACTTTTTTCCCATATACTGATTGGCGATCCTTTTGTTTGACGTATTTGGTAAGTTTCCAGTACATCTTGTACGGTGTCATTACAGTGCAAAGGATGAATTGTATAATGGTCTAAAGTATTTGATATTGTAGCAGGATCTAGTAGCTCAAATTGACCAGCTTCTTGTGTTTCTTGAATTATTTCAGTTGTATCTTTCAAGTTTTCTTCAATATTAATTTCTTTGTAATATTCATTATTCTCTTTAAGATATTGGAAGGCTTGTCTAACTTTATATAAATCTACCAGCTGTTGCCATATTTTTTTGTCTTTTGTCGGTACTCCATTTACTAATATAATTAAAGATTGCTGCTTTGGACGTTGCACTCCTAGAGTATGCACATTTTCTTTTAGATTTAATGGTAAATAAACTACTTTTCCACAAATGCCTTTTACCAATTCAGAGGGAGGTAATTTTGCTGTTTTTGGTTGAAGGCGTATTATTGCTTGAAATGGGTGTACTGTTTGAATTATGATGCTCTCATATAAATTAAATTGTTGTAGAGGTTTTGGTACTGGGTATAATTCCAAATTATTTGTGATAGAACGTGAAGGAGTTTGGTTGTTGTCAAGTTTTGTAGTGCAATAACTGCAAAGTATTAAGGGCTCAGTTATTTCATATTTGTTTTCTGCTACAAAGTAGAGAGCTAATTCAAACCATTTAGAATCTTCATTGTCTTCTATTTTGTATGATAGGTCCACAGTTTTTGTGTTACTTTTATAAAGAATTCTACGGCAACATACACATATATGGTTTGGTACTTCAGCTGATGTACTTTTAAATTTTAGTATTTCTTTTTTGTATGTGTTTAGCAAAAGGTTGCCATGTGTAGAATTGTTGCTTAATTGGTTTAAAGCTATTTCATCCTGTAAATGGCTTTCACTTCCAAAATATTTTTTCTGGATATAGTGAATTTCTTCAAGTAGGTCTTTTGCTGTACCATGTAGAAGGATGTTATTTAACTTTGCTAGTGCTAAAGCAGGACTTTTAGCATAGTACAGTTTATAGACTAGATTTCTTATAGTTGAATGATGTGTTGATATCCTTTTGATATCATGGAAAGTGGTTTTACAAGTAGGTCCTGTAATGCAGGCCAATGAATGTCTTTGTAGTCCTGTGTACTTGCGCACTGGACAGGTATCTATATTTTGCAGTAATTTAATTTTGATTTTGTCTTTGCTTTTTACATATTTATTGAAGAATTGGCGTAAAGATTTGAAACATTGTTTGGGAATGTTACACATTGACGTGCATGGCCATTTGTACACTAGACATTCTGATTCAGTTGAATGGAAGGGTAATTCTAAGTTTTCAGGGCATATTTTTGTAAGAAGTACTTCTTGTTCCATTATAGTATTATTCACCTTTTCATATCCTCGACCACTGCTATGTATGGCAATTGTATTCGTTTGCTTTTGTTTGTACGCTTCTTCATTAAAATATGGTTCTGTGCTTGTAGTGTAATTCCATTCACCTCCGCTGATACTTAAGAAGTTCTTTCTGTTGATATTTCGCTTATTGAGAAGTCTTTTTTGCAATTTAGTTATTAGTTTTGTTAGTGGTTTCATTTTGTTTAACAGTAAAATAAATACATTTCTTTTGAGAAGAATTGCACTGTCCATCAATGCTTCTAAGATTAATTTCCTACGATAGGTTTTAAGCTTTGAACCTGATTTCTCTCCTGTTTTTATAAGATTTTGAAGGACTTTGCGACTGTATATTTTGGCTAAAATACTTTTCCTGGTATGCTTACTTTGCACTATATTAAAATTTGAAGAAGTAGTTTTATCTGTACTGATAGCTGATTTTCTCTTAATTGTTTTTTGGTTTGTTTTACATTTTGATAGAGGAAGCGAAGTTGTTGTACTTGAAACTTCTTGTGTTTCACTAAATGATTGTATTAGCTGTTTTGTTTCAACTTTTTTTACAAATTCTGCTAGAGATGGATGCTTATGTTGGACACCTTTATTTTAATTTGCTCTACTTTTGCGTTGCTTTCTACGGACTTTACTTTTGGTAGGCATTCTTTAGGGTCTGTTGAAAAAAATAAAGAAGATATGAGTTGGGGTGTTCTGGAATGCATGTGTGCTGTGTGCATGAGTGTTTGAGTAAGATGATAAAGATGTATGTAATGGTGTGTGATTGTGCATTGGGAACTAAAACTTGTAGGGATAGGTATTCTTGAATTTATGTGTTACTAAACTGGGGTTCAGATGACAAAAAAAGTAAGCTAGTGGTGTGGAAAAGTACAAATAGTAAATCTAATTTATACAATTAAAACAGTTGTTTGTTCTATAATATGAAAATTGTAGTGGTTCAGTTGGGTAATTTGTCTGTCCAAAAATAGAAATTTGTGGGCCATTCTGGCTGTAAATCGCTTTTTAAGACATGGAAATTTTTGGACACAATGGTACAAAATCACTATTTTTAGAAACCGAAATAGCTCGTATTAAAGTTATAGTATATTTGATTAATAATACAATTATTATGGTGATATTTTACTTACTTTTTTTAAATTAACAGGTAACTTCTTAGTTCTTCTTTCTTCTTCGAATTCGGCTGCTTCTTTTCAGGAAACGGGTCTTCACTGCAATTGTAAAAGCTTCAAATTACAAATTAGTAACTTTGTTTGTATATAGCACTGTTTTTAATTTAGATATTGATTTTTTTAATTGAAATCCTCAGTGCCTTCTTTAAAACCATTAAACTAATTTATTTACATAAGATACATTGCATCAGTTCAGTACATATGATATCTTCTTAATGAACAAATTGTATTGAATGACTAACTGTAGCAAAACAAATATCTTTACTATGTCTTGTGAAATTTATAATATATTAGTGAATACCACTATTTCTGTAAGTAAACTGTTCTAGGTAATAGCGCCTCAATGTCATGTCTAATTTAAAGTAATTCAGTAAATAAATAAATAAAAACAAAAAATATGAAATTGTATAAGTATTTTTTATAAAGGTTTAAACATAGATTGTGTTTGCATGCAATTTTGTTTGAATATATGTAGTCTATATATTTCATTTAAAAAATGTTAGTTTAACATGATTTGAGTGTGTGTGTGTATAAAGAAAGTAAATAGTATAAAGGTTTATAAGTGATAGTTGATTTTAGGAAATTGAAAAAAGTACAGTAAATTCATTTTACAGATTTTACAAGGTAAAAGTCTGTTTGAAAATGTGTTCATCTACTATACAGAAAATATGCATACCTGAAGTTTGTGTTCATGCATATGGATATGCATGGAGCTGCAAGTAGAAATCTTGAAGACTTGTACAGTATTTCTGGTAGATGCTGCTTGCCAATGATATGACACTTGTACTCAGAGAGATTCAGAGTACATTTGCAGTGCTGATCTATGATGATGCAGTTAGATGTAGAGGTCTTGAATGTGATTGGTGCATGGTCATGTGATTTTTGAGATACATCCAATGAGGGAATGACAGAGAGAGTGTAGTGGAAATGGTAGAAGGGCTGTTCATGTTACGATATGTCCGCGGACATGGCGGTAGTTCGCGGACATCGGGAGTTACATCCGGGGATTTTTGGGTTCAGAAGTCATGCAAATGAGAATAAGCACTGAAAGGGATTGGTCAGGAAAGTTTGGTGGGTGTGTTGTGCCAGGAGAGATTTTCTCAGATACTCTTTTTGCTGAGAGAACAAAAGATAGCTATGGCTGTGTGTTTCAGAAAACAGATTGTTTGGATTTTAGGAGATTTGTGGATACATTGGTTGAAGGTGCATGCAGAAAGCTGTGGAGTAGCTGTAGATCTTGGATTCCCACATGTGGAAGTACACTGGCATGGAGTACGTGGAATGAAGTGGTTGGACTTGCTACCTCTCTGTGCTACTTTGGAGACAGAGCAACATACAGACATAATTGTAATTCATTGTGGAGGGAACAGTTTAGGACATGTGACTGGAATTGTTTTGCAATTTGCTATGAAAGAAGGACTTAGGAAGGTTATGGACATGTTTCCTAATTCCCAAGTGATATTTTCACGGATTGCGCAGAGACAAATGTGGCTTCGTTCTTCTTCATTTGGTCCACAAATGGAAAAAGCAAGGCGCAATGTTAATAAGGCTGTTTGTGCCTTTCTAAGAGATTTTGGCATGTCTTCTTTTCACAATGAAAATATTATGTTTTGTAGTACATACATTTTTCGCAGAGATGGAGTCCATCTTACTTATGCTGGCAATCAGATTTTTCTGAGAAATGTACAAAATGCATTGCAACCTTTTTTGGAATTACAACAAAGATTTTGAAGTAGATGTTAAGCATTTAAAATGTTTGACTTACAAACACCACCCAAGGGCTCTTTTCAGAGCCACCACTTCTTTCCAGAGAAAATTACAATGTTTGTGATGGAGTAGCAACCCAATTTTTTTAATGTTCGCGAACTGTCCGCGGACTTCTAAAAAATACAAAGAGCCCTGCTTCATTTATTTTCACTTCTATTTTTTAACTGGGAAAGGCGGCTCTGAAAAGAGCCTTATTTTTTTTTTATTTTTGTAATTTTGTATTTTTTTTGGTTTTTCAGACACGACACACTAGGAGAGGAGGATAAAGGAGGGTAAAGGGGGGGACACCAACCACAGGGATAAGAAAGGGCGAGCTGAGAGAGGAAGATGTAGAGTGGGTTTTATTTGGGTAGTGAGCAGGTCTTCTCGTGCTCTGAGACGATAGTCTCAAAAGCACTCTGTAGTCACTCCCCCCTGCAGAGTACTGTGTCACAGTACATACATACAACTGTGACCCTCAAAAGGTAAGGGTCATCAGCATTCTGTATGGCCTGTGAGGCAGCTTGAGGAAGACACTGTCCCACAGAGGTGGTCCTTGTGGTGACAGGATCAGAAACAGAGTATGAAGTAGAGGAAATCAACCTGCTACGTTCTTCGCAAGGTACAACCCTGCGAATAGCCCCAGAGTGAAATGACCTCAGGTGTCGCTTCATAGTAGTGGTCCCAAAGCTGTACTTACCGTGCTTCCCGCGACTGAGTATCATTTTGCACTCATTGCAGGTAACACGGTTCGCACGAGCCTTAGGAACATTACCATGAATGGTAAATAACTGCCACACCCAAGACTCACGCCTAGTGCGGGTAGTAGGGTTTTCCTCTACCTCATTCTCATCATCCTCTTCTTCCTCCTCCGCATCCTCACTCCTGTTCCCCTCTTCAGGCCCTTGGGGAGGTGGTGGTGGTGGAGGGGGTGGGGGTGGTGCTGAAGCAGGTGCAGCACCAAGTGGCAGTTCAGCAGCCAAGGATGCCATCTCGATGATGGTGTAGTCTGCAGGTGGCAGCAAAAATCACTGTGTTCTGAAGAATAGCCAGAAACACAATGGGAATAAGCTCTTGGGCATGGTCTTTTATAGGGGTGCTTGTGCGCGGTTCGCGGACATGCGCACTGTCCGCGGACAGATCAAACAAAAAAAGGATCGGAAAGTTTCAAAAGGTATATAGAAACTCAAGATTGCTATGTGGGACTTGTGCCATGGTGAGATTTTATTGAAAAATATTATGGATTAACTGAAAATGTACTTTTAAATTGTTCGGGGACACGAATAGTGTCTGCATTTCAGGACACACGATGAGCGTGGGCGCGGTCATATGATCCGTTCACGAACTAGTCCACGAAGGAAGCGCCTGTCCGCAGGACACCAAGTGCACGGAGATTGGTTAGCGCATGCGCATTGATGTCCTACGGACACTGTTCGGGTTCTGAAGTAATTAAAAGTGCGTCACACGTGAAACGAACATTTCAGGACACCGCGTGTGTTCTTAGAACAGTTTAAACTTGGTAGCGAACAGTAAGGACAGATATAGTGTTCTTCAGGACACGTGTAATTTCGTTTATGTACGAACATTTCAGGACACCAATTGTGTTCTTAGAACAGTTTCAATTGGGTAGCGAACACTACGAACAGGTATAGTGTTCTTCAGGACACCAAAATAGTTTGAACTTGCTAGCGAACAGTACCGGACAGGTATAGTGTTCTTTAGGACACTTTAATTATTGTTTCTTTACGAACATTTCAGGACACTAATTGTGTTCTTAGGACAGTTTTAAGTTGATAGCGAACATTACGGACAGAAATAGTGTTCTTTAGAACACTTTAATTTTTGTTTCTTTACGAACATTTCAGGACACCACGTTTGTTCTTAGAACAGTTTCAACTTGCTAGCGAACAGTACGAACAGGTGTGGTGTTCTTCAGGACACCTCCATTTTCGTTTATGTACGAACATTTCAGAACACTCGCACTGTCCGCGGACACTTTTATTGTTTTTAAAAAAAAAACGGAAACTATTCACAATACAATATAAAAATTAAACTTTATTTAACGTATATTAATAATTTATGACAGAGAAGGTGAGGCAGAAACAGAAACAAAAACAGGAGAATTTGGGGTTTCAACATGATTGGTATTAGGTGAAGAAGGGATGGAAGTCTCATCAAAACGTTTTGGATTATGGAGAGGGTTTGGGGATAATTGACTGGGATATGGTGAGGAGGGACAAGTACATGTGGGGAATTTGGTACGAGGTTTTTGGTTTGAAATGATTTTCTACAAAAGTTTTAAAATTATTAAAATTATCCAACAATACATCCATTTTTTCTTCTATATTGTGAAGACTGTTATCCATAACAGGGTTTTCTGAAGTTTTTTCTATTTTGGTATGCTCTGTACAAAAAAATAATATATATGTTAAATGTATATAAAAAAATAATAAATACATGGTTTATATTATAAAGTGTTTACCATTAGTTTCACTATCTTGTGACATTTCTTCATGTGGGAAATTGTCCTCTAGCCATTCTAGAGTACTAGACATTTCTGTGAGAAAAAAAAAAAGATATATTTTTTAATCTAATACAGAAAGTTTATAAATATATGAGTAAAATGAAGTACACTTACTATTTCTGGTAAGATAAGTCCTATGTATTCAGTGGGTCTGGTCTTGTTCTCAGTTCTGTTGTGTCTGTGAGGTAATTATGTTGGAAGCCAATTTATCTTCTTGTGGTATATTCCATTTCAGAACATATTGTATTTAAATGAATGGTTAGTGTGTTACATATATGGGTTACATTTCTTATGTATTACTATATATAATGTGTTTGTGTGCTGCTTTTTGAATTTGTTAAATGTTCCTATATTATGATATAACAATCAAACATACCCCCCCACCACCCCCCCCACAGTTTTTAGGTAGTGGTACTGTTCTCCGAACATGTCCGTGAACATTAAATAAGTTTGCGGACATCAAGTTCATAAGAAGAGATCTAATCAGTTTCATATGACATGTATATAAAGTCAAAGTCATTATTGTTAAGTTGTGCTACTAAAAAACTATGAAATTCAGTGAAAAAACTTTGTTAAAGGGACGTTATGGTTAAGTTGCGCTACTAAAAACCTATGAAATTCAGTGAAAAAAACTTTGTTAAAGGGACGTTATGGTTAAGCTGCGCTACTAAAAACCTATGAAATTCAGTGAAAAAACTTTGTTAAAGGGACGTTATGGTTCCAAGTAAAAGCGAAAAACCCTTGAAATTTGCCAGTTATGGTAAGCTAGGTAACCATAACTCGCGCCACCACCGTGCACTGCTAAGACTAACACCCAGGACATCAAAGATGACATCACAAATGTCATTGATGACATCACTGAGAGCAAAGGGGGGGCCAGCCAACAGACAGCTCGCCCACAAGCAGGTCTGAATCCGGACCGTGATTGGGGTCCTGGGCTCATGGGGCCAGACGCCACTCCCACTAGCACATACACGGTTGCAAACAGATGCAGTGTCACTCACACAGAATACCCCTGCCTAGGCACAGTAGTCTCTCATACCCCCCTCAACCCCCCCCCCAGTGGAAGTTTGAGTGGGATGTCTATAAATTGTACAGCTGTCTGGGTTCCTTTTGTATGAAACATAAACCTTATTGGTATGTTAGTACCATCCAGATCTATGAAAAACACAGGGTCATGAATGACTTGTCCTTATCAGCCAGCGCTTCCACATTGCAGTCAAAACACAGATCGAAAGCCAGTAAACATGAGGGTTGTGGGTGCAGGGTAATAGATCCCCTACAGCAGGGGTCTGCAACATTTGCCTCTCCGGATGTTTTGGACTACAAATCCCAGCAGTCCTAGCCAGCATAGTGAGTCATGAGGGGCCTTGGGTGTTGTAGTCCAACACATCTGGAGAGCCACAGGTTGCAGCCCCCTGCACAGTGATGCTATGCACCTTGCCACTGATAACATGTGCTCTAAGCCATTTCCACATTGTTCAGGTTTTCTGCCTTTCAAGCCAGAAAAGGTCACCATTTTACATGGCTTACAACCAGTTAATTGATCAGCGGACAACGATTACCAAAAATCCCAAAAGGTTTAAACCACTTGCAAAAGGGGCAAACACACACCATCTATGGCCTCTGTATTTGGCGAAAGTGTAAACAAGAGGTCACCCCAGGATCCTGTGTAAATCACAGGAAACAGCTTTTCACCCTAGAACACAGGTACAGTCAGATAAGGCAGATATGGACTCCAGTATTAGCATAGGTCACAGGGTCGCAAGCATGCGCCCCATCGCCCATATGCAGATAACGAGGGCCGAGCTCAGTTACATCAGAGCAAGCAGACATTCGACCTTTGCACCCCAACACAGCTACACGGTGCGTGTGTGTACGTGCATGTGTTTGTATCATCTCTGCAAGGGATTTGCAGTGAGCAGCCATACAGTTTGCATGGCTAGTCACTAAATCCCTTGCAGAGAATGCTGGCATAGATAGGTTGTGTGTCAGCAGCTTCATGCATGTGATTTACAGTGGCCCTCACAGGCACAGATAGATTGTGACCACGACCTATCCATACCAGTAAGGAGCAATCCTGTGTGCACAGCATCCCTGAAAGGAATAGGGAAAAGCAGCTGCAGGAGTTGCAAGGACAGACTGGAGCAAATGTAGGATTTTAGTGCTTAGAAACCAAACTCAGGTATAGTATTAGGCGCGTTATCAAAATAAGCAATGAAATGAATACATAAATAAATAATGGAGAGAGTCTGTGGGACGCCCCCCTCTCATCACAGCAACTCCAGCTGAACATCAATAGGGACCCCAAAATGAAGGGAACCCAGTAGTGGCGGGAGAGGAAAGTTCACCAGGGCAGCTATGGAGGTGAGAGGGATAACACCTGTCGGGTTAGGATGAAAATGTGTGCGCTATGCCGCCGCAGCTCCATGTTGCAATGCTTTGCCTATTACTTCTTCCTCCTCACAAACTATGGGCCTCATTACGACACTGGCGGAAGGCCATGGTGCTATTAGCACCATGGTCCATGCCGGTAAGTTACCGACTCCGCCATGGAGAAAGGGGGAATTACCACCCCATTACAAGGTTGGCGGGGCGGTAATTCCCCCTTCCTCCATGGCCCTTCCCCATTCCCATTTTTGCCCCATAGAGCTCAATGGGAATGGGGAAGGCGCTAAGTACGATGCCGCAAATTGCAGCACCGTAATTAGCACCAAGGTCCCTTTGCAGGTCCCTACTTTAACGACTGGTCTACACCAGCGGTTAAGGTCAGGTCACGCAAAGGGACCTCGTAATTAGGCGCTAATAGGTTAACGGCACCGCAGCCTTTTACGGCGCCGTTAACCCATTAGCGCCTGGGTCATAATGAGGCCCTATATGTCCGAGATGGCAGCAAGTGCACCAAGACTTCTGTTTACAAAGCTTTAGGGGTGTACCGAACTTTGGCTTTGAGAAAGTATTCGGCCAAATTCTAGCTGAAAAAGAGCTATGCGGATCCGGACGAATAGTTCCTTGCTATTCGGCTCTTGCTGAATACTTTGTCATTCTTATTTGAATACAATGCAACAAGAACTCAGAAAGGCAAATATAGACTTCATTTTGCAAAACTGAATAGAATTAGACCAGACACTTAGCCACAAGACCAGAGAAATTGCTATCACACAGCTGTAAAATATCTAATATTGTAATCTGCTCATTAGGGTATGTTTAGTTACATATTCTTAGACATGAAAGGTGCTCACCTTTTATACTTAGTCAGCAACAATACAGGAAAATCTTTTCTTTTGGTGAATGTTTATATGCAATGTGCACTTTCTTCCGTTGGAAAAGACAAACTGAAAGAAATGTTCAGGTTTCACTTTAGGCTTCATTCAGTTCCTGTCATGTCACTTCCCATTGCATATGTCAGAGTCCCCCCTTTTCCTTTTTTAATGACTTGAGTCTCGATTTTAACATGATCTGATATTTTCAGGAATTATAAGGTGCATATCTTTGTGTATTGGTTAGAAGGAGTGATGAGGATGAGTGAAAAGTGAGCAGCATCTGTTCCTATGGGCCATGCCCATAGAGAAACATTGAGAATTAACAATAGGTAGTGGAGACTAGCCGGGCTCGGTTAGGAGGGGGCACATTACTCTGCCCGACATTACAGACATCTCAGAGGAATTCATGTTGGGTAATCTCTCCAGTTCCAAAGTGGGCCAATCTGTGACAGTGGGTAAAGATAGGTGCTCTGTTGGTGGTTTTTGTAGGATGTAGAGTTGGGAGAGCCAGAGAATTACTGGGATGGGCCAAGTCGGGGCTGAGACATGGAGTCCGGCTTGGCTCCAAGTGGCAAACGTGGGCTGAACCGGCAAAATGAGCATGCACGTATTGGAACCAAAGACACCATTGCTGACACTCTGACGGCATACAGTGCAAGCCCCATTACTTGTATCCTGCATCCCCAACACCTCCACAAACTTCCTACTTGGGGCCTGAAAACCCCTTACACAGATACCATACGTAGCATTCCACTTCCCACCTTAACAATACAAATCCCCTACCTGGCCTTCTGCTCGCCCATCCCTGATAAATATAAATCCCTGCATAGCCTCCCACTTCCCCAGACCACGCAGAGCGAAAACACCCTACACCTACTGGGAGCAAACAGACAATGAAGGTAAATCTGTTTTTTTTCTGGCTTTTATACTTTAAAGAAAGATGCTGCATTGATTACAATTAAGAGAAATACAAGTATATAATGCATTTAAAATGGTGCTTTTGTAAAAATGTGTGTTTTTCCAGTTTGGAACAAGATTTATTAATTAAAGCAACTATTCGGCTTCATATTCGGCTTCAGCCGAATAGTTCACAAACTATTCGGTATTCGGCCGAATACTAAATATGCTATTCGGCACAGCCCTACAAAGCACACCAAAAATATTAAGTGAACCCCATTGTACAGGTGTATCAAGTCAGGCTTTTCCTCCTGTTCACAAGTGCCCCTGTCCTTTTCTCCCCATGCCTACAAAAAAGGGATGGGCAGGCTCTCTAGAAGGTTCTTCACAGTCCACTGGCCTTCTAAAGTGCCATTAAATACTAGCTCTCTCTCATTGAAGGATAGGTGTAACACCTTCTTTTGACCATCTTGCAAAAGGTAGGATGAGTTCAACTAAGCTTGTGTGAGGGTCCATGTGGCCGCAAGCGAAACTCAGTGTACAGAGTTCTGTCTATGTAGAAAAGCTTAGCAGATTTCTCTGGTAAATGCCTTCAGATAGACAGGCCGAATGTACAGTTAACGGGTCTTTCATTAGCTGGACATTTGGTCACGGCTTTGCCCCCGGAGGCTTGTGATATGTCTTTCACTACGACTCCCATGCTCCCTCCCCATTGACTATGCAGGCTAGGGCTGATGGGAGCTGTAGTGCAAAACATCTGGAGAGCCCAGGTTACTGGAGAAATTCAATACGCTTTTCCACAGGCTATGAGCGCCTGCGGGCAAAATAGAACCTGCAATGAAGAAAATCGAGACGCAATGAAACATACGACTGGGCATCTTTACTGGTAAACTTATCCTGCAGGCTGGAGGAAACGCTGTTTCATGCAATGCTCTCCGAGGAATTTACACACGCAACTATTTCTAGAATTGTACCTTTGTTGCTGCTTCTGGTGTATTTCAAATCTCACAGTGGGGCATTAACGCAGCAACCTGAGCTGCCGCCTGAGACAGCCATTTTGAATAAGTCAGGCGTGGAGAGTTATTACCCTGATATTAAAATACCCCAGGTGCGGGTAATGTACCATACGCTCTTCTAGCGGGAGCGCCGTGCACAGTGCAGTGTTCTGCCCCTATTTATGGCCGGGTGGGCCCCTGGTTGGCCGTCACTCGCGGAGCCAAAGGTTGGCTTCGATACCTGTGGGTAGGCCTCTGCGGCCAGTCCTTGCTATTCTGTGGCCCATTCGGCACAGGCCTAGGGAAAGGCATTCTGCATGTCCGGAAGCGAGCCCTGGGCGAGTTTCAGAACCAGGTGCTTTAACATGAAGGACATTGGGAGGACTTTTATAAACACAACGTAGACGACTCCGTAGACCTGAGAAATTCATAAAAGGCTTTAGAGAGATTTTAGTATCCAGAAGTGACGTTTGACGTCTTTGGAGGCTGCTGTCCAGTTGGTGAATAAAAGTTGAAGAAATTCCCAGAGACAGCACGCCTCTAAAAGTACACACACGAGACAGCACGCCTCTAAAAGTACACACACGAGACAGCACGCCTCTAAAAGTACACACACGAGACAGCACGCCTCTAAAAGTACACACACGAGACAGCACGCCTCTAAAAGTACACACACGAGACATGGGGCCTCATTACACGGTAGGCGGTGGACCAAGGTGCTGTTAGCACCTTGGTCCATGCTGGTAAAATACCGGCACCGCCTTGGAGGAAAGGGGAATTACCGCCCCATTCCAAGGTTGGCGGGGCGGTAATTCCCCCTTCCCCCATTGCCCTTCCCCATTCCCATTTTTGCCCCATAGGGCATAATGGGAATGGCGAAGGTGCTAATTACGGTACCGCAAATTGCGGTACCGTAATTAGCACCCTGGTCCCTTTGCGGGTTGGTTTTTAACGCCTGCTGAAAAGCAAGCGTTAAAGTACCAACCCGCAAAGGGACCTCGTAGTAAGGTGGTAAGGGTTAACGGTCACCGGTACCATTACCGATGACCGTTAACCCTTACCGTCTTCCGTGTAATGAGGCCCATGGTCAATTGACAAGACCTGTCCCAAATCTCTAACGTTCTTTGGATTTTTAACTGTGCATGACTCATTAAGTGTGTAAATTGGTGGCGAGGGACAGTTTTTTTTCTCTCCATCCCTATTAGATCGCCAGCTCCCCCCCCGTCTATCTTGGGAGAGCACCCTCTGACAGGGTCAGGGTATGCTTCCTTTCAGGGACAGTCAGTGGCCCTCATTACGAGGTTGGCGGAATGGGTTTACCGGCACCGGTAATGGTGCCGGTAAACCTATTCCGCCCTATTACGAGGTCTCCTCGTGGGACCTGCAAAGGGCCCCTGGTAAAACCAGGCGTCCTTACCGGGTCCCGCGAGGAGACCAGTGAGCTAACAACGGGTCCGTTATAAACAGGCCCGTTGTTAGCTCCCTCCCCATTCCCATTGAGCCCTGTGGGGGCTCGAATGGGAATGGGGATGTACCGGGTCCGGGTTCCTCGGATGAGGAATTACCGGGTCCGCCAAGGTTTGGATGGCCCGGTAAGTCCTCATTTGAGCAACTCGGGCCCGGTATGCGGTAAGGAGGCAACCATACCGCTAAATGCGGCATGGTTACCTCCAACCTCGCAATGAGGGCCAGTGTGTTTTTCAGACAGGAGCTTGGACAAGAATGCTACTTTGTGATAACAATGTATGTTCTTTAGCCCACTTGAAAGGCTGTCAGCACAAAGAACGAGGAGCACGGGGTGTGTGACTCCAGAGCACCTCACACGCAGTCATCCACCAGTCGGCAGAGGGCAGCCAGCCACACATTGCAGAGGAGCGCTCACCGGCACAGCAGGCTGCTCAATCTGTTGTCCGGCAAGCTCAGAAGCAGCGCTCTGAGTGGGCCCCTTACTGCGCCCACCTCCTGAGCTATTTAGCTCTGCGCCCCGGGACGTCGCCTGCTCCGCCCAGGCCAAGAAACAGAGCTGGCTGTAGTCCAACTTCTATGTCAGTGGCCCGTCCCGGTTTTTCCGTTTTTTTATTCTCAAAATCTGGTCACCCTACCTTCTCTTAGTCGTCGTTCTGAGTCATCTTCTCAGCATCCCACCCTTCCATCTCCATCTCCACCTCTTCCTCCTTTTTTTCTGCCTCTGCTTGGAGCAAGCTCCTGTTCTCTCTGCTCTATCACTTGCCACCTCTTTTTTTCCACATCATTGCAAAACCTTCTCGCAGCTCACATGGCAACCTCTCTCCACTTACTTGCTCTGTGGACACTTAGAACCAAGAAAACCCCCTTGGTGGGGCAGGAATGCTCAACAAGTGACTTTAACATAACATAACATTTAGCCACCAAGGTCTGAATGAACAAAAAAGGGTGTTCAGCCCCTGTCTGTGTGTGTGTGTGTTCACGTTGTCCAACTCCGGGCCTCGAGGGACGGATACATGGCAGGTTTTCAGGATACCCCTAATTAATATTCATGAGGTAGATTTGCATACAAAGATTCATGTGCACATTTACACTGCATTAGCGGAAAAAAAGACTGTGCGGGGGCTGCAGATGGGTACAGTCAGCAAACTATGACACAGTGCTAGGTACCTGCACGCTATGACAGTGTTTGTGGGGGGTGTGCTTTCACCAGTACTGGAAGTGCTCTTTCTGGCAGACTTTTTTGAACTTGTGCACATGTCCTGCCTTTGAAAGGGGGCACAAGTGCACCCCACCCGCCCCGCCGGATCCGGTCTATAACTGTACCCCTCTTTGGTGAGATTCTGCAAAGGCTCAAAGGCTCAGAGAGACCCTCTTTCCCCCCACGACCCCATAGCTCTTAGCATGCATTAGTACTAGAATCAAGTCCATCAGCAAATAGGCGCTGCTAACTTGACTGTTGGGATACCCCCAAGCTAAAGAGCAAATGCCCCGTTTTCAACGCGCACCTGCATACACATTCGGTATGAAGTTGGCACTACAGGAGGAGCACTACGGACCCTTCTGTACATTGCTGCCACCAGCCAGGGGCTCTGGAAGGCTGAAGTCCCACCAACATATTCAGACTGTTGCAGGCATACTCCTCGGGCATTCCGCTGGTTTGTGGGAGAAACAAGAGCCATGGATTAAATGATGGGGGCTGAGAGGGCTTAATGCCCCTGCGGCCTTTCAATGTGTGCCCAGTCCCCAGTGATTAAGGTGCACTATGTATAGGAAGCAGCACGGATGCCTTCCACTGCACTATGTACAGGAAGCAGCACGGATGCCTTCCGCTGCACCATGTACAGGAAGCAGCACGGATGCCTTCCACTGCACTATGTACAGGAAGCAGCACGGATGCCTTCCGCTGCACTATGTACAGGAAGCAGCACGGATGACTTCCACTGCACTATGTACAGGAAGCAGCAGAAGCAGCACGGATGCCTTCCACTGCACTATGTACAGGAAGCAGCACGAATGCCTTCCACTGCACTATGTACAGGAAGCAGCACGGATGTCTTCCACTGCACCATGTACAGGAAGCAGCACGGATGCCTTCCACTGCACTATGTACAGGACGCACCATGAATGGCTTTTACTGCACTATGTACAGGAAGCAGCACGCATGCCTTCCACTGCACCATGTACAGGAAGCAGCACGCATGCCTTCCGCTGCACCATGTACAGGAAGCAGCACGCATGCCTTCCACTGCACCATGTACAGGAAGCAGCACGCATGCCTTCCGCTGCACCATGTACAGGAAGCAGCACGCATACCTTCCACTGCACCATGTACAGGAAGCAGCACGCATGCCTTCCACTGCACCATGTACAGGAAGCAGGAAGCAGCACGCAGGCCTTCCGCTGCACCATGTACAGGAAGCAGCACGCATGCCTTCCACTGCACCATGTACAGGAAGCAGCACGGATGCCTTCCGCTGCACCATGTACAGGAAGCAGCACGCATGCCTTCCGCTGCACCATGTACAGGAAGCAGCACGCATGCCTTCCGCTGCACCATGTACAGGAAGCAGCACGAATGCCTTTCACTGCACCAGGTTCAGGAAGCAGCACGGATGCCTTCCGCTGCACTATGTACAGGAAGCAGCACGGATGCCTTCCACTGCACTATGTACAGGAAGCAGCACGCATGCCTTCCGCTGCACTATGTACATGAAGCAGCACGAATTCCTTTCGCTGCACCAGGTTCAGGCAGCAGCACGGATGCCTTCCGCTGCACTATGTACAGGAAGCAGCACGGATGCCTTCCACTGCACTATGTACAGGAAGCAGCATGCTTGTTCTGTGCATGTCCTGGCACAGGCAGCAGTGGGAAAGATTTCTATCCATGGGAAATGCATTACTGCACTTGGGTCGTCAGGAAAGGTACTTGACTGCGGCTAAATGCCCATTATCTGATCAAATAGTCTTTGATGTGATGAGCTTTATCACATCACGGGGCGGGCTCCGGGAGCAGCTTTTACAGTTTCTAAATATTTACTTAGCTTCATGCAAATAATATTTTATTGCATTCGGAGATTGTAAAACCGCGGCGAGAGCATTCCAGGCTTTTCACCAGCAATCCGGATAATCAGAGGAAGAAGAGGGAAGGTGAAGCCTCCCCAGTATTGCAGAAAAGCAGGTCTACCCACAGAAGGGGTGTCTGCAATATATGGGGTGGGTCTGCAAGTCGCAGGCTGAGTCTGGGGGATCTAAACGTGGTCTACCTTAAGAGCCCTGAAGCACCAGGACATAGAACTAGCCGCAAGTCAAAGGAGAGTGTTACGTCCAAACCTGGCTCACCATTTGGTAGCTGGTCTGAACACTCAGGCTGCGCTATAAGAAGGTGGGTGGGCAGGCAGTGGTTACGGCCACACAGTTATGCTTCACTTCAACTTTGGATAGTAAAAAAAGAGATGTGACTAGAACAGCTGGCATCATTTTTATAGCAATTATAGACCTGGAGAAATGTGTCGCTAATGCAATCTGCTCAAGCAACAACGCGCGCGACCATCTTCTACCAAACACTCTATGAAACGATAGGTTTCTTACTGAGCTGTAGGCAAAAGCATCATTATGCGAGTCCAGGCCCAGCTGTGGTCACTCCTGCATTGTGCAGGCTTGATATTGCGTCCATGTGGGATAGCAACAGCTAAGAGGCGACGCGTCTACTTTGGGATACATAATGGAAACCTCAGGGCTCACGTGCCCAGTCTCAGGGCCCATTCTGATATCCATCCGCCGGTGAGTCTAGAACGCCTCTCTCTATAGGCCTGCAACGAGTAGCAAGGCCGGGGCTGTCCACCAGGCTCGGGGGTCGCCCAATGAATGATACAGCCCTCAAACTGCCCTCAAGCTGCAGAATCGAGTGGCTCAATTCCAAAGGGATGAATTGCAGTTCCTCGGTCCTTGGTCCTGCGTAGGGAGACTTCCATGCAGGAGCAATGGCAACGGCACACCTTCACCTCTCGGGCCGGGCACTCTGCCCTCCCAGTACAAGGACAGCATCAAACATCGCGAGCTCTCTTTGGGTGAGAACAGAATATGTCAGCATCATGCCATTGGCCTTTAAATTAAATAAATGAGCCCAGGCTGAAAGCTTGCAACTGGACGTAAAAGGGAGTCTGAACAAGGGCCAGGTAAAAAAATAAAAAATAAAAAAAAATAAAAGCACATGCGCGTTAAAAGTCTTACTCCACCTGATAAAAGCTCGCTCCCTCAGGTCTGATGCTTGCCATGGCCCAGGGCACATGTCTACACGTGCGGACTTGCCATTTTGTATTACGTTCTGTTAGGCGTTTTTTATGTAGTGCCTTTTACTGTGTTTTCATGGCTTCCTGTTGCCACCACTGGCCTACCTGGGAAAGAGACACGTGTTTTAAGTTGGGCTGAGCTCGTGGAAGTGCCGTTTTAGGAGGGCATATTTATCATATTCGCGTATTGCGGCAAGGGGGGTCACGTGGAGGCCCTTCTGCAATCCCAGGCTGCCAGTGTTGGTTTATGTTGCTGCCATTGCACATTATCTGGGAGGTTTCCCAATGGCACAGGGTGATTGGTTAGACTAAAGGCTTTCAGAGACTTCTGACTGTCAGTGCTGGTGAGAGTCTGTCTATTATCTGGGAGTGTTTTCAATTGGACAGGGTGGTCAGACTCCGGGTTCTCAGTGACTTCTGGCTGTCAGTGCTGGTGAGAGTCTGTCTATTATCTGGGAGTGCTTTCACTGGGACAGGGTGGTCAGACTCTGGGCTCTCAGTGACTTCTGGCTGTTAGTGCTGGTGAGAGTCTGTCTATTATCTGGGAGTGCTTTCACTGGGACAGGGTGGTCAGACGCTGGGCTCTCAGCGACTTCTGGCTGTCAGTGCTGGTGAGAGTCTGTCTGTTATCTGGGAGTGCTTTCATTGGGACAGGGTGGTCAGACTCCGGGCTCTCAGTGACTTCTGGCTGTCAGTGCTGGTGAGAGTCTGTCTGTTATCTGGGAGTGCTTTCAATGGGACAGGGGCGGTCAGACTCTGGGCTCTAGTGACTTCTGACTGTCAGTGCTGGTGAGAGTCTGTCTATTATCTGGGAGTGCTCTCACTGGGACATGGCGGTCAGACTCTGGGCTCTAGTGACTTCTGGCTGTCAGTGCTGGTGAGAGTCTGTCTGTTATCTGGGAGTGTTCTCAATGGGACAGGGGGGGGGTCAAGGTACGGGCTTCCAGAGACTTCTAGCTGTCATTGCAAGTGTGAGTTTGTTGATTTGTCTATCCCCTGGGAGTGCTTTTAACGGGAATAGGCTGTGCGGGCATTTGGCCTTCCACAACTACCGGGTGCCAGTATCAGTGAGAGACCGTTCAGGCTTCACCAAAAGGGCGGTTCCATAATACGTGACTCTTGCTTTTTTTTCATTAAAGAGGTATGTATTGTTTACTGGTGCCTCTATCGTAAATAGGAACGTAATAAAAACAGTCCCACTCGGACTCAGAAGCCAGAATACGATCTGGCGTAGAGATGAGAGTCGGGCTGCAGATTTGCTGTTCGTGGTCATCTAGGAAGGACTTCCGTTTACAGCATCACAATGCCCACAATCAGTGAAGCCAACACACCGATGACACCATATGTGAACCCCCTGTCATGGGTAGAATTGAGAACAGTCGACAAAGGGATGGTCTGAGGTTCAAAGAGAGGAGCACTTAACAAAGCCCCCAATCCCTCTCCAGCGTCTCCCGGGGGGTCCTCAGATCCTGGCTTTCAACTCGGGGGGTCCTGAGATCCTGGCTTTCAACTCGCTGCCCCTCTGCACTAACAGATACAAAATAAATCGGGGCTGAACGCCACTTGCACACGGCCCGGCCTTCTGGGACGGTCTCGCGCTCTATCTTAGAGCTGAACCCTACTTAAGTGCCAGGCTAGAATTATGCAAGTCTACGAACAAGCATACTCGTCCTTGGCCCTTAACGGGTTTCAGAGGGCTTTGAAGAGATCGCTCTTCCTCACCACCCTAATTTGGTGAGTGCCACCACACCATCAGCACAACTTTACCTTTACTACCAACCTAACCCAGCCCCCTCTCTCTGAGATCTGCCACAGAGACTGGAGACCACGCAAACGGAGGGTGTGAGCGCTGTGAACCCCAGTAACGCACCCAAGAAGCTGATCAGACTCAGAAGAGCAGTGTGCCGGAACGGTAAGGATGGATGACAGTGGTTTATAACCTGCGGCTCTCCAGATGTTTTGGACTGCGTCTCCCATCATCCCTCATGATTGACTATGCTGGGAAGGTCAGCTGTGGAGTTATCGTCCAACAGCTTCAGGGGAGCCAAAGGTTGCAGGCACCGGGGTGTTGCTAGGTCTGGAAAAGATCAGGGGCTAAGCTAATCTCGAGACTATCTAGCATTTTGGTTGTAGCACCTGAGCTTCTATCCGGGGTACAACCAAAAGACCCAGGGCTATAGCCTCTCAGCCCCCCCACATCCCCTAGCAACACCTCTGCAGGGTCGGCCTTATCCATGACAAAACAGGCTCTCCTGTGTCTGTGCCGGAACAGGGCTGGCGGAGGGTAGCAACTACAGTGGACACAGTAGAGATCTAGGCCAAGAATCCACCAGCCACCACCCTTCTCCTCACCCCAAAATGCTCTGACTGGGTCGAAGCGTGCAGCGTGACATACCGCAAATATTATAAAATAAAAAATGTATACATCCACTGGGCCACAACCGCTCGAGTAGGCCCATCCGTCAGGAAACCGGTGCAGAGTATCATGATTGTTTATAGTGATCAGATGCCTGTGGTTGGACCATGATCATAGAAATGGGACTGTCCGCAGCCAGGAAAGCTGGGAGGGAAAGAGTGGCCATGACATGTAACTGCGGGCAGATGAGTTTTTTTGCTGGCTCACGGAAGCCAAGCAGATGCTACCATAACTTCCTGCGCAGGGAATAATGAGCCCGCGGAGGTTTAATCACCTGGCAGCCGTCCAATTCGTTTTGGCCGATCGGTGTTTTTTTTTACTGAACAGGGAGAGTTGCCAAATAAGCCGAACTCGTCCCCCTTCGTTTCTTATTCTGCGCGAGTATAAACTCTTACCCTAGCCTCCTTCTCCGTTCACTGGGCTGGCCACATGCGTGTGCTGAGGCAGCAGCCCAGGAGCTTACATTACAAAAAAACCCCCAAAAAAATACTTTTTTTCTTTCTTTTTTCTTTGAGCTCGCAAGGGAGACCACAGAGGTCGCAAGGGATACCTCAGAGGTCGCTGCTGCGACCTCTGGCGACCCCTAAATGACGTCCCTGATTCTGTTTCTCTGCCGTTTCTCCCACTCTTTATAAGTTTAGAAAGTGGTGAGAGCACTAGGAACTGATGGTTGCTGCGCCTTACTCCTTATGAAATACCGGGTTTTGTTGTACCTGCAGCCGGTTGTAGGAAGCATAAGGCCTGTGCTCTGGTGCCCCAAGTCTAGATTAGGTAGGTTTGTGTTGGGTTCCTACATAGATGGTGCCTGTACAGATCCTTATAAGAGCTTCCGTCATGATAGGTAGAGTTCACGTGTTTAATTGTGATATCATAGTGGATTTCTATTTATCACCATGGGTGCCGACACGTGTTTTGACCATCTGAAGGTCTTTATCAAGGCTAGAAATGTGGTCCTCATGCGTAGCAATTCTCAGAGGGCAAGTGGCCCTGGGTCAGTAATATCACCTGCCTCTGTGTATCTAATTGAAACGGTGCTTGTAAACACTCAGATAGTCCGCTGGTAGATCGGTTCAGTCTTGGAGATCACAATTAAACACGTGGACTATACCTATCATGACTTACAGTGAACATAGCAAGCGCTTATAAGCTCCTCTCTCTTCTCACTCTCTCTCGCGTTCTCTCCCCCTCACACTGTCTGCCGCTCCCTTCTGTGCCAGACGCAGGCACTCTTGGAAAGTCTCAGGGACGGGCTTAGGTCCACTGCTACATGCTGTGTTCCTTGCTTTCATATGATCGCCACACATTCACGAGCTGTGCCCTGGTAGCTAACATGCCAAGTTTGGTCAAAAGTGCAAATGCATCTCGATATGTAAGCACCATCTGTAGACAGTCTATCTAGTTCTGTCCCAATGGCATGGCCCCTCGGTGCCTTGCCATCTCCCCCAGGTCAGGCCCCGCATCAGGGACTTGCATATCTTTCAAGTGAAATGGGCCGCCACACCCCAAGGAGCCCATGTGTCTCTGAAGGATTCATTGTTTTTTAGGCAGTCATTTAGGCTTTCAACCCCCTCTTCCTGTTTGCTGGCTGCCTTTCTTTGTTCTAATATGCAGAGGCCAATAAAAAAAACTCCATGATAACCTGAAGCTACATACAAACAAAGGGGGGTCTGGGAATCTCTCTACCAGCACGAACACAGCCCAATGACCTGTTCTTGGGTGAATAACCCCTGGGAGAGACTCTACCAAGTCTTTAGCTCACTGTCCTTTTCACAGAGAAGAAATTTCCCCGCATATCAGCCTTTGTCCTGCCCAGGGGCAGTCCAGCGCCGAAATGCTAGGCAATTCTCCTCTGAACAAGAGTACCATCAGTAACCCCATACACGTGTTTCAGCCTTGTTGGGCATCATCAGTGAGGTGAAACTGTTGCCTCTCTAGGAACAGTGAGCAAGGGGTCCACGTCTGGATTGCCCTGTTAACTTAGGGTGAAACCCAAAGTTAATGTATGCAAACAAAGGGGGGTCTGGGAATCTCTCTACCAGCACGAACACAGCCCAATGGGGGGTCTGGGAATCTCTCTACCAGCACGAACACAGCCCAATGGGGGGTCTGGGAATCTCTCTACCAGCACGAACACACCCCTACATACCCCCTTCCTCCATTGCTTTATCTAGGATGTTGCCAGAGCATGAAGCAACAAGGTGTGGCTGATGGTGTGCACATATTCCCATAGAAGGCACCAGTCTACACAAACTGAAGGCTGTGGTACTTTAAATGCGCACTTGCCGGCCAAAGACAGACCCCTACACAGGTGTTAACTTATCACTGACATGCGTTTAGCTCTTTGCTGTGGGTCAGGGAATATGTTTGGAGAGTAGTGAAGTTCAAGGAGGAGGAAAACCATGGACACCACCCACTAGCCTTTGCCTTAGGAAGCTTCTCTATTATAATCTATGCACCACACAGCTGCCTCAGACATGTGTTACTAGCTGTGTGCATGGAGGTCCTCAAACCTAGCCCCCATGCATCTCCATCTGACCCCAACCCAGGTAACAGTAATCTGGTCTTGGCCATGCTCCATGCACGGCAATGCTCTATGCACGGCAATGCTCTAGGCACGCAATGCTCTATGTGCACTGTGCCGTGTTTAGACTGCTACAAGTGTTCAATGTACAAGAATATCCCCATCAGATTTAGGCCTGGGTTCTGTCATATCATTAAACAAACACACACACATGCACGCATATACATACACACGCATACACATACATACATATGCATACACACTCCCACGCACACACGCATGCACATACACACGCCCTCACACACATATACATGCACATACAAGTGCATACACACACACACGCATACACACTCACACACGCATGCACATACACACTCACATACACATACATACACACACATACACTCACACAACAATACACACGCTCGCATATACACACAAATGCATACACACTCACACACACACGTGCAGGCATGCACACACACACACACACACACACACACATAAACACACATACACACACACACACGCACGCACCCATACACACACAAACACACACACAAAGTGAAGTTGTCCATATATGAGCTGCCTCCGAGGCACATCCTGTGCGCTTCCCACTCTCCTCACGGAGCTGAACAGGACTAGGGAGGCCCGGGCCAAACATTTGGTGAAGCCGCATTACTATTTTGTGCACTGACGGTGCAGCACGCATGAACTCTCCATTGAGCACACCATGAAACACCACTAACCAGTTCCTAAGTGGAAGTGACATCAACGCTTTGCATGGCCATAGTAGTGCAGATGACCAAAAACCCACAGGCTAACAAACAGATCTGGTAAAAAAAAAAAAAAATGTAACAGGTTGTATGAAATGACCACAAAGGCAAAATGAGGACCAGTCTCTCCATTGGAGGTTCACTAGAGAGCATGAGCGTGTCCCTATTAGCAGTGCCGTGTATCCTTGCCAAGCCTACAAAGCACCCTTCTGCACAGAGGAAACACACAACTTTGCAACATAAGTGTCCGTGCCCAGAGCATTCTCCTCCACTTCCAGCTTCCAAATGATCATCTGCACCCCCTGCTGCTTGCCTTGCAGCAGGAACAGGCCTCATTTGCGTACTAAAGAAACCCCCATATTGGACCCTGGAGCTCCCGGAAGCGGCCGTCTTCTGGTAGACTGTTTTGCATGATATATGACACTGATTTAATACGGTTAAAAGATAGTGACCACGGCAGTAAGTTCCATCAACATATGTCAGGGTTGGCCATCCCATGTTAGCGAGCAATTCCTGCCAGTGGCACCCTACCACCTGTCAGAGTCGCACACAGAGAGGGTTGAAATCATAGGTCATGCATTCGAGGGCTGCACTTCTAAATGGAAAGGATGATCTCAAACAAAGCAAACAAACACCCTAGAAAGTCTTTGTGAGCCGTGTGGGCGAATGCACGTGAGTGTCTGCGCAAGCGCCTCCCTTAAGGATAACACGGGGGAGAAAAGGCCTTCCAAACAACATCCTGTGGAAATAAGTCTCCTTGCTTTGTCCACCATAAGAAATTACACCAGCGGGAGCGGGTCTACGGCAAATGCAGTAGTGTGAAAGACAGAGGCAAATGGAAGGCGACATTTCTGCTTATGCCCTGAGAACACATGCATCCCATATAACAGAAAACATGCCATGCACAGGTGGGCCAACTCTGCCATTATTCGAAGGAGTCTCTGTGATTACCTAAAAATCTCGCTGATCCTAGTATTGTAGCCATGGGTGTTGCTAGGCCTGGAAAATATCCGGGGCTGCACTAATGTCGGGATTGTCGGGACTCGGAGCAAGCTAGCCTTTTGTTTGTACCCTGAGTTTCTATCAGGGGCTAAAACCAAAAGACCCGGGGCTATAGCCCCCCCCCCACACATCTACTAGCAACTCCTCTGATTGTAGTCAAGATTCCCTGATCCGTGGTCAATTGCCCCCATTCCCTTGAAAATGGTTCCCTAAAGACACCCCCCTGAATTTGATGCAACCGTGGTGGACATTTCAGTTGGTGACTTAGGAATGGTTTTGGCTTGATCTTGGGGCATATCCAGGTTTGACATTGGTCCAAGAAAAAAAACAAGGGGAACGCTAGAGCGCTGGCTTTGACATCCGTGCAGAGCCTGCTGACGCAGGTTCGATTCCCAGCAGGGCCAAACTCAGCTTTTCATCCTTCTGAGGTTGCTAAATGAGTTCCACACACCGTGGGTAATAATAAGCCGCGCTCAGATGCCTGAGGGTTCGTAGCGCTATATAAATGCTAAATTATTATTATTATTACCTATTAAATAATACAAACTGAAACACAAAGACATCGACAAATGAATAGGAGACAGCACAGATAGTATGAGTAGAGCTGGGGTAGTCAGGGATTTAATGAGTAGGGCCTAGCCAGGGCTGAGCCTGGGGGTCAGGCCTGGCTGTAAAAGCCCACCACGGGCCCAGCCCATGAAATCCCAGTCTCCCCTAGAAAAAGGGAAACAATGTAACGCGCCTCTGAAGAGCCAACATTAGGCCCAAGCGCAGGCAAAATGATACGAAATGGTCAAACGTGAAAGCAAATATATGGGCCTTTCTTTCCATTTTGCCTGCGTCGCTGCCCATTTTCTTTTTTGTGCTGTGCACTGGGCTGCCATGGTGGAGCCCGTGGCAGGCCCGTGGCATGCGGGGGTAGCAGCCCGGAAGGAGGGTCAGGCTGGAGCCCCCTTTGGAGCCCGGGCCAGCCCGTGCCTCGCCAGGCTCGCCCACCTCTAAGTACCCGGCCACCAACATAAAAGAAAAAAGAACTGCTCACTTCGCACTGCACCAAAATCATTTTCACAAAGGGCCCTGAATGGCTGCCAAACGGTAATGACTTCCGAATTAGGGACTAATTGTACACCATTTATAACCAAGTCAATGAGCAAGTCATTATTGCCGCATTATACTTGCATCTGTGCAAAAGTGCTGCTGAGGTCACAAGTCAAAACAAAAGAAAGTACAGGAATTCAAATGCTAAGGCGGGAATTTATCTTCACGCACGTGCAGCATTTTTGGCGCATGACGCATGCAGTATGGAACGCGCTGCCACGCTGGGTATTCCGAATGTCCTGCATGGTGCACACTGACTCCACAAGTCAGTGACTGCACCCAGGCGTGGACTGGCCTCTGCAGCAGTATGGTAACTCGCAAAGGGCTGGCGCGACAGACTAGTGTGGCGCGGTTATGAGGGCCCTTGTGGGCCTCATGACTTTATGCACTGAATAGGTGGTCATTTTGACCAATGTTATGTTATTGTCAACATGGGCTTTACATTGCACTATTTACCACATATTTTGTTTCTTCAAAAACGAGGCAGTAGGTACTACTGAAAGTTTATCCAGAAAAGTTACTAATTGCGATTTGTGCCCACTTTTGGTTTTGACTATTAGGGGAGCTAAAGTGCCACATATAAGCCATAACTATTTCATTAGAGCACAGCTCGGGGGAAATGGCATGTGGGGACGGATACAAAGCTTGTAGGTGTCATTTGGTTGTTAACCCACCCATTGACTGCCCATGGCCATGTTAATCCCTATGGCCTTTACCACACACTTCCTTGTGGGGAAAGGCTCCCTGTTGACTCCCCACATTAAAACAACTCAAAAAAGATGGGGCAACCCGGGGAAGGGCCTTGGGTTGCTGGAAACAGTGGCCAGTCCACTGTGCATTCTCGCCCGCTGTTCCAGCCACCTGTTTGGCTGAGCGCCCTTCCCTGGGGTGAAAGAGTCTGTCCTCCGACTTATTTCCATGATTTTCTATCCCATCAGTGTCTCTTCTCGTCGTATAGTGCAGAGTTTCTTCCCAGGTTGTTTGCCCCAGAGGTCTGCAGCTCTCCTTCGCCCTCGCCAGCATAGTCAATGATGAGCGATCATGGAAGTTGTAGCCCAAAACATCTGGAGAGCAAGACCTTTTCCCTATTCAAAATACAGTCCATACACATATCCAGCATGCATAATTCATGCATAATTCAGGGGGATGATCCAGCTACCCCCCAACACACGCTGCTGACCTATCATCCAACCAAGCAACAAGGGTGGTAGGAGGGTGGAAATGTAGAGGGTGGATGATTCCTCCACGAACAACGGCCAAGCCTACGGAACACCCCTCACCTTTCTCTTTGCCTCAAGGCTTTGGAAAGTCCTGCAAAGTATCACAAACATTCCTTTTCAAACAGGTGTGTGATTTGGACTCCATTCACGTCGAATCTTCCATGCTGTGAATTTCCCCTTTCTTGCTCTAAACAGTGTCCTGCTCTTCATCAAAGCAATCCGCGAGCAGCCATCTTGCAGTATGGCCCCTACATTGAAAGCGTGCACACAATAATGAAGTGTTATGGTCCACTACAGAGGGCCCTGTTGTGCAGTCTGTGAAGTTAGTGGTCCTGAACCGATAGGCGAGGGCCTCTAACGACGGCAAAAGTCACCTATCCTAATGGAGCCCGACTGGATGGGCTCTAACCCTATTAGAGCTTGTGCAGGGAGAAAAAGGCAGGTTCAACCGGGGTTTTCTTGCAACACCGCTTGTCAATGTCTCCTTCACATCACTAAGGGAGGTTTGGAATGCAGCCTTTACAGGTAGTTAGCACTTTAGAGGCAAGGATACAATTGAATAGGTCAAGAGAAAATCACCTTCGCACTCTCCTTCACACCCTGAGATCAAAACAATTGAATACAGACACTCAATTTGTGGTACCCTATTGGGGAATCTTTTGAATTTTATATGAGGTACAGTAAAATGCATTGGTTGATAAATTAGATTTTTCACCACATTTTTCTTAAACAAACATACAGAACGTAATCACACGAGCATAAACAATATTAAAGTCAAAGGCTTGTGTATCAAATCAAGGGGTGAATCTCTTACTGTCATGATCTAATAGACAGCATTATGGTAGGTGTAACTGAACATATTCTAAACAATAAAAAACAAGACAAAAAAACACAATGTTCTTTCTGATAATATTGACACTGCACTGTGAGTAAAAAGGTACGTCTACACCGGGGTGTTTCTGCCATCTGCGCGGGCTAGATGAGCCTCGTGTCTACCACGGCATTCATCAGGACGAAGTCTGTATGTGAGGGAAATCATGGAGTGCTGTAAACAGGGAAAGGGAAAGTTGTTTAGGAGAGAGCTTGAGTGAGAGTAATGTAGATTACACTAAATTGTTTGCTGTATCATGTGTGAAATATCATGGAGGAAACAGCTTACCTATGTGGAGGAAATTCCAGGTAGTTAGCACCTCCATTCCTACCTTGCTGATTGGCTAGAGAGCTGGAAGCTGTGAGGAGTACAAGGGAGAAGCATAGCGTGCACGCTTCTAAGATGTTAGTGCTTGGATTCCACACTTTGATTGCCAACTCGAAGAATAAAATATGCTCTAATTAAGCTTCATAGATCTTGCCCGAGGGCCCTACCTATGTTACAGACCCTGCAGTCCAAGTTAAAGGGGGAAGAGCAGTAAGAGTGTTGAACAAGGTTTATGGGCCAATACCACCTGGTAGGAGCCGAGGGTGGGGTCTATGATATGATATGTATATTATGACGCACTTAATATCCAGAGGTTTAAAACACAGACCTGGGGATCGAACCTGTGTTGCTCTGTGTCGTCTTGCTTCCAAGGCGAGCACATTGCCCCTGAGCAATCCTCCCGAGACATATAAAGCTTTTATAACCCACATCCTTCTTTCGCAGGAAAGAAAAACAGAGTCAAAGGGTGGATGCATGTAATGCTTTACGGGCCCATTCCACGGGCATATTAGAGTGTTCTAATTTCAGGGGGTAAGGCCTGCTCTGCTTTTAGTATATACTTTTAATTGACAAACAAGGGCCTGTTGTTACATTTTAAATGTACCTGTGAAGTCATGGGAAATTGGCTGCATGTACGTAGGCAGGGTCGGCTTGTCAAACTAGAAATTATATCGTGCCTCCTATTGCTATGAATATATGTATATTGGCCTACGCCAAGCTGCTAACAAGCTGCTTATAAACTACATGTGAATAAACTCGCATTGCAAGGTCCTGACCTTAGAAACCATGTAAACTGTCATTTTGGGTCAAACCGCCATTTTAGGTTTTCTTGCTCTATAAAGTCACCATGTGAGCTAAAATGGTAGCCTATGTTATTCAGATCAGAACTCGATTGTCATGACCTCTGTACAGCTAATGTATAACTTGCCTGCAGGCCACTTGTTAGGGTCATGAGCTGAGACCTTGTCCTTCTGCTGACCTGTGTGCAATGGATTACCTGTATCACCGAAACTGATCTATAATTGAATGAGAACACCTGCTTAACTACATTGTATAAACTAAGTCCCGCATTGTAATGTTAGGGCTAGAGCATACATTATTACCATTTCTTCTTGTTAATGTATAAACCTAAGATGAACTAGATTTGACCTGGCAAGGGACCCTAGAGTAGTAACTTATTTATGGAATGGTTAACCCAAAGGAGGGCTGAACAGCAGGCTTGAAATGTATAAAAGCCTGACTGTTTCAATGAATATTTGCACTCACTGAGCACACCGAACCACACCGGAGTTCGCTGTGTTGTACTGAGGGTCGATAGCTATCTGAATTTTGTTCTGTTCTTTTGTAACTGGATTCAGTATAAAATAAAGTACTTTGTATGTTCCTTTGCAACCTGTGTTTGGTGTGTTTCCTTTTTGGTTACCCTGCCTCATATTATTTCCTTGTTTTCACAGGCTGACCGTACACAAATCCACCTGGGCGATCTGGAGGAATTGGCTGCATGTTCCCTACACTGGTAGTCTCGAAATGGGGCATTCTGAACAATCAGCAGGCTGTATCAGTTCTTAAAGCACACACATTGTGCAATGAGAATGCCAAATGGACACCCCGAGGGTTATAATTAAGCAATAAACCCTGAGCTGCGGGGGCATTACTGAGTCAGGTAATGCCCCAGTGGCGAGGGTTTGTAGCTATTAGGACCCCAGCCCACCAGACAGGGCTACTAATAGATTTTTTTCTGTTCTGAAAAGCTGCAGAAAAAAAAATGAAAATATGTCAATTTTCCCGTTCCATGGTGACCATCGGTAGCGGGCGTGCTGGGGACAGAAGTGTTCTCAGCGCGTTTGCTCCAGAAAAGGAGAAATACGAAGGTAAGTGGGGTTGAGGGGGAGTGGAGGGGATTGTGTGCAGGGAAGGGGGGAGGGAAAAAATATATACTTACCTGAATCCCTGGTAGGGGAAGATGGCGACCTCCAGCCGCATGGAGGCTCGGAGCGGGGATGGCCCTGCTTCAAGCCTCCTCATTGGCTGAGGGGCTCCCACGCCCCGCCGGGAACAAAGGAGTGGAATCTCGGCAGAGGGATTCCGGGCCCGGTAAAGCTCTGGTGAGGGCCAATCAGAATGGTTGTTACATTCTGGTTGACTCTCGTCGGGTACTAATAAAAAAATTAAGCTAAGATTTTTTTTCTCAAATTTTTTTCACAAGCGAATACACAATCAGAAAAGCTAAGACTTCTAAACAATTAAATGCCCAATGTTTCCAAATCACCAGGCAATGCCAGCAGGATATGAACCAATGCCACCCGCTTCCTTGCTGCAATCATTTGGCCACTCTTGCCACTACCCCAGGGGGTGGGTATCCATCTTGGATAAGCAGGACCTTTCAGGGGCCCATGTTAAGGTTTCCTTGCCCATAATGTATTCACCTGAAAGTGGCCTGGGTTGCAGAAGGCCGGACCATGTTCCGTACTATCATTTTAGGTTAGGGGTTTCTGAGTCCGGTCTGCCTGAGACCCAACCACACCAGGGTTTCAGGACAATCACTGACTATGCAAATAACTAGTATTCAGATCCACTGCATTCAAATGTAAGTACCCTTGAAAAGGGGATTGGATTTGGGATCTTGAAAAGCACAAACAAATGCAGCAGCTCAGTGCAGAAATGAGCCTCCAAGAACATACTATTTATTTCCTTATTTCATAAACACAAACACAAACACACATAATTATGCTTACGACAATTAAAGGACTATGATAGCAAGGGCCGCATGAAGCAATTTAGAATATCCTGCAGCAGCACTGCAATCATTTTTGAGTTTGGATGCTGTGCATTATAAAAGGTTTGCACTTGAGCACTGCTTCTCCTTCCCTGCTCCCTCCCACTCTCATGTTGAAAATAAAAGTTCTCTCATTAAATCTAAGTGCACAAGTGTTTGAGGTGATATGATGGAAATCGCTGGTGAGCCCGCTGTGCACCTGCAGATGTTTCGGCCTATGACACCCTTCATTCCTCACCGATGCCTATGCCGGCTAGGGAAGTTGGGGCTGTAGGCCGAAGGCATCCGGAGGTCCACAGGTTGCCCAATCTAGTGAATGACTCAGATCCAAAACCTGAGCATTGCGCTTAGAGCACATCGGGCACGACTCATGCCTGCGAAGTACACTAGATGTGCATTTTGGCCTTCATCAGATCTTGGTGTGCATCTGAAAAGAGCCCACAAAGTAGTCAAAGGTAAAAGTGCTTTACTGTCCCCAACTGGACGTATGTGTTTTTGTAGTTATTTAAAAAACAGGGATGTCAATTTCGATCAGAAATGACTTATAATCACACGTTTACAGATGATGGAGGCTTTGCGCTGCTGTGCAATAGCACACAGATGCAAAGAAGTGGCGAGCCAGTTTACGGGGGTGTGAACAAAGTGGGACACAGAGCAGGGATACAAATAAAGGTGACTTACAAGGGGACATTAACCGTTACCCGAGGGGGCGGGGGTGCGGCAAACCAAGACGGCTAAATACACAAAATTACAATATTACGCTGCACTGTTTGGAGTGGTGGGGAAGATTAGAGAGGATGGGGGAGACGGTGGGAATATACAGCAAAGCAAGACGTGTAAAGTGCTACTGCGCCAGCATTCAAACTGGCACTTCAACCTACAATGAATTCCCTGCCTGACACATTTGGTGTGAACTGGTGACTCCAAATGTGTTCTCGTGCACAGTTCTCTGCAAAGGAATTGCAGACAAATGTGATCTGTGCAGGCAGCAGCACACTCATGCACACAGTGCAAAGTCAATGTGTACTGCAAAAATGACTTTGCACAGTAAAAAATCACTTTGCACAGTTCCATGAATCAGAGTTTGTATCGGCAGTGCAACGCCACTTTTGTGGCCCCTCTGACGGTGGCTTGCTGCTGAGTCTATCCTGCATGCTCTCGCAAGAGACAGGCCTGCAGAGCGCTCAGCTGAATGCTGGCACCCGCCAGTTAGAAAGCGCCCCGCTGCTCTTTCTTGAAATAGGTTCCCGAGATGAGCAATACAATACAAGAGCTCCATTTGCCATGTGCTGTTCGCAAATCCTACTGCAGTACTGCCAAAGCTCACACGTGATAACATACAACCATGTGGGGCGCTGTACAGCTCCTATGGAATTCGGAATTCAGAGCGCGCATGCACTATGAAGACAAAAGATATGCAGCCTGTTTAAGCGAAAATGTGCCTGAATTCTGCACTAAAATACACATCGCGGGTGTGTGGGCAGCTTACATGTACACATGTTGCCGCCCACACTTCGAGGTCTGGCAAGCGAGCAATCTTGATTCCGAGCCCCCTCTGATATTGGCAGCCATAAAAGGGGCCCGCAAGCAGTATGTAAACTAAAACGCCATTGCCAGCTGTACCCGGTGTATCATGCGCCGCTGGCACTCTCTCTCGCCCTCTGTCTCACTCCTTGTGTCTGTCTCTCTGTGGGTCAGAGCAGTATTAGGTGCGCCCTTTCTGTTCTCCCGCTGTCAATGCATCTAGTATGCTCACTCTCTCTCGCCCGCTTTCTCTGCTGGTGTGCTCCTGAAGGCTCAGTTTCCTCTGTCTCTCTGTGTCGTTCTTCTGCTGCACGTGCACACACTCGCACTCACACATTCTCTTCCAGTATGGTATGTCTCTCTCCTCCCCCTCAATCTCTCCACCACTCTCTCTGCCTTTGCTCCGCTCTGATATATCCATGTCTGTGTGTCTTTCTCTCTCCCTTTGCTCCTCTGTGTGTGTGTCTCGCTCTCTCTGTCTCTCCATTCTCTCTTTGTCCTTCTCTCCCTCTCTTTCCCGATATTACGCCCTCTGTGTGCCTCGCTCTCTTGGTCCCCTCTCCCTCTTGACTTTTATCTTTTCCTCTGCCTATGCATGGAATGCCTCCCTTAGCCTCCTTTCTCTCTCTCTCTCTCTCTCTCTCTCTTTCTCTCCTCTCTCTCTCTCTCCCTCTCCATCTGTTTTGCTCTATCTCATTCTCAGTCGCTCTTCTGATTCGCTCGTCCTTTGGCTTCCACTCCCTCTGTGTGTGCTTTAGGGCGAGTACCTCGCCGCGCTCACTTGCACTCTCCCTCAGCGCTCCCAGGAAGGAGGACTCGCTATCCAGGGAGCCTTGCTGAATTTTAGTAATTATTTGTGGGGGGCTACCGGACTTTTGCAAAGGAGGGGCCCAGAAGGGTAGCAGGGGGTGTATATGTAGGGTGACCATATTTTCAAAATCCAAAACCGGGCAGGCCACCAACATCAAAGTGCTGGACTATAATTGGACAGTGGCTGCCAACACAAAAGTTGGACTCCACCACTTGGAGCAGTAATCTGAAGTGGCAGTTCCTATTAGGGCCTCGTGTAGGGCTCCTGCACTTTACTGTCTTCATCCTCCCTCCTCCCCTAACACATTGCTTGCGCCCTGTCATGGGCGCAATTTTAGGGGGGCAAGGGTGTTTGTCCCCCCCCACATTCTGTGGCACACCATTTTGTTCCACTCATTTGGCAGAGGCTCCTTTCATTTAGATGTCATGTCCCCCCCAAGATGTTCAGCAAAGTTACTCCACTTCTCCCTGTTTGCTATACCCAGCCCAGCCATTGCTGACAGCGGCACGACCAGTGAAAGAATAGCGCGACCAGTGAAAGAATAGCGCGACCAGTGAAAGAAAAGCGTGACCAGTGAAAGAAAAGCGCGACCAGTGAAAGAAAAGCGCGACCAGTGAAAGAAAAGCACGACCAGTGAAAGAAAAGCGTAACCAGTGAAAGAAAAGCGCGACCAGTGAAAGAAAAGCACGACCAGTGAAAGAAAGGCGTGACCAGTGAAAGAAAAGCGCGACCATTGAAAGAAAAGCGTGACCAGTGAAAGAAAAGCGCAACCAGTGAAAGAAAAGCGCGACCAGTGAAAGAAAAGCGCGACCAGTGAAAGAAAAGCGCAACCAGTGAAAGAAAAGCGCGACCAGTGAAAGAAAAGCGTGACCAGTGAAAGAAAAGCGCAACCAGTGAAAGAAAAGCGCGACCGGTGAAAGAAAAGCGCAACCAGTGAAAGAAAAGCGCGACCAGTGAAAGAAAAGCGCGACCAGTGAAAGAAAAGCGTGACCAGTGAAAGAAAAGCGTGACCAGTGAAAGAAAAGCACGACCAGTGAAAGAAAAGCACGACCAGTGAAAGAAAGGCGTGACCAGTGAAAGAAAAGCGCGACCATTGAAAGAAAAGCGCGACCAGTGAAAGAAAAGCGCGACCAGTGAAAGAAAAGCGTGACCAGTGAAAGAAAAGCGCGACGAGTGAAAGAAAAGCGTGACCAGTGAAAGAAAAGCGTGACCAGTGAAAGAAAAGCGCGACCAGTGAAAGAAAAAAAATACCTTGAAAAAGAATGCAGGAGGCGGTGCTTTTTTATGTTTAAAAGCAGAATGAGAGCAGTAACAACAGAAGCATCTTTTTGGGAACAGGCCTGTTATTTGGAAAAATACATTGCGATCACATGCGTCCTGCAGGAATGTCACCATCACACTGGATGTGCATTGTCCATATGGGGGAAATTGAAGGTACCGCATGCCACTGCCATGTGCATTGTCTCTAGCCCCTCTTTATGTGTGTATGTTTGCTGTGAGGAGACTGCGGTGCGACAGTAGTTCGGAGTAGAATCCCCCTCTATCCGAAATGGCCATTCGCCAATCAGCCTAATATTTGCAGCCTGTTTTGTTTGTGGCCTTCAAGGGGCGGAGTTTGGACATATGTCCCTGCTGATAATCTCCTCCTGTATATAGAGTAGGCATTATATGAACGTTTCACTTTTCTAACACAGCAAATAAAGTTATCAAAACTTAGAATAACTATTCAAATTGTTTCCTATTGTACGCTTTCAAAATACTCCAATGAGCCAGCCAGTGGAGGGGGACAAAGAGCACCAATGAGGGTTACTGGATGCGTTAAAAAAACAGAAACCTTTATATTGCACACATATGTCTATGATAAAAGGGTTGCATGTTTCATTAACAAAGAACATAATGCACATTGGTCGCGGTGCTCAGTTAATTTGCCATGACACTCAACCTAACATTAACGTTTCTGTAGCCATGTGTATATGTGTATATATAGGATTGCCTTAGGATTTGGCCCTGAGGATGCCATGGCTGTACACCTATCATAGCAATGTGGCACCCCATTGTGGTCTGCGTGCTGTCCTCTTATGACAAAGAAACCCAACACTGACCACACGTCACCAGTGACCTGGCTGCTCTCTGAATCAATGGGCACCCAGCGATTGCATTGCTGGCCATTTACCCCGCACATTGATCCGTGCAGAATGTTCGTGGCCTGCCCATTCACCTACAATGTATCATTGAAAAAAAGGTAAAAGCGGTATGTTTGGGAAAGGCAGTCATATTGTAGGGGTGGGACCGGGTTTACGGGTAATACCTCCCACATTTCACAGCTGCTCTGAATTTAACAACAGTGAAAATTAGAAAATGAAGCATACAGCGATGAAAAATCAGGGGGCAAGCAAATGGTACCAATCAATGGGCCTCATTTTCAGTACGGGGTAAAAATGGTGATAAGGCAGAGGTAATTGCATTACTGCACCATTACCGCTGCATTACCACGCTGCTGTACTATAGGGTTGGACATAAAGTGGAGGATTTTCCTCCTGAAAAATGCTGGAGTTAAATCCTCCACTTTACCACTAAAAACAGCAAAATCTGCAAAATTATAGCCAGCGGTAATTCCTCGGATATCTCCATGGAGTCCAATGGACTACAAAAATGGTGCCTTACACCAACCTATCACGTCTTGTAATCCCACGGTCAATCCGCAGGACGAAGTGGCTGTGGTGGTAATTCCATTCGGTTGTATTTCAGCAGATTTACTGCCCAAAATGCCGCCAAACATACTACTTCTAAATCAGATTGAAATCACCAAAACATGCATTCACTTCCTCCGCTGCATCCTGCCCAGCACCACACAGCATGCATCCTTGAATCCTGCCCAGCCCCATGCAGCATGCATCCTTGCATCCCGACCAGCACCACGCAGCATGCATCATTGCATCCCGCCCTGCACCATGCAGCATGCATCCTTGCATCCTGCCCAGCACCATGCATCCTTCCCAGCACCATGCAGCATGCATCCTTGCATTCTGCCCAGCACCATGCATCCTTGCATCCTGCCCAGCACTATGCAGCATGCATCCTTGCATCCTGCCCAGCACCATGCGACATGCATCCTTGCATCCTGCCCAGCAACATGCAGCATGCATCTGCCCTTCACCATGCAGCATGCCAACATGCATCCTTGCATCCTTCCCAGCACCATGCATCCTTGCATCCTGCCCAGCACCATGCAGCATGCATCCTTGCATCCTGCCCAGCACCATGCAGCATGCATCCTTGAACCACATGTCCACAATGAAGGCTCTTCTGGGAAATGGGGCATCTTCAGATTACGGCCGAGAGTGCATTTTACCCTTTACTTTCCCATTTCAATGTCTCATTTTAAGAACGGATGCACCAGCCCGTGCTATTGCGAACATGCCTTGTGACTTATTTATTTGTGTTATTGTGTTTCCGTCAGACGTGCACGCAGCATGCCTCAGATTCGAAGATGAGTTATCAATGGAGACAGGCTCTCGACTTAAGGAAGAAGGAATTCAGAGATAAACTTGTGGGATCTCGTTGAGGACATTTCTAGCTTTCCAATCCTGGCTCGACTGCATCTTGGGCTCAGATGGGATTTTGCTGCTGAATAAAATAGGAGCAAATCAGCAGCAGACGCCGTGTTAGAATTCAGAGCAAGTGAGCACAGACTTGATGTGGCTGCCATGGCCGAAACATGAGCAAAAGGCAGAATCTTGCTCGAATGCAAGGCCCAGTCAACAACAGGTTAACACAGAGAGACAGGGGGCCTCATTATGGGTCTGGCGGTAACCCTGCTGGTGATACTGGTGGGTTGCTGCCGGACCCGTATCTGCACCTGACTTCCCGGTAACACCAGGGTATTACGACCCTGGCAGCCGGGAAGTCAGGCGCTGGTAATGTAGTAAGTCTTGGGGCCTCATTATGAGTGTGCTGGTCCAGAAACAAAGGTGTCGGTAAGCCTTCCGGCATCATTGTTTCCAGACCGGCACACTACAACTCTGCAGGCGGGTTCTGTCCCGCCCGTCAGGGTCAGACCTGGCGGGAGGAAAGGCACCTGCCCGCAGAGTTTCACTGAAGCACCAGAACTGTTATTAACGGTGCCAGTGCTTCCGTGGTCCCCATTCCCATGGAGTCATTTTGGACTCCATGGGAATGGGGACTTAGAGAATTACCAGCAGGGGTCGGAATACGCCGTTGTTACCAAAGTCAGGCTCCAGTAAAATTCACAAGTCTGGCGGCAACCTGCCAGTTTTGCACAACACGGTTATTGCCGGGCTTGTGATGAGGCCCAAGGGCCTCATTAAGCCTTTGGTGGTAGTGGCAAACTCGATGATGTAAACTAAGGGCCTCATTAAGCCTTTGGTGGTAGTGGCAAACTTAATGGGCCTCATTACGACCCTGGAGGACAGCTGCAACGCAGTCGTTTTTTTTCCGGTGCCCTGGAATGGGCAATTACCCAGGTATTATAACCCCGGGGGACCCGGTAATTGCCCATTCCAGGGCGCCGGAAAAAAATCTTCCCCATTCCCATTTGAGTCCCCTAGGGCTGAATGGGGAAGCCGCATGCACCGGCACCATTCATGAATGGTGCCGTTGCATGCACCATGCTGTGCTCGCGGGTGCCGCTCTGCCCGCCAGGTCCGACTTGGCATTGGAAGAAAGGCACCCGCAAGCACAACTTGTAGTTTGCCAGTCCAGGAACTACAGTACTGGCAAGCTTACCGGTACCGTAGTTCCCGGACCAGCAAACTTGTAATGAGGCCCAATGATGCAAACTAAGGACCTCATTGCGCGTTTGGTGGTAGCGGTAAACTCGATGATGCAAGCTAAGGGCATCATTACGAGTTTGGTGGTAGTGGCAAAGTCGATGATGCAAACTAAGGGCCTCATTACGAGTTTGGTGGTAGTGGCAAAGTCGATGATGCAAACTAAGGGCCTCATTACGAGTTTGGCAGAAGGTAATGCATGCAGTAGTTGGAAGCACCACATATTTGATTGCTGTGTCAGATTATGAGTTTTGTTCCAGGTACTCTGCAAGTCTGCCTGCTTTTATTTGGGTGGTAATCACCACCACACAAAGCATTACCTCTGCGGTATTACATTAAATTAAATATCATATTTCCCCAATAGGACTCCAAAATGGGAAATAACTGAAGGGCTCACATTACTTTGAATCATGTGGACGCTTCCCGTTATCGCATGCTTACCGCATGACATACCGCTAAAGGAGGTTTGGCAGATTTCCAATGGAAATGTTACCAAACCTGTTATGAGAACCTACGCAGAGTTGAACATAGTGACAGAGCTAGAAAGGTTGTTTGCGAAAGTCCTGATACGAGAAACAAGCATGTATAGATAACCAGATGGAGTAAACTAGAGATAGCAACTGTTGAGAGTAAAATGATCAAGTTGCGTCTGGCTCTTACGAGTAGACTAGTGATATCCATCTCGTATAAGCTAGCTAGTCTATTCAGAGTCAAGCAGGTATTTAGAGCCCACTACGGATGAGTGTGGGGGGCTGGTTTTGGTAACAGAGGGAGCAATGGACTCCTCATGGGACAGAGGTCAATTCCATCTTAGAACATGGTAGGTGGCGAGGAGGACTCTGGATCTGAAAGGAACCCCACAGGTGGTGACCAACCCACCATCTCCCAGATCACACCTTTGCTCTCCCAGTGCTTGGACTGGGTAGAGTCAACTACAACAAGTAAACCTAGTACCGAGAGCCAAATAGAAAGAGCAAGCAAATGAACGGCAAGTTTGGAGAGCCATCAATAGTGAGTCAACCAACTGGAAAGAGCTGATTAACAAGAGATAACTAGAAAGAGTCAACAGCAAAGAATAAGCTAAGTACAGCCGAGCCAACGCGGAAGAGTCAAATATCAAACATCAAACCTCGAGGGACAACTGCGAGAAAGTACTAGGGAGACAACTATGATTGACAGCTGCTAGATCCAATTGAAGAGAGCCAACTACAGAGAGGAAACATTAAACAGTGAGCAATGAAAGGTCACCTAGGAACAGTAGCACATCCTGGTCATATCCAGCAGTCGGAGGAGTCCTGCATTACAGCCCTTGGCTCGGAGAAGCAATGCAGACCTGACAGCGGGAGCCGAAAGAGCCACGGCATGGCTTTGCTTGGAAGCCAAAGCTGTTTTTCACCAAGTTGTCTGCCAGAGAGGGACAGCAGTGTTGCCGTTTGATGGTGTGTGTCATGAGATGACATAGCCGGACTAGCTTTCTGCCACTCAGGCCTGTGCCGCGGGGAGATCTCATTTTGGTGGGGGTCAAAGCAGACAGGTTCCCTGAAACGCAATGAGTGCAGCCGGGCAAATCAAGTGTCACCCCCATTCATAGATGCCTGTGCGTACGCCGCCTCTGTGCTGAACACGTCCCATTGTCTCTTGCGGAACCGTGCGGAGAGGCCGTAGGTCCAAGCGGGAGCGCGTGTCAGTGCGGCCCCTGCTCAGCCAGCACAAACATGCGCCAAGAAGAAGCCAACTGCTATGGATGAACGAGCGGAGTTCCTGTACACAGAGGTTTTATTCGAGGTTGGAAACTGTACAGAACACAATCAAGAGAGTGGTCCATTTCATGATGCTGCCATTACAATCAGCGGTGCCGCAGTACACCTCTTGGAGATACCAACCAGTGAACATTGCAAGCATAGCCAGTAGGAGACTTATAAACAGTTTTAACAGCGGCAAGACTTCAGAAACTATAAGCAAGTTGCAAGATCTTGGAAGTGTAGCTAGCAGAACATTTTGGAGAGTACAATCAGTAGTGATACTTAGAGGGCGGGACCAGTAATAAGACATTGAAGAGAATAACTAATGGGAAAACTTTTGCCAATATAGACAGCAGCAATAATCAGACAAAATTCCCAGTAGCAAGTATTGCAGATTATACCCAACAGCAAGCCTTTGGACAGTAAAACCAGCAGCAATACTCAGACATTACACTCAACTGCAAGCCTTTGGAAACTATAACCAACAGCAATACTCAGACATTGTACCCAACTGCAAGCCTTTGAAAAGAATAACCTGCATCAATACTCCAACAATATGTGCAACAACAAGCATTGGGACAATATAAACAGTAACACTATTCAGATGGTGTACTCAACAGCGAGGAATTGGACAGTATGACCAGCAGCAATACTCAGACAATGGGCCTCATTACACGGATGGCAGTATTAACACATGGACCAAGGTGCTAATAGCACCTTGGTCCATGCCGGTAAAATACCGGCACCGCCTTGGTGGAAAGGGGAATTACCGCCCCATTCCAAGGTTGGCGGGGCGGTAATTCCCCCTTCCACCACTGCCCTTCCCCATTCCCATTTTTGCCCCATTTTGCCATAATTAGCACCAAGGTCCCTTAGCGGGTTGGTTTTTAACGCCTGCAAAAAGCGTTAAAGCACCAACCCGCTAAGGGACCTCGTAGTAAGGCGGTAAAGGTTAACGGTCACCGTTACCATTAACGGTGACCGTTAACCATTACCGCCATCCGTGTAATGAGGCCCAATATACCAAACAGCAAGCCTTTGGAAACTATAAGCAGTAACAAGAATCAGACAATATACCCAACAGCAAGCCTTTGGAAAGAATATCCTGTATCAATAATCTGACAATACATGTAACAACTAGCATTGGGACAATATAAACAGCAACACTATTCAGATGGCATACCCAACAGCAAGACTTTGGACAATATAAACAGTATAAAGAATCAGACAACATACCCAGCAGTATGCCTTTGAACTTTATAGCCAGTACCAAGAATCAGACAATATACCCAACAGCAAGCTTTGGACATTATAACCAGTAGCAAGAATCAGACAATATACCCAACAGCAAGCTTTGGACATTATAACCAGTAGTAAGAATCAGACAATATACCCAACAGCAATTTGAAAAATATAACTATTAGCAGTAGCAATGCAATATTTGCAGTAGTAAGCTTTTGGGGTATAATCAGTGGTAGGAATCAGACATTATACACAGCGGCAAGCCTTCAAGGACAGCAGCGGGAATATGCGGGAAAATGCAACGTGTCCAATAGCAAACATTGGAACATGCATGCCATAGCAAGCTCTTTTCAATGTACCCTCTACCAATAATATGAGCAGAGTGGCTAAGAACAAGTTTTTCAACAGTACAGCCAGTAGGTGGGCAGACTTCAGACAGTGTAACCAGTAGCAAGAGCTGGAGAATACAACTAACAACACAACTTTAAACAGAATAGCAGCAGCCCGGTTACACAGGTTACACAGCTTGCAAAAGGAATGCACACAGTAGGGCCAGGGCAGAGTCTTCCAACAGCACCATCGAAAGCGAGATTTTGAACAGCACATTGGAGTCCACAGCAGGACTCTGCACATGATAACCAATAGCCAGGCCATGTGTGGTCCCTAACAAGTATTTGGACCGTGTAACCAGTCAACATACGTTGGTCAATCTGACCAGAAGCTGGACTTTGCGCGGTATGCTGAGTGCCAAGGTCTTGCCGAGTGTATTCCATAAAAACAAGAGATACTAAGAGAGTAGAATTATTCGGTGATCTGTGGCCATGCCCAGGTGCCTGCTGGTCAAGGGTTTGGAAATATATAGCGTCTGCTCAGCTTTTCATCCATTGTTATAACAAGAACCCCTGAAATGGGGTGACAATAACTAAATACAGTTCATTTTGTGGTTTGCAGTACACAAGAAGTCAATACTTAGCATTATTCAGGGTGATATGCAACAGTAGCACCGTTTTAGACAAAATACCAGGGAAACACAAAGTCAATTTTAATCCCTTGCATGTCATTTCAAGAGAGTGCAGAAATGCGATAAGCTGTTTATGTTGTGTCATTTTGTGGGGCTTTTATGTTGCACACAGTGTTTAAGCGCCAAGGCCTGTCTGTGTAGAGGCTAATTGCGACCCCACCCAGACCGCAGTCTGTGGGGTGTCAAGGAAACAGGCCAAGGAGTGAGGAAAGCCAAGACTTGAAATCACAGCGTGTAGGGAAAATGAAACATAAGAATGAGTGATAGTGTAGATTGTGATGAGTGTATAATTTTTACCGTTTTGAAGCATAGAAAATACCATCAAAAGGCGGGTGGAGAGTTTATTTTATACAGAAACTTCATGGAAGCAATTACTCGTCTGGTGGTGATATTACTCTAAGTCATGTTACACATGTGTGATGGCCTTCAGGTGTGCTCAAGAGTGTGTAGCAGATGTGGGGGCAACTAACTAGATAATCATTGTGTATCTCCTCTTGCTGATAACCAGACAGTATTCTGGTAAATCTAATTCTACTGACACAGGTGTCGGAGGCAGGAATCAGCTGTGTGCAGAGTGAGTTCTTGGCGGGGGATGGAGGCACAAAAGGGGAGTTTGACAAAGCCACTCTTCAACCCCAGAGCCATATCAGATCGGCCTCAAGTGGAAAAGAGAGAGCGAGTATCACCCTCGAATATAGCGAATCTAATAATATAATAAAAGGCCAGATGTATGTTTGTCCGATGCAGTAGCTTCGCCTGTTGTCACTGCTAAGGGGAGCTCTTGCCTTAGGGTACATAGAGACAATGCCAATTCACATAGCTTTACCTGTTGTCACCACCAGAGGGAGCTGTTGACTTAGGAAATATAGAGACAATGCCAATTTGCATAGCCCACCTGTTGTCACCGCTAGAGGGAGCTGTTGCCTTAGGACACATAGAGATAATTCCAATTGGCATAGCTTTGCCTGTTGTCACCGCTAGAGGGAGCTGTTGCCTTAGAATATATCGTGGTCCTACTCTGTTAATGTAAACCTGCACTTTGGCCCGTGTACAGAGGCTTCTACATTAGTTGCTAAATAAGCCACTGAATGAGGTGTGAGAACCATTGATTTAGTGGTAAGGATGTCAAATAATTCATGGCAGGAGAAGGGTCAAATGAGACATTGGGCCTCATTACACGGACGGCGGTAACCATGGCGCTTTTAGCGCCATGGTTGCCGCCGGTATTTTACCGAGTCCCCCATGGTGAATGGTGGAATTACCGCCCTATTCCAGGGTTTGTGGGGCGGTAATTCCCCATTCACCATGGCCCTTCCCCATTCCCATTTTTGCCCCCATAGGGCTCAATGGGAATGGGGAAGGGGGTACCATAATTACCTCCTAGGTCCCTTTCCGGGTTCCGTCCTTAACGGCTGGTAAAACCAGCCGTTAAGGTAGGGTCCCACAAAGGGACCTCGTAGTAAGGCGGTAAGGGTTTACCGGCACTAGTACTCTTACCGATACTGGTAAACCCTTACCGCCTACTATGCAATGAGGCCCATTGACATTAAGTGCAACACCCTACGAGGGGTACTGTCCATATGAGGCATGTATACAGAGGCTGGCTCGCGCCTGGAGCAGTAGGAACAGGCGGAGCAGTTACCATAAGATTTAAAAGATCTGGATAGAAAAATAAACGCTTATTCTTCATCCATATCTAGATGGGAGCCACACCTTAAAGCCAAAGCAGTGTTGAGTTTGACATCACAAAAATATGTGACATGCTGCAAAAATTGCAAAGAGAACTTCGTTTCATAGCTTCTCCTGTGATGAGTAAACTGTGTTATATAGTGATTCCCTTGAATCCTCCCGGGCTTTCTGTTCTCCCGTTACCTTCGTTCTTGAAGGGGAACATATTCAGAAGCTTTCTTCCTCGGGAGCTCTCTCTCTGCTCTTGAGTCGCCAACATCTTCTCTTCTCCAGTGCCTGTTTCCGTTCCTTCTTCCATTTTGTTACGGTGTTGTGGTGATCGGCTCTTCGCCGGCACACACCATCCCATTCTCCTTCTGGAGGTATCAGCAACGTTATGCAGACCTGCTGTCCACCAAGTACTTCCCTCTGTGGTCTCACCACCACCGCTTCCTGGGCTTCTGCTTTGTCCGGTTCGTATGCTGCTTGTCCGCCGCAAGTCTGGCGTTCTGTTCAGAAGTCTCCAGCGAGTTTGAAACTCACGCATGTCCTGGTTCCTGTTGTTTCCAAGTGTTTTGCGCAGGATGGGTCCTCCCCCAGCTTGAGTATGTGATCGTCTCTATTCTCATTCTCCTTTCTCTGCACTCACATTGTTTAACATCCTAGTCCCAGTGATAGGGGCTTTCCGAATTAGAGAAACGTGACCTTTTTACGTGAGATAACGATATCCATTAGGAGTTTCTTCATTCCATTTCTGATACTTCATGATTTCTGGCATTTTGAAACATTCCATAACGACCGTAGTATGTATAGCTTGACAGAGTTCTTCATTGGAATGATAGTCCTTGTCCCCAGAGGGGGGGTCTCTTCCGGTGAGGTCCCATTTGCCTCTTCCCCTAGGGAGGGAATTGTGGCGCAGGCTCACCTGCCTAGCCTGACAAAGGGAGTCGGGGGATGGGGGGGAGAAGGGACGAAGATGAATTCCCTCGTTTCATCACACTTTTCCCTGTAACTGAGCGCAAGTGTGAAAAAAAAATCTTGACCAAGTGTGCCATCACCCAGTTGATTTATAGTCGTATAAAAATTCTTATTAAAAAGAAGTATTGGCACAGTCAACATTAGTTGCTTCTCTATAGGTATTAGAAAGACATTTGCCAGGCACAGGCATCATATGCCGAGGTTCTGGCACCACTTTTCAGCTGTTACCATCTTGTGGCCAAGTAGTGCAATTATGTTATCGGAATTTCTATATGTTATTGTGATTTATACCATACACCATTGCCATTTTCATGGTCTCCAGGTGCTCTGGTGGATCTGAAAAGGAAGGGCGTCTGGAGGGTTGCGTTAGTGGGAATGGAAGGGAAAAGCACAAGCGAGCTTTGATGTGCTGTTGGTCTCTTCAGTTCGAATCGAACGGTCACTATGTTCTGGGTTGTTTTTTGTTGGTCAATGTTATGTGGTGTTTGGTGCATGTGTGTATATGGGTGATTTGTGTGTGATTGGTTTAGTGTCCTGTTGGGTGTTGGAGAGTGTCTGTAGTTTGGTGTGTTTTTTGTTTGTTTTTCCCTGCAGCTGAGGAATGTGTCTGATTTGTTCAGTGTTTAAGGGTGAGTATGCAGAGTATTAGAATGTTTTTAGTAGGGTTAGTGGGCAATCATCTGAGTTCTTTTCTGCAGGTTAGGTTGATCTGCCGAGTTCATATTATTCTGGTTTGTGGTAGGATGCTTTATTCTTTGGGCGGCCCTGCTTCGGGCAGTCAGGGTTTCTTTGTTTGTATTGTGCTGTGTTGGTTGTTTTCCTTTGATGATGTTTTCTATTTAACTTGATGAATTAAAGAGTAATGTTCTTAACCATTTTCTGAACTTTATATGATCTTCGGTTGTTCGCTTTTCCTATGGGAGCGAGTTAAAAAGTCTCACTGCTATGCATGAGAATGCTGATCCCCCGAATGTACGAGTTAAGTATTTTTTCGGTTCAAGGTGAATGTCATTGCTGGACCTTAATGTTCATTTTGGTTTGTAGATGGAGAGTTGACCAGAAGCCAATAGTGTTCGCAGTGTTGGTGTGATGTGTTCTCTCTTAGTGAGTCTGAGGAGTAGTCTTGCTGCTGCGTTCTGCATTCGTTTTTCATTAGGTTTTCTGGCATTCCAAGATAGATGCTGTTGGCATAGTCTATTCTTGAGATGACAAGAGAAATGACGACGAGTGTTCTGTATGGGAAGGTGAAGAAGGGAAGTGTTATTTTATTTGTGTCTACGTGGAAGAGGCATTTCTTATGGTAGCGCATGGCAATTGCCTACACAAAAGCCAACACATTTGGCTTTGCCAATGGTTGTTATGTTTGCCGTATAATGTTTTCTATTTGATGAAAGGGCTTTCTTTTGTCGCTATTCTTTGGGGAATATCTGGGGGGGGGGCATTCCAAGTAATATTCGGCTAGTGTGGCACACACCACTGTGCATGTGTTAAAGGGAAGAGGATAGAGAAAGTTTGTGATCTGTGTTTTGTGGAAGGGAAGGCTGCAAATCCCCTGATGGTTCTCAGAGGCTGGATCATAAATGAATGCATTAGTTAATAAAAGGCGCTATCAGCAGAGGGTGGGTGGAATAGAATGTACCCTGGCCCCGGGTCAAGCAGGCTGAAGGGTCTAAAGAGTCGGATTCCTGCAAGGGAGAGCACGCAGTTACCCATCAGCCCCATATCAGAAATAATCAATTTCATAACCAAAGGCTTAACTTCTCTGACAGTGACAAATGTGCAACACTGCTCGCATGGCATCTCCAAAGGGAAGGAGAACCAGAGTGTTACTGAAACAGCCACTGCCAATAAAACACTGTCAGGGAGTGAATCGAGATTAATGGGTCCTTCTTTACACAGTAGAGCGGGTGCCACATGGCATCGCAGCGCTCCGATGCCAAGCATCAGCATGAGCCACCGACTCTTGCCCCTGGATCACACAGGTTTGCAGGGCACTTTTTCTTAAGATGGCTTTGGCAAAGAGGATTCCCCCAGGCCGGAAAGATCACTACATGAGTGTTTTTTAGACACAATGGGCCTCATTACGACCCAGGCGGTAAGTTACCGCCTGGGCCGTGACTTTACCACCATGGCGTAAACTACGTTTACGCCATGGTGGTTGGCGGACTTACCGCCCCATTCCGACCTTGGCGGGGCGGTAAGTCCCCAATCCCCATTTACCCTTCCCCATTCCCATTTTTGCCCCATAGGGCATAATGGGAGTGGGGAAGGCGTTAATTACGCCACCGTAAATTACGGTGGCGTAATTAACTCCATGGTCCCTTAGCGCCATGGATTTTAACACCTGCTAAAAGCAGGTGTTAAAAGCACCATGGCGCTAGGGGACCTCGTAATTGGCGGTAAGGGGTCGGCGCAGCTAACGCTGGCGTTAACCCCTTACCGCCAGGGTCGTAATGAGGCCCAATAATGGACTAAGGGCCTCATTACACGTTAGGCGGTGGACCAAGGTGCTAATAGCACCTTGGTCCATGCTGGTAAAATACTGGCACCGCCTTGGTGGAAAGGGGAATTACCGCCCTATTCCAAGGTTGGCGGGGCGGTAATTCCCCCTTCCACCATTGCCCTTCCCCATTCCCATTTTTGCCCCATAGGGCATAATGGGAATGGGGAAGGTGCTAATTACGGCACCGCAAATTTGCGGTGCCGTAATTAGCACCAAGGTCCCTTAGCGGGTTGGTTTTTAACGCCTGCTAAAAGCAGGCGTTAAAGTACCAATCCGCTAAGGGACCTCGTAGTAAGGCGATAAGGATGTACCGGTACCGGTATTTTACCGGTACCGGTAAATCCTTACCACCATCCGTGTAATGAGGCCCTAAATATTCAGTCCCATCTATTAAGGTTGTATGAGGTTATTCAAAATAGGGACCTGCCTATCGTCTACTTGCAGAAGTTGAAACCGATCTTCAAAGGCGGAGATCGCTGTCAAGCCCGATTATCTGCAGGAGTACAAGGATTAGCAGAGGCCCACTCAAACCGCACACTTCTACAAACCAAGAGCCAACACAATCATAAAGGAAAAACTGTTGAAAAAGAGGATTTAAATGACCTATCCAGTCTCTGGGGCCCAAAGATAGACCAGAGGGGCAGATATAATTCAATAATACCTCTGCAAATGTCTTGGGGTTTTGACAGTGTCAAACCAGGCTTCTTGTCGTTGACCACAGTGTTGACTCGGGTTGCATATACAGCAGTCCAGCAGTTAGCTGGTGTTGAGTCAGGGTGAAATGCAAAGGGGAGCTATGGTCTGAAAGTGTATACTCGAACTGTCAGATTGGGCGGTTAACAAGTCTGGTTCGGCGGTTGAGATTCAACTGCGCTCGAGCTGGCACCAGGCGAGTTAGTTTGATGCAGAGGCACGAAGGTCACAGTTAGGGAAACACCATGGTCTGGTCGATCTGGTCGATCGACTTGCAGGAGCGGCGGTGAGGAAGCTCATGTTTCGGACGGCGATTTGGGCAAGGCAATGGTACTTCATAGTTCAAGCAGAGGCAATGACACACTTCAGCTGGCATGGTGCAGAAGCGAACGGGGTCGAACAGCGGGCGGCGGTTCAGAGAACAATGGACGCCAAAACGTCTGCGTGGTAGGGTCCTGCTGGATTGCTCGGCATCGAGGCGCACTTGAAACAAGGCTTAGTGCAGGTTGTTGTCAACAACAGGGATCTTGGCTGTTCTGGCTTTCAGGTGCTGTTAGTCCCACTTCAGGATCTCAAGGGCCAATGTCAGTCCATGTCTTGTTCTCCCAAACCTACAACACAGTGAGGCCCTAGGCAACAAGGTGGCTAGCAGAAAGGAAGGCGTATAGTCCAGCAGCAGAGTGCATCCCTCAATAGTCCCTGGGAATGGTTAGGGGATGGGGCTGGCCTCGGCTTTGGAAAGACTGCCTTCACCTCACAACTGGAGGACTTTAGAAATGACTGCTCTCTCAGAAGAGTCCAGCAAAATCTTCTCAAGTGATGATTCAAAGATGCTTCAACATGATTCCCAAGATAATGCAAAGAAGTGGTGGGAGACCCCTTCTTATTTAGGCAAAAGTAAGCAGGTGATTGGACAAAAGCTAGCCTGCTGTAGGGGTCCAATCCCTGCTCTTGAAATGTGTGGACTTTTCCCTTATGATGTCACACCCAAAGTGCTTTGTTCCACAGGAAGTGGTGGGGGAGGCAAAAGAGAAAGAGAGGCAGAGAGAATCAAGATGGTTGAACCCTCCCAAATCTGTACAGATCCAACTCTGGATAATCTATGCCCATCCCCTCTCCTTCTCAATAGGATCAAAAAGTCTTTAGAAATCCAGCCCCAAGGTGTGAGCCCTCGCTCTTTGTGAATGGGTGTGCCTCTTGGTTTCTGTTCCCAGGCCAGCGTCTTCTGGAGTGATTGTCCTGGGGGAAAGGATGTTACCTGCCTTTACAAAAGAACAAAGAGAAGCAATCCCCAAGTCTACAGTCCTGTCAGTGGGCAGGCTGAGCTTTGTCTGGGAGGAATAGACATAATCCTTCCACAGCTGAACTGGGCCCATAGGGCTGACACGTGTGCAAAATCAATTAAGTGTGGCTGGGATAACTCTGAGATTTACTGGCCACCATTCCCTAACTCAGGTAGGACTTATATTTACTGTTTATTGTGTCACCAGCCCAGAATCTTCAGGTGCATACATTTATTGGAACATGGGTGCATATTTAAAGTGCAGCCGTTGTGCTACAGAGACTTGAATGTCACTTCAGCTGTCAGGATGACACCTGTGACCTCTGTACCTGCTCTGTGCGACTGGTAGAGCAGGCTGCAAATCAGCATGCTGATGCAGCAGGGCATAAGTACAGACTATACTTCTGGCATGGAACTTATGACAGGGGAAACTGATTAGCAGATTTCTCTTTAAGAGATGGAATTACCCACATTGTTTTATTACTTAACACAAATTTAAAAAGCGAAGACGTTCACACCTGTAGATCCCATGTTTACAAACAGATGAAAATATGGATCCCGCGGACCGTTCTCTGAGAGGCGTGCAAACATTCTCTGACTGGCAAATTCTGTATGGCTTGCAAAAGGAAAGACACACTGCAGTTTTTCAAACTACAAAATGGGGTTACTGGATTTGAAGGGGGCTTTGTGTGGGCAGGTTTAGAGTGTGCCATGGAGGAGAATCTAAATACATGGTTTAAGATTCCAGCAAGTTGTTACTATTGCCCTCAAAATCTATATCCGTTATTACAGGGGATTTAGGGCGACTGACCGAGACTAGGGTTCATTTTTAAGCCGTGGCTAAATTAATCCAGAATTGAAATGGGTGTGACTATGAACAAGACTGGATGCTTCTATACATGTGACCCTAAAAAACATTAGGAATACATATAACTTCAGTAGTTGGTAACCCAAGTAGATCGATATAAGCTAAATAATGTAATTTGGAATACTTAAATACTACCCCTCTTAAGTTTGGAGCACTTGCCCCATTAGGATAATATTACTTTTGTAAGTCACCTGTTTTCTTGTATATTTTCTTGTATTTGTTTTATTTTATCCCCTGTATATGTCCCACTTTTTACAGCCTAATAAACTGGCTCCCCAATTGGTCTCATCGTTGTGCTATTGTATAGGCACCCTTCGTGGGAAAGCCTCCAATATCTGCCCATGTGTTATTGTAAGTAATTTCAGATCGAAATGTACAACACTGTTTTTATCTAAATACAAATAAATACAACATATACTCAATTCGGGCACTTGATAGGTGGAGAAAGCACTACTCTCAACATTGGCTACATTCAATACACTGTTTCCGTGATTTTGCAATTACACTCCAGCATATAAAACAGGGGTGCAATGGATAATAAAATGTCATGTTCATGAAAACTGAGAGTGGTAAGGCTGAACAAATCTACAGGAACAGCGTTAGGGGCAAGTTTGGCCGCACATCTGCAAGGTGGTAGGCTAAGGCTATACAAAGAAAGACTTTATTCGGCCATCCCATTGGTGGTGGCCAAGAGTGAGTACTAAGTCAAAGGTGGAAGTCATAACAAGAAATGACTTGCTCACTATTCTTAGAGAGGCACAGATCCACCCTACTGATGATGTCCAAGCAGACCGAAACACGTGTCTGGGGTTTCTGTTGGTACTCTTGTTCAGAGGAGAATTGCCTAGCATTTCGGTGCTGGACTGCCCCAGGGCAGGACAAAGACTGATATGTTTGGGATATTTCTTCTCTGTGAAAGATAGTGAGCTAAAGACTCTGGGTAAGTCTATCGTAACCAGGACTAATGTCTGGCAGAGGGACTCCCAGGACCCCCCTTGTTAATTTGCATATTTAAGTAACTTTGGGTCACACCCTAAGTTACTAGGGGAATCCAGAAGTGGACCCCTTGCTCACTATTCTTAGAGAGGCACAGATCCACCCTACTGATGAGGTCCAAATAGACCGAAACACGTGTCTGGGGTATCTGTTGGTACTCTTGTTCAGAGGAGAATTGCCTAGCATTTCGGTGCTGGACTGCCCCAGGGCAGGACAAAGACTGATATGTTTGGGATATTTCTTTTCTGTGAAAGATAGTGAGCTAAAGACTCTGTAACCAGGACTAATGTCTGGCAGAGGGACTCCCAGGACCCCCCTTGTTAATTTACAATCCTTCTTGGCCAATAGAACCATGAGGGTCTTTTCACCAGTAGCGTCAGCAGACCCTATTCCTATCACCTGTGGTGTCCCACAAGGCTCATGTGTCTCGCCCACTTTGTACAATATATTTACAAAGCCACTCTTTGACAAACTGGACCATCTGGTGTCACCTACACCAATTATGCAGATGACACCCAGATACTCCTCACCCTCTCAGGTAACTTCAATGCTGATGTTGTCCGGATTAACTAAATCTTCTCCATCATTCAGGCATGGATGCCCATACACGGCATATGCCTGAATGATGAGAAAACAGAGCTTCTCCTAGTCAGCTCACCCAATAACCTGTCTAAACTCAGCCCTAACTACAACAACATCATCATCGATGGTAACACTATTCCCATTGTTAAAAGTGTGAACACCCTTGTTTTTTTATCTTGATGCCAACACCAACCTTTCCAAACAAAATAACATGACTGCCTCAGCCACTGCCTACACTGGTAAGCTGATCAGGGCCTGTAGACCCTTTCTTGTCCTCTAATATCTGCCTTACGCTGGCTAGGGCTCTTATACAGTCCAAACTGGACTACTGTAACAGTCTATACCTAGGTGCAAACCAATCCATAATTAACAAACTACAGGTGCTCCAAAATAACACACTACGAGCAGTATTAAACATCCCCAGGTGAGAGCACATTTCTGCAAATGGCTCTCCATACAACAAAAAATCGACCTAAAAAACATCTGTCTAACATACAAAGCCTTAAACCATCTAGCCCCACCCTAACTCACCAACAAATTCACCTCAAAACCTGCTACCAGAATTACTAGATCCTCCAATCCCTTCTGCCCAACAGTGCCAAGATTCACCTTAAAAAGATCTGGAGGTTCTAGCTTCACGGTCCTGGCCTCCCAACTTTGGAACACCCTAGCACTCAACATCAAATCTATTGAGTCCTTTTAGTCCTTTAGGAAACAGGCTATTGGTTGGCTACTGGACAAAAACTAGCCTTTTCCATCCTCTCTCTCCTATGTCTGACATTACTGCCTATGTTTTAATTGTGCTTTTTACCTGTAAACTGTATAAATGTATAAATGTTTTAAATGGAAGCTGTATATAGTGCACTATGTAACTGTTCTTGAAGCGCCCTTTTAACTCTGGGTCTGGAGCGCTATATAAATAAATAAAACAAACAAACAAACAAACATTGGGCAAAGATAAGCAAGTGGGGGTAAATAGGGCTGTAATCCTACTTAGTCAGGGCATTCAAAGGCAAACCCATGTGCTGGCTATAGGCTCTACATTAGATACATATATATCAGAGAAAGGCAGGCTTGCATGGGACTTACCTAGAGCAGTGCAGGGTTCGGAAAGGGGCAATGGGTTATAGATACACGGGCAATAGAACTGAGAGTGAAAAGGAAGGATTCCTGATGCCAAGAGTTTAGAAACAAGCACGTGTGTTGATGCCATGAGCAGAACACTATCATTTCTATAATTATTCATCCAATACATTGGCTAAGGTGAAACCTTTTTAGCATGTCTCATGGGGCTGTAGTAAAAACATCATGCCAGGCTAATTTGTGGTGGGCAATAGGGCAATGCAGTATGATGCCCCGCACAGCGGCAAAACCTGAGCAGCCAGTAACGGAGCTGCAATTGTGGGTGTGGGCTAGAGGTCTATCCTCACAGCCCAACTCTCTGGTCTGCTTCTGAGTTGCGGTGTGAGTGACTCTCTGGCCTGCTTCTGAGTAGGGGTGTTCTTCAGAGCTCTACTATCACAGCGCTACTCTCAGGCCTGCTTCTGAGTGGGGGTGTTCTGCAGAGCTCTACTATCACAGCGTGACTCCTGAATGGGGGTGCGCTGCAGAGCTCTACTATCACAACGCAACTCTCTGGTCTGCTTCTGAGTAGGGGTGCGCTGCAGAGCTCTACCATCACAGCGTGACTCTCAGGCCTGCTTTTGAGTAGGGGTGCGCTGCGGAGCTCTAGCATCACAACGCAACTCTCAGGCCTGCTTCTGAGTAGGGGTGCGCTGCACAGCTCTACCATCACAGCACGACTCTGGTCGGCTTCTGAGTGGGGGTGCGCTGCAGAGCTCTACCATCACAGCGCGATACTCAGGCCTGCTTTTGAGTAGCGGTGTGCTGCATAGCTCTACCATCACAGCACGACTCTCTGGTCTGCTTCTGAGTAGGGGTGTGATGCAGAGCTCTACCATCACAGCACGACTTTCTGGCCTGCTTCTGAGAAGGGGTGTGCTGCAGAGCTCTACCATCACAGCGCGACTCTCTGGTCTGCTTCTGAGTAGGGGTGCGCTGCAGAGCTCTACCATCACAGCGCGACTCTCACGCCTGCTTCTGAGTAGGGGTGCGCTGCAGAGCTCTACCATCACAGCGCGACTTTCTGGCCTGCTTCTGAGTAGGGGTGTGCTGCAGAGCTCTACCATCACAGCGCGACTCTCAGGTCTGCTTCTGAGTGGGGGTGCACTGCAGAGCTCTACCATCACAGCTTCTGAGTGGGGGTGCACTGCAGAGCTCTACCATCACAGCACGACTCTCAGGTCTGCTTCTGAGTGAGGGTGCGCTGCAGAGCTCTACCATCACAGCACGACTCTCTGGTCTGTTTCTGAGCAGGGGTGCACTGCAGGAACTCTGTGGCATTTCCAGGTGATGTGAGCATTAACCAATACTTGCTGCATGGCAGTGTCCCCCGTATTTCTCTGAGTGGAGCGAGAACCGCCTCCCTTTGGGGTGCACTTTATCCGTATACGCCCTCACCCCTTCATGGGGAAAAGTGTTCCGGGGACTTTACATGTTCCCTCACAGTGCCACCCCTCATTCTCTTGACGTAGGGAGTGCAAAATATCTGTCTCCCTTATGTAAGCATGTATCAGAGTAAAGTCATATCCCTGATTTGTATGGGGTAAGCCTCACACACTTTCATCCATTTGATGTGTGAGCACTGATGAAGCCCACCTTGCATTCAGAAACACGGGAGGGAACTTATGGTCCCACAACACAAACGGCTAAAGGGGCCATTTGCATGGGCTTCTGGGATTTTCTAACGCCCCTTCGTGCCCCCTTCATGCCTTGCCATATTATAACTCACTATATATGGTGCAGGGTTCTCTGCACCCCTCAACAATCTTCCCATAGAGGTGTCTGACTCCGCCCCCCACTAACACACTGAAATTCTATGTTACAAGAAAAAGTATGCATACCAACTAAGCCATGGACACATTGCAACGGACCACCCCTCCCAACAGACATCAACCATCAGAACACGACACTTCTACAAACACACTTACATACCACAGCCGGGGCCAATGCATCCTAGCACCGTGGGAACATGGGTCCCCTGCGGACACAAAGGCTTCTAGGCTCTTGATACAGAACATCTAGGAACTCACCTGCAGGCAGAGCTCAGGGTACTTCCGGCCTGCACGCATCAGCACAACAGAAATGCTACCTTGCACCTTCCCAACCCCCCGCTATCCTAACCCACCGCCCGCTCTGTCAGCTCCACCAGACCACCTGGAGACCATGCACATTTCAGTGGAGCCCAGTATATTAATCCCAATGGCCCAATACCAAAGAGAGGGTTGGTTACGCCGAACACCAGGTCCTTCATTGTGATCCTGCCCTACCCAGCCTGTGCGCATATTGACTAGTTCCTCAGATATGTGTGGGTACACAGGCCTGGATGTAGATTTGAATGAAGGACGCAAAGAATTCAAAGAAACGGCTCTACGGCTGCAAACAAGTATTGTGTTTACTGCACCATTTTGGTGACTATGAAGTCTGTCCTTCAGCCAGGCCTCTCTACAGACCATCCCTATTTGAAGGGATCATCAGATGAGGCGGGTATGGCGAGTAACCAAGACAGTAACTGCAGGTGTGCATGTTATCTCAGGGAAATTGACCCATTTCAGTAAGCAGCAGTGCTGGAAATGGACATTATCATCTGTGGGATCCCATCAGTCATGGGAGGTGGTGCGTGGTGGCAAGGGGCGCGCTCAGGGGTTGTAAGTTAAGGTGAGGGGGAGCGCACAAGATTCTTGTCAGCACCCACTACCCAATAATTAAACATTTACATTTCTGTAGATGTATTACTAAATTATAAAGGAAAAGAGGAGTTTCCTGTAATATTGCAAGCAGATCAGAAAAGGTGCACGTCTCTACAAAGCTGTCTTGTATATTTTCTGTAGAGTAAAAACCTGTCAGGAATATTCACAAGCGTTCTGAAAAGATGTTTCTGTTGTGTAGTGGGTAAGTCCCTGGACTTCGGTCCTTGTTATCCGAATCCCGGCTTTGGGAAGAAAATCAGATGCTTACCTTAATTGGCACAAGTCATTTTCCCGGATCCGAGACCCGGAAGTCATTTTTTGCCGGATCTCGGATCCAGGAAAATCCGGCCCAATGACCAGCGCTGTAAATAAGCATTGACAGAGACCGACAGCTCTGCCTTTTCTGATATGTTATTGAGGGCTGCATATTGAGTGGCAGCTGGTGGCATTTTTTCAGTGGACAGGTAGCAATATGGGCTGAGCATAGTGAAGGTGCCCGCACCCAAGCTGGGGTGCGCGGGTTCAAGGGATTGTCCCCTAAGCACATTTTTTGCTAAACAGTGGGTAAAAAGGCTCACAATTAACTATTACTTCTGAAGGCCAACCCATGGGAAATTCCAATGCATGGCAGTTCACTAACCACAGGAGGGTACGCACGGGACCAGACATGTATCTGTGGGTTGCTGCTCATTGCAAACCGCAAGGCCCTGTGGTGTGTTTTTTTTCCAACAAACCAGATTGTACATGAATTCCACATTACAGCAACTGCACTACCTCTTCAACTGGAGCATGAAAGAGGCCAGCAATTATAGCAAATGACGGTGTCACCGTGTGTTATAAGGATTAAAAACCGCACCGAACGTATGTTAAAAGAGCACGGCTAGTTGCAAGTCCCATGACCTTGATGATAATCATGGTTTATTTATATAGCGCAGTACAAAGAACATATTTACATACACTATCACCCAACCCAAGTTGGCACTCATTTATAGACCTTGGGAAGGATGAAAGGCTGAGTTGGCCTAGCTGGGATTCGAACCTGTGACCTGCAGATCACAGCAGCGAGCGCTGAACCTGCTGGGCTATCTTACATTGAGAAAGCACCCCCAGGCCCCAGTCTCGTTTCTCTCTATGTGGTCACGCGGCGACTTGCAGACCCCTTATAACCACGGTAGGTGGCACTCTATCGCAGATATGGCACGCTGGTGTGCGTTTTCCTAAAGCCTCTTCCGCGTTCTCTCTGTTCGCCCCATTCGATCACTGCGGATTCCATCCACAAGGCCGGCACTGCTTTCCCACTGCTATTAGTTTGCTTGCAGAAAAAAAACAGACTTTCCATCCATTCAAGTCTATCCTAGGCTCAACGTCCCTGGCCATTAAATATTTAAGGGGAGGGCTCTGGCGATTGAAATTGTTGGCTGGGAGATTGGCGGGCGGAGTCGCGGGTCCCTTTCACCTTACAGCGATCGATACGCTTGAAGCGTACGGTTACCGAACAGCTGACTTAGCGGTCCCTGGAGTGGATGAGCTCAGGTCTATGTAGTGATGCCTGACCACCCCCCGCCCCCACTCCCTGCCCAAGTCTGCCATTAGGACAGGCTCGGTATCGTATCTGCTCCAGACAGCCCTCACCGCAAGAGGCCAAGCGCAGGCAGGTCCAGGAATAGTTGGATTATGGTGCGGCTGTGCTGTTCGATGACATACCATTCCCTGTCCTCCCCCCATGCCCCTCCCCCCGGCCTTCCTGACCTCGAGCAAAGCGCCGGGCCGATGTCCAACACGCCATTGTACCAGAAAGAAGAAAAGATGCAGGCTTGGTGTATGGCAATCAACTAGCCAGAGAGCACCTGCACCCGACAGCAGGCACTCTGGCTTATCAACTCAGAATGTGTCCAACAAAGGCTTTCTATGCATGGAGTAAACTCTCCCAGTCAGCGGTTTACCTGCTCGCCTCCTTGCATGCGCCCTGTCGTATAAATAGCATTCTATGCCCGGTGGCTTTTCCTTTAATCCTTCCTCGTTGCTCTTTAACGCTGTCTCGTTTGGTCTCCTGCAGCCATTTCATTCTTATTGATAATCATTGAACTATTGGCATGGGAGGTCAAGACAGGAGAGAGAGGCGAGATGTGAGGAGAGACCAGCAACCTGTGTGCATTGTTTGGTTATTCACTCACGCATTGATTGCCCTCGGTTATGGCGGTCCATATGGCCAACTCTACTCACCAACGAGGTGCTTTTAAAAGGATGCCACTGTTATTTCCAAACAGTCTCCTGACAGGCAATGGCTTAATTGCAGCTGGAAACCAGATGCTGGTGTGATATAACTGTATTAACCAAGTGTGCCCTCAGCCACTTATATTACAAGCAATATCCGTGCCCTTGTATCCTTTTTTGCACTCAATTATTGTTAAAACAGGCATTGGCAAAGCCAACAGTTTTGGCTCTTGTATAGGCAGCATTTACAAGTAACTGAATAATATGCCTAGTTACTAATACCAATTGCAAGAGGTTGCCATTTTATGGCCAGGTAGTAAGATTATGGCTGTGACTAATCCACTTCCAAGTCACTAGTGGTCCAGGGATGAATATCGGTTTCTAAACCATCAATCAACCCCACACCTCTAGTACACCACAAGGAATCCAAACAGATTGGAACACAAGTAAATTATAAGACCTCCTTGTCCAATTTTTGGTAAAGTGGACGGAACAGCAGGCTTATCTCTGCAAGGTCGTGGATCGTTGGTTAGTTACAACACAGCAAAAATACAATTATTACCTAATGATAAAAAGGGACTCCCCAGTCAAGGTTGTATAAAAAAAAGTATAAATATCTACTTTATTATTACTACAACAGACACTTCTAGCACACTACAAAATACAACCCACCATGTAAAGGAACACAGAGGACAGACAGTTTCACGAAGGAAAGGGGTGCACTGTGGATACTGACAGGAGGGTAGTTGGTAAAGTAATCAGTCTTACTGTTCAAGCTCATTGTAAGCTCAGTATTGTCAGAATACCTGTGCTATGGTTTGCTGCTTTGCATTGCATTTAAGAACATTAAAACGTGATTCCAATGAAACGGTCCAAATTGTATATATGTTTCATGCAAAGATGGCCGACAAGGACAATGGGAGAACTCAGTCCCCTTTCTGTCTCTGACCTTGTGACACACCAGGTATTGAATATGCACGTTTGCAAGGCCAATTGTTGTGAACAAGCGGCATTTTAGCCGCAAAACTCGTAAACGCTGTAGAATTTTGGGTGAAACACCATGGGAGTGCCATACTCTTATGGCTTTTATATTAAATTGTGTTGATGTTTCTAATAAGAAAAATAAAGGAAGTATGTTGTAATGGATTGGTATCCTGATTATCACTGAGAATCACGACATAGAGCGCTACTCATTGACTGGTTAACAATCAGAAAGAAGAAGACGCTTCATGCTTTGAACACATTTTACTGTCAGGGTGACTATTCTGACAGAGGAAATGAGCACCATACCCAGTGTGCACTGCATGCTCAGAAGGAAAGCACATTTGAATTACTAGCACAGACACGTTTGATACGTCGGTGGTCATTCTTATGGTCCCAAAATACACTTCGTTTTTATGCAAAGCAGCCAGCATCCTATATTCAGTAAATATTGTTAATTTCCAGCACTACATGAGGATTGTTTTGACCAAGGGTCGGGGGTGGGGAGGAAGGAAGTTAAAAAGGTGCCTTGATTCCTGACATGATGACCTAATCTCCTTTTTTTTTTAAAGAATCTGCGCAATCGGGTGTAATTATAAACAATAATTGGCAATGGAAACAGTTTGGGCTTTTGTGTATGCATGGTAAAGGCACTTGCCAGGCACTGGCATAGTGATATTTACTGGCCATTGATGGCAGCAGCTGCAAAATGGTGCGACTACCTGGGCATCTAATAGCAGTGCCTGGCAAATGCCTAATGCTGATAGACAACCCAAAACTGTAGGCTTTGCCAATGCTTGTTTCTAACAGGACTTCATTGAAGGATACGCATAATGTTTATAAATCGAGTGGCTCAAGGCAAACCTGATCAGCACATTATTATTACACCAGTAGAAGGTTTACAGCTCCAATTAAGTCATTAGCTCTCAAAATAATCCTTTAAAAAAACACTAGCAGGCATTTCAAGTGCAAAGTTTGATGTAAGGCTTGAATAAAACGAGCGCAAGGTGTTCCCGTGAGGAGGTGTTTTGGGCAGTTAGCGGCAGGAACTAGGTGGGAATGACCGTAGGTATTATCATGACCATGTGCAGTCAATCGATGGGCAAATAACTAAACAACACCTACGAGCTATATGTCCCTCCTCATATGTCATTTATCCCTATCTGTATCTAATGCAATAGATTTGGCTTATAGGTAGCGCAAGCACCACCCAATAGCCCAACACAAAAGAATTTCGATAAACAAAAGGGAGTCAAACTTTATGAAATTCAAAAAAGCACTTTGATTTTTTTTTTAAAACACAGAAAGTGGATTTAAGGTGTATCAGTGGAGTAAAAGGTGTCAGGGGAGGGAGTTACAATGGTAAGCCCATGCAGAGGAAGGGGCAGATCCCCTATTGAACAAAGGAAAAGGAGTGATGGAGACATAATCTTTATTTTCATGTTTTCAGGAGTAGAAATCACGAACATCTTTTCAAAAATCCAACACTCCTCATTTCTTCTATCTAATCCTAATATCATTTTCAAATAGCCGCCTACATTCGGTGTTCCCCAAAGCTTTGTGATCAGGTAAAGGGCATCCAAGCCCACCACCCCGCCCTCTTCTAACTCCACAAACTATTGGCTAGTAGGGTACATTGTTGAAACGGATCAAGCTACATGTTTCTGCACTTTTACATTTGGAAGGCACTTTATCCATTTTTCCTAAAATGTGCATTTGCATTGCACATTCCGAGGACCTGTGCCCACAGTGCATGGCCCTCATAAGGCTAGTGTTTGCCTGGTCAAGTCAAAGAAGTCAGCAGTGTGAGAACTAAAACTGTCCTCATAGTCAATGGCATAGCAGGGGTCACCACATCACTCGCAGGGGGTCAGGGGCACCCCACCACTACATCTCCTGGGATGGAGCCCCTTGTTCAAAAAAACTATGAAAACACATTGGGCCCCATTATAAGTTTGCTGGTCCGGGAACTACGGTACCAGTAAGCTTGCCGGTACCGTAGTTCCCGGACTGGCAAACGAGTTGTGCTCGCGGGTGCCTTTCTGCCCGCCAGGTCTGACCTGGCCAGCAGAGCGGCACCTGCGAGCACAGCATGTTGGATGCACCGGCACCATTTTTAATCGTGCCGGTGCATCCGTCCTCCCCTTTCCCATTGAGCCCTATCAGTATTCCGTTCAGGCGCACACAAATGGGAAATTAACGGGTTCGGCAGGGCCGTAATGACCCGGTAATTGCCCATTCGCGGGCGCTGCAATTTTTCAGAAGTTTGGCAGCAACCTGCCGGTTTTACTGGCAAGGCTACCGCCAAATTTATAATGAGGTCCAAATTTTCTTTTTTATTGGAAAAACAAAAAAAGAAATTGTTTCTCTAAGAAGTCACTCTGCCTTTATAAAAAAATAGTTTCAGCCTAGCAGAAATTATTTCTTTATGAAGGGAGAGTGACTCCAAAAAGAAATTATTTATTTTTCTCTATTAAAGACCGAGGTCTGGTGAAAATTGCCTCACACAGCTGGCCAATGAAATTTAACTAACTTAATTTAAACTGGTTAATTTGAGTAATGGAATTAACGAATTTCTGTTGAAGGACATTAATGAGCAATGTACTTTTACTTACCTGGAAGAAGGAAGAATGTTTGAAACAGAAGTTTAATTCCTCGGTTTTAAACTGCAGTTTTCAATAAAAAATATATATTTATATTTTTGCAGTCTGAGGGGTCTCCCACCCCATGACATGGAAGCCTGATGGCCTTCATGTCATGGGGTTGGGGGTGCCCTTTGACTTCAAAAGGAAATAGTTTCTTTTTTAAGTCACTCTGCCTTCCTAAAGAAATGATTTCCGTTATGGTTTGGTACTTTAATGGAAATAATTTCTTTATGAAGTAAGAGTGACTTCAAAAAGAAACCATTTCTTTTTGAAGTAAAAGGGCTCCCCTCCTCCACCCCATGACATGGAGGCCTCCAGTTCCTGGCTGTTGCCGATAACCGAAGGCCTCGTTCCCTGGAACAACGAACCAAAGGTAAGAAAACATATTTTCTTTAAATGTGTGTGCACGCATGTAAGTGTGTGTATATGTATATAATGTAATGAGCATGAATGAGTGAGTGCATGATGTCGGGTGGCTGCCTGGGTGGGCCTGTGTGAGTGTATGGTGAAAGGGTGCCTTCTTAAATGCCTGGGTGGCTGGGTGTGCGTGTGTGGGTGTATGGTGAAAAGGAGCATATTTAAATGTATTGGTGGCTTCCCAGGCTGAGAGTGCCTGTATGGTGAAAGGGTGCACACTTAAATGTATGGGTGGCTGGGTGCGTGTGCGTGCGTGTGTGTATGGTGAATGGTGTGTGTGCTTGTGTTTAGGGGTGCAATGAAACATACATTTCGGGGGTCTAACGCTTCAAATGTTGGGAGAGGTGCTAACTTCACGGGAGGTGGGGAAGGGAAAATGTATTTGTGTGGGGGCATCTAACCTCTTTACGCATTCTAATTAGACTATTCTAGTGCAGCTTTAATGTTACAAGCAGTTAACTCCCTCTATGCCTGAAAGCACCCATTTATGGACTGCTGTGAGAACGAGCGGTCCCCTGTCCCTTCTCTTCCCTTCCAATCACTCCCCTGGCATGCAAGTGCTAAACCTACATCACGATTTCAATTGCCAAAAAGTAATTGCCGGCCCTTTGTTAACGGCGAAACCCAGGCACTGTTTAACATCTGTGTCCTGGTATGTCCGGGCAACTTCTCTCTAGCTAAGCCAGGTTGAGTTAACATAGACCAAAATGTCAGGGGGTGGTGGGGCTGAAACCCAGTCGGATCAATGTTGTTGCGCCACTGCTGTGTTTAATGCCATGATTACTTATTGGTAATTCTCATTACTCCTGTATATATATATATATCTTTCTCGTAGTGCAGTGTGCCCTGCAGTAGCATGATCGTGTGTATTGCGCAAGCATGGTAATCTGGGCCGGCCCAGAGTGTGGTGTGAACCGTGATCTGCTGTTGAGCTTGAGGGGGGAGGCTCTCAGCATGGCTCGCGGGGGGCCCCCCAAATTTTGTGCTATGCCACTGCTCATAGCATGGGTTATACACACACAAAATCACACATGCGTGCAGACTCGCATGCACACTCTGCCCGCGCAATATGTGTCCCTTTCTGGTCTGGATATTGATCTGTTGTTTGATCTATAGTCCGTCTTCACTGTTCACAACAGGAAGTCTCTATGACTGGGCTGATCTCTGTGGCAGCCGTGCACCACAGTTCGTGCATGGCATCCGTGGCGGGAGACAGCGCAAATTGACTTCGGTATCGCTGTGCGGTAAGCAGTGCTGGCCATTGGGCCGGCTCTCGGTGGATCCGAGATCCGGCACTAGAAATGGAGCCGGATCTCGGGATCCGGCCAGAGTCAGCCACTCAAGGCCATGAACCGCGCTGGAATACTTAAAAAAAAAGAAAAACGCCCGCGACGGCATCATTGCCTTTTACCGCAACTTTGGCACTGGTGTGTAATGCACAATGCTCACTACATGCACAACTGATTCCTTTCAGTTTTACATGTAGTGAGCATTGTGCATTACACACCAGTATCAAAACCGGCGGTAAAAGGCAATGCTGCCGTAGCTGGCGCTTTTTTTTAACGTATTCCAGCATTGCTGGATGCACACATGAGCCCCGCCCCCTCTAGACCACGCCTTGTCGGGCACCGCCCCCCCCCCCCCCAACTCCTCCCCCACCCCGGCCCTTGTCTTGTGGGATCCCCCACCACATTTTTTCCATTTCCACCACTGGCGGTAAGCATAGCAGTTGCCTGTCTCACGCAGACGATTCATTTTTTCATATGAAAGACATAATGGGTGGTAATTGTGCCTTATGAGAAGGGGAATAATGGTGACCACTTTGAAAAAACTCACGCGAGACGGCGTAGATTTCGTGCATTATAACTGAAGCAGGGAAATGTATAGTTCTGTCGAAAGGGCAGATTGTGTAGAGCATGCCATAACATTGCTATTATTCCTTCCTCCCACCCTCCAAACCCCCGATAGGGTTTAGAGTAACTCTGACTTCCGAAGGGGTGCACTGAAGACAGGTGGAATGCCTATTGATGTCTGGTGTGCGTAATTCTGTGTTATTGTCCACGGGTTTATGTTGACCCCACTCTTTGAGAGCTCGTTGGCAGACAAGGAATGTTTCCCTCTGTGATGATACTGACACACCTGAATCGAGGGGGTGTCCCTTAATGAGGTGAGCCCTGAATAGCTCATTGTGCGATATATGGCCATGCGCTTTAGTTTGTCAACGAGGGTGAGAATATGTTTCCCATTGTGTCATCTATGTAGGTCCTCCAAGAAGACGTGAACTTCTTTTGTCAAACTTTAAACCTTTATAGACAGCGAGGCAGTGTGTATTAAAGGTATGCAGGTTGTATGTTCACATTCACTTTTTTTTAACTGATCTTTCTGATTAGCTCTGTCCACGAATAAGTGTTTGGGCAGGCCACTCTGATTCAAGACATGTCTGTGTGTGTTTTTTTTTTTTTTATCACAAACACAAATGAAGACAGGATTCCACTGATGTGGATGTGAGAAAATGCCACTATTTTCCTGATGAAGGCCGCATTTAGCTGAAGCACTGAAATTGCTCGCCAAGCAGCTGAAACACACAGTGTCGACAATATATACATTTCAAAAGAAATGCACACATTGTTAAATAGGTGCAGGTGTGGCAGAGACTGTTCATATATACTTTTTCGCCCCTGAATTGCCAGGGGCCCTTGTGTCTATTGCTGAATATATGTTTTATCAATGTATACATTTATATAAATTGTGTGCTGTGTTGTTCGTGTTTTCTAAATAGGTTTCCATTTTGGTGACACAATTGTGTTAATCCATAGTGTCACTGTTTTTTGAATAACACAAGGTAGGTGTATTTGTGTATTAGTTAAATTTTCATAAATTCATATTGCTGTCTGGTTTTTATTTTGAATTGGTGCACATTGGTTGTATTACATGAAATTAGGAATGCATATGTTGTAAAGGTGTCCAGTTAAAGTTTCGAATACATTGTTTTGTATGTAATCTGGTGATGTAGTTTGCATGACCTGGTCTGTCCTACGCATAGGTCTTGATAACCTTTTAGTATTTGGTCCGGATATTGATCAAGTGGCTATGGGTCACAGTTTATGCATGTGTCTACGTTTGAGCACAGCTGATGTGTGTCCACTTTGTTTAATAATAATTAACACCCTTATAAAATATATTTGATGATTTTACTCATCACGAGGTGTTGAGAACAGATGTTATTACCCAACTTAACGGTACTCCTTTTCCCAACCCCAAGAGAATGAGAGGCAGAACATACCTGCTGAGATTCCAACCTGTCACCTCCAGGCCACACACAGATTCTTGCAGTGGGTGCATTAACTCACTGGGCTACCTGCAACTAGAACATTGCTTTCCATGGTAGACCAGTGAAGTGTGACAATTGTTGACATTGGAGTCATTCCTTCCTGTGCAGGCGAACAAGATACCATCCACATAATGTAAAACCACCTGAGGCTCATGACTTTGTTGGTTCCTGAGGGCCTCTTCGAGGCTAGCACGAGGAGATGTGCAGAGTGCGCCTCACATAGCTGCCATCATGATGTATATACCACGTGCCATTTTTTAACACGTCTTTGCATGCAAGCATAAAATCAATATGGTAGTGTGTCTGGAATGCGCATTCTCTGTCTTGTTCTTTAGGAATGTCTATAATAATAGCGATAAGATTGTATTGTTCTAAGGCGCTTCATTCCAGATCCTCCAGTTTCTAAGCACTGTACAAACAGGTGTTATTATCAAGTCATTAAATAATGAACGGGATGTGAGAAAATATGTGCAGGAAGGAAGGAAGGAAGGAAGGAAGGAACGCAAGCAGGTGCTTGCGTAGCACAACTATGCAGACTAAAAGTCTTCAAGGCGCTTCTTAACAGGGGAGGGGGTGGACAGAGTGTTCAGGCAAGAGATTTTGAGTTTTTGTCTCAAACAGAGCTGGTTACTCTATGATCAGTAGTTGGGGTGCATGGATGGCAAAACGTTTGTCACCTTTCGAGGTGCACCTGACCGATGGCACCACAATGTCAATGGTGGCAAGGTTGCCATCAATGGCAGTTGTCTCCAAAACGCAAATATAATAATTATACAATCAAAAGGCTTCCCCAGTAGAACATTTCTCAAAAATATATCCTCACGTGAGTCTGAAGGTGGCGCTAAGATGTCAGAATGAAAGAAAGGTCCATTGTCTTTGTCTACTATCTGATGGCCGAGCATTCTCCCAGTCTTAGTACAGGGGATCTTCATCAGCGTTGGAGGAGGGCACAGGAGGTATTTTGGATTTGGATTTATTTGAAGAACAGGGATGCCAATTTTAATCAGAAATGACTTTCAGTAACATATTTACAGATGGCGTAAGCATTACCGTGAAGGGTGCCTACACAATAGCATAAAGATGAGAACACGTTGTGAGCCAGTTTATGGTGGTGTAAAAAAATAAGACATAGGGCCTCATTACTACCCTGGCATTAACCAATGGCGCTATTAGCGCCATGGTTAACGCCGGTAACTTACCGAATCCGCCATGGTGAAATGGGGAATTACCACCCCATTCCTAGGTTGGCGGGGCGGTAATTCCCCATTTACCATTGGCCCTTCCCCATTCCCATTTTTGCCCCATAGGGCTCAATGGGAATGGGGAAGGCGGTAATTACGGTACCGTAATTACCTTCAAGGTCCCTTTGCGGGTCCCTACTTTAACGGCTGGTACAGACCAGCCGTTAAGGTCGGGAGCCGCAAAGGGACCTCGTAGTAAGGCGTTAAGGGGTTAACGGCGCAGCAACCTTTTACGGCGCCGTTAACCCCTTAACGCCTGGGTCGTAACGAGGCCCATATACTGGGGACAGAAAAAGACAAACAGCAACAAAATGTATATTAGAAAACAGGTGACTTACAATGGTGACAAACCTAAGGGGGCAAGTGCTTTAAACGAAATAGGAATACTAATTAAATAAGCACAATTATATTATTCTCTATAGTCTGTGAGGCAGTGGTGGGGTGAGGTAGGGGGAATGGGGAGAGGGCAGGGGGAGCTTCCTCTTTAGCAAGTAAGTGATGTTTAAGCCGAGCTTTGAATACATCCACCATTGGGCTGGAATTGATTGCTATGGGCAGTGGGTTACAGTGGAGCCGGTGAGTCGGAAGAAAGAGCGGATGCGAGAGGAGGCACAGGGAGGGATGGGACTGTGAGGCTGAGTGCAGAGGAGGATCGGAGCGAACACGATGGTGAGTAAACCGAGATACAATCAGACATGTATTGAGGATCAACACTATCGAGAGGTTTGTAGACAAGGAGAAGGATCTTGAAACGGAGGCGGGTGTGTATGGCAAGCCAACCAGCATGTTGGCAGTAGGTAGAAGTGGGGGAAGATCTAGGTAGGTTGTACGAGTGTGCGTAGCAAAGTTGAGGACTTTGTCTACAGGCAGGAGTAGATATGATGGCTAATGCATAGGCATGAGTAGTAGTCGAGTTTGCTAAGCGCAGAAACGGACACGTTTTCTGAATGTTGAGAAAGTTAATACAAGCCGCCAAGGCAGTGTTAGTAATGAATTGTTGCAGTTGTAGGCCACTATCAAAGAGGACCCCAAAATTGCGAGCCTTGGGTGATGGAGCAAGAAGGTCAGGTGGGAAGCAGATAGGAGAGGAGACGGTAGGGATGCAATTGCAAGCTGAGAGAAAGAGGGCATCTGATTTTGAAGAGCTCCTTATGAGGCAGGCGAGAGACATCCAGTGACGCATTGCAGTAAGACAGTTCATCTTTTCCGAGATGGCTGTTGTGAAGGAAGGAAACATTTGAGTGTCATCAGCAATAAGGTGACAGAGAAAGCCAAAAGGTTAAATAAGTCTTCCAGAGGCATAGAGGGGGAAGGACAGAAGTTCAAGGACTGATCCTTGGCTGACACCGACAGGGGCAGCGGTGGGGTCAGAGGTTTGCCTGTTCCAAGAGATTTGAAAGGATCAAACTTCCAGGTAGGAGGCAATCCAGGCAAGAGCAGCTTTGCAAATCCCTAGGCCCTGGTGAATGAGGAGGAGAGAGACGTGGTCAACAATGTCAAAAGCTGCACAAAGGTCCAAACGGATGAGTATAGAAGAGAGTTTGGAGCGTGGAGCGGTGAGCATCAGGGAGACAGTGGGAGACATGCATGAGTGCTGTCTAGTGGAGTGATTACTAGGGAAGGCACATTGAAGCTGATCTCCAAGGCCATTATCCTCAAGGTACTTATTAATCCGGTCTACGACCACCCACTCAAGGACCTTTGAATAAGGGGGAAGTAGAGAAACTGGGCAAGAGTTTGCTGGGACGTTTGTGTCAGCAGGGGGTTTCTTCAATAGCGGTAAGACAGTTTCAGACTTGAAGGAGAGGGTGAGGTGGAGACGCTCTAGACACTGCAGCAATAAGGCACACAGATAATATAGTTGATGCTTTAATTGTAGCAGAAACAGCCGACACGTGTTTCGACATGCTGGTCGTTCTCAAGGTGTACGCGAGGCAAATATGTTGGTAAATTGTAGTGGGGTAATCCCACAAAAGAATGGATGGCGATGTAAAACTCACTAGAACATCGTATGCAGATCACAATCCCTGCCGTAATGGCCGTGTCAAATATATTACTCGTATTCGAGCGATCTAGAGGGCTCTCAGGGATTTCCTTGTTATTAGATCGCTCAAATACGAGTAATATATTTGACACGGCCATTACGGCAGGGATTGTGATCTGCATACGATGTTCTAGTGAGTCTTACATCGCCATCCATTCTTTTGTGGGATTACCCCACTACGATTTACCAACATATTTGCCCTGCGTACGCCTTGAGAACGACCAGCGTGTCGAAACACGTGTCGGCTGTTTCTGCTACAATTAAAGCATCAACTATATTATCTGTGTGCCTTATTGCTGCAGTGTCTAGCGCGTCTCCACCTCACCCTCTCTTTTACCAGTTTCCTGTTCCAGCCAGGGTGGTCTGGCTGCGTGGGTGGTAATGCTGCTGACACTTTACAATTTTTGATAGAATTTTTACTTCAATCAGTGATTACTAGCGCACAGACTTTACTTGCGAACCCACAGTTTTTCTTCAAGCAGATTTGAAGGAGGCAGGAAGGCGTCCACTGGCGAGAGAGGTTAAAGAGCTCAGAGAGATAAGGGCAAATGATTGAGAATACATCTTTGACTATTTGGGGAGAAAAAAAGCGTCAACAGGAGCGCAAGATGGTTTGGCACTGCGAAGGATGATGCTAATTCAATAGGAGAGGTAGGGGAGAAGTAGTCGAGAGTAGAAGAGGAAGGGAGAGATGCAGTGGACAGGAGGCGGTTTGGGGAGGCAGAGAGAGGAGGGCTGTGCGAGTGTCACGAATTCTAGAAAATTTAGAGGAAAAGTAGTGAGCAAAGGCATCCGCAGAAAGGGAGGAGGCGATGGATGTTGGACAGAGGTGTGCACAAAGATTGGGAGGTAGATGAAAGTTTGTGGGGGTGATTGCGAAGGGAGGAGATGAAGTAGGAGGACTTGGCAGAGCGCAATACAGGGGCTAGGACAGCAAGGGAGTGTTTGTAGGCTAGGAGTAGGGAAGGTGCTCATGATTTGCACCAGCATCGTAGGTCATGGCACATGTTTGTTTTGATGGTCTGAATATCAGAGGAGAAAGAAGGGCTGGAATGTGTAAATGTGCGAGCAGGATAGTGTTAGTCAAATGCATTCCTAAGGGCATAGTGACAGTCAGACAAAGCCCAGTCAAAGGACGAGGTATGAATAGGGGAAGAGACATGAGAGATGCCTGCACATCATGAAGGCAAGGGAGGCCTGCCTGACTTTCCTCCTAGTCAATGAAGAGAGGAGATGAGGAGTAGAAGGCGGAGGTACAGAGATGTTAACGTGAACAATGGAGTGATCTGAGGGAGAGGGGTCAGTGGAGAGGTCAGAGGATGAGAGTGAACTAGAGAGAAAGACACAGGCGAGTTCTCACCAGTGTGGGTGGGCTGATTGTAGAGGGGGTGGTCAGATAGGAGGGATTAAAGTTCAAGGCGTGTGGCAGCAGAGGGCCTGGGAATGTTAAAGCCCCCAGCATGACAATGCAGATGTTGGCAGGAAGTGACTTAAAGAGAAGGGTCAGATCAGGGAAGGAGGGGTTGAGAGGACCCGGGGATGAGAGAGAGCTAGAACAGGGAGAGAGGTACTGCAGTGCATGTGCCCCAGTTTCACATCCAATAAACAGAGGTTTCCATGGTGCAGAAATGTTTCCAAGGGAAGTTTGCAGGGTGCTCTCCAATAGCAGTTTTGGGCATTGTCTAAGTAATGGCACTAGGTTTCAGTCCATGAACTCTGCAGCCCAACGAGCTGTGATTTCAGACTCCTGGCTCTGTTCTCTGAATCGTCCATTCTCACTCGGTGCACTTCATTTCCTTTCAGAGCAGAACGTGAAACGATGCTGTGTTCAGGGCCGCTTTGTTTCGCTGTTTACTGGCACGGGCAGCCCAACGGTTCACCTACATGAACAGCCGAAGGTCCAGAGCGTCATAATTACCGTGATCGCTCTGGAAACATGAAAAGGCTCTTTTGAAACCCCACTGCTGCCCTTTGAGCAAAAGGACCAATCTTTTCAGAGTTATCTTGATGAGGATGAAAGTGGCCAAAGCATAATGCACGCCATGTCACAGAGCACAGCCATGTTGTGCTCAGAGTTCCTGGGAGCCTTTTCTTCCTTGTCCCATGTTATTATTTTGCCTTTTGATACGGTGCTTAGTAACAGTGATCGCGGGCGACCCAGCCTCCCATGTTACCCTTTGAATGCACAGCAAAAATATTACAGGCACACAAAAGAAAAACAAAACAAAAAGCTAACTGGTCTCCAGATTTACCCGACATATTTAGGGTCAGCATAAATCAAGAACCTTTAGGTAGAGATTTCGGTGTGCCTTTTTTACTAGGTATTGCTTGCATTGAGCAGTCAAAGGGTGAAGTGTAAGGATTAATAAGAAGGTTACAGTGATATAGCTTGCCTTCCGGAGGGCCCTCAAGACCTGTCCACCACCCCCACATCCTGACAAACCCATGCCACACTTTGGGTAATTTGACCACCTCCCAGGTAAACCGGTTCAGCAATGAACCCGCCATGAAATGTACCGAGTGACGGAGAGAATAAACTCCAGCAGACCACCGGGCAGAATACACGCCACATCTACGAATCCAAGAAACCAGCCGGAACACTCAGATACATATCACACTCCATCTTTATGGAAAATAGCTGATGGCAAGGACGCCACCCCACACGCATCTGCTATCATACACTATTTAAGACACATCACACAACACCGCTGCCACATGAATGCAGCTATCCCCCACGAAGAAAATGCACTCTAGAGGGAAATATAATGAGTCTCCTGCACTTGCATACTCTCCAGACTACCTCATAGCACCCATCCACAAGCCTGCTGGACAGGGGTTGCTAGCAGGGACTTGGCCACCCCTACCTACCTTTGGATTGGCTAAAATTTAAACACTCATTCTAAACTCCTCAGATGAATTTCCCATACCTTAGACATCGGTTAACCGAGGGCTTTGGCCTACAGCGCTTTCAGGACATACCAATTGGAAAAGGCGCTGTACAAGTGACAAAGTACATAACACGCTACAAATACAAAGGCTTCTTGCTACAATAGCAGGACTTATTTCGTAAATCATTGGTTCTCGTTTCACAGACTTCTGAAGGGTGGGAAGCTAAGTCCCCGCTGTCCGCTTTCATACTTGTGATCTATGTGTTTCCAACAGATATTGACACCAGGTCATTAACCCAATGATCTATTTTACACAAGAGTAACTAGAAGGAAATGTAGATTGGGCTCCAAGCTGAAATAGTGCTCAACCTGCATAGATGAAAGCTACAAAGAGACTATGGGCCTCATTACACGGATGGCGTTAGGGATTTACCGGTACTGGTAAAATACCGGAACCGGTAAATCCCTACCGCCTTACTACGAGGTCTCTTTGCGGGTTGGGGGATTTAACGCCTGCTTTTTGCAGGCGTTAAAATCCAACCCGCTAAGGGACCTCAGAGCTAATTACGGCACCGCAAAATTGCGGTGCCGTAATTAGCGCCTTCCCCATTCCCATAGAGCCCTATGGGGCAGAAATGGGAATGGGGAAGGGCAATGGCGGAAGGGGGATTTACCGCCCCTCCAACCTTGGAATGGGGCGGTAAATCCCCTTTCCGCCAAGGCGGTGCCGGTATTTTACCAGCATGAGCCATGGCGCTAACAGCGCCATGGCTCACCGCCTACCGTGTAATGAGGCCCTGTGTCCCCATTGCGCCCCCACTGCTCATGCCCACGCTATCACTGTTCTGCTTTTATGCCATAGTTCTGACAAGACTTCTGTTTTGCAGTTTAAAAGCAAACGTAATAATGGTAACGCCAATTTTGTATACAACGCACTATTAACAGAAAGATAGAGGGCTGCGCTGGCCAAACATCCGAAAGAGAGCGCCTAACCTGCTGAGCAATCTTGCGTGCTAGGGAAGTGCAACCCATGACTCATCATGTGCAGTTGGAAAGCATTTAGCAGCTGTAGCCCCTTTACAATGGGGGCGATGGAGGGGCACAGTTATGGGGAGGAGGTCATTAGTCCAAACAAATCCAGATGTGTACAAGGTCTGCCAGGGCTTTGTGTGTAATACATGACAATATACAGGGCAAAAACAGCAAGGACAGGACCGACACAAAAGCAAAAGAGTAATCTGAAGAGGGGCAGCAATATTGACCATAACCATGTGGAAAGCATTGGCTTTAAGTTAAGCATTAGCAAAACTACTTTTATAAATAAAGAACATATTGCTCGATAAAGGGGCTCTCATTCACACACCCACCTTCAGGCAAACAACTTCCCCATCACACTGCGGCAGAGCGTCCCTTGAACATCTGGGAGGCAATGCGGTTCATCTTTCCTTCCATTAGGCCTTGATGTAACCGCAAGCTGATACTCTCCAGAGATTCTGGACTGCGACTCCCATGATCCTCCGTCACTATTGATTGTGCTAGCTAGGCATGATGGGAATTCTAGTCCAAAACATCTGGAGAGCCAAAGGTTTCAGGCCTTGAGGCTGATTGCTATGAAGCGGGTCTCCAATCCCAGGAGGGGTCAGAACTGTAATATTGCTGATTTTCGCCATCGTCAAAGGCAGAAATACGTAATTTTGAGAGGTGCTGTTCAACATACCATTCCTAGTTTTGAAGCCAAACGAACTAGAGCCCGAATGTACTTTTTGCTTCAGAAAAATGTCCTCACCAGTGTCAGACTATCTACAAATCACCCACCAAAGTTCACAGTGGCCCCCAAGAAAGTACCTGGTGGGTTTCAAGTAACACAAGTCCTCAAAAGCTACAGATGTGACTTAATGACTGTAGGTGCAACCAAGGTAACAGTTCAGGGGGCGGCTGCAGAGCAGTTACCCAGTCACTTACACTGGAAAGCACTGCCTCTAGCACTGAAAAGAGGATCCGGGAATGCTGGCTCCCAAGGGTTAACTCTCCAGGCTCCATTGAACAGGTCATGCATGACGCTTCCATCTGCTTTGCACTTTGGGCCCAAAGTACTCTTTGTGCTATGCTAAACGGGCCTAATTGCCAGTGATTTTTAAAAGAATCTGGCCCATTTAGCGCGGTGTAAAGATTACTTTTGCAGTGCAAAGTGACTTTGCTTCGCAAAAATACACTTTGCAACGCTCTGTGAACTAGGCCCAGTTCTACGTGTTTGTTGGCAGTGCAAAGTCACTTTGCACCACGCTAAACGTGCAATGAATTAGGCCCTTTGTCTGTGAGAGAACTGTGGTGAGCATCTGGCTACACTAGGTGGCAGGCCGGTGAACCCAGGGGAGGGACTAACTTCCCTCCAAAAGTAATGTAGAAGCCAGTTCTGAGAATTGCTACGGGGGTAAAGGGACACCAGAGTTGCTTCAATTACTCTTCCTGGTGGTTGTGAGGAGAGTCAGTTAGTGAGTGACACTGAACAAACCCAGACAGAAGGTCCCCCACTGAAAGAATTCACTGGCGTCCCCTCCTTGTTGTTTGGGGAGTGGGCTGCAAACATGCTGTCCTCTCAATAAGTGGAGCTGAATATAGGACTCCCCTGAGGAGGAAAGCCCCCCAAGAGAGTGACCCTTACTCCAATAAGGAAATCTGAGCCTAATATATGACATTGAGCTGTCATGTCTGGGACTGCATGTTTACAGTATCCACCCCCCCCAGGGGGACACAATTCATAAGGCACAAGAATTATGTTTACAGAAGCCAGAGAGTCTGCTCTCGCCGCAGCTTCAAGTGTGGCCTGCCCCTTTAGTCAGCTCCATTAACCAAAGAGACACTTTGATGCACAACAGACAGGACGATAGGTGGGACTTAGTATTACATGTTTTCCCCTCTTTGCCTTTTCTGTTGCAAAGCAGTCTGGTTATGATGTCATGCATACAGGAGATTGTTGGTGAGGACCCAGGATCGGTTCATTAAGGTAGGCTTATTTGGCTTTAAAATAGGGCTGAGACGCTCTTTGGGCAGATAATCTGAAGGCTTTGCAAGGAGTAGCAAAAAACTCAACCTTGCACCATGGTTTAAGGTACAGTCTGCCCTACATCTTTCGCCAGTGAAGAAGGCTGGCATTTCCAAAGAGGGAAGCAAGATCCCTCCACTAAACATCTCCCAGGGAGCACACCCTCAAGCAGGTCCAGAACCAGTACCCAGCCAGCATACAATGTGCCCTGATAGGCTCTGCAGCAAGCTTCCTGGATAGGAGTGCCAGAAGGTCTCTGAACCCGACACCAAGGACAAGGCAGCTGCTTGTAACACATTACTCAGCATTGGACTGTACGCCTTAAAGGACGACACAAGCCCATTGAAGAACCTGGGAGAAGTGCCTCTAGGAGCATCTAACAACGTCCACCTTAAAGGACATTTTTGAGCCAGTCGAGTTTGGTGAGCAGCAACTGACAGCAACTGACTGTTGTTATGCCTCACTCACTTAAAGACATCGAGACGTCTCAAACAGTGCTTCAGAACCGCCGACCAGCATTGAGCCAATGATTCCTGACCCTGAGTTATTGTGCAGGCCAGCCTGCAGCCGTTCGTCGAACTTCGCTCACCAAACTGTCTTGCCGCCTGATACCCGTCGCTGTCTCCTGCCTTGGACTCTGTCATAGAAACCTGCAAAGCACACTGAAGCCGACTCGACCCTGTCGAGCACCAAGAACACCTACAGCACAAGGTACATTGTGGTTCTTTCTCCATGGTCCTTCCTAGAAGCCCTTATAGACATTTTAAGACCCATTGCTCCCTTTGTGCTTAAGCCAAGTAACCTTGAACTGTTTTGATTATTTTCCAAACCGCCTATCCTTCTCTCAGTATCCAGAGTGCATCCCCCTTTTATTCTTTGAAACTGTCTTTACTCTGCATTCCTTAACAGGGTGAATTGTATTTTGTAGTTTTGCTAGAACTGTCTGTTGTGATAATAATGTAGATATTTGTCTACAAACTTGACTGGACAGTCCCTGGGTAATAATTGTATTTTCGCTGTGTTGTAACTAACCAATGATCCACATCCTTTACGAGATAAGCCTGCTGTTCTGTCCACGTTACCAAAATTGGACAAGGAGGTTTATAGTTCGCTTGTGTTTCCAATCTGTTCATATCCCTTCTGGTGTAATAGAGGTGTGGGGCTGATTAATGGTTTAGAAACCGATATTTCCCCCTCAACCTGTCTGATGTAAGGAAGGGGGCTCCTGATCTCGCTAAAGACATCTTAGAACTGCTTGGTAGGTTTGGACTGAAAAGAGCCTAGAGTGGCTGATAGCTGTGCCCTAATCTTTTTTTAATGCACATGTAGAACCTATGTCAATTTGCTAGAAGGGAATCAAGCATTGGCAATGCCAACAGTTTGGACAGTTTGGACTTTCGTGTAGGCATGTGAAAGGCACTTGCCAGGCACAGCCATAGTGGTATTAACTACTCATTGTTGATAGCAGGTGCAAAATGGTGTGAGCACCTGGGCATCTAATGGCAGTGCCTGGCAAAAGCTTACAATATATGCACAAGACAAACATGTTGACTTTGCCAATGCTTGTTTTTAACAGGACTTCAGTGAAGGTCAGGCAGAGTGCTTATAAATCGACTGGCTGCCGACAGGCATGGGAAGACATTTGTATTACACCAGTAGCAGATTTACAACTCCAATTCAGTCGTTAACTCTCAAAAGACTGCTTTGAACAAACACTGGTAGGCACTTCGAGTGCAAAGTTAGATGGTAAGGCTTGATAAAAGGGAGCTTAAAGAGTTCCTACGGGGAGGTGTTTTGGGCAGGCAGAGGCAGGGATGCGTGGGAATGACCATAGGGATTAACATGGCCATGGCAGTCAATGCGTGGGCAAATAACCAAACAACACCCAGAAGCTGTGTGTCCCTCCTCATTTGTCATTCCTCCCTATCTGTACTCAAATGAAATAGTTTCAGCTTCAGATAATTTGTCTGTATATAGTGCTTTAATCTAAAGGCTTTACATAGGACATACTTACATACATTACTATTATTACCCAATCGACATTGGGTCGCAGCAACACCTACTAGCCCAAACTAAAAAGAGCTGCACTTGCAGAGTCTACATTGAGGACCTTTGGAAAGTGTAACACCAGGCAGCTTACTCGATCAGGAAGTAGACTCATAGATGTCTCAAATAACATGCTGGCAAAGCAGGGAGGTGGCAAGTACTGGGGCGGGAATCCCTCTGCACGTGGACTACTTGAGCATCGATCATTGCTCCAGTCAAGGCTATTGGCAGCCACCTTCTGGCCCAAGGTTACTGACAGCTTTACCTCTTGGATTTCATAGTCCATTTGTAGAAATAGTGCATCAAAACGCAGACCCTACAAGATCAACTAGAAAACGCGTTTGATTAAAAGAAAGAAAAGAAAGAGATAAAGGATGTAAGAAATGTTCATGCCTGATAGTCAAGGAGGTGATAGGATGTAGCATCCTCTCGACTCTAAATTCCTGCCAAACACAACCCCTGGAGTCATCTCTAGAGTAATCACAAGTAGTCCCATGGAAACAGACCACAGTTGTGTCCCTCTATTTCCACTGGTGGATGCACGGGGCGGAAGGTGTTCCCATTGAAAAACGCTTTGTGAATCCGGCCCGTCGTCTACTGACTAGCGCCTCACAGGAAATAGATGTTTGCACGCCACACCCTTCCTGCCGCTCCTTGATGCTAACAGTATCACCTCCTCTGCCCTCACAACTGTTTATTGTCTATGACTGATCACAGCCCACGTGGGTCTTCGTTGAATTTAGAAATCTGTGGGAATCTCTTTTTTCATCCGAAAGGTTCCTATGGGTTCCTATGGGAAAAGCGACTTAAGCTAGAACTAGAACTAAGATTCCTTCTACCGTCTTTCACGTGACTGAAGTGAGACTCTGCCCTCAAAGCCACCCTAACGCCAATAACCCAGAAAATCCAATGAGGAAAGGACCCAGAGTGATTTCCCCATTCTTACCATAATGCAGTCAGTACAATTAATGATATGATATGATAGGTTATTTATAACGCGTTTAATACCCAGAGGTTTCTAAGCGCGGACCTGGGGATCGAACCTGTGTTGCCCTGTGTCGCCTTGATCGAACCTGTGTTGCCCTGTGTCGCCTTGCTTCCAAGGCGAGAAAGTTGCCCCAGAACTATCCTCCCGAGACTGGTGAGTGAAACTACATTGATTCGATTGATCAAAGCAATTAAAAGGATATTCATGAGCAACTCTTGGACACGCACAGCTGTGTCTGATTATGTCTACACTTTCTTCCCCGTGACAGTAAGAGATCTGTACTTTCTGCAGCCCAGTCATCAGCAATTGGTTCATTATTGATTGGTAATGAATTTACTAGCAAGCAATGGTGACCTGGTGCAGGTGCAGCATTGTATGGAGGCATGGAAGCGGCCTGCCTCAGCTGACTCTAATGAGCTGAGGACATTGAGCTACCAGGCACTGACATGTCATGGACTACACAGGCCCTAGTAGCCGTTGCCGCATTCACCCTTTGGAACATTTCATTTTACTCAATTGGAATCTGGCTAATGTAGGAAATTCAGGTTCAATATTTTAATATTTGGATCTCTGAAATCTTTGCATTTCTTTTACAGTGTCATGTTTAGTAACTCATTCTTTCTCTTAGGTTTTTTTTTTCTTTTGTTTTGGTCTTCATTTTGAATTGTTGACTTTGAGATTTGAATTGTATATTGAAATTGAATCTTGTGCGGTTAACATATTTTCATTGTGTTAATGAAATGTGGATTTGCCTCTGTTTGAGATTTGTGTTAAAGGTTACATTATTAACCAAATAACAATAATACAAAACTCTAGAAATAAAATTACTGGATGGAAAGAAGTAGGCCCACGTGAAGGGGAAGTGACATAGGTTTGGCTCTGTTTGTGAGTTTCCCCCCCATATTACTCAACCAATAGAACACCAAAGCCACTTTGATTATGAAAAATACATACATCTGGACAGCATTTCCTTTACTAGTAAAACACGTGTGAAATGATGAATGCAGATCTTTTTACTTGACTCTAATTGTGCTGTTTGCATTACTTTGTCATACAGTAAGTTTCCCCTTTATTTTGGCTGTTTCTCTTTTAGGGTCTGCTATAATTCTGCTATAATTCACAGGATACTATACCATGAACCCCTCAGAGAGTGGGGGACAGAAGGACAGTACCGTCCTGGTTAATCCCATCCCCCACAGGTGCAGCGACACGTACACTTCTGCTTCTCAAGCCCACACCACAGGCAGCCCATAATGACACGAGTTGACTGGACACTGATTGAAGGCGTGGCCCTTTGCATTGTCCCCCAATGTACTCAGGTGCGGGATATGGAATGTATAATCAGGCAGGGTGTTGTGGTGACTGGCACATGTTAAAGCCACCACAGACAAGTATACCTCTGTGTTTGCTCGTCCGCCTCCACTGATCCATCCCTTACATCTCCTCCAACATTAGTTCCCTTCAATTCTTTACCCATCGAGTCCCTTACATCCAGGATCTGCAATCTGCGGCACTCCGGACATCATAGCCTACGATTCCCATGATAACTCACCCTTGGTGATGCTTGTTAGGTGTGATGGGCATTGGATGCTACAGGTTACAGACTCTGGATCGACAGTGAGTACCCTCACCCCCACTCTTACTTCTGCCACAATTCGTGCCTCTGACCTCTGCCTAACCCTCTTCCCTGCCGCTGGTTTGCATTGCCTAACCCAGGGCTCCGCAACCTGCCGCTCCACAGATGTTTTAGACTACAACTCCCATGATCACTCACCATTGAGGATGCTTGTTGGAGCTGATGGGCATAGGAGGCTACTGGTTGAAGACCCCCCTGCTCCACAGTGCGTACCCTCACCCAGCTCTTCTACCACCATTAGTGCCTCTAATCTGATCTGTTCTGTCTCGGCATCTTGCACCTGGTTACACTCTACTTTCGGGGCCATGTACCTGCTCGCCCTGCCACCCGCCCACACTGCCTCTTGGCAATCCCTTGCACAGGGGTCTGTATCCCTACAGCCCCCCCCTTTTTCTGCACTTATTCAGACACACCCTGTCTGTTGCCTTAAACCTAGCACTTGCCACTTGCTGGCTGCACTACCATTGTTTGTTGATTTTTATTATTTATTTATTTGTATTCCTTTGCTCATCCCTTTCCACCCCCCATGCACTTCTCCCCTTTCCCTCTCCCATGCACTTGCGCGTTCTCAATCTCACTGGGCCTAGTAAGATCGCTGTTTTTACTCTCCCCTGTTCCCCTCCCTTGCCTCGTCGCGCTCTGAAACCCTTATGTACGAGCGCGATACAAATACAATATCAATATCAATCTGTGCCTGACCACATTCTCTGCCACTGCTGTTCATCCTTCATTCCACTTCTGGGGTTTGTGGTGAGCTTGCATGTCCTGGGAAGGGAACCCCAATTGCTGCGGGCCTGGTACCCACTAATAACAAGTCTTGGTTAACTGCAAGTACCTGCTGGTCCAATTCCCCTTCTCATCATTAAGGAATCAGAGGAACGCACCAGTGGAATGGACCGCCCCAGTGCGTGTTATCGATTGCGCAACAGGATTCAGGTTGTGATGGACTCCATCAAAATGGACCTCATTCATCAAGTGCTGCTCAACTGCATTTTTGCTCTATCTTCTGGCATCGACAGTTCTATGCGGGTTTCTGATCAATTCCTATTTACTAAAGCACTGCCCAACAGGAAGGTCAGATCTGCACTCATCGAAGCTAGAAACGACCAAAAAAACACACAGGTGTGTAGTGGATCCTCTCCTAAGAAACAGATTTTATTTCAAGTCATTTTTTCTAACAATGTTTAGTGTAAAGTGGAGGCTGCAGGTCTCAGTGGGATGTCTCGCCAGTTCCCTGAGAACTACTTGGTTCCCCAAATGACGGGCAAACACTGAAACCATTCATGTTGTCATTCTTTATTTTTCATGAGATGAGAAGATCATCACAATATAAGTGCTGTTGCATAAGCATCAAGGTACCTCCAAGTGCTTCTTACAAAGTAAGACCACTGTAATGCTCCATTTTTCAATGCATACGTTCATCCTTACTATTTCCACCCACCATGATAGGTAGGAATCCAGTCTTTTGGGCAAAAGTGTTCCTCGCCACCCTCCTTTGCCCATACTGCCTTAAGGCAGGAGGAACGTACTATGTTTTCTGGGTAGAAGTGAGCTGCAAATGCACATTTTGGAAACACCAGATTCAGCTGCTGGAGAATTGATGCCGGCAGGACTACTGGGTCACGCTATGCCCACCCGTCTGCCGTATGTCCACTAGGACTCGGATAACTCGCACTCCAGCTTCTTCCCGGCTCCCCCAGATTCACAGTATGCCTCTGCATGGTTCCCCCATTCTCCCATCATACAATGCATGCATCACTGGTGGTCTTTATTAAGTAGGGGAGGCAGAGGAAGGATGTGGCTCTATCCCTTTCTCCTCTCTCGGAAGATCTGCCGGTCGGTCTTTTGGAATTTCAAAATCCAAGCAGACGATTGACAAAACTCTCTCACCGAAATTCCAGGAGTAATGGCCAACAAATGAAAAATGGTTAATGATGTGGTCATGTTACCTTCGAGAGCACTGGCCTCTCAGATGCGGAGGTGAGACGAGGATTTTAGGAAGTGATAGTTCCTTGTTCGAGTGGAGTGGACCATTCTAGACCCATATCTTTGGCCCTTCCATCCTTTCCCTTACTTGCCTTCATCTTATCGTGACTCGCTCCACTTCTGCCAATTTATTATTTGAATTCTTCACCTATTGTAATTGTTGCAGCTACGTAAAGAACTTCAGATAATAGTAAAAAGGAAATACATTAAAGTCAAAGAAACACATCACTAAGGAAAAGTTGACCACAATTAAACTAAGGAAATCTAAACTTCAATTAAGGTTTTGTGCAAAATTTTTTGAATAAGTATACGTGTGCCAGCCCTGATCCGTTGGCATTATTGCTAGAATTGTCCTCCATCAATGATGCTTGGACCACAGATATTACTGCTAAAATACTAGTGAAGTCCACCACTTGGACAGTGGCAAGGTGTGAAATTGAGGGCAGCTGGAGCCTGGGGGCTATTTAGCTTCTTTTGGCCGCCTGAAAGAGCATGGTCAGCTTGATAACAACAGCTGCGTTTGGCTCCTCAGGCCAACTGATGCTAAACAAGCACACCTATGTATATCTAACTCTGTGCATTTGGGGCAATCTATACATAAACATTCAGACACGTCTTTGTGATATTTAAAACATTAGGGATCATAAATAATGGACAAAGTGATACATTTGTATCTTATTTGCTGGATACCCAGGAGCTGTTTTTAGCTCCTGCTTGTGCAATCTTAATTTCGATCCCTGCAGTGGCTCTTGAATGCTACTCATACAATTATATTAAACTAAGGACTTGCTCACATTCAGATCGTACTGCCACTAGGGAGTCCACCAGGGCCTACTAAGCCGTTTATCCTTCCGAGGTCAATAAATTGAGTACCAACCGATTACAATAGGCAAACAGAACACCCATTCCTGCTATCAATGGAGTTCACCAGTTATGCCCTTACACCTAGACGTTACTGCTACAAATGAACCCTGCCAATGAGATCCTGCCGTTCATACATTACTGCTACTAACAGACCCTTCAGTAACTTCCCGATAAGTAGACTTTGCTCCTACTACAGTAGTCTGTCACTGACGTCCTGGTCCCCAATAATGCTCTGACACACGGGCATTACTGCTACAAATGGTTGGCAGGAATGACAGCTTGGTTCACCTACGTGTCCGTATAAATGGAGTTCTACAATGACATCCTGTCAATTGGAAACTTATGGTGCAATTGGAGTTCCCCCATGAGGTTGTTATACTTGGACATTAGTGGTGCAAATGACGTCTGACATTTGCACATTAAGGCCATCAATTCCTCCGATCGAGCTTTAATGAACCATCATTAAGAGCCCATCTACCACAGCCCCATTGTATCTTCCCAGCTTGTTAGCTCTGTGTGTCCACATCCTACTCCTGCTTCTTGCCGCCCCCACAGTATGTCCTGTTTTCCTTTACTCTTCCTCCACAGACTATGGTCGTGATACGCAGGTCGGGGCCACAAGACACCATTTTCTCAGGCAAGGTACTGCTCTGTAAGACCACTACAGTGGTGTTGACACAACCCAACAACTTCATAACATAACACAACATAACATAACATAGGATCTATGTCTAAAAGCTGACTTTGCAGATTCCAGAACCAGAAGGCCGCATCTGCATGGTCTATCTTTTGTTCCTGGTCCATCTCCCAGTTCTTTTTGGGGCTCCCAACTGCACCCTCCGGTTCTGTACATCCTTCTTGCCCCCTCATCTTACCTGCTACAGGCTCTGGCTGCCTTTCGCAACACTCTGCAGGCCATGTAGATGGAAGCCCCACACACATCACATCATGCTTCTGTAGGCAACCTTTTGTGTATCGGGCTTCTGTATCTGCGGTCTACAGACACTGTTCGAGAACATAACATACAGACACATGGACATTGCTGCTTTAACGAGAGTCCAGCAATGAGATGTTGAATGTTGGTTATCACTGCTGTAAATGAGGACCACGTATGACAATCATTGTATTTAGTGAATACACCAATGGGAGTCTGACAATGGGCCATTATTGTTATTAATGTAGTGCACCCGTTGACGCCCTGGCCCTCTGACATCACTGCAAGCATAAATGTGCACCAACACCCTGTCACTCAGACATTACTTCTCGTAATGGAATCAACCAATGAAACTGGCCCATTTAGTACTGCCACCACAACCTCAATGAGTACAACTCCTGCCCATCTTTGCTGTTCACTTACCTCCCGGTCAAGTCCAGCAGCTGCCGTATTAATGGCCCCCGTCTCGCTGTGAATCTTGAACATGTCTTGTACTGGACTCTGTGGACTCTGGGTCATGATCCGGTACATCACAATGCCGTTGTCTGTGGTGGCGTCGTCTGCATCGTGGGCGGTCACCGTCATCACGTAGGTACCTGAAACAAGGGGCGGCTTCATTAGGCAAAGGGAGCGAGTAATGGAAAGAACAGCAGGAAGACAAGGGCAGGAACTGGAGCATCAGTGGAGTACCGATGCCCATGATACTCCTGGATAAGGCTTAGAGTGCTACCAAGATGGGACGCGACCACACACCAGACTTTGTGCACTCGTGCATATTGTGTTGTAGTGAAGGTGGATATGGTGCCTAGAGAATGTTTGTTCATTGAGGTCTGCTGCTTAGTGGACTCATGCATACACTACAGGAGCCTTTGTATGTCCTCATGGGCAGTGGTGGAAATGGAAAAAATGTGGTGTGGATCCCACAACACAAGGGCCGGGCTGGGGGAGGAGATTGGGGGGGCGTTGCCTGAGGGGCGTGGTCTAGATGGGGCGGGGCTCGTAGTGGACATCCAGCAATGCTGGAATACTTTCAAAAAAATATTGAAAAAGAGAAATAAAGTGCCCGCAACGGCAGCATTGCCTTTCACCGCCGGCTTTGGCACTGGTGTGTAAAGCTCAATGCTCGCTACATGTACAACTGAAAGCATTCAGCTGTACATGTAGTGAGCATTGTGCATTACACAACAGTGCCAAAGCCGCAGTAAAGGGCAATGCTGCCGTTTCGGGCGCTTTTTTTTTTCTTCTTTTTATAAGTGTTTCAGAGCGGTTCATGGGCTTGGGCGGCTGACTCTGGCCGGATCCCGAGATGCGGCTCCATATCTGGTGCCGGATCTCAGATCCACCGAGAGCAGGCCCAATGACCAGCACTGCTCATGGCCACAGGTTCGTATCACAACATGTCCCCTTAGCCCTTTATCTTTCTGAGGTCGATAAAATAAGTACCATTAATTCGGGTAACAAACATCTGTTATCTGTCAATAGCGCCAAGATACCCCTCTTGGGGTAAACGTGTGCTCTACAAATACACCAGTTTTGTTATTGTCTACATCGTTACAAGGAGATGTTAGATTTCGCCTTGCACCTGGACATAAGTTAACAATGAATGCAGGTCCTTGCAGGTGAGCAAAGCAGGACAGTCACCCTTGAGAATTCCAGCAGCAGGTCTAGCAAGCCCCTACATGCCCCGCCAGGGGGCGGTCTGTTCCCCACATTGACCAGAAAAGGTAGGGCTAATCCCCATTTCAGGTAGAAGGTATGGCTAGTCCCAACATGCCCAGTATGGGGCATAGGCAGTCCCCATGTGCCCAGTAAGGGGGGGTGGCCTGTCTGCACAATACTTAGAAACAGTCAGGGCAAGTCCACACAATGCCGACCAGAGGCGTGGCCAGTCACCACAAGACAAGGACACGCATGGCCACACCCACAAGTTCTAACACGAAGCCTAGTTAATGCCCTCACATCCAGTAACAGACGTGACCACGGCCCAGAGTGCACAACAGAGGCGTGGCCAGTCAACACAAGAACATGACAAGCATGGCCACACCCACAAGTTCTAATAAGAGGCCTGGTTAATGCCCACACATCCAGTAACCGACGTGGCCAGTGCCCACGCGCCCAGTCGCAGCAGGCAGCATGGCTGCTGCAGCTAAGCTCGATTCCAATGAACGCTTCCTGGCTGAAACCTGAGTGGCTGGAACGGGGGTGCGCAGCAGTCCAGACAGGGGGCACTGTAGGTCAATCATTTAAAAATGAAAACAGAGTGTAACGCAACTCGCAGTATTTATCTACATTGAACAGTAAACATACAAAACATCGAGGCCTAATTTATTTTAATTCCAACTACTTTGCTTCCTTTCATTCTCCAAATGTTATTTTGGTAATAAGGCTGTCCTGTCATGAAATAGTTTAAAGTAAAGCTGGTAAAACTGCAAATATGGGATGCTGGGACCATCCAGCAATGGAGCCGCCATGTTGGTGGCAAATATGCCTCCTCCTGCTATTACACATGTTGATAAGTGTGTTATTGCATCACTTGTGGAATACGCAGCAATAGTTCAGCTTAAATGGTCCTTTAAACGAGCAGATCGTTAACACTATGGGCCACATTCACAGAGCATTGTCCAATGGGATTGCAGCATTATAAAATGTTTCTGTGAATCAGGCCCTGTATTTCTGGAAGATACCTGAGTGCGGCCACCAGGTACGGAAGTCCCGTGTCACCAGGACAGTACTTTTTCCAGTCTTGAGGTTTCCTTTCGGTAATCATGAGTATCACACACGTAAGCACAATTTGTTCAAGCTGGCTTAACTAACACTGCAATACCCTTGAATGAATTATTTTGTTAAATGAAAGCCCAGGACTAGGAATGACAGCCAATCATGGTGTTCCCCTGCATTTGGGAGATGATCCGAAACAAGGCTGAGTGAAACACCCATCACCTCTATCACTGACAAAAAAGAGCTATCTTACACCTCTGCTGCAATTGCACCAGGTCCTGTGTAATTCGCGTGGAATTAACTCACTTTCTCTCTGATTGGATAGAATGTCTGTCTACCTGTCCAATCAGACCGACTGTAACTTTCCAGCTAATCAGGGCGCTCAGAACATTTTGGCCAATTGCAGCACGGGAATGCCTGGGGCACTGAATGGCCTGGATAACCGGTTTTATAGGCAACTGGGTGGTTAGATGCCTTCTGCCATTCTGATTGGCTGGAATGCAGGACGTTGTAACCAATCCCATTTCTTATCTGGCCCCGACTGGAAGAAATATTGAAGAAAACAATTCTGGATTGCGATGCTGAATGAGGAAGGAAATGTGTTGCTTGTACTTCTGCCCTGAATATGTTGCCCACCCATATTCATGACTTGCTCTGAGATTCCGCTTGGAAATTCTGAAGTAAAAGAGAGGGGGGCGGGTGGCCGTCAAGCTATTAAGTGCATAACTTTCACATGTCTCTGGTAATTTAGTTTCTTCTTCTAAACGGAAAATATTTGTCATAGCGCAATGGGGGGAAAATTCTGGATGTAGAGCAATACGTACGAGTTTTTTTTGCTGTTTTTAGACCTACGTCACCATTCAAACAGTATTTGTGGCCTGTGGCCCTTCAGTATTTTGTCTTGGGGCAGAATTTCTCGAGGTTCCTAACATAGAATTGCACCCTTAAATGTTAGTGGAATCGAACATTTTCAATCGGATCAGATTTCAGCTGGAATTCCCAAATTACACCCATTTCTTATTTTGGAGGAATCCACAAAAGGATTTAATAAGTTATGCAATTTTTCAGTCAATCATTTGACCCCTTATGAATGGTCTTACAGGGTAATCGTGGCGAGGTGGCAGCTATAACACACAGTATAGATTTCACTGCCATGCGAGGCATAAGCGAAAATCCACCATGTTTAAGTGAGACTAATACTGTAGCTCAGTGGTGGGCAGCCTGTATCCCTTCAGATTTTTTGGCCTACAACTCCCATCACCCAAAGCAAGCATAGTCAATGGTGGCGGTCATGGGAGTTGTAGTCTAAAACATCTGTAGGGCCTGCTTTTGAGCATCCACACAGGAGAAGTAGCAGCTACTGTGGGTCTTCACTGCCTAGTTAGAGTAAGAGAGGTTGTCCAATAATGGTAATTTTCAGGCACGGCTCACACCAGGCGTCTCTTCCTTGCAGTGATCATCTGATGCACAGGGACAATCATTATTCTTTTGAGTGGACAGTATAATTTAAGGAGAAATAACACCGACTATATTGGTCTTGAAAATCCAATCATTTCAGGTCTATCTTTAATTTTGAGAAGAATTGAAGACTATCCTGTTCCAAGACAACTTCTTGAAACCACGCATCCCAAACGAAATTGGGATCCACACCCTGTCTAGAGAACTGCCTACACTGTACCTTGCATAGGGAAACCGTCTACAAATGACCCACATGTGCAGTGCGCTACAGTGCTCTGGCGACACAGCGGCTGCGCACCCATGGCAGCATCAGGGTAACTTGTCCTCCATCCAACTGAAAAGAGATCACGGCCAGACCAGGGCCTGGAATAACCAACAAACAGAAACCAGAGTGAGAGCAGAGTCTCTGCAAGCCAATGAACCAGGAACCTGGTCATATGAAGTAGGATGATGATTGGATGAGTGGGACCGGAAAGGAATGTGTGAGAAAGAGACAGACAGATACAGTGATGTATTTAGGGCAAAGCTTTACACACCTGAGAGGCCTTATTTTCCAGAAAAAGACATTGACCACCATAATAGAAGTGGATAATGCTTGCTTACCCTCAGTGCCCCCTTGACTCCTACCTTTCTTCTTTTCACTGACACTGGTGGCTTGAGTTTAAGATCAATGTTCTAACCCATAAATGTTTGTTTGGAGATACACCGATCTATTAACGTTCAAACTTTGTTTAGAAGCATCGGATCTAAAGACACCATGCGTCTGCAACGGCCTAGAGCCCACGGTGTGAAGGGGAAATGAAGCTCCTACCGGTCAAAGCCACTTTAGCTTGGAACAAACTTCCGATGAATTTACGATGGGAAACACATCTTCTCACGTTCAAAAAAGCTATGAAAACTATTTTCTTTTTGTAAAGCTTCATCCTCTGGGCTTTGCTGCATATCTATCTGGTTACTTGCCTTGAAAGCTGTTCTTCGCGGCCTGATGCCCATGTGCTTTGGCGCGTTAGGAATAGATAACTAATAATAATAAATCAGAATCAGGATGCGGCAGAAGAGAGTCTTCTGTTCCTCCCAGGGCTGAATAGGCTCCTCGATGGAGTTGTCCACTCAAGGAAGCCCTTCTCTACGCAAGACGTAACCCATAGAACGTCACAGTGTTTCTTGAGGGGCAATGAGATTTCATGCATGTGATACCAAAGACCTTCCCAATGCACCCCCTTACAATGGGATAAGAGACACACATCATGTCACGCTATTTGAATGATGCCATGAGAGAAGTTTTAAGGCTTATTTTTGGTGGATTGAATTTAATCGTGCAAACCACAAGTTAGAATGCTGCATGCCACTTGGTAAGTAATTATATCATTTTATAATTATACATTTTTAAAATAAATACTTATAATTGGTTTTTTATGACACGCTTACTACCCAGAGGGTTCTAAGCACGGAGTAAGGAGCAGACAGGAGATGCAATCTTCCCAGACAATGCTCCCGCTATCTTTCTCAGGTACTCATGAAGCCAAAGTCAATATACTAGCATGCTTAAACCTTTGGGATAAATCATTTCCTTTTTTGATTTTATTTTTTATTTTCTTAATCATGCTTGGTCTTATCATACACAAATACATTAAATGTAATTAAAACCAATAATAATGAACTAATTTAACAATATATCATCTACAAGCAGAAATAGTACAGCCTCGTCTGAATCAAGGCATACACTCCAAATGCCATAACATGTTTTGCCCCTTTTCTGTATTCCCATTGCCACCCTCTCAATGTCGCAAAGTGAGCACATTTGCTGTAACCGCATATCTTTAGTCGGAAAGACTGCTGACCTCCAATTTCGTAAAATGAACCTTTGTGCGACCATGGAAGTCCTCAAGATCCAAGCTACCCGATGACAAGACATGTCCTCCAGATCCACGTCCTCTCCCAGAATCAAAGTCCCAAAGTCATATTCTCTGTCCACTCCAAGGACCGTAGTCATTATCCTTGTTACGGCAGCCCAAAGGGATCTCACTCTGTGGCCATCCCATAACATGTGCCCAGGGGATCCTTTGGAATGGCCACCTCCCCAAGAGGGAATAATTTCCATCGCAAAGGCATGAACGTAAATAGCTAGGTGGGCGTGGGGGTTGGGAGGCGTGCGCAGAGTTCTTCTGACTCGGAAGAAAGAGCAGGACTAACTGGGAAAGGTACTGTTAAAGTCACACATTCGCCCCAATGGGAGAAGCGAGGGTTTCAGAGATGTTCTGGTAGAATAATAAAGCCATTGCTATGCTGAAGGCAACTGATGAAGGTTCGTGAGCGGAAGTCATGTTTTAAACACACTACAGTCTCTGGAGACATTGGACATCTGGTTATTGTTTTTTGGAAGTTATTTACTTTTTCTGCTCTTAAGAAATCATCGGGTTTACCGGAATCACTGCTCTTTGATGATAGAATAAATATGACTGGGGAGCTTTGGGGTGGGGGCTCTTAAGGGGATGTTTGGACAGAGGAGAGCAGCAGGTGGATGGTGGACCAGATGACTGGTTAGGGGGGCCTGAGGAGGTGGTGATGCTGCACTGTAGTGCAGTGTGGGGGCTGTGCTTGTGCATGTTCACCTTATAGTGGAGCTCAAGTTTGAGACGTTGACAAGGCTCTAGGAGCCCTTCGGAGGAGTGAGTGGAGCAGGTGCACTAGCTAAGGATGCCCCTCCCCCCCATCAGCATGTGGCGCAGTGAGGAGATGGAGAAGTGAGAGCCTCCACTTAGAAGTGACTAGGCATGGCTCACATCCTCATCACCCTAGTATATCTGCTCTGGCTGGTCACGCATGCCTGAGGCACCCTCAGGGCATGTAGCAGCACACACGACTCAAGCCGAACCCCGGACAGGCAGATGTTAGTCCCGTGTGGCCTCTAGCAAACCCGTTCAGGTCCGGAACTGGCTGATGGGAAGGAAACTTGACTGCCTCTTTCCTCAAATCAAGCGCTGCATCCACCGGCTTCATCTTTGAGAGGAACCTTCCTCCAAGTCTCAGTGACGTAAATACAAAACCCTGACACCAGCTCTCTCTCTTTTGCAAAACCAAACTCTTCATCCTTGGCACAGACTCCAGGCCCTGATCCTATTCCTCCTGTGCATAGGAAATCCTCACCCCAGTGGAGTTCCAAACTCCTTCCAGCTGTGCAACACACTGCAGCGTGTTTCATCGCAGGAATAAAGTCCCACATCACAACCCTCGAAGAGCTATAGCCCACTTCACATGCACAGCAACGGCAAACCAAGTCCATCCGGCCTGGCTGAAAAAGTCACCGATATCTGGGGAATGCCGAAAGGCCCGAAGCTCCGGCCTCCCCAGGCGAGGATCTATGGGGCATGATTCAGAACATAGACAGGGGATCTGCTGCTCTGGAATACCTCAATGGCACCCACCAGAGGGGACCCACCTCTTCTGCATCTACCACTACACCCCTCCCCCGACGTGGCTGAGAAGATCAACACCTCAGAGGATAACACGCCACAAAAGCTAGAAATGCAAGAAGGGCACCAGGAGAAAGCAAGCCTTCTCCTAGTAAGCACCAAGACATGGAAATCAGCTCCAACCAGAGCCGTACTTGAGCCTCCCATCGTGTTAACCAGAAGAGAGCTTGAGACCCTCCTACTCCAGCTAGGATCACCCCATCCACCACCAATGGTCACTCGTTCATCACTCCTACCCTGCCCCGCCTTGCGAAAGATTGCAAATTGTCCTTATTCCTTGTATGGATGATAGTTTAGAGAATCTCCAGATGAACTACAACTCCCATGATCCTTCTCCAGTGACTAGGCTGTCAATGCCTCATGGGAGTTAAAGTCCAAAGCATCTGAACAGCCATGTGCTGCGTATCTTTCTAGGCATGTTTGCATTTATAAAATAAAATGCAAAAATGTGGCATGTGATGTTTTACAATGCTAGAAATGATCACGTCTCTTAATGATAAGGAAGGAATCAGCCTCTGCTTATTAGATCATCCCACATGCCATTGTTCTGGCCGTGGATGCCAAGCTACTCTTTATATTTCTGGGTGGGGTAGGATAGCTGGACAAGGCCCTTTATGAGCTAGAAGAAGGCACTCAAGGACTACCCGCCCATATGTTATGTTATGTTAATCCAACTTATAGACCGCACGATCACGCTGAGGTATCTTGGCGCTGAAGGGGAGGGTCCGCGCCAGGACCAGAGCAGGGCCTCAGCCTAAAATAAGTATGTTTTAATGGCCCTTCTAAAGGCCAAGTAGTTAGATATTTTCGTAATGGCCAGTGGGGGTTCGTTCCACAGCACCGCAGCTGCTGTGGAAAAAGCTTGTCCTTCAAACCGTGCCCGTTGGTAGGTACACCCGGCTGGTACCCCCGGCTGGGATATTGCCTGCATGTGTCACCCTCAAATGCACTGGCACTTCAGGTCTATAGAAGGGTGACCAGACTTCCTGTTTTTTCCTGGAGAGTCCCAGAATTGGGCCCTCTTTTCTTTATTTAAATACCTCTGCACTCGTGTCCAGTCAAAGGATCGAATGAAAAGGATCGACAAAAGGTTTGAGTCAAAAGGACTGGAAAAAAAAGGTCGAATGCCATTTTTAAAATGTATATATTTTTTTTGCCTTCCGTATAGGTAAAAAAAGTGTTTTTTACACCAAAAACAGGGGTTGGGGGGGCCCCACCACCCAAAAAAATATATATATCCCACCCTTTTTTTCGGTCCTTTTGACTCGAACATTTTGTCATTCGGTGATTTTCATTCGATCCTTTAACCTATAACCCTCTGCACTGTTCTCTTCTAAAATGTAGTCTTGGTAGCCACTGTCAAATTCTACTCCGACTTCTATGTCGATGGCCTGACTTTAATATATTTTGAAAATCGGATCCCCGTAATCCCCAGAGACTTCGACAAGCACAAGACTGTGCACGCAGAACATCAGGTCTGCAGGGAAGCAGTGTGCCTGTCCATTTGTACTCCCCAAAATCAGGCTTTTCACTCCCAACAAATGTGTGTTGGAACAGCAGCCGCCTGCACTTCCCCATTGATGTGTCCAGACCAGTGGCATCGGCAGAGCAGGCCTCCAAGAGGAGATCTGCAAAGGTGGTTCATGGCCTAACAAACAATAACATGCCGATTCTTGAAGCGCAATGACTCACTTAAAAGAAAGTATGAAATTAAAAAAAAACTTAGACTAGATTACAAATACTCTAGTTGAGAATTTGTGTTCTCAATTACTGCCTAAGTTTTGCCCTGGAATAATCACACAAGATTCAGGTTGTTATAGCTTTGCTTGGACCAACTTATAATACTATGCATGAAAAAACGCATTAGCTTTCGAGGTCCAATAGACTTCTTGATCAGAAGGTGTAGTGTGAAATGATTGGTAAAGAAAAATCCACAGGACGGTTCATTCTCAAAGTGGGGAAAAAATGGTTGCAGTTTCCAAAATAGTAAGTAACGTACTCTGGTGCCCTGCAGCCAATAAAGGAAACCCAGAATTGGTGCCCCTAGAACAGGGGTCTGCAACCTTCGGCTATCCAGATGTTTTGGACTACAACTCCCATCTCCCCCAGCCAGCGAAGTCAGTGGGGCAGGATCAAGGAAGTCGTAGTCAAAAACATCTGGAGAGCCAAAGGTTGCAGACCCATGCCCTTCCTTTCGAATTCCTCAGAGCAGGAACACTTGCCTCTGCATACATCACGGGCTGCAATAACTCAAGACATGTGAAATATTGAAGGAGAAAAGCCCCCTGCACAATCCCTGTGTTTCATGGTAGAAGAAATCATTTTCTTCAGAAACAGTCTCAATAACCGCCTCTGGTGATGTTTCTTCTCAGCCGCTTATTAGGGAGGCAGCGGCCAATCGCGGATAAGACATCCTCAGACAAAGAGCCACAATGCGTGGAGCCTAATGCTATGTTCCACAAACAAGCCTCAGCTCAGGGGGCATCACCCCTCATGGGGCTGGCAAAGAGGTCATCCTCCTGCCCATTCTGTCCCTGAGCTCCCTGCTGAGAAGGCCGACACGGCGGTCAATGGCTGCTAATTGGGATGCAGTTCCTGGCGTTGTGGAAAGGCACCTAATGAGTGTTGCACAGAGACCGTGAACCTGTTCCACTCGGGCCACTGAGCAGGCCCGCGCGGTAATGGCTCTGGGCTAATGGAGCCTGACCTAGAACGGAAAAGCTCTTTATCCCAGTACCACCCTTCGGAGCTGTTCACGGCCCTGAAATAAGCCAGGGAGCCAAGCTTGCAAGCGGGACCTCTCCAGAAACAATTGGCAGCAAATTCACGCCGTGCCATGTCGCTTCCTGCAGCTCCAGAAATTTGGCCCGAGGGAGGGGCACCATGAGAAGAGCGGGGGCCTACTCTAGCTATCACTCTTTCAGGGGTGTTGCTAGTGCGGGGCTGCAGGGGGCTAGAGCCCCAGGTCTTTGGGTTGCAGCCCCAGATAGCTACAAGCAAAAGGCTAGCTAGCCCAGAGTCCCAACATTAGTGTAGCCCGGGACCTTTTACAGACCTAGCAACACCCCTGACTTCTTTGTCCAAGCCTCAAGCCTATCACAGGTCCAGATTACTGCATTGGGCGTTGCAAAGAGTGGACCAGAGTCACAATGTCCTTCTTTGAGGCACCAAAGAGAACGGCAAATCCAAATCATAGAAGTAGTATTGTGTATTATTTTTATTTAAGTCGTCATCAGAGGCACCTTGGAGAATAGAAATCTACTATGTGTAAGTGAGTAAATGAGTCCCCCAAATGAGTCCTCATGTTGACTCCTCTGATGAGCTGTGCAGGAGCCGTGGGGAGTTATGATGGAATGCCCCTTTGCCTCTCTGCAGTACCTGTTGCAAAGCACCACGAATAGACTGATCACTGGATACCTGGCATTGCCACGGTCAGGCTACAGCCTGTATTGCAGAAGCTTTGCACGGCTGCAAGTTGAGTTGGAACTAGGGCAAACCTGGCACTTACTAACAAATACACGTTCATTGCATTTTTGCACCACGGCTGCCATGTTTGAGCATGTCCTATTATATTGCCCTGGTTCAGACATGCATTGCAAGAATGTCGCTTTTTGCATTAGGGAATTGGCCCTCACGCTAGTTGCACTTGCACCGGTGCAAAGTTTCAATAATGCCACCCAACAGCTAAGCATTACATTTCTAACTATGTCTATCTCAAATGAACAGTAGTTGGGGGTGTGGAGTGGGGCGGGTGCAAAGAGACAGAGAGAGAGATAGAAATAGATAGGAAGAAGTGACAAACACAGAGAGAGGCTAGTTAGAAATGCACGTTTCATGAATATTGTCCAGTGCAGTGATGCAATGCAGGCAAGGTTCATCAGTCTATTGCAACACTAGCTGCAGGGCATCAACTCAACAAAGGAGCCAACGTGAGGGATCGTGTTGGGCTCTGATTTACATATTACATGCAGTCTGTTAATATTCTTCAAGTGACTTGGGATTACTTCCATGTTTTAAAAAAATGGTCAATCAGATTGCTCCTATAAGCATTCAAATCTAGGCCTGCGTCCATGCACTGAGCATGACTGAGGCTGCTCGTTCTGACTAAATGACATTGCCCGCAAACGCATTAGATTATTATTTTTTTAAATATTGATATGGGTTTAAACCATAAGATTATTATTAACTAGTACCCGGCGTGGGTTATATTGCTCAAAACAAATGCACCGATTGGTGCATTTGCAAGCCTTATCACACGGAAAGCCCGCTCATGTACATGCGTGTCCCTCGCGCTGGTTGGCGGCATTTTTTTTGTTTAATGTATGTGAAAGGCCGCCATTGAAAGCGAGAAGGGACTATGCGTGGTCCCTTTCTCCCCTTCCATGGCGACCATTTTCTTTGTTTACTATGGCCGCCACAGAAAGAGAAAACGGACTGCGTTTTCTGTCTGTGGCGGCCATTTTTTCAAACTTATTTTTACTTCTTTTTCTGGCTGCAAAATGCAAAGCGTCTCACAGCGGGAAAAAAACATTAATACCCAGTCTAACAGACCAGGGTATTAATAGCAATAAGCCCCTTGACTGCGGGCCATTACCGCCTACGTTAATGCCCCCGAGGCCTTCGTTAAGGCCCTCGATACGCTTGGGCCTGTAACTATGGGTCCCAGGGGCTTATTGCCACAATTAAAATGTTGGATTCTTTGTAAACGCATGGGATTCTTTGTTAACATGTGTGATTCATTAAAACGTGAGTGTTCTTTGTAAATATGTGGGATTCTTTCTAAATACATATGTATTTTACAAGCACGTGAAACTTTATAAATAGTTGGAATTATCTATAAGCATGTGGGATTATTTGTAAACATGTGAGATTTATGTAAATATGTCAGCTTCTTTGTACATATGTGGATTATGTATACATCTGTGGGATTCTTTTTAAACGCATTATAATATTTACTTATATAAGAGACTCGCAAAAAAACATGTTAAATTATTTTTCAAACAAAATTCTTATTTAAATATTGGGGTTCATTAAAACACCTGAGGTTCCTTGTCGATGTGTAGGGATTCCTTGCGAACACAATTGATTTTGTATTTGAAGGTGCAGGATGTCATTCTTATTTGATCACTACTTATTTAGAATAGTGTTGATGTGAAGAGGCTGAACCACAACCGCTGGACATTCCTGCTATATTTCCCACAGTTTAATAAATAACCAACATATATGGTTGCTTACAACAGGTATAAGAAGTATGTTCATTCGAAATGTTGTGCAAAGAAAGACAACTTTTTAAGATCAAGAAAAAAAGCTTTGAACGGAAAAAAGAAAAAAGTGTTAACGCTTCATACTCCACGAATTTGTTGTGGAAGGCATCTCACTGCCCCCTCCGTGTTTTAGAACAGTCATTTATTGCACAACTGAATTATCGAGTGCATTTAATGAATGGAAATACACATTTAATTTTTAATGGAAAAAACTGGAGTAATTTTTCAGAAGGTTTTATGTATCAATTTATGGAATTACAACATTACAATTTAAGGGGATTTTGACCTCAATTGAAAAAACAACATACAACATAAATGTTTTCTTGGAGTGTGAAGCTTAACACTTTTTTCTTTTTTGTATTAAAGAACTTTTTCTCTTGATCTTAAAAAGTTGAAAGTATGTTTTGCACAAGAATTAGAATGTACATATATCTATCTGTTGTAAAGCACACAAGCAAACATATATTTTGGGTGTACATTTGATATTTTGTAAACCTGGGCAACAGGTTCTTAACTTGTGGGATTCACCATACACGGAAATTATCTGTAAACATGTGGTATTCCATGTAAACATAGATAACTTTACACACGTTTTGATTCACTATAAAAAAAAGTAGTTTCTTTGCAAAACAATGAGAATGGCTATATACATACACAGATCTATGTTGTATTCTTTATAAACATATACCCTTGTTCATAAACACTTGGGATTCTTTGTAAACACATTTTACTGTTTCTGAAAAGAGGAAATTCTTTATAAAAAGCCTGGGGTGTTTGGAAACTAGTGGGATCCTGTGATCGTCTTGGTATACGTGTGGGGTTTGCCATACATATCTGTTGTTCATTATAGACATGTAGAGCTCTCTGGGAGTGCATGGTTTTCTTTGTAAAGCTACAGGTCTCTTTGTAAACACGTGGGATTGTTTGTAAACATGTGCATTTCTTTCTAACTACATAGGTTTCTTTGCAAGCATATTTGATTTTGCCAAGACCTGGCACTCCCTTCAGTGCCTTCCCTTGATACATTTTGGAAAAGATGTTCCCAGTGTCTGGTCCATCACTCAGTAGTCATCATATGGAAATGGAAAGGAGTGAAACAGGGAAAAACCCCATTGCAGGAAATCCTATTGGCAGAAAAGAAATACGGGAAGCATCAGGAGTTCAATAAAAGTCTAAGACAAAAAGATGGCATACCCAGTAGAGTGGAAGAGTTGCTGGGCACTCTTTTCCTGTTACTGAAATAGTACAGGTAGATCACAGACAGGTGGGGGTCATTTGTAAAGCAGAGTAATGCCTTGTAAACATGAAGGCTCCTCTGTGAACATCCCCGGTTCTTGAATAGTGCATGTGGATCATAGACAAGTGGGGTATTTGTAAAGCAGTGTGATGCATTGTAATATGGAGGGTCATTTGTAAACATTCAAGGTGCTTGAATAGTCCAGACGGATAATAGATAAGTGGGTTTATTTGTAAATAAGTGTGATGTCTTGTACATTTGAAAGTTCCTTTTCAAACATCCAAGGTTCTTGATTAGTCCGGGAGGATAAACACGGACAAGTGGGGTTATTTGTAAAGCAGTGGGGTGTTTTATAAATATGAAGGTTCCTTTGTAAACATTAAAGGTTCTTGAATAGTCTGCGTGGATTATAGACAAGTGGGGTTATTTGTAAAGCAGTGTGATGTCTTGTAAATATTAAAGGTCCTTTGTAAACATCCAAGGTTCTTGAATAGTCTGGGCGATCATAGACAAGTAGGTTTATTTGTAAAGCAGTGTGATTCCTTGTAGACATCAAGGCTCATTTGCAAATATTCAAGGTTCTTGAAAAGTCAGGGCGAACACTAGACAAGTGGGGGTATCTGTAAAGCAGTGTGATGTCCTGTCAATATGAAGGGTCCTTTGTTAACATCCAAGGTTCTTGATGTGTCCGGGAGGATAGACACGGGAATGTGGGGTTATTTCTAAAGCAGTGGGGTGCCTTGTAAATATGAAGGTTCCTTTGTAAACATTCTAGGTTCTTGAATAGTCTGTGGATTTTAGACAAGTGGGGTTATTTGTAAAGCCGTGTGATGTCTTGTATATATTAAGGGTCCTTTGTAAACATTCTAGGTTCTTGAATAGTCCGGGCGGATCACAGACATGTGGGGGTTATTTGTTAAGCTGTGTGATGCCTTGTAAATATGAAGCCCCCTTTCTAAACGTACACCGTTATTTGTAAACATAAAATGATATGTAAACCTGTGAGACTGTTTTGCAGACGTTTGAGATGCTTTAGCACAGAATTCTTTGCAAACATTCAATTTTTTTAAAACCCGTTCCATTTATCTTTTGCTGTTCCGCGCTACAGTTGGTTTCTGGGCATGTTGGGGCCCCTGAATGGGACTGTGGTGGTAACACGCAGCCATTTTCGTTTGACAAGGAGCTTCCACTGTCTGCCACCCGAGCTGCAGCGCCAGCCTTCCCGGAGATGGCACCGCTTTCTCGCAAACGAGCCTTATTCTTCGTCGCCACTAAATCCGAGACGTGTTGAAAACTCCGAGGGCGTTCCCCGTGAAAGATCTGTTTTACGCGCTGCCGTGAGCCTTCCACGAGCCTCAAACTGCACTTTAATTTGAAAACGAATTCAACTCCGTAATTGGGTTTCTGTCCAAGTCACTGAGGCTACGGATTTAAATTTGTCATATGTATGCGACTTCCCATGTTCGGTCGCGTGTTCAGCGGGGTGCAGCGCAGAGCTCTCCGGAGGACCAAGTGTGCAGCGGCCAGAAAATAAGCACACAAATAAGGCGCGTGCTTTCCTAGGATATTACTCTTCCAACCAGTGGCGTAACACAAAATGTGGGGGCCCCCCTGCGAGCCATGCTGAGGGGGCCCCCCAACTCGGCAACAAATCACGGGTTGCGCCACACTCTGGGCCGGCCTAGACTGTCACGCTTGCACAATACGTATGAACGTGCTGCTGAAGGGGTATGCCGCACACTGCACTAGGAAAAAGATATAAATATGTGTTTTAATGCAATATACAGCACACTTTCTGAGATAAATTGGCTATAAAGCCAGAGTGTTTGCAATTGTTTTGTAGGGTAACACAATCCAATACATGCAAGTCACCAACAGTGCACAGGAACATTAATGCTTCCAACTGGCTGCACAATGTAGACCAGTGTAAACACGTAATAACATTATAGTACAGAATGCCAGGCCACATTTAGACATACCTAGACTGTTTTCAGCAAAATGCCAGTCAAAGCAATAACACTCATCAAGAAGAGAGCACACAATAAAGCATATGTCTCCATGGCCTCGAACAACACGGCCAAACTCTTTAAAATCTGCAAGGAACTGGTCAATCCTGTTGTGGTCTATACCTCTTCTGTTCCCTCCCATGCCCTCTGTACAGCTCTGGCCTCTCATTTCTCTGCTAAATCTCAGGACATCCTGTCCTCTATGTCCTCTTCCTCTCTCGGCCCATTTTGGCCATCTCTTCTCTCCTCCTCCTTTTTCCTCTTTCTCTCTGACAACACCTGACGAGGTTTCTAGACAAGTCCGATCTATGAAAGTGTCGTCCAAACAGGTGCTCCGCTGCTCCTCCAGAACCATCAAAGCCCATATTGACACCCTCACTCCAGCCTTGGCCGATTTCTGTAATCACTCTTTCGCCACTGCAATGTTCCCCTCTCCCTTTGAGCACTCCCTTGTGCACCCACTCCTCAAGAAGCAGTCTGCTGATCCTACCTGCTGGAAAACTATCGCTCAATCTCCACCTTTCCTGAGCAAACTCTTGGAAAAGCTTGCCATCTCCCAGCTTACTCTCCACACTGAATCTGTTGGTTGTCTCCATGACCATCAGTCTGGCTTCAGAGCTGCCAGAGGCATGGAAACTCCTCTCCTTAACACCTGTGCTGCTCTCTAACCTTAATTCCAGCATTCCTTTTATTCTCATCCTTCATCTTTCCTCTGCTTTCAACAGGGTCAACATCGCCATCCTGATCAATCGACTCTGTGAGAACCTGGGCATCACAGATCAGACCCTAGAGTGACTGACCTACTTCCACTTGGACCGCCACTCCGCTCCCAGGTCGATCGTGGTCCCATTCTCTCCACCACCTCTCTCTACCTGTGGCATTCCCCAGGGCTCTATCCTCTCACGCTGGTTTTTCAACCTCTACTTGGCCACTTTGGCCTCCCTGATCTCTACCTTATCCTCTAACTTTCAGTGTTGTGCAGATGACTCAGCTTTCCTTCAGGCTCCCCTCATCCTCCTCTCCTCTCTTGCTCATTCCTGACTGTCTATCCACGATTCAGGATTGGTGCGCCTCCAACAATCTCTGCCTTAATGCCAGTAAAACAGAGATCCTTCTCATTGGGACCCTTGCCACTGTGTTTCCTCTCTCACTATAGCAGACCACCTTGGGCCCTCTTCCTTTGCCTTCCTGCGAGGCAAAAAACCTTGGTGTCATCTTCAACGCCACACTCTCTTTCTCTCCTAACATCTCGGACATCACCAAGAAGTCCCACTACCAGCTGCTCCTCCTCAAAGGGACTCTTCCCTTTCTCACTCTCCACCAGAAGCTCCCTGTCTCTAAGCTGGACTACTGCAACAGCCACTTTCTCAATCTGTCTTCCTCTAGTCTCCGTCATCTGCAAATAATCCAGAACAGGACTGCAAGACTTAGCCTTGGCCTCAAGCCCTGGGATTGTATTTCTCCAGCCCTGAAATCTCTCCACTGGCTGCAAGGATCAAGTTCAAGAACCTTTGCATTGCCCACAAGGCTTTCTGGGGCCAGTGCCAACACTAAATCCAATGCTCTCTTCCAAAATACCTTCTTTCTCTAACCCTTCACTCAGCTACCTCCAACTCTCTAAGGCTTAGACATTTCTCCAGGCAGAGAGTGGGGGTAGACCTCTCTCCTCTGCTGGTGCCTCCAACTGGAATGGCCTCCCTGCCCCTCTCAAACCTGAGGCGGACAACCTGAAGTTTCGGAAGCAGCTAAAAGCTTTCCTCTTCTCTGCTGCTTTCGCTCTCTCTCCCCCCCTGCTGACCTACCTGACCTACCTGTCTGCTGTACTGACTGGCTGCTTGGCTACCCTCAGAGTCTCTCTGAGTCCAGGCTCTTTCTTGATTGGTCACCCTTGCACTGCCTCCGGGCCTACCATGCACTTAGGGGCTGTAACTGTAACCCTGCAGTCCATTGTTCTCCTTGCACAACCAATAGCTGCTCTGCCCTGGCTGCACTTACTGAGAGCATTGCTGCCCTGTTTTCCCCTCCCCTCTCACTTGCACTTCCCTGCTCCCTTTTCCCTTGCACTTCTCGTTCTCACAATGACACAAGGCCTAGTGAGATCGTTTGTCTTGTCCTCACTCTATCATCCCTCCCTTGTGTACACTTGTGTATAGGCGCATTATAAATGACTTGAATCACATCATATCATTTTATCACAGATGCCCAAAAAAATATACAATGCCGCAGTAAGAAATGGCTAGACTGGCAGCACCCAAATGCCAATCTAGCCAGGTAATTAAAGTTAGCAGGACTACTTTATCAGAAACGTCCAGTTAAAAGAAAGTCATACCAAACTGAGGAATGACTAGACTGGCTAAATCAAAATGCCTCTCTAGTCACTAATACCACATATCATGCCTGCTTAGCCTGGACATGGACAACCATTATGATTTATCACACAATCCTGCCCCCCTACACATCCACTCTCCCTCCCACCCACCACCCCAACCTCCACAATCAGCTCCTTGGCCCAGAATTACCTCTCGTCCCTCTTCCTTGTCCCAGAGCTTTCGTATGAGGCTCCTTGCCTCATAGGTAAGTACTGGGATGAGGAACAGTGGGACTAGGAGTGATGAAGATTACAGGTAGCTAAATCAGGCATTACCTCCATGTACCTCTACCTCTTCCCAGTACTTTTGTATGAGGCAGAGTGCCTCAAACACACGTACTGCCTTGTATATAAGTACTGGGACGAGGAAGAATAGGGCTAGGAGTAAGCAAGGCATTAAACACAAGTAGTAGCGCAACACCATTGAGTTGACTGGGCTTCAGCACTACCCCCCCTGACATTTTGGGCTATATTGACTCAACTTGGCTAACCTTTAGAGCAGTTGCCAGACCGAACAGGACACAGATTTTAAACGGCACCTGGTTTTTGCTGTTAACAAGAACCCAGCAATTACCAACGTAAAGCATTTCACTGTTAGTACCTGCATTCAAATGCCACATTGTTTAGGCGATTGAAATCGTGATGTGGGTTTAGTACTTGCATGCCAGGGGAGTGATTGGAAGGGTAGAGAGGGAACAGGAGACTTATAGGAGAGAGTTAACTGCTTGTAACATTGAATCTGCACTAGAATAGTCTAATTAAAATGCGTAAATAATTTGGATGCGCCCACACAAATAAGTTTCCCCCTCCCCACCGCATGTGAAGTTAGCGCCTCTCCCAACATCAGCACACACACCATTCACCTTATACACACCCAGTCATCCACACATTTAAGTGTGCACCCTTTCACCATAAACTCACACAGGTAGCCACCTATACATTTATGTGTGCACCCTTTCACCATGCAGGCACACCCCCACAGCCACCCATACATTTAAGTGTGCACCCTTTCACCATACACACACAGGCAGCCGGCTATACATTTGAATGTGCACCCTTTCACCATAGACTCATACACGCACACCTCATGGAGTTGAGGGGGGGGCCCTATTACTTAAAAAAGAAATTGGGGCTCATTACGGGTCCAGCGGTAACCGTGCCGGTGCTACCGGCGGGTTGCCGCCAGACCCATAAAAAATTACTATGGCCTGACTTCCCGGTGCCACCGTGCTATTTCAAGTCCGGCGGCTGGGAAATCAGGTGCCGGTAATTTCGTTAAACCCCAGACTCCACGGGAATGGGGACACAGAAGCACCTGCACCATTGTTAACGGTGCCGGTGCTTCCGTGACAGGTCTGCCTACCATGGCTGCTGTGCCTGGCAGGGTCAGACCTGTCGGGCACGGCAGCCCCACCAGGCAGACCTGTAATATGCCGGTCCGGAAACAACAGTGCCTGTAAGCTTACCAGCACCGTTGTTTCCGTACCGGCATGGTCAGAATGAGCCCCATTGTTTCTTTTTTAAGTCACTATAACTTCATTAAGAAATTATTTCAGTTAAGGACCGAACCATAATCAAAATAATTTCTTTAGGATGGCTGAGTGGCTTCAAAAACAAACAATTTCTTTTTGAAGGCATAGGGTCCCTCACCCCATGACATGGAGGCCTCCAGCCTAGGGTCTTCCATGTCATGGGGTACGGGGGCCCTCAGACTTCAAAAAGAAAGTTTCTTTTTGTAGTCACTCTGCCTTCATAAAGAAATTATTTCTGTTACAGAAATGTTCTTTATGAATGCAGAGTGAATTTCAAAAGAAACTTTTTTAAAAAAATTTTTTTTTTTTTTTTTTTTTTTTACTGGGGCCCCCTCCCAGCCATGTGCTGGTGGGGCCCCCCACACCGCGGGCCCCCCCGCACCGCAGGGTCTGCGGGGGCCCCTGTTACGCCAGTGCTTCCAACAGGGACGTCATTTCACCGAAATGCCAGGGGTAGCGGAGGTGACATCACACAACTCTTGACCTCTGACGACATCACATGAAGAGATGTAATATGACCCCAACCCGAAGTGACATCACGGGAAGTGTTGGAACACGACCTTTCGCGCCTTAACAAAACAGCAAGTGGCATCACATAGCATTGTTCCTAAGTACACTACGAAAAATATGGTTACGATATGACTGTAATGTGATATACATTTCATACAAGAATGGATCACCATATGTATCATTAAGATCAGTGTGTATAGGCCCATATTACCAAATTACTGTGAATGCAAGCAGACGTCCTTGACCAAATGATAATGATGTGTTATTATATAGCACTTACGCTTAAGCGCTTTATATAGAACACATTTACGTACAATATAACCCAACCTGTGTTGGTACTCATTTATCAACCTCAGAAGGATGAAAGGCTCAGTTGGCCTTGCCAGGATTCGAACCTGCAACCTGGGATTCAAACCTGCAACCTGACGATCCGCAGACATCGCTGCAGCGAGCGCTCAACCCACTGAACTATCTTACTGGCTGTAGCTAATTTACCAGCTATGGTAAAATTAGCAATTACATGTCTGAATGTTCTCAAAGTCAGAAAGCAAATTACACTCTGTAGTTGATATCATTAAACTGGTATCCGATTTAACAGCAGGCCAGCTCATCTGCAGGTCTGATGCAAAGTTGGCCACATGTCAAGCCTGCGTGGATCTACTTTTCAAGCTTCAGAGGTTGGCCTCACATGCATCCCGTACTCTGGGCACTCGTTACCTCATACATGCAAACAAACATCCTGAACAGCATGCCATGGAGATAGGAAAGACAAGAAAGCATTCATTGTGGCACAATTAAATCAAGGGCCACTTTATGTGCTTGGGTCAATCATTTCTACACTGTACACAAGCTTTTAAGCACACAGATTTTGTCAAGTGACCAAGGACACCCAGATGGAATGTCTTGTGATGATCATAACAGAGACATCAGAAACAAACATGCTATATTTGCAGCTTGCGCAAAAAGCAAAATACATAGTCCAAAATGGATGCGTATTCTACTATAAATGCTTTTTGGAGGTTTTTGTCTGCATTGTGAATTTTAGGTTTTTAAGAACAGACTAAGGGCCTCATTACACGGTAGGTGGTGGACCAAGGTGCTATTAGCACCTTGGTCCATGCCGGTAAAATACCGGCACCGCCTTGGAGGAAAGGGGAATTACCGCCCTATTCCAAGGTTGGCGGGGCGGTAATTCCCCCTTCCCCCATTGCCCTTCCCCATTCCCATTTGTGCCCCATAGGGCATAATGGGAATGGGGAAGGTGCTAATTACGGTACCACAAATTGCGGTACCGTAATTAGCACCCTGGTCCCTGTGCGGGTTGGTTTTTAACCCTGCTAAAAAGCAGGCGTTAAAGTACCAACCCGCAAAGGGACCTCGTAATCAGGCGGTAAGGGTTAACGGTCACCGGTACTATTACCGGTGACCGTTAACCCTTACCGCCTTCCGTGTAATGAGGCCCTAAATCAGTGACTCAGTCCCTGAAGTGTGCCTGAAATAAACCTTTAATGAGTCTAGCAATTATTGTATAGAATTCCAGAAAGACAAGTTTTTTGTTATTGCAATTCTTTCTTATTTAGGGTCATGGATCAAAGTGTTACACTTGAGGAACCCGCTGTTTTTTTTTTTAAGAGGCCTAAAGAAGAAAGCCAGCCACTCCAGAAACAAAGAGCCACATGGTGCTGGCCACATCCCAGGAGCTTCCATTTAAAAGAAGAAAGATATATATATTTTTTAGGGGTAGCAAAGAAGAACACAGGGGTAGCAAGGGAGAGCGAAGGGGTCGCATATGCAACCCCTGGTGACCCCTAAATGACAGCCCAATCTCCCTACCTGCAACACTCCCGCACTCAAACAGGACAAAAGAGGGGTGCTGTGTTCCACTCATTTTGTAGAAATAAATTGACTGAATTATGCAAATACTGCACCCTCGTGGTGTGCCTGAAGCTGCTTATTTGCCCATCCTTGGAATGAAGCTACCATTGACCATGGTTATGCAAATACTAGCTAAGCACAGAGGTAGGGTGACCCAGAGGTCGAAGTGGGCGGGAGCGGTCGGGAATGGTGTTCCTATTCTTTTTATTTTTACCTTTCACTGTTCCTATACTTTTATTTTAAAAAGAAACCGCTATGGACTGGTTTCGTTTTAAAATAAAAGCGTAGAAAGAAGTTGAAGCTTGCACTTCAGTGCCCTGCACTGAACATTCCCTTAAACAGCAGATGCGTTTGTTTGGGGGGTTTGGACTGTGTGTGGGAGGGGATGCGGCAATGGGGTTTGTGGAGAGAGGGGCAGACCAGCAGGGAACATAGTTCCACTACTTCTTTTCGTACACTTCCACCACTGGGGTGACCAGATTTTCAAGCCGGAAAACCGGGATAACTAATGACATAAAAGAAAGACCACCCGCCTCACAGCATGTCCCCCAAACCTGCACCCTGACCCTACAACCCCAATACATTCACCACCCCCTGCATCCCACAGTATTTCCGGCACTTCTCATGGCCGTGGATATAAGCATGCTAATAAAATAATGTTTTTGCTCTGATACATATTACAGGCCTTGCTGTCCATTTATCACATGGTCTGCTGGCACAATCAGTTAATGCGCGAGGTGGGGGTTCGAGCCCAACCTGCTATGGCAAAATTCAGAGTGTAGTGTATTGTTTATCTACTTTATAATTGTTGCCTCCCCTCCCTTTGGACCCAAAAATGGGACTGTTATTCTCCCTTTCCCAAAAACCAGGCCAGGGTTCTAAATTGTGTTTTAAAATGCTCGGGACAGGGGGACGGAGGGCCCAATTCCGGGACTGCCAAGGCAAAACCGGGATGTCCGGTCACCCTACACAGACGATGAGCATGTACGTTGAGGCAGACAGAGTGGTCTGTGCGCTCGTGCCATCGTTTTCTCACTGACACACTGGGGTCTCCTGGAACTGACTGCAACCTCCTGCTGCGATGAGTTTGAGGCTGTTGAGCGAATTTAGGGGCTGTGAGATGGTTACTGAGGAGCCCAAATAGGGTCTAGGTGAACATCTCGATTGGAAAGTTGAACATCAAATAACTGAACTTCGATGCATTATACGTTGAATGCACTCGATAATGTGTGGTTTTTAAAAAGGTTTTTGAAACAAACAATGGTTCATCTAGCCCCTACCCTGCTAAACCTCTACCCTTTCCAAACTTGCTATTAAAACCTTTTAAATTGGCAATGACGTCCCGATCAGAGCTTTAATAAGTGGGTGCTATATGGTATACACTGTAGCAGGCTCCACGATTTCTGTGGTACCCCTTAATCGTATAACATGCACCTTAAGCAATGAAAGTAATCAACGTCCAGCAGCAGGTTTTCGCTTATCCAGATCCAGGGGTGGCGGTAGGGGACCCCCACCACCTCCTTCCTCTGGAATGGAAACCATGTTTTCTTGTATCCCTCCATCAGTGCCGGTAATGGAGAAAAAAAATAGTCTGCGGGGTAGGGAGGACAGAGAGCGTAGAGTTGTGTAAATGGGGGAGTGATGGGGTAGGGAGTACAGAGGGCGTAGAGTTGTGTAAATGGGGGAGTGATAGGAGAAAGGTTTAGGGGTAGAATTATATGACACGGCACGAGACAGGTTTGTAAACAGTGTAAAAAATACAGGGCTAAAATGGCAGTACGTTTTAAAGAGATGACTTGAAACGGGCACAAAACATATAATAAACCAACCTGACAATACAGTTAGGCAAAAGAGTATAAGTCTATCTTCATAACATTATTTTACCCCTCTTTAAGGGAATCCTACATTTAACACCATGCATATTAATGCAAGCCTAAACAAAGTCATAATGCAACAGATTTTGTTCATTCTGTCTGATATAATGCAGCTTTAAGCATCCCTCCCATTTTTGATCAAGCGCCTTCCACACCTCTGAAGATAGAATAGGCACTTCTAGTCATTCAGTCGTTGCTGCAATGTTTGCAGCCATCTAATCCTTATTTGGACTTTAATGTGCTAAGGAGGACTGGCGGGAGCAGACTCTTCTGGGATTGGAAAGCCTGCAAGCGCGGGAAACAGCTGATCACTCTAGGGGCAGTGAATTACAGTGGTTTGGGGAAGGGCACTTCCCCCCAGATTTGGATTCAGTGGAAATATGTGTTGACAGGTTTCGCAAACCAGGGAATGCCGGCGCTATTTCAGCACTGCAACCCTTCAAGTGGAAAAAATTAAAAGCGATTTTAGGCACAATGCGGGGTGAATGTGAACTGTTTGAGGGAGAAGTCTGTAGCTTATGGACCTCCATGGATCAAGGTGCAAATCAAAGACGTGTAGATTAGAAGAAAGACATCTCGAAATACTAGGGACTGTCCCTGGATAATTCAGAAAGGTGGCGGCCATGTGACCCTTCCTTCTCTCAGACATATGCTGTGCACATTAGACGCCCACGCACATGAGAGGGTGGGGAGTAAGTTATCAAATTCCCCCTGTGAGCGGCTTGCACACTCATCTTCTAAATTGCATTCTGGGACTTGTAATCCTGTGTTTATAATAGGGAAATCAAATCTCCACGCAGCAGAAGGGGGACTAACCCGGGTCTGGCTGGGCCAGTAATGTGTGATATGCCATAAGTTCAGAGAACTGGCCATGCTGGGCTACACAGCGGCATGCCGCCTAGAGGCAGGATCGGAGAGAGACATAAAACAGGGCCGGGAACCAACATCAAGATGGCCGCCAATCGCAAATGGCAATTGGTTACTTTTCATGACAAACTGAGGGGAGTTTTCGGTGCAATCGTTGGCAAATGGTACTTTTTACAGCACATCTGGTCAGTTACATGGTCAAAACTACCATCTGATTAGTGCAGAACTCATGAAACTGGCAAAAGTAGGCACAGTAAGAGTGCCCATACTAGCATGCTGAGCCCGCTCTTCATGAATTGCCCTATAAGCCAGTTCGGGCATTGCCAGAGGGTATTTGAAGCTGTTGTATTCGTGGCAGGGGCACAACTAGATCCGGGTGGCATGCAGAACTGTGGGCTTGCATGGGGGCACCAGAGGACTGGGGCATGGAGTGCTGCGGGAACCAGAGGACGACAAGAGACATTTAGTAATGGGGTCACGTGAGGGTTGAGGATCTGACAATTGGGAAGCACATGGCAGCCTCAAGGACAAGCATCTGAACGTGTCCCATGCCAGGCAGGAGAAGCCCACCCAGCCCTGCTTGTCTGCTTTGCATTTAGGCACCATGTCACCTACTTCCTGTAATAACTTTATAATAATAAAGCACGTGAAACCAAATATGTCTCTCGGCAGTTGTAAATAACACCTACCTCTGTGATGGTCAACAGTCTCGTGATAGATGAAGGAGAGAATTACCTAAATACCCCTCTTAAACCCAGCCAAAAGGCTAGGTAGAAGTGGAATCTCCAGGGAAACCCCCAATAGGGGGAAAAAAACCTGTGATGCACTGCTGGGGTGCGTGGGTTCCTGCAAGCAGCTGGTGAAGGATCACGCTAGTTTTAATGTGGTCCGGATTCTTGTCAGGAAGGATTCTAATTAAAACAGAGTAGAAGTGCAGGTAAGTAAGAATATGGTTTCCTAAGTCTAGTTGAATAGTAGAGGGTCTAGAAAGAAGCTTACCCTGACAAGCCTATTCCCTACTAGGTCTTTGTATTTCAATCTGATGGTTAATGTTGGCAAGGCGCCTAATAGAAGATATAAGGAGTAAGAATGTGTCCAATTGTATCTGACACGTGCGAAATGAGAAATGCAGTAAGAGATTGGGATCTTACCCACAAGTAGTTGACCCAGGGATGAATAGTAAAGAGCAGATTACAGGTCTTGAACTTGAAGGAATAGAAGGCTGTAAATGGTATCTAAGGCTGGGTCCTAATGTAGATTGTAAATAACAACAAGATTAGGCGTGAGGAAACCCCGTGAGAATCACAAACTCTGTCTAGCTAAACAGACGTAAGCTACAAACCAACGGCAGCAGTAGCAGTTGTTGAAAATAGGAGATGGCTTCCTGTTGATTCACAGAGCATAGAAAAGGATCGAGAATTCTAATGTTCAAAACGAAAATGGAAAGAGAAATGAATGACGGAAGTGAAGTGAGCAACTCTAGAAAGCAATTGTAGATATGAATTAAAAATAGAAAAGGTAACGAACTTACGGTGCGCAGCACGACTCTGAATAGAGAAGCAACGCGTAGTACCGAAGTTCCAGTAGCCGGATATTCGATTCTGGAAGTCGGGGGCAGGGCTAATCGCTCGGACTGAGGAGCGAGAAACACTAGTGTGCTGCTTACAGTTTCAGGCTTCTCCATGTTGTGAGTCCCGATTCTGGGCAAAACCGCGGGCATTGGAACACGGAAAGTGAAGCAGCGAGACCCCACTGGACAGCTGTAACACTTCCAGGAGTGTTTATGGCAATTCCAGGCCCACATTCCATTTGTTCTGTTCCTCCAGCCAATGAAATGTTTCTTTTTTTCATTTTGAGAAAGATCTGTGCTGTGGCTTTCCTTAACAAATCATTTCACTCTGCCACACCTGATGAATAGGTCTGTGGCACTTTATGAGCTAATGTTTTGTTCCATCTCTGAATAGATTTTTCAGTTAGTCCAAAAAAAGGCATCGAAATCTGCAATTTGTGTGAGGTGACACAGAAAAAGACCAAGACTTGGTGGTGTCCCCTCACAAAGTGTGATACAGAGATCTGCATGCATGGCCAATGGAATGGGCAGGTTAGAGAACCATGCGGGGCAAGGGTCATGTAAGAATTGAGGGGATTAAAGACTGTGGCATCAGAGTCTGATGAAATAGGTCTAGGGGCATTCAAAACTGCGGGGCATGTGTGCCTTTTGAGACATGCAGGGCTATATGTGCATACAGGTTAAGTCGGAACCAGGGTTGGAGGGTATTGAGGCTGGGGTGTATTGAGGCTGGGGGATATGTAGTGATTTGGGACATTCGACAGAGCTGGGGCATATATGGACGATAGCTTCTGAGGCTGGAGACCAGCAATTGGGGAATCCATGCCCAACGGACGTTCAACAGAGCTGGGGCATTTATGGACAATAGCTTCTGAGGCTGGAGACCAGTGATTGGGGAATCCATGCCCAACGGACATTCAACAGAGCTGGGGCATATATGGACGATAGCTTCTGAGGCTGGAGACCAGCGATTGGGGAACGCATGCCCAACGGACATTCAACAGAGCTGGGGCATATATGGACGATAGCTTCTGAGGCTGGAGACCAGCGATTGGGGAACGCATGCCCAACGGACATTCAACAGAGCTGGGGCATATATGGATGATAGTTCCTGAGGCTGAAGACCAGCGATTGGGGAACACATGCCCAATGGACATTCAACAGAGCTGGGGCATATATGGACGATAGCTTCTAAGGCTGGAGACCAGGGATTGGGTAATGCATGCTAAATGGACATTCAGCAGAGCTGGGACATATATGGACGATAGCTTCTGAGGCTGGAGACCAGCGATTGGGGAATGCATGCCCAATGGACATTCAACAGAGCTGGGGCATATATGGACGATAGCTTCTGAGGCTGGAGACCAGCAAGTGGGGAACACATGCCCAATGGACATTCAACAGAGCTGGGGCATATATGGACGATAGCTTCTGAGGCTGGAGACCAGCGATTGGGGAACGCATGCTCAATGGACATTCAACAGAGCTGAGGCATATATGGACGAGAGCTTCTGAGGCTGGAGACCAGCGATTGGGGAACGCATGCCCAATGGACATTCAACAGTGCTGGGGCATATATGGACGATAGCTTCTGAGGCTGGAGACCAGCAATTGGAGAACGCATGCCCAATGGACATTCAACAGAGCTGGGGCATATATGGACGATAGCTTCTGAGGCTGGAGACCAGCGATTGGGGAATGCATGCCCAATGGACATTCTGAGTGCAGAACATGCTTGTCTGGAGGCATCTGAAGCAGTGAGAACCTGAGGCTCAGCAGGAATCAGGGCCAGGGGAAACTTGGGGATCGGACCATTCATGAAACATGTTCATCAGGGCATCCGTCCAATGTTTCATTATAGTTCTTCAAGCGTTCTGAAGGGTCAAGGCTACCCACTCTGAATGCTGATTGGATATGTTCTAAAAGAAATCCACAGATGCCCAACAGTGCCAATGAGGAAGATGTATCTACTGGAAGACCTAGTACCATAGCAACCCTTTCCAGCACCCTGTGCCACAACTTTCCCACACTGGGGCAGGACCAGGGCTCATGCTTAAGAGAGCCACAGAAGTGCTGCCTCTACAGTGATGCATGATAACACTTTTGGGACAGGTGGGATACCTGTAGGCTCTGTGTAGGATGTGGTATGAGTGAGGTGGGTATTAGAGTCACTTGCATATACGACCCATCATAGACCCAGGGTAGTGACACATGTCTCTTCATCCCAATGGGTAAGCAGGTCTCTCTTTCACAACTCTGTCAATTTGAGGAATGAGCTCCGGGGTGTGGTATGTACAAGAGATATACCAAGGAGGTAGCCCATTTATGATTAACAAATCCCCTGGCATAGCTATCAAAAGGGGAATCTTGCAGGCCACCACTTGCGCGGCTCTAGTGCATTGAGGCAAATCAAGGTCTAAATTACTGGTTCCTCCAGGTATCACTGCTGTGTAGGCCAAGGGTGAACTATAGGGCAGAAATGGTTCCGGGGCACCCGCCGTAAGCACTGGACAAACTGCCTGTGGCCCCCTGCATCGGAGCTTGGCCACTGAGAAGGCTGCCTGTCCCTTTGAACATGTCTGTTCTTCCTGAAAGGTGCATGTGAGAAAGGACAGCAACCATCCTTCAATCTTGTGAATGGCCTTTTCCAAATCCCATTAGAATGGGATAGAATTGCACTTGGTTTCTGCATGGGGAACCTCAGACTGAGGAATTCTAAAGTTGAGAAAGGCTGAAGGAGTTGATCCTCAAGTTGAGACTAGAGGGGTCTTTCCTTTGCCTTAGTTCCGGTCCTCGGTGGCCGTGCCAATCTGGTACCCCAGTAATCCACCTTTTCATCAACAGGGATGCTCAGCCCCCCTTTCGAGTTGTCCTTTTAGGGTCTCCAGCTTAGGTTTATCTTGTCGCCCTTCCCGGAGGAGTATCAAAAGATCATGTTGCAAAGGGTAAGCATAAGAGGGGTGGCCGGACGCTTTTGATAAGTGCCAGGCTATTATGCAAGTCTACGCAAAAAGGACGAGCATACTCATCCTTGCCACTTAAGGGGTTAAACAAGGGGGCCCAGCCCACTTGGGTGATGGGCAAAGTGCCTCATGCAGTATATCCTTCACTCTTATTCTCCCACAGACACTCAGTGTTAATTTGTATATACACCAATGGTTGGGTCCATCTCTCCCAAGGCTGCACAACTCCGCTGCTTGAGATTTCACCCTTTCAGGTTTTGTGCTCTGTCTTACTCTGGGCAGCTTCGGGAATGAGCCCGGACGAGCGAGCATTTGTGGTCCTAGACAAAGCCAGGCCAAAGTGTTGAACCTGTTCAGTAGTGTCACTATTGTCAACTTGGTAGTTGGCCCCAAGAACCAGGATCATCTGGCAGGGAGTCAGTGTGATGCGACTTCCACAACCATTCACTCAGCCTCAAGGGCAACAAATGCCTATCCCCTACACCATGTTGCTAGGTGAACAGGGCTGGGGATCATGCCTGTATCTCCTGCAAGAGGAGGACTTCTGGTAACACTCCTCTGCACTGTGAGAGGAATTCAGACAACAGCAGCAGCACACGGACCTAGCAAGGATGGGTCAGTCGCCCCAAGGGATGGAGAACAGAAAGCAAATGGGTTTATGGAGCATCAGGGCATGCAGCAGGAGCACCCTCACCATAGAGTCCAAGCCTCACCACGGACCACAGGAAGAAGCTGTAGATGGATGGGAGGGGGGTCTCCCGTGGCCCGTTCCTCTGATCCACTTCCTCAGACGGGTGCTCCCGTTCAGAGCATGGTGCTGGCAAGTGAGGGCAGAATGGGACCTCTACACCCCGGTAGCAGGGCGCTGGCAAAGTGAAGACTCTAACCATTGCTCCCTGCACCAATAGCCATGTTGGTTGCCTGGAGCCGGCCTCAGGGACAGTCTGCACTGCACTGGTTCCTCTCTGCAAAGACCTCCATAAGATGCAATATAGGGCTCTGTGTGTTGTATCTGGTGCACACAGGCTCTGCTGTGGGCCCGGGTCTTTGCTCCCCTGGCTGAGGAGATTCAGTGATCCCAAAACAGATTTTGGCCAGAAGGATACCCGGTCTATGCTTGGATCAACTATGACACACAGTCCTCGAACTTGGTTCAACCCGCTTGCACAACAGCTCGAAACCTTGTTCAACGCTGTCGAATCGCAAAGAACTGCAAAAAGGCACTGCTGTCTATTAACTGCCACCTTGGTCCAGTTCTGGGCACTAGAGACTGATGAGGTCATTAATCGCCTTTTTTGCATCCAAGAAACATAGCCTTTTAAAAGAACCTTGTGGCTTTTACTTTCCTCAGACCCCTGATTTAATACCCAGAGTGCTGCATTGTGCACTCTTTGCTATTCTCTGTTATTTCCACAGGGGTAGGTTTTGCCTAGTGTTTTTCTATTTAGTTATATTTTAGATGGTGTGTTTAATTAAAGTATATCTATTTGTATAGAACCTTGATAGGACATTCCCTTTATTTTGGACTGTTTGGATCATAACTGAATCACATTCACACCCCTCTTAAGACCATTGCCTTCCCTTCGTCCATGTAACCACAAAAGGTGAAGGAGGTATATCGCTTAACTGTGCCTGTGTTACATTTAGCAGTGTGAGGCAGTGGCGGCTCATTCAAAATGTGTGAGGGTGCATCAACCCACCAAAACCCTTACCCATCATGGAAGAGCCGTGCCAGCCCAGGAGCGCTCCCTCAGCTGCAGCTGAGGGAGTGCTCCTACGCTGGCTTGGACTGTCAAGGGGAAACGCGTTTTCCCGTTGGCAGTTCATACTCCAGCCATGGATGTCCAATGGGCCATGCAAGGCTGGGATGCAAAGCTAGGGTACGGCATGTTTGAAGGTGTGATGGCGCACTCCTGCGCCTCCCTGCAAATACAAACAGAGCAGGCCAGAGCAGGGTGTCATGTCATCATCACTTCGGCTCCTGCTCGCTTATGAGCAGGTAGTGCTTTGCTTCCTGGTACCTGCTGTTGCGCGAGCAGGAGCCGGGAGAGAAGGCCGCAGCAGAGGTGAATCCGGTCCGGAGCTGAGTGCTGGTAAGATTTGCATTTTGTATGTAATATGTGTGTGGATGAGCGAGTGTATGCGTTGTGCGAATGTATGCACATGTGTGTGTTTGTGCTGAGCCGGGGAGCGGCTGGGGCTAGGTGCACGGCAACAACGCATTTTCTACTGGGCATCTGAAGTAGATGACCAGTAAAAAATTATCATCCTTTCTTTTATCAACCTACGATTGATAAAAGAAAGGATGATGTGTTATTATTTGGCTAGACTGGCATTTTGGGGCAGCAAGTCTAGCCATTTCTTACTGTGGCATCACATTTCTTACAGGACATCCATGATAGAAGAAGTATGTAATGTGTTATTATTTGGCTAGACTGGCTTTTTGGGCAGCCAGTCTAGTCATTTCTTGCTGTGACATGACTTTTTCTTCTTTGCATATATGATACACCAAGCATGGTATGTGTTATTACTTGGCTAGACTGGCATTTTAGGGGCAGCTAGCCTAGCCCTGAGTAACTGTTGCATGACATTTGTGTTGCGCATCTATGATAAGACAAGCATGATATGTGTTATTACTTGGCTAGACTGTCATTTTGGGCAAGTCAGTCTGTTGTGGTGGTCAGGAAGGGTCCCCAGGATGAAGAGAGGTTCATGTTGCATATCGCGAAATGCGGGGCATGTTGCAATTTCCTATGTATCCAGTGTAGTTCATTGTGAATGGGATATGTTACTTTAGTGTTACTTTTTGTCTAAAGTTGATACATATTAGATTTGCATATACATAGAAAGATAAAATGCTAAATAAATATTAAACATGATCCAGATATGGTGTGTTATGAAGAACTTAGAAACTGAGTGATAGGGAGTTTGGTAATGCGCATGCAAAGAAGGAACCTGTTCTGAAGAAACCACTGTAAAGATGAGATAATAATTATTTAACATGCATGCACACTGATATACATACACAGGGCATTTATAAATCTACATGAAGTGGGCGTTTTTATAAATAGATTAAAATGCAGCAGTGAAGGTTTGACTTTGAGAAACTGGTTTTGCAGAGTTTTAGAGAATGGGTAAATACATAACTATGAGGGTAAGCTCAGCTAAAGGAACCTGCCATGGTTTTTATGGCCTGATAGTATCGCAGAAAACATATGTAATCTCTTAAGTGCATGGGAGCTTGACAGAGGATTTTGGCTATTTGTTTTTGACCAGCAATAAACTTGGGGTGAAGCGTTGCTCGAGGCTAAAGTGACTGATACTCCTTGTCATTCGATTACTTACTCAGGATGTGGCCAGAGCCATGCGTGTTGCAATGGTAGTTATTTAGATTAGAATGTTCTGGGATGGCAGTAAAATTGGGGTGGAGGAGATAGTTATTGCTAGTTCAAAGTGAACCTGTTTATTTTGCCTTTAAGAAGTATCTATGCAAACTATGTGCAATTATGTTTAAGGGTAAGAGGTTTCAGGCCAGTTGTGACTTGTAATGAATTATGTTTGTATATGAATGTGTAACCATGTGCTGATGTCATGACCTACCACAGATAAATCCCAAGAAGGGGCGTGCTGTGCATATGATCTGAAGATGGTAGTTAAGATAACAATGGCCATAGGAAAAAGATGGGATTTCTTTGTAGAGGTTTTGTCCAATCACATGTAGGGGGTGGATTGTAATAAAATATATATGAGTGTTTTAACTGTTGCAAAAATATATATAATGTGTCAACTTATGTGGTTCAGTGAGACTTGGGTTTGTTTTGCTCTGCTGCGTCATTTAGCTTCCCCCGGGATGATTGTACAATAAACTTGCTTTACATACAAACGTGCACTCGTTCCTTAAGTGGTGAGGCTGCTTGGTTAAGGTGATTAGGGGCCCGCTCCTACAAGTCTATTTCTTTTTAAATCTGGCATAGCCTTTTACTCCATCAAGTATAAAGCAAACCTGGTCTGTGTTGTTATATGTCTAGACTGGACTACATTGTGCAGCCAGTTTTCACATATTGTCTTATTGTGGCATTAAAGACAAAATGTAAATGTCCTTATGTGGGCATACTGCCATATATTGGCAGAGCCAACAATGGCATGTGTTCTTATAACATTACTACTACCATTATGTACAGAACAAACATGAGTATGCTCTTATATAGCAAACATGTATTGATGCATCCAGCATGGAAAAGTGTTTATACTACCATATATTGTGGGCAAATGCATTTTGAAAATGCGTTGGTATATGCTCCTGCACTCTGTTGGTGACCTGCATCTATTGCATTTGTGTATTGTATTTACTCTGCAAAACCAATTGCAAACTGTTTGGCTTTTTAACCAGTTTTTCGCAGAAAGTGTGCTGTATTATGCACCATTTTATCCCACTATTAAAACAAATTATCTGGGGCAACCCCCCGCCCCCAAACCCGGCCCCACTTGTTAGACAACCCTGGCTACGCTACTAGTCACTCTGCCATATTTGAGGGAAATATTTACACCCTTCAATTAAAACATTCACCAGCCGCCACTGGTATGAGGGCTGAGTGCTGAGTGGGTATTTCAGCCGCCACTCATCCCTGTACTTCCGCAGGGAGGAATACAATTTCTTACAATGGTGCAGACCTATGATTTTACAAGGAAATTCTCCTTTTGTTCACGCTTTAAGCCTCACACACAGGTGTGATCAGAATACCTAAGAGGGGGACAAAGTGTATTGGTCTAGGACAGAGTCAGTCACATGTGACTGGCTTTGTCCCGGCTGTACCCCCCTTACAAGACTGGCCAGAGGCTAGGAAGTGACAAGACTCCCTCAACATGCCAGTTGTTCCCTACGCACTGATGATGCCTGTATAGTTCTTAACATAGATTGTTGGTTATTTCTCCTTTGTGCTGTGATAAAAGTTCTTAGGAAATAAGCGGTAACTCCATTTGACATGCCCTATACATTTTATAAGATCCGCTGACCTGTGATTGGATATGGACCGATGCTGGACCTGTATGCACAGAAATGCATGCACAACACACACATACGAACTGGCGAAGAGTTGCTGAATAAAATACGTTCTGTTTCCTAAACTTGTTTAAAAGTCATGTTACGACACTGGCACATAGAAAATGTAGCGCCCAAGCAGTGGCACTATGTTACTGCAGCCAAACCTGCCATAGCTGTATGATTGGTGAGGGTCAGAGAGTAGGTGGTAGGTGTGCTCTGGTCTGCCAGTTGGCTCTCCAGAGTACAGTTGATGCATGTTCCAAGGATGGTTGGCTCTCACTGTGAAAGCCACTTGGGTACTGTAGCTGACATGTGCCACTGCAGTGAGCAATTAGGCCAACAATTTTTTTTTTAACTCCAATTTGCCATAGAAAAACAGGGCCCCACAATTGACACTGGCTGATGCAGCCAGTGCAGCAACATCTGTAATGAGAGGATACTGGGTAGGATATCTGGGAAGACTGCTATTCCGACACATGCAACTGTGCTATTACGTGGCTTCCGCCATTTTGCTCAGTACACCTGATCCCCTGTCACTGTCATGTTGCATGACGGCTCTGTGATTCACACATGGCAGCCGCCACCTTCTCTCTACCAGGCTGCACCTCACTGAGGAGGTCCAACAAGGCCGAAACATGTCTGGGGTTGCTTGGTTTTCTGTGCAGAGGGGACCTGGCCTAGCAGTTCGGGCTGGGCTGCTACCATTGGTGGCGGCAGCTGACTGATTTGCACCTGGCTGGACCCCTTTTGCAATGGGGCAGACGGGCTAAAAAACAGTGGTGTGGAAGTTTGCCCAGAGCAATTGCCAGTGGTTCAGATTCATTCGAAACCTTCCACCCATCACTTTTGTGGTCACACGCCACCTTCTCTCTACGGCAGTCATGAATGATGCCACGGTTGGTCTCAATACCCAACCAGACAACATCAAACAAGAGGGCGTTCTGGAATCCTTCTCGTGGTGTTGCCCCTTTAAGTGTTTCAGCAAGCGGCGGAGTGACGTTGCACACCGCCGCGTGCTTTTAAATAAAGGGGGCGTTTCCCGGCTGTGCAGAGTGACCGGGGAGCCTGAACTAAGCAGACGTGCCCGGAGTGATTCTGTGGAGGGAGGGGGCTCACGGAACATCGCGGTGCCGCACAGAGCCCCACAACAGGCGCCTTGAATGCGTCATGGGTAATCGCTTGCAAAGAGTCATGTTACCCCTTGAGCTTAGGCACTGCTAAAAGTATTCTAAATTCTATATTATTGGGGCTTGTTAATGAGGTGTGTCTGGAAGAAGAGGATTACGCCTTGTGCTTCTTTTCTCTAGACAGCCCCTTTAAAGTCAATAACAACTCAAGCATAGATAAAGAAAGGGTTTCTATGGAATTAAGCTATCACACCCGCGTCGGAGGCATACCGTTCTGGTGGTGAGTAGCCTTTGTTCGGCCTCGGCACTCTCCACAACAAGGAGGCAATAGCTATTCACACATCAGGGCCCCATCTGGGGAGCAAATAGTTTACATGTTCTTTTGGGGATCGAGAGTGGCTGCGCGCATTTTGTGCGTGCCCAATCTTACGTCAAAAAAAGAAAGACAAGATGGCTACAGGCTAAAAAAAAAGAAAGACAAGATGGCCACCGGCATAGTATGGTTTGTTCTTTTCCGCAGCTTACAAACAATGTGCTACACACCGATGAGTCAGTACATCTCATCCCTGTGAGGAGCTCTGGAGGTGAGGTGCTGATTCCCCGATAGTAGTGATTTAAAACGTAAAAGGGGTGCTGTGCTGCCAGTAGCTCTTGAGAACAGATGCTGGTTCTGTGTGAGGAGCTCTTGAAGAGAGATGCTGGATCTCACAGTAGGGCTTGAGGTGTAGCGCTTGAGAAGAGAGCGCTTGAAAAAAGGGTGCTGAACCAACAGTCGTACTTGGGCAGAGACACTTAAAGCCTAACAGTACTGCTAAAGACGAGGCACTGAGTACCTGTGAGGAGAATTTGAGAGAGGTGCAGAATAAGAGGGAAGCCACTGAGAAGAGGCTCTATAAATCCCTGACAGTAGGGCTTGATGGGAGGCACTGCATCCCTGACAGTAAGGCTTGAGAAGAGATACTAAATCCCTGACAGTGGGACTTGATGAGACACTGTAAACTTGACAGAGCTGGACATGAGACAAGACACTGAATCCTTAGCAGTAAGGCTTGATGAGATACACACAATCATTGACAGTAAGGCTTCAGGTGAGGCACTGAATCCATGACAGTGAGACTTGATGAGATGCACTGAATTCCTGACAGTAGGGCTTGAGGAAAGGCGCTGACTCCTTAACAGTATGGCTTGAGCAGGGGCACTGAATCACTGACAAAGGACTTGAAAAGGGTTACTGAATCCCTGACAGTGGGGCTTGAGAATGGGCACTGAAACCCTGACATTGGGGCTTGATGAGAGACACGTAATACCTGACAGTAGGGCTGGAGAAGAGTTGAATCCCTGACAGTGTGGCTTAATGAGAGACACTGAATCCTTGACAGTAGGGCTTGAGAAGGGTCACTGAATCCCTCACAGTAGGGCTTGATGAGAGGCACTGACTCCCTGACAGTAAGGCTTGAGAAGAGATGAATCCCTGACAGCACGGCTTGATGAGATGCACTGAATCCCTGACAGTAGGGCTTGATGAGAGGCGCTGAATCCCTGACAGTAAGGCTTGAGAATAGGCACTGAATCCCTGGCAGTAAGGCTTGAGAAGAGGTGAATCCCTGACCGTTGGGCTTGATGAGAGACCCAGCATCCTTGATAGTAGGGCTTGAGAAGGGGCATTCCTGACACTATGGCTTGATGAGAGACACTGAATCCCTAACGGTAGGAGCGTGTTGAGAGGCAGAGCACCCCTGGCAAAAGCACATGTTAGGAAATGTGGCGACCCTGCAAACACACTTGCTTAAGAAACAGTGCATGGAAAAGTATTCATTGAATTAAAGTGCTGCAAGACAGGGATTGAACTTGAAGCAGTGCTGCAGATGCACCTTGACCCCTGCCTGACCCTGAATCTAAGGAAGCACTGACCAATGCACTGCTGGACTATTACAGGGCCTTAAGCATCTTCCTGGTGCAGCCTGTGGCTTTCTAGATGCTCTGGACTACGACTCCTGCCAGAGGCGTTGCTAGGGGGGGCTGAGGGGGCTATAGCCCAGGAGCTACAACCTAAAGACCAGCTAGCCCCCAGTCCCGACAGTCTCAACATTCTCCTGTTATCCCACCATTAACTATGCTGGCTAGGGCCGATGGGAGTTTGTAGTCAGTGTTTTAAGTGAGGTAAGACATGTATGGGTACCCCTAATGTATCATGAAGCAATATTTGGGGGGAAGGTCCTAAGAAGCGTGTGGAGCAAGCTTAAAATCGCAAGTAGGTAAGAAACCTCTAAAGGACGTGGGGCCCTTGTAGTTAGTGGCCTAACAGAGATGTTTGAGGTATCGCACCTGTAATGAAAGGGAGTCAGATCAGTTTCACGCAGTGTGTTAAACATGATGAATGTGCAGTAAACACATTGACAAAAATAAACATATTCAAAGGAAGTCAAAGTGCATTCCAACCCCTCAGGCATTTTGCATGAAATACCGGAGACTAATATAATAATATTAAATAATTCTAATGACAACATTTAAATATAATGCATTTCAAAAATTAGAACATGTATCATATATGCTGTAGTGCCTCTTCTCCCCAGGGCTTAAAACGAAGCTCTCAGTGTTAAAACCAAAAATAAATATATAATGCCAAGCTCCCAGTACGCTTCCCAGTTATTTCACTGGGCACCTGCTTTAACGTTGGCAAGGCTACCTGTGGGGAGGGGAGTGAAACACACGGACCTAGTGTCTGTGTTAACACATATGCCCCCTCTTCATGAATGAGCTATGAAGCAGGGGATTTCATAACAGGTGGGGGACCTGGTTGCCCCCAATTAAGCTCAGGTACAATTGCAGGAAAACAAATGAAAATAAAGGTCCACAGGCTACTGCACTATATGCTCAAGCAGTGTTTCGGCAGTGCAGGGATGTGTATGCTGCAAGCACTGCGTGGCCGCAGTGTAGGCTGTGCAGACAGTAACGACTGTATTTTCTAACACCGACTGGCCTGGCCTCTCACTGACTCTGCCCCAACCTTTCAGAGACACATTTAATGTATGATACACTCTGCAACCACCCCAAAGATGTTTGGGGTCACTGGCCTCACATGCGACTCCCTCTTCCCCACTCTACAGATCATTTAGTGTTGATCTGATGTATGATATGACTGTCTCTACCCCAGCCCTAATAGCCTTTCAAGGGCGCTGGGCACACCCACTAAGAATAGAAAAAACATGCCCTCTGACAGAACATTTGAGACGTGAAGAGGCCAACATGTTGGAGTAGTAAAGAGGAACTGATTCCAATTCATAGTGAATGACTAGGCTAGTTATCCCCATGTTCTTTATTACTCCTAGTCCCATTCTTCCTCGTCACAGTCCAAGCGATGGGACCTCCTCACAAGTAAGCAGTGGGACAAAGAAGAGGGGCATGGGGTAATGTCTTTGGGATGGACATGAGCATGCCACTTTGTGATCTTGTAAAGTGACCACGTGTGTTGTGTTAGCCCCTTGTTAAATTCTAGGGGAAGTGTTCTACATACAAACATACCATTATGAGGGGGCTGCTGCATAGGCCTGGTACTGAGCGCCTTGTATACGGGAGCCAAACAGATGCCCACGGCCCTCCATATATTTCTAGGATGTATAGGTAGGTATGCAAATCAAGCACTGTACTAACAGCTGTGCACATCTCATTCCATGCCCACCATGGAAGACAGGGTTGGCACTGCCAGGACCGAACCGGGAGTTCTGCACCAGGCACCCACTCATCTTTCTATGTGCAATTGTAGCCTGCAATGCCCTCAGTTTTGGTGCCAGTATTTTAACCTGTGACTTTTTGGGTACAGAGTTATATACTCCAAAGAAAATGACATGCAAGGGGTGATATGGGTGGCATGCCTACGTATAATATTATGTAAGGTGAAGAGTTATACATTTCACTTGCAGCAGACCTGAGTTACACCTGTATGTGTTGGGCATTTTTGAGAAATGTATTGTCACTTATGTGAAATACTAATGAATCCCCTTGATTTTGATCAATGAAGATTGCCAACCAAATGGTCATTTGACCATTTCGATCCCTAGCCCGTGCCACACTCATTAAGCCACAGGTGGCAGTATTATGGTAAGTTGAGCATGCACAATCATATTTAGAACATGCGTGAACAGCCTTAGCATCTGCGCAAATGCAATGCAGCTCTGCAATGGTGCTAATGCCATTTCCGAATGAGCAAATGGCGTTTACACATTGCGCAAACCGTGATTGTGCACGCACAGTTTATCACAATTGTGAGGAGTTCGACAATCCACACAGTGGTTGAGTGCTCGCCTGGGCTGTATTGACACATCTGGAAAATGTGCAGGGCTAATCCGCACACATTTTTCTATGCTCACTGCACGACATACACATAGAGCCATATACTCTGGGTGGACGAAGCCTACAGTCGCGTCCACCCCTGTCATAGTTAGTTGGAATATGGCAGCCAGGTGTACATCTAGGCATCTCAGAAGGGGGAAGGAAAAACCTTCTGCCTGCCATGGCCAGCCTAATTAACTAACAAAGGCTCCATGGATCTGCCCTTTCCTTTGTTAGCTGCTGGTGGCAGCCTCACATACTAATAAGAGTTCATTCAAACAGGCCCACGGGAGGCGTATCATGGTCAGTGACCTGTCATGTCTGGAACTATGTGTTTACAGTAATCATCCCCGCAAGGGGACCCCATCCAGAAGTTACGAGTATGTGGTTTGGTGGAGACCAAAAGTCTGGTCCCGCAGCAGCTTCAAGGGAGACCTCCACTTTAATCAGGAACCACACAGAGCTTCATTAACTAAAGAGACCCTTTGATCCACAACAGACAGGAAGATGGATGGGACTTAGTATTACTTGTTTTCGCCCCTTTACCTTTTCCGTTGCAAAGTACTCTAGTTATGACCTCACACATACAAGAGAATGTTGGTGGGAACCCACGATTGGTTCAAGAGCACCTCCTTTGGGCAGATCATCTGAAGACTTCGCAAGGAGTAACACGAAAAATGTATTTGGACTCTGGCTGAAGGTACAGTCTGGCTTACAGCTTCTGCCAGTGATGAAAGACCAGTATTTTCAAAGAGGGAAGCAAGATCACTTCCCTAAATATCTCCCAAGAGGGAACAGAGGGAGATACTGAATCCAGAGGACCCTCCAGCATCTACAGAACCGGTACCCAGCCAGAATACAGCGTGCCCTGCTAGGCTCTGCAGCAAGCTTCCTAGGTTGGAAGTGCTAGAGAGTCTTTGAGCCAAACACAGGACAAGGCCGGTGCCTGCAAAACTCTCCTCAGCTTTGGGCCATTTGCCTTAAAGGATGACACAGGCCCAGTGAAGAAGCTAGGAGGAGTCCATCGACAAGCATCAACCAGCGTCCGTCTTAAAGGACATTTTCGAGCCAGTTGAGCCCCTCGAGCTGCAACCGACTACACTGTTGACTATTGTCACTCCGCAGTCGCTAACGTCATCCGAGACACCTCGACCAGTGCTTCAGACCCACCAACCAGCACTGAGACGATTACTGATCCTGAGACGCCATGTAGGCCAACCCGCAACCATCCGTCCAGCCTTGCTCGCTGAACTGCCTGCCACCTGATACCAGCATCTGTCTCCCATCTTGAACTCTGTCACAGGAGCTGCAAAGTGCCCTCAAACCAACTCTACCCTGTTGCGCATCAAGAACTTCTACAAGCACAAGGTACGTTGTGGTTCTGTCCCCCTGGTCCTTCTCTGAAGGACCCTAGTGACATTTTGCAACCCATTGCTCCCTTTGTGTCAAAACCAGGTATCCTTGAACTATTGCAATTATTTATTATACCGACTACCCCCCTCTCAGTATCCAGAGTGCATCCCTTTTCCTTCTTGAAACTGTCTGTCCTCTGCATTCCTTTACAGGGTGGGTTGTATTTTGTACTGTGCTAGAAATGTCTGTTGTGATAATAATAAAGTAGATATGTTTATACAACCTTGACTGGACAGTCCCTTTTATCATTGGGTAATGATTCTATTTTTGCTGAGTTGTAACTAACCAGCGATCCACGACCTTGCAGAGCTAAGCCTGCCGTCCCATCCATGTTACCAAAATTGGGCAAGGCGGTTTACAATTTGCTTGTGTTTCCAATCTGTTCAGATCCCTTCTGGCGTACTAGAGGTGTGGGGCTGATTGATGGTTTGGAAACCCATTTTCATCCCGGACCACTGGTGCCCGGAAGTTGATTTGTTACAAAAATACTGCCCTCTTTCTTTGTACCTATCAGCCTATGTCCTGGCCAGGTCACATTGACTTCTTTTCCAAAACTCAACTCCCAGAATGCACCTGGGCACAACCAGGGAACCAAGACCACAACCAGGACATTGGAACGGAGACCAGAAATGGAATGTACTGTGATTTTGTCTGCCCAGATGGAATCAGACACCCACACCAGACCCACCAACCCAAGACAGATACCGGGTTAACGGGGTGATTTAAAAATGGACTGAGAGTGAAAAAAGACTGCAGGGAGCAGAGGAGACACAGAAATCTTCCCCAAATCAAGTTGGAAACAAAGCTCACCGGCACCTGAGGAGAACCACAAAGAAAACGAGCAAGAGCACACGGCTGGTATGACGCAAATGGTGATTGACATGAGGGCGGGGTTAGAACCTTCTTAAAGACTTCAAGCGGACATCTCAACGCTCAGGGGATTAGCTTTGCCAGAGATTGGCCAAGGGGATTATGTGCCATGGAGGGCTAACAGGAGCCGGGATGAACTCCACCACAGGGTGGGCTGGGCTATAAAAGGCCAGCACGTGCAGAAGAGGCTGAATGGTGTTCGGGGGAGGTCAGGAGCAAAGTTGGACCAAGAGACCACTGAGGAGGGAGTGGCAGGTTGAGAACGATTCTGAGGAGACTGTTGGCGTGGCGTTCTGTGAGAGAGACGGTAAGGCGTTAGGTGCGAGAGGGTGGCACCAGTTGGGTTGTGTGTGTGAGTGAGAGACTGAATTAAAAGCTGAGAGTAGAAAGTGGGAGTTCAGAGTAGAGAAAGGAGGGAACTTGTGAGATGGACTGTGTGTGTGTCTGTAGGGAAGAAAGGGGGGAGTGGCATACAGGAGAGTAAGAGAAGGAGAGGCAGGGGTGGGAGAGATCAGAGACATGGATGGAGTTGGAGGCCAGAGATGGGAGAGGAGGGGGGGAGAGAGAGAGAGAGAGAGAGAGAGAGAGAGAGAGAGAGAGAGAGAGAGAGAGAGAGAGAGAGAGAGAGAGAGAGAGAGAGAGAGTGAAGGGATAGGGGGAGAGAGGTAAAACCAGGAAGCGGAGGATAGGAGAGGCAGAGACCAGTGGGAGGGTGGAGATGGGCGAAGTAGGAGATACCAGTAAGATTAGAGGAGGGGGGTGGAGAGAGAGGCAGGCCGAGAGAGACAGAGTGACAAGGAGGGCGAGGAGGGGGAGAGAACACGAGGAGCGTGTGTGAAAGGAAAGAGACAGAACGATCAGGGAAGTCCCTGCTGGGGAAGGTTAGAGCAGGCCTAGATGGACTCGGAGAACAGGCGCCACCTGCCAGTAGCTACAGTGAAGGAAGAAGCATGTGGGGAATAGGAAAGTCTTTGACAGGGAGGTGGGAGCCCACCTGGAGGCTGTGGTCAATGTCTGGGACAGTGACTAGTCTGAGAACCCCCAACTGAATTGGAAAATACATGGTTCTTTTTCTAATCAAAAGTTTACAAGCATTCCTTGTTGTACTTGTTTTGGAGCGAATTGTCACACAATACGACGAGGACCATTTCATTTGGCACAAACAACATCTCTTATTGTAGAGCTTGGAGGCAGAACGAAGCGCTATATAAAAACAGGATTTTTTTAGGGAAGGGCAAGGAACAAGACATGTCCGGGGATCTAGCAAGTGATGGCAGCCTGTATGCAAGTAGGCGCTATATCCATGCGGCCCGTTGCCAACTGTGCCGTAGCCGCTGGCAGCACTTTCCAACGGCTTGATTCCTAGGGCGGCTGCAGGCCATGGCTGTAGGAGATAGGCTGTAGCCCGCACGGGGAAGAGCAGTGTCTCATAATGGGACTGTTTTTATGACATTGTTGCGATCTTTTTGTATTCCGATTTTTATTGTTTAGAGCGCTTTCCATAAAATCCAGGAATAATTCCAAAAAACCTGCCAGTCCATTTTAGCTATCAATTAACTTAAAACAGAACCGGGCAATAATAATGATAAACGCCCGCCCTGCTTTGCTAATAACACGTCCGCAGCCCTTCGCGTCTGGAAACTCACGCGTCGGGACATGCTGAAGGGTTCTGCCAACCAGCTCCACGTTTGGCCGCGTGCACTGGCCACCGGTGGGTAGTCCGGCCCGGGCAGCAGTAGGGCCCGAGGAAGGCAGACACGGAACAATGCTAAGTGAATTCTAAAATACAGCTCGGCAACCGCTGGAGAGTCCGCACCACAGGCCCGCGCCAATTAAGGCAGCGGCTGCCAGCGGAATCGGAGCCAGGCTCGGAGCTGCGTTCCTGGGGTTAAGATCACTGGGAGAAAGGCACCGGTAATGGGAACTAGGGGGAAAACCACCACACTGCACAGGTCATCCGCACTCCCGCAACTCAAATAATCGATAATGGAAATCGTGTCTTTTTGCTCATTTCCCCTTTCTTGTTGGAATCGATTGTTGTCAAAGTGATGACGAGCGTAGCTGCCGACTGGCCAATCACTGGGGAGAGACACCTACCCCTCCTTCTTTCCTTTGGAGCCCCTGGGCCTTAAGCGCTGCATTATGTTGCTCGCCACGCTTTGCAGTGCTTGCACCCAGATGCAAGCCCAGGTAGCCTTTAATGAGGCAATGATGTAACCAGTGGTGGAAGTGTACTCTGGCTGCATCCAAAGAGGAGGGAGAGGGATGGCGGGACAGGTGGGATGGAGGGGCTGGGGGGAGCGCAGATAGGGCCGACCCGGATCACAGACCTTGGCTGAACTCTCAAGCAGGGATCTTAAGCCACTGTGCAAATTTGACCACTTAGACAACCTCAGTCCTCTAAATTCAGACAGAATCTAACCAACTGGCTCAGAGCAAAAGCTATCTAACCACGCTGACCCTCCTCTCTCCCTTGACGCCTTCTGGCGCCCACCAATCTGCTACTTGAATCGCTTACTATGTGCATGTATTACATCATGGATGTACTGAGTTCACTACTGTACATAACTGTATATTGTATCATGTCCAGATTATTTGTATATACACTCCCTATGACTACCTCGCACACTGGCACGCTGTTACCTTGCCACGTGTACTAGATCACCTGACCTACATTGTATATATCTGTATATATTGGTACGCTTTTGATCTCCCTGTATTATCACTGCATACCATGTACCTTGTACCATGTAACTAAGCTGAACATGTTCTTATCTCCTGCGCCCTTATGCCCCAGGGTCTGGTGCGCATTACAAATAATAAACTAAACTAAACTAAACTAAACTAAATCATCTTCCGGGGCACCAGTGGTCCAGGGGTGAATATCGGTTTCTAATCCATCAATCAGCCCCACACCTCTAGTACACCAGAAGGGAACTGAACCAGTGGTCGCAGTGTATGAATCCATGTGTGGTGGATCCATGGAGCCTTTGATATTTAATTAGGCTGGCCATGTCAACCTTCCCCCTTCCTGAGATGCTTTCATGCACTCCTGCCTATCACATTCCAGCTAAATGTGACAGGGAGGGCTGCACCTGTAGGCTGTGTCCCTCCAGAGTACACTTGACTATGTGATTGTTGTGCAGCGAGCATAGGAACATGTGGCTGGAAGAGCCCCATACATTTTCTGAGGTTGATCTCCCATCATTTAATGTCTTACAAAATTTCAAAAAAGCCCAGGCGAGTGCACACTTTCAGTGTGAATGGTCGAATTCCTCACAACCATTTACTTCCAAGTCTTACTCCGTACAAATAATTTGGATTTCAAGACCTACAGTAATAACGTCTTATAGAGTTTACTTACATAAAACACAAATTGCATAATGAAGCCACATGACAAAATGTAAATCCTTATAGCAAGATGTTAAGCCAAAACAATACCATTGTGGCTTTCATGTTCATATCCTGAATTGTAAACTATAAGTCGCAGAATGCAAGATAATGCCAACCTGACAAATCCAGTTATCCCCACTGTACTTTCAGTGATTTAAGATATGTAATAAAAGACGTTGTGTAATAATCTCAGATAGGTATGCAGATTCTTTGCAACAACCCCCCAGCCCCCCGCTCGTTGTTATTCATGATGTTGAAAAAATTCGATCAGTGACTTAAAGCAACTTTATTTTTTTTCATGACAAGATAATAGACATCAGAAATCATGGATACAAACACATCTTTAAATGGGTGCTTTGTGTTGCTCATTTTAACTATCACAGATTTGCAAGGTAACTGGTGCTTTGAGTTGGAAATGTTCCATCATGCATATGAAAGGCTCTGCCAGTGATAAAAGAAATGCGTTTGCAACTTGAGCACCTTAACGACCTGCAGAGCCACTGGACGCTGTGTGTCTGTCTGCCTAGCTTTGACTTGGGAATCTGGCAGTGCTTGAATGTCCAGCCTTAGCCGATTCTATATTTGACTCAGGAGAAAGGCAAAGCATCCAGGATGCTTTTCTTGAGCCTTTGAGCTAAAGGTACACTCTCTAAAAAGCAAAGAAACCAGGGATATGGCGTACCAATGATATATATTACGCTTCCTTCTCTGGATGTAACAAAAATTACACTGTAGGAGCAGCAAGGCAGCTGGAGGCTCCTACTGAGTGCAGCTGTAAGCCTTTGAGGAAGAGTCTGGCTAGGGGGCGGGGTACGCTCCTCAAGCGCCACTCTGGGTCTATCAGCGGTATTGGCAGAGCTGGATCAGGGATTCACAATGGTACCCTGTACATTTCTGGGGGGCTATGTACCAGGGTAAATGATGCACTAGCCAGCCTCATGGCATTCCTTGGTCTTGGGAGCGTGCTCCAAAATTAATGTTTAATAGGCACCCCGACCATGGTTCTGGGAGCCTATTTCGCAGTCCTGGGCCCAAAAAAGTCTCATCACCGTGCAATGTGACAACAAGCATTTCTTTCCCTGTTTGGGGAATAGAAATGCAAGAGCTCTGTGGTTAATGCTTTGTGGACCCTGTGCACACCTGTGACTATGGGCTGAGATGACTGGAGACATGTGAGCATGTACCTAAGGTGTTTTACCTTCAGCATCCAATTGTCTACGGTACTCCCGGTTCCCAAGTAAAGTTTAGGGGGCCTTGTGGTCTATGGCTAAATTGCTGAGTTGGACCCCAGATAACTAATTTCTAATCTTGGCTACAGCACTTCATGAAGAAATCCTCTGCCTAAATCATCAATATTTTTAATGTAAGAATCAGCTGAACATTGTGCTATCTGGATGGCCCCATTATCAATCCCCATATCGTTTTGTTTTCTGTAATGCGTTATTCACTGGACCCTCTCCCCACCACGACGCTGTTCTATGCATGGCACCTTCTAGCCATAATGCTTCTGCTGAACAAAAAGGTTCTCTGTAAAGTACTCCTCTGGGCTCAGCGCGTTTATATGAAATATCACAAATTAGCACCCTGCGGGTGGGAGCCGGCCAATCAGGAGGCTAGACACGTAGGCTGATACTCCCGATCTAGCCTGCTTTCCAAGCGGCCTGACCGCCGGCTTAACAGCCACCATCTTTCCCCACCCCCGCTTCCGCAGTCATTGTGCCCCCGGTCTCCAATCACCACCTATATGTTTGCTGCAGCGGCAGTTGCCACTGCAGCTCCTGCCGCTTCTCTTCTTGCTCTGTTTGGCCACCATGGAAAGGGAAGAGGGGCTCCATATGGAGCGCCTTCCTCAAACATGGCGGCCATGTATGCACAGTATTTTCATTCAATGAACGGGACGCTGCACACGTCCCATTCTTTGAATGAAAAGATTTTTTTTTTAACACCCAAGTTACCGCTTTGGTGCTAATGGCATTATGAACCCGTTCCATGGGCTAAACCGGGGGGGTAACGCCCCACTGCCCTCATTAGGACACTCTTGCTCTGCTCGGGCCTTTAACTTGGGCTGATGGGCTGTTCCCACGGTATAGCCCGAGGAACAGGTTAATAATTACATATTAATACATGTTCTTATGCATATAATGGCCAATATTGTGGACGTACAGACAGGGGAATCTGTAATATCCTAGTTCAGGGGTCTGCAACCTTTCCCCTCTCCACATGATTTGGACTACAACTCCCATCAAACCTAGCCAGCAAGTCAATGGTGAGGGTTCATCTGAGCTGTAGGGCAAAACATCTAGAAAGCAGCAGCTTGCATACTCCTGCCCTAGTTAATTCAGGGCTTATATTCACAACCCTAAAGTATGTCGTTTTGGGACATTGAAGGAAGTGCTATTAGAGCTTCATATGGAGGCCTATTTTAGAAATGAGGACGTTGGTATGCATCACCCCATCTGTGGTGACAGTGTTGACCTTTGTGCACTTTTGCTGCTTTCTTTAATGGTGATGCAGCAGGTGCAGAAAGGGTCAGAGAGAGCCAAGATGGCGGCACATAATTGAGTCAATTCATGTACAAAATTACATTCCGATGTGGGTCACTCGACGAATGCCCATGAAAACCAGTAAATTCAGGTCATTTTCCGGCGAAGAAGTAAACATGTTTTCTCACTCCTGGATAGGCAAACAGCCGGCCACGCTAATTAAAAACATAGGATGGTGAAGAAAAAATGTCATAGAACGGGAAGTCAGAGATCTGGGCTACGATTGCATAATGAAGTTACTTTGCTACTTTTCTCTCCCACAATAACACATCAGAATGTCAGGGAATGAAAAAGCAGCGCCCTGTTAACATCTCAGAGCAGGACTGTATGGACACTATAGAGCAGAAATGTGTGGGAATCCTGGTGTGAAAGTGTTGGCCAAACAAGTGTCTGCAAATCAATTAGCAGCATTATGGGAGCACCCAAGAGCAGCGGTGGGGAGATTCACTGTGCAGAGGAACAAGGCACCCAGAATCCTTAAACATGGCAGGGAAATCACGGAGCAGCGCCGAGGAGTCCGAGCAGCCTTGCATGCAAGCCAGGGGGTGGCATTGTGGGGAGATGATGCTACTTAACTTAGAGAGCAACTAAACAAGCACTGTAAGAAATTAACAGGGCGGCATTCAGTGAAATCAGACTGACCTTGTGGAAATGGCGAGGAGCACACATGTCAGTATCAGGGCTAAGTCAGAGCAGCTATTTCAGTGAAGCATAGAGCAGCATTCTGGGGAATGCACAAGGAAATACATAAGCAAAAGCAGCATTGTGGGGTGCCCAGGCAAGATAGTGGGGGCATCATGAAGAAAGGACCCATCTCTCTGTGGCGTTGATACCCACACGTGCCTTGATGCGTCTCCTCATGTATCATGGATGCCTTTGCCTAGAACACAATTGGATTCCTATGTTACCATACTATGTGCTAGCACCCTGATACCTACGGTTCTGGGCGCTGTCAACAAATTAAATAAACAAATACATTACATAAATGGATGCTTAAAAGGAAACACACAATGCTGCGGGGTGCCACATTTCGATCAAAGGATTTGTCTGGCCAAGTGCAAGGGGCGATAGCTGGTGGCAAGAGCCAAGGAAAGGATCTGAGAGTAACCACTGACAATAAGCTGAGCAGGAGCACAAACTGTAACCACTGACAATAAGCTGAGCAGGAGCGCAAACTGTAACCACTGACAATAAGCTGGGCAGGAGCACATACTGTAACCACTGACAATAAACTGAGCAGGAGCACATAGTGTAACCACTGACAATAAGATGGGCAGGAACGCATACTGTAACCACTGACAATAAGCTGAGCAGGAGCACATAGTCTAACCACTGACAATAAGCTGAGCAGGAGCACATAGTGTAACCACTGACAATACGCTGAGCAGGAGCACATAGTGTAGCCACTGACAATAAGCTGGGCAGGAACGCATACTGTAACCACTGACAATAAGCTGAGCAGGAGCACATAGTGTAACCACTGACAATAAGCTGAGCAGGAGCACATAGTGTAACCACTGACAATAAGCTGGGCAGGAACGCATACTGTAACCACTGACAATAAAATGAGCAGGAGCACATAGCGTAACCACTGACAATAAGCTGAGCAGGAGCACATAGTGTAACCACTGACAATAAGCTGAGCAGGAGCACATAGTGTTATGACTTGATTTAACCATAAATTATAAGAGGCATAGATCGAAACATTAGAGACAGTTTTAAAATAGTATGTAGTCAAGCCAAGCAGTATTCAAATATTACAGTCATGAATGTTACCAAAGAACTGTAGTACGAATATTAATTGAGTATTCTCCCTGATGATGTATTCCGTGGAGTGCGAAACATGTTGGTACAGCAAAGAGTTGTGAACTTCTTTAACATTGTGAAAGATTGCTGCTTGAACATTTCTGTCAGAAAAGGGAGGTGTCTATGGGCATTGTGTGCTTTTAAAAGACTGATGCACCAAAGAAATGTGTTAATTTGTAAAGGCTTTTGGTCAGTGATTCCATTGTTGGCGAACCACAGGTTCAGAAGAAGTTACTATGGATGATATTTGTAAATATTTAGATTTCTTTCCTCACACTGCATGAAAATGATTATTAGCAACTTATTAGAATATCATTCCCAATTCTTTTGAAAGAAAGAAAACCAGTATTGACAAGGCAAACACCTTTGGCTGTTGTGTGGGCAGTAAGTGCGGCAGCCTTGTCGGCAGAGATCAACCTGCTTCCTCATTTTGGGCACAGGACATCAAGTGCAGACCTCGGTACGTGTTGCCGCCTAATCCAGCTCCCTAGTACTGATGATATGAGACCAGTCTGAGAATTCTATATGCTGTAGATGTTGAACACTTGCCGACACACGTATTACCTGCCTGCCCCCACCACCACCATCCCCGAGCACAGGACGGTGGTTGGTACGTTCCATAGCCTTACAGCCAGCACAGCTATCACTGATTACGCTGCCATAGGGCAGTGGATCAGGCTGGGGGCTACAGCTTTGCAACCACAAAGTTCAACCAACGCCCTCCCCCGAGCACAGGAGGGCAGGTGCAGACTTCTGTGGGTAGAAGATTCTGCAGCCTTGCACCCATCACACAGATCATGCATCTCTTTACCCCGAGCACAGGAGGGCACATGCAGACCTGTGTGGGAGAAGGCTCTACAGTTTTGCACCCAGCGCACAGATCATGCATCTCTATAGCATGAGCACAGGAGGGCAGGTGCAGGCCTCTGTGGGTAGAAGATTCTGCAGCCTTGCACCCATCACACAGATCATGCATCTCTATACCCCGAGCACAGAAGGGCACATGCAGACTTGTGTGGGAGAAGGCTCTACAGTTTGGCACCCAGCGCACATATCATGCATCTCTATAGCATGAGCACAGGAGGGCAGGTGCAGGCCTCTGTGGGTAGAAGATTCTGCAGCCTTGCACCCATCACACAGATCATGCATCTCTAAACCCCGAGCACAGGAGGGCACATGCAGACCTGTGTGGGAGAAGGCTCTACAGTCTTGCACCCAGCGTACAGTTCATGCATCTCTATAGCATGAGCACAGGAGGGCAGGTGCAGGCCTCTGTGGGTAGAAAGTTCTGCAGCCTTGCATCCAGCACACAGATCATACATCTCTATACCCTGAGCACACAAGGGCACATGCATACCTGTCTGGTAGAATGCTCTGCAGTCATGCACCCAGCACACAGATCATGCATCTCTATACCCTGAGCACAGGAAGGCACATGCATACCTGTGTAGTCAGAAGGTTCTGCAGCCTTGCACCCAGCACACAGATCATTCATCTCTATACCCTGAGCACTGGAGGGCACATGCAGACCTGTCTGGTAGAGGGCACTGCAATCTTGCACCCACCACACAGTTCATGCATCTCTATACCCTAAGCACAGGAGGGCAGGTGCAGACCTGTGTGGTAGAAGGTTCTGAAGCCTTACATCAGCACACATATCATGCATCACAATACCCAGAGCACAGGAGGGCAGGTGCAGACCTGTGTGTTAGAAGGCTCTGCAGTCTTGCACCCAGCACACAGATCATGCATCTCTATACCCGGAGCACAGGAGGGAACATGCAGACCTGTGTGGAAGAAGGTTCTGCAGCATTGAATTCAGCACACAGATCATGCATATCTACACCCTGACCACAGGAGGCAGGTGAAGACTTCAGTGGGTTCTGCAGCCTTACTCCAGCACACAGATCATGCTATACCCTAAGCACATGAGGGCGCGTGCAGACCTGTGTGGTAGAAGGCACTGCAGTGTTGCACCCAGCACACAGATCATGCATCTCTATACCATGAGCACAGGAAGGCACATGCAGACCTGTGCAGTCAGAAGGTTCTGCACCCTTGCACCCAGCGCACAGATCCTGCATCACTATACCCTGAGCACTGGAGGGCACATGCAGACCTGTGTGGGTAGAAGGTTCTGCAGTCCTGCACCCAGTGCACGGATCATTCATCTCTATACCCTGTGCACAGGAGGGCACTTCAGACCTGTGTGGTATAAGACTCTGCAGCCTAACACCAGCACACAGATCATGCATCTCTATACCCTAAGCACAGGAGGGCGCGTGCAGACCTGTGTGTTAGAAGGCCCTGCAGTGTTGCATCCAGCGCACAGATCATGCATCGTTATACCCTGAGCACAGGAGGGCGCGTGCATACCTGTGTGGTAGAAGGCTCTGCAGCCTTGCACCCAGCACACGGATCATACATCTCTATATCTTAAGCACAGGAGTGCAGGTGCAGACCTCTGTGGGTAGAAAGTTCTGCAGCCTTGCACCCAGCACACAGATCATGCATCTCTATACCCGGAGCACAGGAGGGAACATGCAGACCTGTGTGGTAGAAGGTTCTGTAGCCTTGAATTCAGCACACAGATCATGCATCTCTATACCCTGAGCACAGGGGGGCAGGTGCAGAATTCTGTGGGTAGAAGGTTCTGAGCCTTGCACCCATCACACAGATCATGCATCTTTATACCCTGAGCACAGGAGTGCACATGCATACCTGTGTGATGGAAGGCTCTGCAGTCTTGCACCCAGCACACAGATCATGCATCTCTATACCCTGAGCACACAAGGGCACATGCAGACCTGTGCAGTCAAAAGGTTCTGCAGCCTTGCACCCAGCACACAGATCCTGCATCTCTATACCCCGAGCACAGGAGGGCACATGCAGACCTGTGTGATAGAAGGTTCTGCAGCCTTGCACCCAGCGCACAGATCCTGCATCTCTATACTCTGCGCACAGGAGGGCACATGCAGACCGGTGTGGTAGAAGGTTCTGTAGCCTTGCACCCAGCGCACAGATCCTGCATCTCCATACCCCGAGCACAGGAGGGCACGTGCAGACCTGTGTGGTAGAATGTTCTGCAGCCTTGCATCCAGCGCACAGATCCTGCATCTCTATACTCTGCGCACAGGAGGGCACATGCAGACCTGTGTGTTAGAAGGTTCTGCAGTCTTGCACCCAGCGCACAGATCCTGCATCTCCATACCCCGAGCACAGGAGGGCACATGCAGACCTGTGTGGTAGAAGGTTCTGTAGCCTTGCACCCAGCGCACAGATCCTGCATCTCCATACCCCGAGCACAGGAGGGCACGTGCAGACCGGTGTGGTAGAAGGTTCTGCAGCCTTGCATCCAGCGCACAGATCCTGCATCTCTATACTCTGCGCACAGGAGGGCACATGCAGACCTGTGTGTTAGAAGGTTCTGCAGTCTTGCACCCAGCGCACAGATCCTGTATCTCCATACCCCGAGCACAGGAGGGCACATGCAGACCTGTGTGGTAGAAGGTTCTGCAGCCTTGCACCCAGCACACAGATCCTGCATCTCTATACCCCGAGCACAGGAGGGCACATGCAGACCTGTGTGATAGAAGGTTCTGCAGCCTTGCATCCAGCGCACAGATCCTGCATCTCTATACTCTGCGCACAGGAGGGCACATGCAGACCTGTGTGTTAGAAGGTTCTGCAGTCTTGCACCCAGCGCACAGATCCTGCATCTCCATACCCCGAGCACAGGAGGGCACATGCAGACCTGTGTCGGCAGAAGGTTCTGCAGCCCTGCACCCAGCACACAGAGCATGCATCTGCATACCCTGAGCACAGGAGGGCAGGTACCGACCTCTGTGGGTAGAAGGCTCTGCAGTCTTAAACCAGCACACAGAGCATGCATCTCTATACCCTGAGCACACAAGGGCACATGCATACCTGTCTCGTACAGTCTTGCACCCAGCACACAGATCATGCATCTCTATACCATGAGCACAGGAAGGCACATGCAGACCTGTGCAGTCAAAAGGTTCTGCAGCCTTGCACCCAGCACACAGATCCTGCATCTCTATACCCCGAGTACAGGAGGGCACATGCAGACCTGTGTGATAGAAGGTTCTGCAGCGTTGCACCCAGCGCACAGATCCTGCATCTCTATACTCTGCGCACAGGAGGGCACATGCAGACCTGTGTGTTAGAAGGTTCTGTAGCCTTGCACCCAGCGCATAGATCCTGCATCTCCATACCCCGATCACAGGAGGGCACATGCAGACCTGTGTGGTAGAAGGTTCTGCAGCCTTGCACCCAGCGCACAGATCATGCATCTCTATACCCTGCGCACAGGAGGGCACATGCAGACCTGTGTAGGCAGAAGGTTCTGCAGCCTTGCACCCAGCACACAGAGCATGCATCTGCATACCCTGAGCACAGGAGGGCAGGTACCGACCTCTGTGGGTAGAAGGCTCTGCAGTCTTAAACCAGCACACAGAGCATGCATCTCTATACCCTGAGCACACAAGGGCACATGCATACCTGTCTCGTACAGTCTTGCACCCAGCACACAGATCCTGCATCTCCATTCCCCGAGCACAGGAGGGCACATGCAGACCTGTGTGGTAGAAGGTTCTGCAGCCTTGCACCCAGCGCAGAGATCCTGCATCTCCATACCCCGAGCACAGGAGGGCACATGCAGACCTGTGTGGTAGAAGGTTGTGCAGCCTTGCACCCAGCGCACAGATCATGCATCTCTATACCCCGAGCACAGGAGGGCACATGCAGACCTGTGTGGTAGAAGGTTCTGCAGCCTTGCACCCAGCGCAGAGATCCTGCATCTCCATACCCCGAGCACAGGAGGGCACATGCAGACCTGTGTGGTAGAAGGTTCCGCAGCCTTGCACCCAGCGCACAGATCCTGCATCTCTATACTCTGCGCACTGGAGGGCACATGCAGACCTGTGTGTTAGAAGGCTCTGCAGTCTTGCACCCAGCACACAGATCCTGCATCTCTATACCCTGCGCACAGGAGGGCACATGCAGACCTGTGTAGGCAGAAGGCTCTGCAGTCTTGCACCCAGCGCACAGATCATGCATCTCTATACCCTGCGCACAGGAGGGCACATGCAGACCTGTGTGGTAGAAGGTTCTGCAGCCTTGCACCCAGCGCAGAGATCCTGCATCTCCATACCCCGAGCACAGGAGGGCACATGCAGACCTGTGTGGTAGAAGGTTCCGCAGCCTTGCACCCAGCGCACAGATCCTGCATCTCTATACCCTGCGCACAGGAGGGCACATGCAGACCTGTGTAGGCAGAAGGTTCTGCAGCCTTGCACCCAGCACACAGAGCATGCATCTGCATACCCTGAGCACAGGAGGGCAGGTACCGACCTCTGTGGGTAGAAGGCTCTGCAGTCTTAAACCAGCACACAGAGCATGCATCTCTATACCCTGAGCACACAAGGGCACATGCATACCTGTCTCGTACAGTCTTGCACCCAGCACACAGATCATGCATCTCTATACCATGAGCACAGGAAGGCACATGCAGACCTGTGCAGTCAAAAGGTTCTGCAGCCTTGCACCCAGCACACAGATCCTGCATCTCTATACCCCGAGTACAGGAGGGCACATGCAGACCTGTGTGATAGAAGGTTCTGCAGCCTTGCACCCAGCGCACAGATCCTGCATCTCCATTCCCCGAGCACAGGAGGGCACATGCAGACCTGTGTGGTAGAAGGTTCTGCAGCCTTGCACCCAGCGCAGAGATCCTGCATCTCCATACCCCGAGCACAGGAGGGCACATGCAGACCTGTGTGGTAGAAGGTTCCGCAGCCTTGCACCCAGCGCACAGATCCTGCATCTCTATACTCTGCGCACTGGAGGGCACATGCAGACCTGTGTGTTAGAAGGCTCTGCAGTCTTGCACCCAGCACACAGATCCTGCATCTCTATACCCTGCGCACAGGAGGGCACATGCAGACCTGTGTAGGCAGAAGGCTCTGCAGTCTTGCACCCAGCGCACAAATCCTGCATCTCTATACCCCTAGCACAGGAGGGCACATGCAGACCTGTGTGGTAGAAGGCTCTGCAGCCTTGCACCCAGCACACAGAGCATGCATCTCTATACCCTGAGCACAGGAGGGCACATGCAGACCTGTGTGTTAGAAGGCTCTGCAGTCTTGCACCAAGCGCACAGATCCTGCATCTCCATACCCCGAGCACAGGAGGGCACATGCAGACCTGTGTGTTAGAAGGTTCTGCAGCCTTGCACCCAGCGCCCAGATCATGCATCTCTATACCCCGCGCACAGGAGGGCACATGCAGACCTGTGTGTTAGAAGGTTCTGCAGTCTTGCACCCAGCGCACAGATCCTGCATCTCCATACCCCGAGCACAGGAGGGCACATGCAGACCTGTGTGGTAGAAGGTTGTGCAGCCTTGCACCCAGCGCACAGATCATGCATCTCTATACCCTGCGCACAGGAGGGCACATGCAGACCTGTGTAGGCAGAAGGTTCTGCAGCCCTGCACCCAGCACACAGAGCATGCATCTGCATACCCTGAGCACAGGAGGGCAGGTACCGACCTCTGTGGGTAGAAGGCTCTGCAGTCTTAAACCAGCACACAGAGCATGCATCTCTATACCCTGAGCACACAAGGGCACATGCATACCTGTCTCGTACAGTCTTGCACCCAGCACACAGATCATGCATCTCTATACCATGAGCACAGGAAGGCACATGCAGACCTGTGCAGTCAAAAGGTTCTGCAGCCTTGCACCCAGCACACAGATCCTGCATCTCTATACCCCGAGTACAGGAGGGCACATGCAGACCTGTGTGATAGAAGGTTCTGCAGCCTTGCACCCAGCGCACAGATCCTGCATCTCCATTCCCCGAGCACAGGAGGGCACATGCAGACCTGTGTGGTAGAAGGTTCTGCAGCCTTGCACCCAGCGCAGAGATCCTGCATCTCCATACCCCGAGCACAGGAGGGCACATGCAGACCTGTGTGGTAGAAGGTTCCGCAGCCTTGCACCCAGCGCACAGATCCTGCATCTCTATACCCTGCGCACAGGAGGGCACATGCAGACCTGTGTAGGCAGAAGGCTCTGCAGTCTTGCACCCAGCGCACAGATCATGCATCTCTATACCCTGCGCACAGGAGGGCACATGCTGACCTGTGTAGGCAGAAGGTTCTGCAGCCTTGCACCCAGCACACAGAGCATGCATCTGCATACCCTGAGCACAGGAGGGCAGGTACCGACCTCTGTGGGTAGAAGGCTCTGCAGTCTTACACCAGCACACAGAGCATGCATCTCTATACCCTGCGCACAGGAGGGCGCATGCAGACCTGTGTGGTAGAAGGCTCTGCAGTCTTGCACCCAGCGCACAAATCCTGCATCTCTATACCCCTAGCACAGGAGGGCACATGCAGACCTGTGTGGTAGAAGGCTCTGCAGCCTTGCACCCAGCACACAGAGCATGCATCTCTATACCCTGAGCACAGGAGGGCACATGCAGACCTGTGTGGTAAAAGGCTCTGCAGTCTTGCACCCAGCGCACAGATCATGCATCTCCATACCCCTAGCACAGGAAGGCACATGCAGACCTGTGTAGTAGAAGGCTCTGCAGCCTTGCACCCAGCGCACAGATCCTGCATCTCTATACCCTGCGCACAGGAGGGCACATGCAGACCTGTGTGGTAGAAGGCTCTGCAGCCTTGCACGCAGCACACAGAGCATGCATCTCTATACCCTGCGCACAGGAGGGAACATGCAGACCTGTGTGGTAGAAGGCTCTGCAGCCTTGCACCCAGCACACAGAGCATGCATCTCTATACCCTGCGCACAGGAGGGAACATGCAGACCTGTGTGGTAGAAGGCTCTGCAGCCTTGCACGCAGCACACAGAGCATGCAACTCTATACCCTGCGCACAGGAGGGAACATGCAGACCTGTGTGGTAGAAGGCTCTGCAGCCTTGCACGCAGCACACAGAGCATGCATCTCTATACCCTGCGCACAGGAGGGAACATGCAGACCTGTGTGGTAGAAGGCTCTGCAGCCTTGCACGCAGCACACAGAGCATGCATCTATATACCCTGCGCACAGGAGGGAACATGCAGACCTGTGTGGTAGAAGGCTCTGCAGCCTTGCACGCAGCACACAGAGCATGCATCTCTATACCCTGCGCACAGGAGGGAACATGCAGACCTGTGTGGTAGAAGGCTCTGCAGCCTTGCACGCAGCACACAGAGCATGCATCTCTATACCCTGCGCACAGGAGGGAACATGCAGACCTGTGTGGTAGAAGGCTCTGCAGCCTTGCACGCAGCACACAGAGCATGCATCTCTATACCCTGCGCACAGGAGGGAACATGCAGACCTTTGTGGTAGAAGGCTCTGCAGCCTTGCACGCATCACACAGAGCATGCATCTCTATACCCTGCGCACAGGAGGGAACATGCAGACCTGTGTGGTAGAAGGCTCTGCAGCCTTGCACGCAGCACACAGAGCATGCATCTCTATACCCTGCGCACAGGAGGGAACATGCAGACCTGTGTGGTAGAAGGATCTGCAGCCTTGCACGCATCACACAGAGCATGCATCTCTATACCCTGCGCACAGGAGGGAACATGCAGACCTGTGTGGTAGAAGGCTCTGCAGCCTTGCACGCAGCACACAGAGCATGCATCTCTATACCCTGCGCACAGGAGGGAACATGCAGACCTGTGTGGTAGAAGGATCTGCAGCCTTGCACGCAGCACACAGAGCATGCATCTCTATCTTCCGAGCACTGCAGCTCATTTGCAGACCTCCAAGGGCAGTTGATTCCACAGTCTTCACGCAGCAGTGAGTTCACGCATCTCACCCCACACAGCACAAGAGAGCAGGATAGTAATTCCTTGGGCATTATGTTCTGCATTCTTGTACCCAGAAACAAGAACCCACACATCGTTCTGCACAATACTGCAGAACAGGCACGTACTTCAGTAGGCAGCCTTGCAGCTGGCACAGAGATTACCTTATTCTCTCCCCATGGCATGAGAGTGCGGGTTCAGACCTCTGTGGGCATTGCATTCCACAATCTTGCAGCCAGCACATAGATTACCTTACTCTCTCCCCGTGGCATGAGAGTGCAGGTTCAGACCTCTGTGGGCATTGCATTCCCCAATCTTGCAGCCAGCACAGAGATTACCTTACTCTGTCCCCGTGGCATGAGAGTGTAGGTTCAGACCTCTGTGGGCATTGCATTCCACAATCTTGCAGCCAGCACAGAGATTACCTTACTCTCTCCCCGTGGCATGAGAGTGTAGGTTCAGACCTCTGTGGGCATTGCATTCCACAATCTTGCAGCCAGCACAGAGATTACCTTACTCTCTCCCCGTGGCATGAGAGTGCAGGTTCAGACCTCTGTGGGCATTGCATTGCACAATCTTGCAGCCAGCACAGAGATTACCTTACTCTCTCCCTGTGGCATGAGAGTGTAGGTTCAGACCTCTGTGGGCATTGCATTCCACAATCTTGCAGCCAGCACAGAGATTACCTGAGATAGCCTATCTTGCTTTTCAAAGCACATGAGAGCAGCTCCAGACCTCGGTGAGCAATACGTTCCACAATCCTTCCCCCCCAGCATAGAGATAACCTATTACCTCCACGTCCCTCTTCCTAGTCCAAGTACTTAACTCTGAGGCCCCGACTCCATTGCAGGAACCCCTTTTCAATTTCTTTTCTTTGGCAGTATACTACCTCCCACTTACCCATGAACACCAGTGTGCTCTAGCGCCTTGAAGCATCTCTTGTGCTAGATGGAATTAGAAATAACGATTTCGGACCCAAGTAACCGGACAGACTCAAAGAAAACGGCAAAGCACTATTTTATTATTAGCATAAAGTAAAGTAGGGCAATATGGCCAACAACAAGCTGTAGTTCACGCACTCACACCCACATTTAGTTATACCAAGTTTTTATACCTTAATGTTCGTCAGCTATGACATCATCCAATGTGGCAAACTGTAAAACCTAGGGACAGATTGGTTAAGGGGACATTTGAACCTGTAGTATGTATACATGTTAATAGCACCACTGGCTGCCACTTATCGGTTAGGCACCCCTCCAACCACCTCTAAATACGTATAACACTGATTATAGCAGAAAAATGGCAGCGGGTTGGTCTTTGCAGCGTTGTATAGCATGTTGCTATATAGACCCTCTGATTGGTTGGCATGCTTTCCGAACGTTGGCCTTCCAGCTCGTAAGCAGCACGTATGCAAAATGGACCCCAAATGCCGAGAGTAACATCAGACTACTTCCCACTCTCTCAATTAGTCCATCATCTCTCATCAGTCCGGACCTAAGCAAAGGCATCTCCTTTGTAGTTGACTTTGCAGACTGTTGTTGATTCTGGGGTTTTTAAGGGAGTGTAGGCACACCATTATCTTCATCTGGAGCTTAATGAATAGCCCTTGTTTTCGACTTCTGAATCATGTGTGAGGAGACCACAAATGTGTCCATTTTAACCTTCTATTTACTGCTATTTGATTCAATTGTGCTGTGTGTCATTGCACTTCTCAGCCTCTGAAGACGTGCTCATCCCACCTTGCATAGGCCTTTCACACCTTTAATTGTCCAATACTTGGCTCCTGCAGATGTTTTGTACCTTACTTAATTTAAGATAAATAAGTCTTATGTACATGGCGTATCCTTCTGACTCCCTTTGTGCCTTGCAATTATTCCTTGAAATAGCATCCTTGATCCCAGGCCAATGTACGCCTCTTTAGTCCTCACACAAAGCAGTTCTTCCAGCGTCTCATGTCTCCGCAGCCCCGGTCTATCTCTAAGGTAGCTTGATTGGTTTTAACATATGTCCGGCATCAATCTTTCCATCATGACCGTCCCAACCACATTATGACTTCTTCTACAGCAAGCTTATATATGTCTCATCTATGTTGTGTTTCTGTATATATATATATATCTGTATTAATCAGCAAGTTACTTTATCTCCTTTGCATATATGATTTCTACCTATTTGATTACATGTTTCTCTTGTTACTTCGGTTACATCATTATTCCTAAGTATTTGCAAATCGTTTCAGTGCATCTTTGTGTCTTTCCTTTATTACATCATTCTTTCCTCATCAGACTTCACTTCCAATGGTTTGTGCCAACATCCTTCCACCCTTTCAGTACGAGGGTACCTTCTATACGGTTGTCTGAGTGCATATCATCTCTCATACAGTCGATGTGGTATTGGGATAATACCTGGTGTCCCACATAGGGCTATTCTGCTTTTCCAGTATGACAGGGTGAGGGGGCGGGTGCTAGGGATGAAGTATCCACATGATCCTCTACGCCAGTTAAACATTTCCTGTCCTGTGGCCAAGGTTTTCCTTCTTTCTGGTGCGGGCACCAGAGAGCTTTGTCTGCTGGCCCTAAGGGGGAGTCCCTTGGCTAGGTGGCGGTTTCTGCCCTGAGGGGGCACCCTCCTGGTTTTCTTGCAGGGCTGGAGCTCCAGTTGAGCGCTGGGGGATCTGGCAGGTGGGGAGCCGAGGTGGTTTTGGTGCCGGCCCCTCTGGGCTCCGGCACTGGTGGGAGGGGCTAGCTCTGTGCTCTTGTTCCTTCTGTTATGGACTGCTGCCTGGTGTCCTGTTGTTGCGGCCCTCCCATCCCCAGAGTGTGGCTTCTGTGTGGCAGGCCTGCTCCGGCTAAGGCGGGCCACATGCCCTTGCTTCCTGATGGTGCCCGAGTGGGTAGCTGGGGCCGAGCAGTCTTCGTGGGCCTGGGATGTCCACAGCTGTTGCAGCAGGCGGCTTCCCTCTGTTGTTCAGTGCCGGCTCTGGCTGCCACCCCTCCCGTTTGTCCACTCCCGGGTTCCAGTGCAGGTATGTTGGGCTTCGGCTGCCAGTGGGTGTCGGTGCCCTTGGCTCCCTGCCGCTGTCATTTGCCTGGGGACGGTTGGCTGTGCAGTGGTTTTTTGGAGCCCCCCCGTGGAGGCTCTGTTTGGCTGCTGGTGCTTGGGGCTGTGGGCCCCTGGCAGTGCTTTGTGGGGCAGGTTGGTGGGGCCTTTCTTGGTCTTCTGTGTTGGCACCACATGGGTCAGGTTTTGAGGCATGGGTTGCCTTCTTTGCTCTGTTTTTTGTCGCGTTCTCCGCGGTGTGTGGGCTCACTCCTGCTTGATTGAGCACTATGGTAGAGGCACTCTTTCCATCTTCCCCAGCTGGTCTCCACATCTTCTTGGCCTGGATTTGGTCCTGGATGGTTTTCGTCTTGGTTTCCACCGCTGTGGCTTTTTGTGAGCTCTGTGTGGTTTGGGGGAATGTTGGTGGCGGTTCTGTTACGTTTGAGGTTGTGTAGGGTCATCCGCGGGTGGTCTGACCTATGGGTAATGCCCGGCTTTATAATACTGTGTGCTGAATGTGTGTCTCCAATTCTGTGCCTTTGCCTGTTCGCCTGAGGGCTCTGTTTGTCAGGGAGCTGTTCCATATGCTTGTGTGCTGTTGCCCCTGGGCCTCCCCGCTGGGGTGTTGTGCACTGGAGTGTTGCTCAGGGCTTGTCTGATGGCTGTCGGAGAGATGCACCTGGGTTGGATTGGTGAGCCTCCATTGTTGGGTTGTCTCCCCTTGTTTCACGCTCTGCATGTTTTTTTCGTATCCACTGCGGTTGCTTCCGACATGTTTTACATGTTTCATGTTGCAGTGCATTATGGTTGTTATATTGCCATGTTCTCTCTCCATTGAATTTACTTCACGGCTCTTCTCGCCTCTCGCCCTCTGCTCACATGCAGGTTCTGTTTGCCAAACTGTTGTGTTTCGTGGTGGGGTCCAGCTGATGCTGCACCTTATTTTGTTGGCCGTCAGCTTGGTTTTGCTGTGTCTCGGCGTCCCCTGTGCTTCATTGGTGTCTGTTTCCTCTGGCGTCCGCCAAACACCCTTCTTGGCATTTTTCTGGATTTGAGCATCCCCCACCCCTGAGCAGAAGAGTTCAGGCTCATACCTCTATGGGCAGTACATTCCCCAGTCTTGCAGCCAGCACAGAGATAACCTATCTCGCTCCCCAGAGCACGAGAGAATAGGTTCAGACCTTTGTGGCCAGCACATTGAGCAATCGTGTACTCACCAATATAAGCTATCTCCCTCGCTGGAGCATCAGAGAGCAGCTTCAGACGTCGGTGAGTAATATGTTCCATAATCTTTCACGCAGCACAGAGGTAACCAATATCCCTCCCCAGGGCACAAGAGAGCAGGCTCAGACCTCTGTGGACACTACGTTCTGCAGTCTTGGACCCTTCACAGAGACAACCTATCACACTCCCTAGAGGACGGGAGAGCAAACTCAGGCCTCTGGACAGTACTTACTGTAATCTTGCACCCAACAAGGAGATCATCTCGCTCCCTAGATCACGAGAGAGGAGCATTAGACCTCTGTGGCAGGTATGCGCCACAATCTTGCACCCAACACAGAGATAATCTATCTTGCTCCCCAGGGAATGAAAAAGCAGACTCAGATATCTATGGGTAAATCATTCCCCAGTCTTGCACCCTGAACAGAGAAAGCCTATATAATTCCTCAGATCATGGGAGAGCAGAGTCAGACCTCTGTGGGAACTCCATTCCACAATCTTGTAGCCAGCACACAGATAACCTATCTCGTCCCCCAGATCATGGGAGAGCAGAGTCAGACCTCTGTGGGAACTCCATTCCACAATCCTGCACCCTGCACAGAGATAACCTATCCCGTCCCCCAGATCATGGGAGAGCAGAGTCGGACCTCTGTGGGAACTCCATTCCACAATCTTGCACCCTGCACAGAGATAACCTATCTCGTCCCCCAGATCATGGGAGAGCAGAGTCAGACCTCTGTGGGAACTCCATTCCACAATCCTGCACCCTGCACAGAGATAACCTATCCCGTCCCCCAGATCATGGGAGAGCAGAGTCGGACCTCTGTGGGAACTCCATTCCACAATCTTGCACCCTGCACAGAGATAACCTATCTCGTCCCCCAGATCATGGGAGAGCAGAGTCAGACCTCTGTGGGAACTCCATTCCACAATCTTGTAGCCAGCACCGAGATAACCCATCTATCTCCCAGAGCACAAGAGAGCAGCTTTAGACCTCAGTGAGCAATAGGTTCTGCAGTCTTGGGCCCATCACAGAGATAACCTATCCTTCACCACAGAGCACCAGATCAGGCTTAGACTTCAGTGGGAGGTAGGTTCTGTAATCTTGCACCCATCATAGAGACCACCTATGTCACTCCCCAGAGCACGGGAGAGCAAACTCAGACGTATGTGGGAAGTACATGCCACAAACTTGCACCCAGCACAGAGATAAACTATCTCATTCCTCTGAGCCTGAGACAGCAGGCTGGCACCTCTGTGCGCAGTACATTCCATAATCTTGCACCCAGCGCAGAGATACAGTAATTTCACCCCCGAGAGCCTGAGAAAGCAGGTTGACACCTCTGTGGGTAATACATTCCACAATCTGGCACCCAGCACAGAGATACACTATCTAACTCCACAGAGCGTGAGAGAGGTAGTACATTCCACAATCTTGCACCCAGCACAGAGATACACTATCTCACTCCTCAGAGCCTGAGACAGCAGGCTGGGACCTCTGTGGGTAGTACATTCCACAATCCTGCACCAAGCACAGAGATACACTATCTCACTCCTCAGAGCCTGAGACAGCAGGCTGGGACCTCTGTGGGTAGAACATTCCACAATCCTGCACCGAGCACAGAGATACACTATCTCACTCTTCAGAACCTGAGGAAGCAGGCTGAGACCTCTGTGGGCAGTACATTCCACAGTCTTGCACTCAGCACAGAGATACACTATCTCACTCCTCAGAGCCTGAGACAGCAGGCTGACATCTCTGTGTGCAGTACATTCCACAATCCTGCACCCAGCACAGAAATACACTATCTCACTCCTCGGAGCCTGAGACAGCAGGCTGACACCTCTGTGCACAGTACATGCCACAATCCTGCACCCAGCACAGAGATACACTATCTCACTCCTCAGAACCTGAGGCAGCAGGCTGAGACCTCTGTGGGTAGTACATTCCACAGTCTTGCACCCAGCACAGAGATAAACTATCTCACTCCTCAGAACCTGAGGCGGCAGGCTTGGGCTTCTGTGGGCAGTGCATTCTATAGTCGTGCGCCCAGAACAGGGATGACCTTTGGTTCTCCGCTCCCCAGAGCAGGAGAGAGCTAGCGCAGATCTCTGTGGGCAGTGCATTCCACAGTCTTGCACCCAGCAGAGAGGTAAATGATCTCCCTCCCCAGAGGAAGAGAGAACCAGCACAGACCTCTGTGGGCAGTGTATTCCACAGTCTTGCACCCAGCACAGAGGTAAATGATCTCCCTCCCCAGAGGAGGAGAGAGCTAGCGCAGATCTCTGTGGGCAGTGCATTCCACAGTCTTGCACCCAGCAGAGAGGTAAATGATCTCCCTCCCCAGAGGAAGAGAGAACCAGCACAGACCTCTGTGGGCAGTGTATTCCACAGTCTTGCACCCAGCACAGAGGTAAATGATCTCCCTCCCCAGAGGAGGAGAGAGCCAGCACAGGCCTCTGTGGGCAGTGCGTTCCGCAGTCTTGCACCCAGCACAGAGGTAAATGATCTCCCTCCCCAGAGGAGGAGAGAGCCAGCACAGGCCTCTGTGGGCAGTGCGTTCCGCAGTCTTGCACCCAGCACAGAGGTAACCCAGCCACCTCCCCGGAGTTGTTTTCCCGAAGCTTTCCTCTGTTGGAATCCGAGCGCCTGCTCGCAGCACGGGAAGGAAAGGCAGCCTCTTGTTGTGGCGGAGCCTGATGTAATTTGTTGCTGGAGTTAATAGACTTTCCGTTCTCTCTGCATTGGAGACAGCTTTGCCGCTGCTGCTCGCAGGGGACCCGCAATGCATACCGCGCATCAGGACCGCTGGCATCACCCGGGGCGTGTGCATTCCACAGTCGAAAGTGTCCATATCTGCTTAAATGGCTTAAAAGCGTATCCGAATTTCAAACACGGCGAGGATGCAATTTGCTATCGCTTGTCATGCTAACAAGCAGGAGCCAGGTACCCGCGTGGGAACGCTATTGCGGCATCGATTTGTTTAGCAGTAGGGGGAGCGGGGGGTGTACACATCTCAGCCTCACGCCGGTCTGAAGCTTCTGCTCACAGCGGAATGATCGGGGAGCAGATTGGTAAAGTGCCCCCCTTCCCACTCGCAGCCCCGCTTGTTCCCCACTTCCTGCCCCCACCTCCTTCCCGTGTCCTGGGGTCGATAGGCACATATCTGCAAACTGCTGTTCCTTGCTTTTGCGGTAAAATGTGTCTTTGGTCTCAAATGCCGCATTTTAAATATTGAGGGTTTTCATCTGATTTGCACATGGAGTAGTTGGTTTTACCACATCTGCAAACCTGGTAGAGGGTGAACGTAGGCGGATTTTCTGAGAAAATGCGTGTGGAATTTCAGAAAACCGGCATGTGATGCTATTGTAAAGTAGCAGTCTATTTGCATGGTATGATATGATAGGTTATTTATAACGCGCTTAATACCCAAAGGTTTCTAAGCACAGACCCAGGGATCGAACCTGTGTTGCTCTGTGTCGTCTTGCTTCCAAGGCAAGCACGTTGCCCCTGAGCTATCCTCCCGAGACTGTCATACGGGGCAGTGGCTGAAGGGATGATCTTTCTGGCTAGTCTGGGCTACTTTTCTGGGGGAATGTGGACCACTGGCGAGTTATTGTTATGTTATGGCGAATTATACCACACAGCACTGCCACTTTATTTTGCTCTCTGGCGGATCAAAATGGAGGGAGGACTGGGAAGGCTTAGTTAGTGGGATTGAGAGGGCACACGCGCAGGAGAGCTTTGATGTGCTGTTGGTTACTTCAGTTCAGAAAAACGGGTCACTGTGTGCTGGTTTATTTTTAGTTGTTAGATGTTATGTGGTGTTTGGTGCATGCGTGTGTATGGGGTGACTTGGGTTGTGACTGGTTTAGTTTCAGGTTGGGTGTTGTAGTGTCACACACAAAGAAAGAGGGAATACAAAATTCATGTAACCTAGCAGCTAGGAAACTGTCCCTACCGACAGACTCAAACTCTCCTCATAGAGTGGCTAAACCTAGCCTGTGCTGGTGTTCCCTTTTTCTGAACAAGCAGGCGATCTCTACTCTCTGGAGTGGAGAATCAACAAATAGCCATTTACTGAAAGGAAGTTCCAGCAGATTTAATTATACAAAAGTATCAACAATATTTATTTAATTTGATACAACATCATAAGACTCAAAAAACATTGTCAATTAATTAGAGGAGCAACAATAGAATACAGGTGAATTACCAGGTATGACCAACCAAGAATACAGACAAAGTGAAAGATGACAACTCCTTCACACCCATCCAGTAACCAATCTCACCTAATGCATGCATCCACAATTAATATCACAAACACATTTTATACAAAGCACCAAATCAAATGACATATCCAAATGCAATTAATTCTAACAAAAACAATGATCCACAATTGATCTATTTTTATCTGTGTTTTAGATTTTTTTCTGTCTTGAAATATCTCTAAGTTAATATGCAATGTTGTCACATTTCCAAGACTCAGACAGGACCCAACCGGTTTTGACGTGAATGTGTTGTTTCACCACGTCTTCATCAGGGGGTTAAAAATATTATACATCAGTAAAGGAAGAACAAAAATATATATATGTATGGTCACATAAATGAAAATATAGTTAGACAATGAATACCACGTGTAGTGGTCTAATGGCAATATCAAACATTCACAAACACGGGTGACAGGAATAACCATAGTGCAAATGCCCCATGCTGGAAAGAACTTCAAAATTGTCAGGTGGTCCCTCAGTATCTTTGGTGCCCGGGGTCCCTATACCTTCAGTGAAACAATAGTGATAGTGGGATGCATTTAAAGGTCCCAAACAGAAGTTGCTTTCACCTAAATGGCAGGCATTTAAACCCTGAAACAAAAATGGCCTGGCTGTTGCTTTTACCTTTCAAATGAATGGCAGGCATTTAAACACTGCAACAAAAATGGCCAGGTTTTTGCCTTTCACATGAATGTCAGGCATTTAAACACTGCAGCAAAAGTAGCCTGGCTTTTGCTTTTGTTTCATGTAAAGTTAAAGAACCACGTGAAAAGGGGCCTACGCATCATTATCAATGGACAAGCAGCAGTTTGATTTACAAAAGAAGGAGCAATCAAAGAATCATGTAACATGGAAAGGATTTTTCAACAGTGAAAGCAAAAACGGCCTGCACATGCATTTGCAAAATAAAAATGGCTTTGAAAAGCAGATATGGGGAAAATATCACTGCTCACAGAAAAATGTCAAGAGAGCAAAACATAATGTGTGGGCTGACGAAAGCAATGTATATTATGTTTTCCCCACAAAACTCCAATGACCACTGGAAGAGACACTTTGTCTTAAGGAAAAATATGTTCTGGCTGAGGGCAAAACTTCCAAAAGGGATGCCCCACTTTAAGCTGGATGTCAAATCTCACATCTAATAACCCAGAAAAAAATGTGGTCCTGCTAAAAGGTGTCAAAATTTAGTATCCTCCAGACCTACTGGCTAGGGAAGCAAGGTGTCGGGGGGAAATTCTCCTGGGGTCGGCTGAGCCGTCCGCGGACCTCCGGGCAGGGAGGCCCCAACTCCTCCCGTGTATCCTAAGAATGAGTATGAGGCACACGCAAGAAGCAAGGTGATTCTGCTGTTTATTGAACAAACGGCAGGGATGGGTCAAGGATCGTACGCGTCCGTCCTGACACACACACTTCATCATGGGCTCGCAGGCCTTTTTTACCTTAGTATGACGCGCTACTTGCGTCACCTGGGAAAGTTTAGCAAGAAACCTATCGCCACTCTGGATTGGCTCCTCGAGTGGTAGGGTTAGTATAGCATACGTATAGAGTGCATTGTTAGTGGTTAAGGGTTAGTCAGGTGGTATACTTGGGTTGTCCCTTCAAATTGATACATGAAAATTGTTACATGGAGACCCCTGAGGATTGGTCAATGTTAGTGGCGTCAGTGATAAGAGCCCCATGTTCTGATTGGTCCACACACGAGCCCCCCAGTCAGGGACCATCGCTGTTCCCAGCTCGCGGTGCACCTGTCATTTGCAACAATGTTTCACTATGGGTATGTACAGACAATGTGAGATTTATTCATGTGCTGGAAGGCCGGCTACTCCCACAGCTGCAGATGTCCTTCAAGACGCTTAATAGTATCTGCCTGAGTCTTGAAGCGGGGAATCCAGGCGTCTCCCTCCTCCCGGGCCTGGCACCCTGTCAGATTTGGCTTGATCACGTGAGGTGGGACCGTGGTTAAGGCAGGATTCTGCACGATTAATATTGTTTTTTTTTCCACTGTATGCCTGGCTTGATTGCAGGTGTGACCTTGGCGTCGGCTTGTGGCATGCGAATTAGCAACATTGTGCCCTTGACTGTCTGCTTTCGCCGGGCTCATTCTGCGGGATCAGCAACTGAACTCTGGCTCATTCGATGTTCAAGGGACTCTTGCTTGAGGCCTACTTGGGCCTGGTGTATAAGTGGAGCCATCTGATACACAGGCGCCTTAGGTTATGGTATCATATTGCTTTATCTCCAGTATCGTGTCTTCATTATACTTTTCATTATTGCGCATGGTTTTAGGAGAAGCGTGAGCAAACTTTTTCAGATGCGTTCATTGTGCGTCTGGCGTTTCTGCATTTTGAGGGGCCTATGTGAAAAATAATAAAGATGCGCGTCTGTGGGTGTGTCTGTCACCTATGTCGTAGCACTGAGTATGTTCTTCGTGTGGATTGGTGTGGGAGTGTCCAGGGTGTATGTTGCACGGGTATTCAGACCGTTGGCTAGGCCGTCATGGCATTTCTAACGATGTGTTGAGTTAGTGCTGGATGATTCAGTCGAGTCCTTCCATGCCGCAGGCATCGGCAAGGGTATGGCAGGCTGGCGGGCACGTGGGTGGGCACGCGGGGGGACACATCCGTATGTTCTTGTACCAGGGTATTTGGTCGTCTGGTAGATGGGCAAACTCTTCTCGTGGCGGGTGCCTGGGCCGCAATCGTCTAGGCCAAGGGAGAGAGGGGATTGGTGGGAGCCTTTTCTTCCATTCTCCCACTTCAGTCCCCCCTCTGGTCGACTTGTCGACCACAAACATATCCTTTTCCTTATCTCCTCTCACTCCCCATATTTTAGTTACTCCTCCCAAATGTCCATAGTGGTTCACATGGTCTTCGAATGACCAATACATATATACACACGTTCCTCCAGGTGTGCAGTATACCCACTTCCCTATGTAGCTCCTTGGGTTTCTTGGGTTTTCGAGCTTCACAGATGGTGGGTCCAGATGGTTGGTGATGATCTGGTTGCGCAACCTCTCTCTTTCCTTTATTATTATGCCTGTGTGTTGACCGTCATCTGCTGGCATCAAGGGGTGCATACCAACCATTTCGATCATCTCGTCAGTGGTTCGTGCCTTCCGGGCCTTCCAAAATCTTACAAAGATCAGTGCAGCTCCAGCCAAAATAATGCACCCAACTATAATCTTCAGTCCATCTGACAGCCAAGATGGCATCCATGACCATAATATCGAAAACCAGCCGTCGTCCTTTTTCACACCTTTACTTTCATCCATCATTTTGGAGTGCATCTGGGCCAATTGTGATACTGCTTCCGTCAGTGTACCATTGTCAGCATCGTTAGCAGGAATAAATGTGCAGCATGATTGTCCTATCTTTGCGCAAACTCCTCCTTCCATTGCTGTGAGGAGGTCCAGTACATATCTGTTCTGTAGTGCTACCATCCTCACTGCTCTTAGTTCTTCTTTTATTGCGTTGAATCCATTTACTGTAGAATTAATTGTCATCATTAGTTCCCATCGAGTTATCTGGAGCCATTTTGCGTTTGCGTAAGCCTGTAGTCCCGGATGTATTATTGAGGAGAAGAACATTGCTGCTCTGCTGAATAGTCTGTGCTCTGGTGGGATTGAAGTGAGTGCTGTTTCCGACCGTCCCCATAGGTAATTTCCTGTCAAAGGTTCTCCTTGTCTTTTCTTTCTATTCAGGACAGTGTTGTTGCCGCTGTGTTGGTTTTCTGGTTCCTTCTGGGGGTGTACAGATCTCTTCTTCCTCTTGTTTCCTTCATCCATTTTGGGAAAGTTTGCCACATTCACATGTTTCTGGGGCACCACTAGTGATGGTACATTGACGTGTACCATTGTGCATATGCCATTCCACAGAGGGGGCAGTGTGTGGTATGCCTTGTCTCCGCAGGCCCAGTAATGGGCCATCACCACTGCTGTTTCTGTTCCCCTCTCAGGTAACCTCCTCACACTTGCACAGTTGGTGTTGTATCCCACGTCCACTTCTCCTTTGTGTTGGTAGCATAATTTAGGCGCAGTCAGCGGCAGTATTGTTATTGGGTCTTCATCCTTCTCTATCCACGTTAACAGGGGTACGTACTTGACCCAGGTCATCCAACATCTGTCATTGTGTTCAGCAATACTCTTAGTATCCTCTCTCGTTATCATGTTGCTGCCAACCACTCCTATGTCCCACTTGTCACCCAGGTACACCTTCCCTGTTATTATTATCAGTGGTCTTTCCCAACATCGTTGTTTACCAGGAACTTCAGTGGCGTACCAATCACATGGTAGGTACTGTAATGTTACTTTCTTTGTTTCTCCTTTTTCAGGACCGCTTGTTATGTATCTGAATGCTTCAGCGTGCAAACTGGCCTTGTGGTAACTCAAGTAATCCTTGAGGAAGTTGTTTTCGTACGGGTATGTGTCTCGTGTTTTCCATACCAGGTGCACCGTGTTCCCTTGAAATCTCTCTTTCGTTTGGAACAGTGCCAAATATATTATACATCGTGTTGTTTTTTCATCAATTTCTGTGGCAACGAAAGTTCGAGAAGCGCTCATGGCGTATGGGATCAATGAGCAGACGTAGCAGCTGTCTTCTGTTGTCTGCTTACCTATTTGAGTCATGTGTTGGTACCACATGTTGTTCGAGACGTGTGCTGAATCTTGTATGTAGTTGTCAATACCTTTGTTGTCTGAGTATGTGCTGCGTTTAACTCTATTTCCCTTGTGTGGGATTTTGCTAGTACCACCTGACGTAACACCTGTTGCAGCCGGGGGTGGGGGTATGTTAGATTCGGGAACAGCCAAAATATGGATAGCACAACTGTTCTGCCATACAGAGGCAGCCAAGAACCCGGTGATCATCAAAATCCCTATAATTTTTATTACAGATGCTAATCTCACCAGCATTTTGCTCTTACCTTGCTGCAGTCCGGCAGCTAATTCTTGCGACATTAAAGTTGCCCGCCTGAAAATTCTCAATATGCTCGTTATTAGTGTTAGTTGTTGTTTTCAAGCTCTCCCTATCAAGTAGTCGTTCAGTGCCCAGGCGAAGAGCTGTTCCCATGCCAATCTAAGTGATCTATCTCTTAGGACAGGCAAGTAAGGGTGGAGATGGGGCATCTACTGTTCTATGGCCAAGAGAAATGCTGTGTAGTAGACACGTACCCTCCTTCTTTTTAGGTACTTTGGCCTTTTTATGTGATAGACAAATTGGTGTGATAATTCTTCAGGGTAGTTATCGTCTGATGGTAGCATCTACTCCTGGGGAGTGAACTTTGTTAGTTATTTACTTTCTTAGCAGTATAGTAATACACGGTACCTGCATGTGCGAGAGAGAAAAAAAAAGAGAACATTCAAGTGTTTACATGTGTATGTGTGCAAAATAATGTCCTTCAGTTGGGTTACTGCTGCAGTGGGGGGGGCGTCGATAGGCAGGGGGTTTAGGGCTCAGCTGGCGGAAGTCTCTTTACTCTTTGATCGTATGACCATGGGGTGGGCGGTGTGGGAATTACCCTTCTCTATGCCAGTAGTTGTCTCTGGGGAATCTAGGGGGTGGTGGGGTAGGGAGACACTTGGGCCGTTGGCTGTGGTAGAAATCTCTTCCTCCGTTGGTGACGCTGTTGCTGTTCTTCCAATGGCCCTGTTGGTGACGCTAGGGCGGGTCTGGAGTTTGCAGATCTTTACGTCGTGTAGGTGATTCCAGGCACGTTTGTCCTGTAGCTTTACTGCTCTTGTTGATACTTCCTCTACCAGGTGGGGGCCAGTGAAACGTGGGCTGTTCCACTTCCTGTTGAAATTGCGGAGTAATACGTGGTCCCCTTTAGCAATTTTGCACAGTTTTTCTTTTTCTTGTTCTCTGTCTTTGTCTTCTTGTTGATCACTCTTAGACCCGCCCCGCGTGCGCTCGAGCTGTTGAGACACAAACACTACACTAGTAATCAAAGAAGACACATATTGGTACATTTCATCACCAAGAACAGCTGCAGTGCTCTCATAGTCAGTAAATTCTCGTGAGGGGTGAGGTGGTGGTCGGAGCCTGGTCTATTCCTCAACTCAAATAGGGCTAGTGGAAGGCAATACAACCAACTCTTCTTTGTTGTTTGCTGTATCTTTGCGATAGCCTCCTTTAGTAGGCCATTCAGGCGTTCGCATATACCGTTGGCCTGTGGGTGATATGCACATGCAAATTTATGCTTGATATTCAGTAAGGATGTGATGTGCTGAAACATTTCATTGGCGAAGTGCGGGCCATTGTCTGACCGCAGTACCTCGCACACTCCCCACCTGGGGAAGACTTCCCTCACTAGGAATTTAGCTGCTTTGAATGCGTCTGGGTGTGAGCAAGGTCCAGCTTCAATCCACCTGGAGAATGGGCATACTACTACGATCATGTACCTATTCCCTTGACATACGTTAATCATATCGACATAGTCAATATGGATGCGTAGGAAGGGTCCCTCTGGCCGGGGTATAGTACCTTTAATCACCTTCAGTGTGTGACCAGCCGTGAACTGTTGGCATGTGAGACAATTGCTGATGAAGTTTGTCACATGGGAGTTTAACTCGGGGCAGAACCAGTCTTCCCTAATACGTGCTGCAATGACCTCCTTCCCTGTGTGGGCTGGGTGGTGTAGTTGGCTCAGAGCGGTGTTCAATAGTGTCAGTGGCATTACCATCTTTCCAGTGTTACCCTGGCGCCATAGTGCGTCAGTTGGGGACATCGTACATCCTCTTTTTACCCATATTTCTTTTTCTGCCATTGGTGCAGCTGCTTGTAGTTCCATTATCTGTGTGGCCGGGAGATGTGTGTACCCTTCTCTTATCAACATCTCTTTAGCTATCCCCCTCCCTCTTCCTCTCTCTGACTCTGGGGGGTTCCATATCTCACCATAATATGCAGCATACTTTGCATGTGCGTCTGCTGCTGCATTTCCTTTTGAGACATGATCTTCTCCATTAGTGTGTGCGGTGCATTTGACCAATGCTAACTCTTGGGGGTCATTTATTACTTCAATTAGTTCAGCCAACAAGAGGGCATGTTGTACTGGAGTGCCGTCTGCTCTCCTAAACCCTCTTCTCTTCCATTTTGACAAACCTGAGTGGACTGTGGATGTGACATATGCACTGTCCGAATATATGGTCACTCGTTTGTCAAAGCTTTCCTTCAACGCCAAGATCAGTGCAACTAATTCTGCTGCTTGAGCAGAATAATGCTGTGGTAATTGTACACATTTCATCGCCACACACACCGGTACCTCTATCATTCTTACCACTGCTGCCCCAGTTCTCCTTATACCATCACTTTGGTCAATTGTTGATGACCCATCAATGAACAAGAGCTCACCTCCATCTAGTGCGTTCTCATCAACCTTTTTAGTGCATGAGTATATTTCAGTAGTCTGCGTACAGTCGTGTACATAGTCTCCTTCCTCAATTATTTCTGCTATGAACCTTGCAGGGTTAACAGTGCTACATCTAACAATAGATAGTTCTGGTCTGGATAAAATTATCTCATAACCTGACGCCCTCTGCGTGGTCAGTGTGGACTTAGGCTTGTTCAATATAGCAAATAGTGCATGCTCTACAAACAGTGTGGTTGGGCACCCCATGGTAACTGCTGATGCTTTCTCTACCGCAAAGGCAGCTGCGGCGAGACCTTGTTCGCAGGGGAAATGCCCTAACATCACAGGATCCAGGTGGCCGCTGTAAAACGCTACTAGTTTGTAGCCCATGCTTGTTTTTTGAGCCAGTACTGCTTTCATCACTGCTGAGTCGCAATGTGAGAATATGAAGAATTGCCGTTCATAGTCTGGGGTGGCCAGTACCGGGGCAGTGGATATTGCATCCTTCAGTTCATCAAAAGCCTCTTTCATTTCCATTGTCCACCCCAACCTTTTCTCCCCTCTGTTAGCTTCTTTCAACCCCTCAAGTAGGGGTCTTATGTATGAGCTGTAGTCAAATACCCATGCTCTACAGTAGTTGCATAGTCCCAGGAACTGTTGTAGTTCCCTTACTGTTTGTGGCAGGGGCGTTTTTGAAATGGCTTGTGCCCTTTGTGGTGCAATTTTTCTTCCGTATTGGGATATGAGCTGACCAATGTAAAGTACCTGTTCCTGACAGTACTGTAATTTTTCCTTGTCTACCTTGTAACCCTTTTCAGCCAGTATTGTCAACATCTTCACTGAGTCTTCTCTGCATCTCCTCTCACTGGTGCTACAAATTATTATGTTGTCAACATATTGCAACACTGTGCTTTCCACTTCAATGTTGCCTAAATCCATCTGTATTACTCTGTTAAATATTGAGGGTGACTCGCAGTACCCTTGTGGTAATCTGGTGTGTTTCCACTTTGTGTTTCTGTAAGTGAAGCTTGTCAGGTCTTGTGAATCTGGGTGTAGGGGTATTGAGAAAAAAGCTTTTTTGAGATCTATCACTGTGAATCGTGATGCCTCTGCTGGAATGCCGCACAAGATTGTGGCCGGGTTTGCTGCTATAGGGTATTCTGCTTCCACTATGTTGTTCAAAGGCCTGAGGTCCTGTATGAAGCGCCAAGACCCCCCTTTGGCCTTGCGCACTGGGTACACAGCTGTATTACATGGTGATTCTGATGATACCAATATGCCATTGTTAATAAGGGCCGTTATTGTTTCATATATGCCCTCATCTGCCTCTTTTGATAGTGGGTATTGTTTCACTCTGGGTAGTATTGCGCCCTTTTTCAATTTTATCCTTACTCCCCCAATGCTTTTTAAGCACCCCACGTCATAGGGACTGGTAGTCCATAATGATGTGGGTACTTTCGCCATATCCTCCTCGAGGAAGGGAACTGGGGTGGACGTGGGTGCCTCAAGTGCCATTGCAATTTTCTGTGCCACTTGTCTGTACGTCACTCTTAGCCATATTTCTACACTCATCATAAACACCATTTTTCCTTCTTCCTTTTCTTCCGAGAAGAGCTCCTCATCTGACACCTGGGTGAGTCTACATCCTTCTGCTAGTGCTATCACCGCCCTCCATGCTCTTCCTTCTCTGTCTTGGGCATGTACTGCGATGTAATCAGCAGTTGCTATTATACTCTCTATGTTCACCGAAATCACCTTTCCTTCTTGTTCATTTGTGGGCCTTTCAGGTCTAAACAAGTAGGCTGCTGGTCTCCTCCAAACTTTTCCTTCAATCCCTGGCATCCATGCAAATGCCATGTCTGTCCCGTATTGGAACAATTCACCATCCACTGGCTCAGCCCTAACCACTGTCTGCCCACAGTATGCTTGCATAATTTGTCGTGCAGTGAGCATGTTAATTCCTGGGGTTGAGCAAATTATGCCGTTCTCCGTAAAGGAGATCGTCGTATTCAGTCTGCTCATAATGTCTCTCCCCAGTATATTTACTGGTGAGGCCCTATGATACAAAAGTGGGACTGACATGTCATAATCCCCTATAGATAAGGGAATGTTATTAGTAAAGGGAACCAACCCTCTAGCACCAGAGAATCCTTGGGTGTTCATGGCTTCACCTGATATCTTAAACTTACCTTCCCTTATGCAGGACCGGGTCGCCCCAGTGTCAACAAGGAATGATAATTTTTTGTCACCTATCGTTACCTCTATGCGTGGTTCCTCCGCACTATTAGGTGTTACTGACAGGATGGGACACACCAAGACGTCTGTGGGCTGTCCTATTGGGGGTATAATGATTGACCACTTCCCGTGTAAGGGTTGTGTCCCAAGACCGTCACCCTACCCAATTGTGTTTGCTGTAGTTGTGTATTGGCAGACGATATGTTATTATCTTGGATTTGTGTGGGTTGTTGTACCTGCTGTGTTTGGGGTTGTTGTGCTATCGCTACCTGTTGTTGTGGTGGTGGATATACCTGTGGCTGTGGTTGCGTTACCAGTTGTTGTTGTCCATTTCCCTGTTGCAATGTCTGCTGTTGCTGGATGCCATGCTGTTCTTCTGTGTGTCCTTGTTGTCCCTGTTCACTCCATGATGGTGTACCCGTTCTCATTCTGCATGTGCGTGACATATGCCCTACTAATCCACAGATCCAACACACCGGTGGTTCCATGGTCTGCCATGGGAAGTTTCCTGTATTGTCCTGGTATATTGGTTGTCCGGTGGGGTAGTAATTTCTAAGTCCTCCCACCTGCTGTTGTGTATTATATCCGTATCCTCTCCCTCTCATTATTCCTCCCCGCCCCCTGTTGTAATTATAATACCCAGCTCCTGGTGTCGAATATCCTCCTCCCATGTTAGTTGTATATGGCGGGATTGGCGGCTGCTGTTGTGTTATGATCTGTGATGATTGTATTTGAGAGGGATCTTGTGCAGCCACTACTTGTGTGGGGTTTTGAGTCATTGTTGTAGGTGTGGTTATTAGTGCACCTTCCATCGTATATTTATTAAGTTTTTTCTGTACTAATTTAGCCTCTTCCGTTTTTCTATCCTCTTCCTTTTGTTTCATCTTTTCTTGCCATGTTCTGCAATGATGTACTATCGTCAGTTGTATTTCTGGCCATGTTTTTGCTTCCATCCCTACTACTTTCTTCAGTTGTTTCTGAACTGCTTCTGGGGGCCCTTGTATTAGTATATGGTAGAATATTGCTGGTGTTTTGTCCCATTGCTCTCTAATTTCCATGCGCCACTTCTCTTGAATTTCCTGGATGTAATCAACAGGATCTTCGTTGTCACGCATCTTGCGCGAGGTAATTGCTCCTATGTCTGATGTGTCCGGGTACTGTACCCTTAGTGCCTGCCATAATGCATGCCTGCAGTTTGCGAATGGTGCCCCATCGTGTGATGTATTTGTTATTGTGACCCCAGGGAAGCCTGCTCTCTTCCAGATGTCATCCGCTGCATCCCCTAATATTGATATTAGAAGGCCCTTTACATCCCCCACTGCCAACTTCTGTCCTGCAGTGTGTTTTTCCATTTCATATATCCATTTACCAGCACCTCCACTTAATGATGGGAGTCTGCACTTTATATTTTCCTTGTCTGCATGCTTTCAGGGGACGTATTGTGGTCTAACCCCTCCCCTCTCCAGGAGTGGCATTAGGTTGTGTCCTTGTTGGCCCTTTGGGTCCCACACAATCGAATCCGTACACCCCTCCTCTTCTTCTCTATCTTCTATGTCGTCAATGGGGTCCATATAGCACGTAGCTGTTTCGCCTCCCTCTTTTCCCTTTCTTATATTTTTTCCTTTATTTAATATGGGCGTGTGTGTTTGTTCTCTCTGCCTTCGTCCAGGGAGGTCTCTAAGTTTCCCTGCATAGGGTGTCAGTTCGTGTGGGAAGGGCGCTAGTTTAGATGGGCACGCCGCACGTAATGAGCGTGAGGTAGTGGAGCATGTGGGACGGGATGGTGACAGTGTGGCTGCACGTGTCTGCTTTTCCACTATTCCTTGTTCTTCCTCCTCACTTCCCTCCAGTTCTTCCTTTCTCCTGCATATCCAAGGTGATCCTCCGTTTGTCCGAGTGATGTATAGTTTATCTAAGCTTTCCCTTCCACTCTCTCTCCCTTCCCTCTCTATTCCTCCTTCTTCCTCACTGCAAAAGTCCTCCATTGGTGGCAAACCCCATTCTGTCTTGTTCCCCTTAATCGTTACTGTTTGTAAGTCTATTGAATCTATTCCTTCATTTCCTCCTTTGCCACTTGTTCCCCTTTGTTGTGATGTTGCTACTACTTCTGTGTCTCTGTATATGCACTTTCTTACTTCACTCCCCCTTTCCTTTCTTCCCTCTCCCCTTCATTTTCTTCCTCTATTTCTTTACCAATGTCTTCTCTTTTCTTTATAAATTCCTCCATTGCTTTGATACTCATCTTTTCCATTATTCTTTCTTCTTCTCTCTTTCTTTCCCATTTCGCTCTTTCCTGTTCTAATATGCCCTCTATCATTCTTCTTTCTTCGTATTTCCTTGTCGTTTCTGATAGTAATTTTCTTCTATATATTTCCAATGTCTTTTCTTCTTCTTCTTCTTCTCTCATTTTGTCACGCAGTGCTGCTATGGATACCCTTTCTGCTACTGCCTTCACCCTTTCCGCTTCTCTCTTTTTCTCCTCGTTTCGTTCCCTTATTTTGTCCAGCTCATCCTTGCTTTCTTTCTTTTTCCGTGCTCTCTCTCTTTCCTCTTTCTCGAGCTGCTTGATCAGTGTATTCTGCTCATCCCTTAATCCTGCTAGTCGTTCTTCCAAGATCTCTTCCGTCTGTCTTAACAGCTCTTCCCCCTTTCTTTTCCCCTTTTCCCCTTTCCCGTTGCTCCTCCTGGTGTCATCCTCGTCCATCTTCCTCACTACCTCCTCTTCCTCTTCTGTTAATGAACCTCGTAATTTTAATAATATCTGCGCGGCTACCCACTCATCCTGTCCTATTTCTGCGATCCGTTCCTGGCCAATCCCTCCTTCCCCTGCAGGCATTTTCGTGCAGGCGGATCCCGTCGTGCTATTCTGTTCCCTTCCTGTGTGGCTACCTGAGGCTATATATGGTGGCGGGCTTTATGGCGGGTTCGAGTACCCCTCAGCCGCCCTCAATTGAACCATGTCCCGTAGTTCTGTTAAAGGATACAACCCCCCTTCCTCCTTTTTCACCACTTTCGCTAGGGGTATATCGCCGGTCTGTTCCTTTTTTATTTCCTTTACACTTATGTTGCTGCTCTTCTCTCCCTCTTCTCCATTCCCTGTGTTCTGTGGGCTTTCACTCTCATTTTCCCCATTCTCTCCTTCCTCTTTAATCTTTTCTCCCTCCGTTGTTCCACCCATGATAAACATTCCGTTTGGTCCTGGTCGGGACCCTTGGAACATTCTCCATAAGTTAAACACCTCCACGTGGTGTGTCAACTTCTTCCCCTTGTATGTGTTATGCAGATAGGTCAATAGCGAATGTTGGGTATATGGATCGAAACTACCATTAGGTGGCCATGGTGTCGTCATTTTGTTATCCGTCCCCTGTGTCCATTCAATGCTATACTTGATCAGTTTCTCCCTATGGGGCGACAGTGTTTTACATATGTGTTGTAGCGGGGTAGTGAGGGTGTTCCCCCACCCTCCCGATCCTGCCCCGTATGACATGGTAGCTCTTTACTTGTCGTCCTTCCTCTATTTGGTAGCTGTTATCTTACTGACAGTTTATAATATACAGCCTCTTACCTGGCCCCGAAAATTTGGGGACTTGTGATAATCTGATAAACAAAATTAGTAAAATATAGCATTCACGTTGTATATTCTTTTCTTTCTTTTCCACCCTTATGGCCCCCTGCGGCCGCGGCGCACGTTGCCCCCTGCGGCTTCGTGCCCCTTATTACGTTCTTATACAGCCGCCCCACTTCCACTTGCTCCTCCTCTCTCCTTTACACTTGCCGTGGCCGGCGTTCTCCGTGCGCAGCCACGCCCCCGTTTCCGCCTTTCCCCTGGTCTATTCACTACCGTTTATCTTTGTTTCCACTCTCCTACCACAACTCTCTTTCCCCCCACTTCCAAAAATAAAAATGCCTTGTGCTCGAGATATCCTATTAAAGCCCTACTGGTGACGTCACCGATTTTTTCAAATTACTGGTAAGTTCTTCACATATTTTTCTAAGTTCAAAACATACTTTCAATCCACCCCCGTTAACCCCACAGCTGTCTTCCTGTCACGCCTGGAACAAGGTAATCAACAATATAATCGGACTGCGCACGCTGCGTCGCCTCGCGTGTGATACGCCCCTAGGCAGGAGGGCTTAACCAGCCAATTATCTTCCGTATTGGGCAACCAGCTAGCTACCGCCTACAGGGAACCGTCATCTATCTATCGAGTTTCCTGCTCGGTCAATAGGGATCCTCATCTACTCATTGATCAATAATCACCAAATCGTAGGAAACCGTGCACGCACACACACCCTTACACGTGGTCGCGACCTAGGCCAATCAGTGTCTCCGAGCGGTCGCACGTGATGTTTTCGTGCTCCGCCCCCTTCTCTCCCGTAACGTAGCGGACTGCTCTCGCACTTGTCCAGCTACCATTCATTTCATTGCCAACACTAATTTGTCAAACCTTCGCCGCGCACCTGTGCAACACCTCCCACCTCCCGTATTCAATTCCTAACCCTCCCTCACAATTTTACATTGCTTGTTGTGCGTGGCATACTCACCAAGTGCTCTTGATGCGGGGCCACTCGACTGCGTGCAACCCTCCAAGCGGCTCGCCACCTCCCCTCGTCTGGACCACGTCTGGACACTCGCCAACCGCGGGCGGGATACTTCTCAACCGGCTCCCGAAGGCCAATATCCGGATTGCGCTGTCCGGTCTTCTCGCAGTTCCGTGATGGTCCTGTAGTCCTCAAAATGGGGCAGCGGCAGAGGGGGCTGCGCTGCCGGGCCTCCTCGCAACGGGAGCACTCGGAAAAATAAAAATAAAAGCAGACCTCAAACAGATCTCAGCAGTGCCTCCAACTTGTCGGGGGGAAATTCTCCTGGGGTCGGCTGAGCCGTCCGCGGACCTCCGGGCAGGGAGGCCCCAACTCCTCCCGTGTATCCTAAGAATGAGTATGAGGCACACGCAAGAAGCAAGGTGATTCTGCTGTTTATTGAACAAACGGCAGGGATGGGTCAAGGATCGTACGCGTCCGTCCTGACACACACACTTCATCATGGGCTCGCAGGCCCTTTTTACCTTAGTATGACGCGCTACTTGCGTCACCTGGGAAAGTTTAGCAAGAAACCTAACGCCACTCTGGATTGGCTCCTCGAGTGGTAGGGTTAGTATAACATACGTATAGAGTGCATTGTTAGTGGTTAAGGGTTAGTCAGGTGGTATACTTGGGTTGTCCCTTCAAATTGATACATGAAAATTGTTACATGGAGACCCCTGAGGATTGGTCAATGTTAGTGGCGTCAGTGATAAGAGCCCCATGTTCTGATTGGTCCACACACGAGCCCCCCAGTCAGGGACCATCGCTGTTCCCAGCTCGCGGTGCACCTGTCATTTGCAACAATGTTTCACTATGGGTATGTACAGACAATGTGAGATTTATTCATGTGCTGGAAGGCCGGCTACTCCCACAGCTGCAGATGTCCTTCAAGATGCTTAATAGTATCTGCCTGAGTCTTGAAGCGGGGAATCCAGGCGTCTCCCTCCTCCCGGGCCTGGCACCCTGTCAGATTTGGCTTGATCACGTGAGGTGGGACCGTGGTTAAGGCAGGATTCTGCACGATTAATATTGTTTTTTTTTCCACTGTATGCCTGGCTTGATTGCAGGTGTGACCTTGGCGTCGGCTTGTGGCATGCGAATTAGCAACATTGTGCCCTTGACTGTCTGCTTTCGCCGGGCTCATTCTGCGGGATCAGCAACTGAACTCTGGCTCATTCGATGTTCAAGGGACTCTTGCTTGAGGCCTACTTGGGCCTGGTGTATAAGTGGAGCCATCTGATACACAGGCGCCTTAGGTTATGGTATCATATTGCTTTATCTCCAGTATCGTGTCTTCATTATACTTTTCATTATTGCGCATGGTTTTAGGAGAAGCGTGAGCAAACTTTTTCAGATGCGTTCATTGTGCGTCTGGCGTTTCTGCATTTTGAGAGGCCTATGTGAAAAATAATAAAGATGCGCGTCTGTGGGTGTGTCTGTCACCTATGTCGTAGCACTGAGTATGTTCTTCGTGTGGATTGGTGTGGGAGTGTCCAGGGTGTATGTTGCACGGGTATTCAGACCGTTGGCTAGGCCGTCATGGCATCTCTAACGATGTGTTGAGTTAGTGCTGGATGATTCAGTCGAGTCCTTCCATGCCGCAGGCATCGGCAAGGGTATGGCAGGCTGGCGGGCACGCGGGTGGGCACGCGGGGGGACACATCCGTATGTTCTTGTACCAGGGTATTTGGTCGTCTGGTAGATGGGCAAACTCTTCTCGTGGCGGGTGCCTGGGCCGTGATCGTCTAGGCCAAGGGAGAGAGGGGATTGGTGGGAGCCTTTTCTTCCATTCTCCCACTTCAAAGGACTTCAAGAGAAAGCCATCCTTGGCTGATGCATGACTAAAAAAGAGACTCATAAAAACATCTGGTCATAGGCTGGCCCAGGGGGACAGATGGTGGTGGGGGAGGAAGCAGCCATCCCATTTGCTGAACAGGAACACTCACAATTAATTTATAAGACTATTTTTATTTTAGGCATTTTGCGGAGCACCCATACTATGGATTGATTTCATTTTTACACCATTTTTCATGTAATTTTCATGCGGTTTTGGGTTGATAAAATGCATCTACCTGTGACTCTGGGTACTGTAATGGCCAGTTAGACAAGGTTTCTGGCTGATATGAACATGTTACAAATGTGAGAGTAGGTGAAAAGGTGGAAAATTAAATTAGGAATATGCTGAATAACTTCATCGAACAGATTTGGCAATCGGCTCATCTAATTCCCATGATCAGCTGAAACAGAAAAGATGTTTAATATGGCAGTTGCTAGCATAATTATGAAGTTGTGATACATAACTAGTTTTTGTCAAAAAGTGGAAAAGAGAACAAAGGATGATGACAAATGGGAAGAGACAGATGTTGCTCCAAACCCCTAAACCAATCCTGACTGGGGAGGAGAGAGAGAGGGTAACTGTCCAATCCTAGTGGCATGGATTATTGCAGGGTATTTCCCATAGATTGTAAGATTGGTGATGTCATTTCTGCTATATAAGAGGGACTGAACTAGGACTGGGACAAAAACTGGGGAGACAGAAAATGGAGGAGGACGGAGAGAAGGCTGATGAAACTTACCATCTTTGAGAGTGGAGTGGCCAGTCCCCGGCCCTATCTTTCCAGAGTGTCCTGAGATGCAGCTGGCTTTCCTGAACCTTGAACAAAGACTTGCTATCTAAGTAGCAATAACCCCAGCCCTAAATTGCATAAACCTTTCATTCTTGTAGCAGTGCATCCAATATTTCCCCATTGAAAACCCCAATTGGCTTTGTATTAAAGTCATCTCCCCATAGACATATCTCGTGTGTGCCAGTGTATGTTAGTGTATCCCCATTGAAAAAACCCTTATTTGACCTATGTAAATCCTTACTATTCTTGTAAGTAAATCAATGAATTCCCCCATTGAATTTCACGGGGTAGGGGTTGGTGGAATTCGAAACCAGCAATCTTTTTCCCTGTGTTTTTGTTAATTGTTATAGTTATAAAGTGTTGCCCCAAAATAATGAATCACATTGTGATCTGAGAAACAAATTTGTCCTTGTATTTAAATTGTGCACTGCTAAATAAATTTCCATTTGCCACTGTATTTTACCTTTGCATTTGCTATCTCCTAAAAAACGATTTTCCTACTCTATTTCTATTTTCCCTGGTGTGCTGATTAGCATTCTCTAAAACTCTGCCCGTCTTCTAAGTGTAATCAGTATGAATTTTCTTGTATTCTGTCCCCTAGCAGTTGTGAGAAATAATTTTTTAAAAAAACATTCTTACATTGGTGGTCCAAAAATGTATTTTCCCCTGCTTTTCTGGCTCCCCATATTGTTTCTGTGGGCACCACAACAAAACCGATTTGTCCCCTCTATTCTTACTCCCTGCCACTGCCTTCCATTCAAAGGAATGAAGTCCAATTGATGTTTGGGGGTTGAGTGTCGCAGGGGGAGTGCTTAACCTTCATGCAATCATTTTGAGTTGAATTGTTTTTGTCTTGCATTGTCATTAAGAAAGGAAGTAGTATCACAGTATATCTTAACCTGGTTGCCTTCTAGAAAACTGTGTATTTGTGTTGCCACAACATTGGTGGCTGTTGTAATTGATTGATTTCCCTTTGACATTAAATAATACATTAATACATATGTTATTGATACACACAGGCCTGGTTCCTAGTCCATTGTTACACAGTTTTTTTGTGAAGGTTGGATGCGAGAAGGGTTGGAGGCCTACTCAAAAGGAATCTGTAGTACACTAACAAAAATAAAACGTGTTTTTATTGTGTGCCACATTAATTGTAGGGGGGAACTCCTTGCGTGTGCCGTGTAATAAACTGTGCAATGATGCAAAGTGGAGTGTAACCAACCCTCTGTCTAAGTGGATGGGTTAAGGACAATGGAGGAGGTGTACTACCTATGGTGGTTGGCAGTATCATCCTCTGGATAGGTGAAATCTCGTACAAGGACAACTTGCAAAGGTTGCCCCTAAAGGGTATTGGTGCAGCTGTGCAGTGACAGTACATGACAATTCACTGCATCAGGGCCATTGCATAGGGTAATCAATCTGATCGTGCAAAAATACAAATGTGTAAAAAGAGCTATCCATGCCTGTGCCCATATTCAAATGGACAAGCACAACAATTCAATGTGAACCATTTGGCAGGCGTGACACCTGACTTACTTTGAATTATGTATCCATTGATATCACCCTCATCTATTATGAAGCTGGTGCAGCGTCAATTGGTGGAATCAGGGGGAGACCTCTGTGTTCGTAGAAGCACCAATTTGTGGTAAGGTAAGATCAAACTTTTTACAGAAGAGCCAGATGGGGCTGTGTATTTATTATGCAATAATGATTAGGAACAAGCAACGAGCATCCAACAATTGGGAAGTTAATGATCGACTTGGCAATTGAAATAGAATTACGAGCAGCCCCCACACATGGTGCTGTGAGAGGGGTAAGGGAGAAGGGGGCGAAGGGGGAAGGGAACAGCGTTGGAATTAAACCGGTGCCTGGAGTGTTGACATTCTCATAGGCGACTTGACAAGCCTTAAAAAGGACCAAATAATTGGAACCAGGATGGCCTCTAATGGTGGTGGCCGTGCTATACAGGTCGTAACAATATCGGGTGAAATTCCTCACCAGAAAGCACGACTGTCTCCATTGTACTGGTGGTGCCTGGGGTGCTGGGGGGGATGTATGATAAACATACACAGTGCTTCTTGCGCTAAATGAATGCCGGCATTGTAGCGAGAGTAGAGAACGGCATGTAGTTATAACCTGTGCCTGGAGTGTGGGCATTCTCATAGAAAAAACAGAGAGGCCTTGAACGGAAACGGAATGAATGAAGCCAGTCAGATACATACCTGCAATGATGGCAAACGTTATGCATAGATTGCTACAGTATCGGGCGGAAATCCTCACAAATAAGGCAGTATTAATTCTCTAACTATATTTTCATTTATGTGACCATACATATATATTTTTCGTTCTTCCTTTACTGCTGTAGAATGTTTTTAACCCCCTGATGAAGACGTGGTGAAACAACACCTTCACATCGAAACCGGTTGGGTCCTGTCTGAGTCTTGGAAAATAATAGTGTTGGACTGGTACCTCTCCCCACTATTTTTCATGTACTGACCATGTTGAGAGGGTAGAGGTGCCAGTCCAACACTGGTACCTCTACCCACTATTATTCATGTACTGACCATGTTCAGAAGGTAGAGGTGTCAGTCCAACACTATTCTTTTAATGTTTGAGTACTTCGAGGTGATAGACAGTTAGCGAAAGTTCCTTGTGTCTTTTTTTCTAGTCAGGAGGCACAACAGCGCAGGGTAGGTTTAGCCACTCTATGAGTACAGTTAGAGTCTTTCGATAGGGCCAATTTCCTAGTTGCTAGGCTACATGAATTTTGCATTCCGTCTTTCTTTGTGTGTGATATTTCATTGAGTTGGGCGCTAGAGGGGGTTATTTGCCAAACAGGTCTTTTGTGTTAAAGGGTGCTGTAGTGTGTCTGCAGTTTGTGGTGGTCAACTTTTAGTTTTTTTTTTTCTATAATGCACAGAACTGCTGGCTGTTTTGACCAATGATATCGTCCCAATGCGTATCAAAATGAACTATTTGCTTCAAATGTTTTGAAAAATTCCCCTAAGTAAACACTTTGCGGCATAAAGTAATGAAAAGTGGATTTTGTATCGTATGGAAAAGGAGATCAGGGCGTGGCCGTCTGGGATGCACCCCTTTCATCCTTTTCATTCGCCCATACAGACTTCAAGGAAATGGAACGTGTCTTTCTACCTCCTAACGATAAGGTATATATGGCTTTAGAATACCATACAATACAGGGTTTGAAATCGCTGGGAGCTGGGGGCTATTTCGCTCCTGTTTGTACCCTAGGGGGGCTGGTTATCTTGAAAGCAACAGTTACCAGGAGCTACTTTTGGCTCCCCAGTCCAACTGGTGCCTTACAAACCTGCATATTCGACATTAACTTTGAGTGTTTGAGATTGTAAATAAAGAATTGGGACACATCTAGGACACATTTCTCTATAAGGAATCAAACAAAACTTGCAAAAGTTTAAATTGTGCAACTCATGTGGAAGTCAGATATGCAGTGCACTGGGTACTTGCTCCTAGTTCCCCAGCGGGAGCTCCTGCCTACTGGGTGATGACTGACACCCAGGAGCTGGTTTTAGCTCCTGCTCATCGAATCTTAATTTTGAACCCTGCAATCGAATCTCCCGCCCAGCTGAGCCGGAATGTTGGCATGTCTGCTAAGGCACCAGTTCCCGCAGCTAGTCCTGCTGTTTGAAAAATCTTTGATACGTGCTGTTTCACTAATCTTGAAGTTCTATCAGTTCACATGTCTTGCAGCTGTGCTAGTTCTCTAGTCAATGGGCTTTAAAAAGCCTGCAAGCATGCGCATTTCCCCAGAGTTCAGGACCAGGCATGACATGATGGAAACTATCCATGCAATTGCCTGATGGTGCAACACAAGTAGACGTCCGTTCTGCAACTACTCGTGTACGTTTAGTTCCTATTCAACATAAAGAGTGTGCCTCTCACCACACATGTTTCATTGTAGGGGTTCGATACAGTCCCCTTTCCATTCCCAGTATTCATGACATCACCGGTAACAGTGCACCCGATAGGAGGGTGACTAGAGGTAATTTACCTGGTTTTGATCCTTCGTCCACAGACCCGTTGAAGACCTGGCTCGTGAACTCCGGCCTGTTGTCATTCATGTCGATCACGTAGATGTAGAGGTCGATGGGGTTCTCCACCTTGTTTCCGTTCATGTCCACGGCATGCGCTCTGAGCTGCAAGGAGACACAAAAGAGCGCACTGTCACAAAAGGGAACACCGCCTGTGTCAAGCAAGGCGCACTGTCAGAGGCTCGGACAGCGGCAGGATTCAGCCGTGCCATGGGGAGTGCCAGTCAGAGCAAGCACCGGATCTGAAACGCTTTGAAAGGGCATTGGATGCTGTCAGACCACACGAAACTAGACACACGCTGCCCTCTGGGTGCCTTGCGGGATACAAGATGTTTCGCCACAGGCTTGCAGCCAGAATCCATGCTTGCAAGTAAGAAAAAGAAAAATAACCTAAAAAGTCTTCCCTGGGCGCGCTTTGTTGTGCCAGTTGACAGTAAGCACTCAGCCAAGGGAAGAAAGAAAAGGCGGTTTGGGTTGAAGGCATATCAAGAGATTGCATACATGCCAACACATCCCATTCCATTTAGGAGATGGAAGTCCAGTCCTGGTTTTAACTTTGCATTATGGGACTTGTAGCCCTAGGTTTATGATGGGGAAACCCAGGAACACAAGTCGCAGAAGGCAAAAATAAGACCAGGACTGGCCTTCGTCTCCCGAATGGAATAGGTACAATGACACGTATGAGATTATGCGAAAGATCAGTGTCTCTGAGAGGCCAGTAGTACTAGGGTGAGCCCCACTGGCCTCTCAGGAGAGCTGCCAAATTCTACAGCTGGGGAAGCCTTGGAATGTAAGGGTGGGGCCAAACCAGGGTCACCCCAGGGAATCTGGCCTGGCTCTAAAGGTCAAACGCAAGCTGAGCCAAACGTGGGGTGGCATATTTTGCAAACCACACAAATATTTGTACAAAACGAGAGCTAGTGCTTGGAAGGTACATGTAAAATTACCAGACTGGGCTCAAATCCTGAGTACACCCCTTAACCAAAATGTGTGATCCTGGGAAAAATCATTTCAACTCAGCATTTTAGCTGACAATATTGGGGAGCCTTAAAAGTATTTCATATTATTAATGCATTGGAAATAAATCTGAAATGCAATTAAAAAGTCTAAATAAAGATAATATTAGCATTGTGTATTCTGTGGATGGTCAGCTGCTGTTTAACATCAATAGGGGTGCCGGGTGTTGACGGCACCACCAACCTTTGTGGACTTAAGACTGGAATCAGGTTCAGGTGAAAGGTCCACAGCCTGTTCTTGTTACTGAGGTTTATTTTCCATATCCTGAATGGAAAACTAGAAGTCAAAGAATGCAGAATAATGTAGGCCTGACACATCTCCTGTCTTACACCTCTTTACTTTCAGCACTGTATGCACTTTTGGACGAATACGCGGACAGCCAATCACTGTACACTGCATTGTCTTATCATCCGAGCCCAGCTAATCCTAAATGTGTCTCCGAAGAGAGGCGTATCCAGGATTGTCTCACAAGTGGGGCCTGAAGCTAATGTAGATGGGCTCACCACAGTGGCATTAACATCTGTAAATGCCCACACAGCGCTGCTGAGTGGGCATTTACAGATTTTGGGTGGGCCTTTCCCACTATCTACGCCTCTGTCTCCGAAAGGGGGAAAGCAAATGTGTACAAGATGTCGGTAGGGAGAAGGTGTGGCTTGTGGTCAGACCTGGCTTTGGGCATACACTGACCCGAAACAAGGGACAGGCTAGAGCCTCATTTTTGTCCTGGACGGGCTCATGCCTCGACGGCTCGCCAAACTCCACTAAATCTCCTATAGGAGAGTAGGCTTTTAATTGGAAGGCCATGACACCTGGTTTGCAGTGAAGTTCAGGAGTAGATCATCACTTGGATATGGCTACTAGTGGGTGAGCGCAGGCATAGCGTCTAATGGAGAAGAAGCGGTAGAGGACACAGCCGGGAGGTGCTTATTATGCTAAAATGTAGGTCTTGACTTCAGTTTAAATATAGCCATCCGACTTACATAAGATAACAAGTATTGCAAAGCCAACCTTTTTGGCTTTTGCGCATTCATGAGATAGGTATTTGACAAGCACAGACATATTAGTACTACCTGGGCATAAGATAGCAACTGCTTCAAAATGGGTTGAGTACCTGGTCATACAATGCCAGTGCCTGGCAAATGCCTATCTATTACCTATACTCAAGCCAAAACTCCTAGCCTTGCCAATGCTTGTTTCAACAGGAATTCGGTGCAAGGAACAGATGCAAGGAGACACAAATTGTTTATAAAGCAAATGGCTGAAAACAGACTTAGCTAAGACATTTGTATCACACCAGCAGCTCATGTATAGCAGCAATTGATCTATTAACTCTCAGAAGACTGCTTACAAAGAACACTGGCCGGCCCTATAGACTGCACATATTTTATGATGCTGCGTGATAAAGCTAGCTCAAAGAGATCTCAGGAGGGTGTGTTTTAGGTGGAGAGAGGCAGCTAATGAGTGGGAATTGCAAGGTGGATTACCATGGCCACAGGTGGCCAATGGGTGGATAAGTGACCAAACAATCGCTCACGGGCTGTGTGCTCCTCCTAACATCTCACCCCCCCCCCCCACCTGTATACCAAAGCAATAGTTTTGACTTATTGGTGGCACTCAAGCACTATCTAGTAGCCAAAACTAAAAACAGACCAAACTAACATCACTGTGGAAAAATCCTATTCCAAAGTACACATTTTTGGGGGGACCAGTAAGTGATCTGTGACAGGCTTTGCTCAAGCATCTTGTCAAGAGGTCACTTTGGGACCATATTCATTATTGCAGGGTGCCAGCGCATGGCCCAGGGGACACAACACATAAAGAGACCAAGAAAATGGCAGTAGTTGTGCCATATAAAACCCAATAACATAATGGTATGGGGACTCTCCGTTGCTGGTGAACCTCAACACCAACAATATACAGAAGATGGGGTTCAGTGATAAGTAAGACACACATGAAACATGCACAGCCAATTTTAGGCAAAGTAAACAAAAATAATGCAGACAATAGAAGAACCAGACAAGGCTTGTGTATGGTCGGATCAAGGAGACTGTTACAAGGTACATATATGCCAAGACATCTCAGCTAAACAATTGCATCAGAGAAGATAAAGTATAGCAGTTTAACACAATAACATAGTGTTGACATTCCTTGGTTTCAGTCAGTCCGTTTCAGTAACATTACTCAGCGACATGCGAAGTCAAGGCGAACTGTGTCCGCATTGAATGGCTTTGTGGACATTGAAGAGTTTTTTCAGGGGAAGGACAAGGCATTCGCGTCAGTGTAAGGAAATGGCGACTAAGACCTGTAAGGCAATGGCTTAGTCCTTCAGTAGATCTGTAGGGGCGCATGAAGGACTAAGTAAAGGGTAGCCAGGGTTATGAGCTCTTGGCAGACCTTAGCAGGGGCGGGGCCTTAGAAAAGCCTTGCCCCATCACCAAGGGCCTTGCATCTCAGCATGGCTGCGGAGAGGTGCAGGGCACATGCAGGGTGATTTTAGTGAGGCCTTATTAGGTGATCAGGCTCACACTCAGCACAGAGGTTGAGGGATGGGTGGGAACCAACATGCCAGCGTATGTTTCCTGTGTTGATCTTCTGCATATGAGCATGTCTCAGAGGCCTACACACTGCATATGAAGCCAGACACACTCACACGCTTAATTGAGGGGATGACAGGAGGGAGCAGACTGAAAAGTGATATGTGATTTTGTGAGTAGGGGTCTTTTGTCCCTCCCATGGGCTATTTCTTAAAGAGAAGAGCTTTGGGGTTTTTGTTGAAATGGCCGTGGGTTGAGTCACGTCTTGGCCCCATTCCATTTCAGAAATAAGACGTTGAGAATAGTGAAGGTCTTTTCTTATGCGCTGTGCCCAAGAATAAATAAGAGTGAAGTCAGAAATTAGGGACAATAAACTGTTAGCGTGAGAGCTCCGCTTTCTGCACAATCCGCAATTCCCTTGTGATGGGCTGTTTATCAGCTCACACTGAACAATGCTGACATCCACTAACAGGCAACCCCTCGGGAGGAGATACCTGGTTAACGAGCACCGGAGAGTCTCCCGGCCAGCACCGGAGCCAGAAGGAAGGGCACTTCAAGCAAAAGCCTCTTCCCATCCAGAGATGCTGTCCCACAGAAGTGTCAGTTACAAGAGACTGGTAGATGCTTTGATCCAGACTTCCTCTTTGGGACTTGCTAATGTCAACTGGAAATAGTCCTTAAAAAGGTGCATGCTTTAAAGGGAGAACGTCACATTTTCTTCAATTATTTTCTTAATTAGGGTTCAGGATTTTCCCCTCGATTGAAGTTTTCCTGCAAAGCATCTCTGTTATTTCTATCTGTAGCTGAGAGAGAAAAGCCCCCAGATGCTCAATTTATCGACCTCTCATTTGCTTCAGTTTTTTAAAAATTCATCAGATACCTATCTGGCTTTTCCAGTAGAGAAATAGAGCACAAGAAAAGAAGAGGAGAGAAGAGAAGAGAAGAGAAGAGGAGAGGAGAGAAGAGGAGAGGAGATGAGAGGAGAGGGGAGGAAAGAAGAGGAGAGGAGAGGAGAGGAGAGAAGAGGAGAGGAGAGGAGATGAGAGGAGAGGAGAGGAGAGAAGAGAAGAGAAGAGGAGAGGAGAGGAGAGGAGAGGAGAGGAGAGGAGAGGAGAGAAAAGAAGAGAGGAGAGGAGGCGAAACAGAAAGAATGAGAGTTTAAAGGGGGGAAATAGAGAGAAAAATAGAGGGGAGTGAGAGATCCTGAGACACAGAAGGAGAGAGCGAGTGGAAATAAGCACAGAGAGAAATGCAGACAGGGTGAGCAAGGGAGAAAGATCACGAGAGAAAGAGAGCGTTATGAGACAGAAGGAAAAGTGCAAGTAAGGAAAGAGAAAAGTACAGAGAGAAGGGGACAGGAAGAGAGCAAGAGAGAGAGAGAGAGAGAGGGCACGAGAGAGCAGAAGCAAGAGAGAAAGAGAAGAGAAAGAGTTATCATGAGACAGAGATAGAACAGGTGCACATAAGAACAGAGAGAGGGAGAGAGGGGGTAAGAGATAGCAGGAACAAGAGAGAAAGAGAGTGGAGAGAGAGATCACAAGACAGAGAGAGGAAGAGAGGGCGCAAAAGAGATAGAATGAGCAAGAGAGAAAGAGAATGCAGAGGCATCATGAGACAGAAAGAAGAACTGTAAATAAGGACAGATGGAAATACATTCAGTGGGGGACAGAGAGAGAGGGCAAGAGAGAGCACGCACAAGCGAGAGGAGAGAGATCAATAGACAGAGAGAAAATAAATGTGTAAGCAAGGAAAGAGAAATAGAGACAGAGGTGGCAAGAGAGAGAGAGAGAGAGCAAGGGAGAATGAGCAAGAGAGAAAGGAAAGAGAGGAGAGAGAGTTATGAGACAGAAAGAAAGAGTGCCAACAAGGAGAGGGAGAAATACAGACAGATGGGGACAGAGAGAGCACGAGACCAAGAGAGAGAGAGAGGAGAGAGGTCATAAAACAGAGAAGAAAAGGTGTAAATAAGGACCGAGAGGGAGAGAGAGCGCATAAGCGAGAGACAGCAAGACAGAGAGACAACAGGAGGCAAGACAGAACTTCCTGCAGACTTGCCATTTGTTCCTTCATTAAAGAATTGCCCACAGTGCCTGTGGTGAAGCAGGAGAACAGCGCCTGCATTTGTCCTCCCTTGCTTGCCTGTAGAATGTGCCCACCCTTAAGTCTTTGATCCCCTTCCTGCGCTTGAATACGTGATACACCTGCAGGCAGAGAGCATTGATCGTTCAGAGAAGAACCTTCATTGATGAGGGAACAGCTGCCGCTGGTAAGAAGGGAGGCCAGGGGTATTGATGAGGAATGAGAAGTCTTGTGGCGAGGGAAGGCTTCACCTGCAACAAGCACCAAAGATGTTAATCCACACTCAAGTATGGGGATCATTCAATTTGTGTTTGCTTGAGGATATTCGCCCACCCACAGAGCATGTGCAAAGCCGAAGGCTTACTTTACTTAGCTTTTCCACTTGGCATTAACCGATAAGGAAGATTCTCCGGCTGGAAGGGAGTATATGGTAATTGTGGCTTCTTTGACTGCTGCATGATCAGAAAGCCATCCATCACCAGCGAGTTTCATTAGCAATCAATTATGCTATATCACAATAAACCCCTATTCCGCCACACTTAAGACACCTCTATACCAGATCTATGTTAATGTTCTAATGTTTCATAAATTGTAGAATTCATCCTAAAAGTGACACCTTGTGTACCAATCATTTCCAAATCTCTTGAAGCTTCTTTCGTAAATGTCTTCAATACAAATTGTGAAAATTTGATACATCCACACAATGCACAAAATGAATGCCAAATTGTGCAAATTTAATACATCTACGCAATGCACAAACTTCATGCCGACGCGTGTTTCGCTTAGAGGTTACAATATTATGTTGCCTCTATTGACCTTTTTCCAGGTTTTAACCATCTTTTTGACAAATGTATTCATTAATCATGATCTTTATTCAATTGTTCCATAAGATCTAAGTCTCAGTCCTTAGTTTCCCATTGCAAATATTATCATGTTCTATTCTTGTTTATTTATTCTCCCAGTATCACCCGTGCCATGATAAGCACATGAAATCAGCAATCTGAGTACTTGTATAGCAATCATTTATGGTTTGACCCACTTTTCAACGTATCTTCACCGTCACTCTATTCAAAGAAAATCAGGGTTTCACCCCTTGCTGACTTTACTCAGGCTTGGCATTCAGTGGGCCTGTAAGCTCCTTTTCTTGCAGTGTTGTCTCATGATCCCTTTCCAAAGTTCCTATGTTGCAGATTCTAAGATCACTTCTTATTGCCATTGAAACTGGTCCCCTTCTCTTTATTTACTTCACAGGATTTTTGGTCTTCCTGCTGAAAAACACTTATTATCATTGAGCCTCAATGCTGGTCCCGAAGTGACCCCTTTTTAGTTTTGGCTGTTTGGTGATGCTGGAAGCACTGCCTTTAAGCCAAAACTATTGTCATGGTATGCTAAGGTAGGAAAGCGATGAGATGTGAGGAGGGACATGTAGCCGGTGGACATTGTTTGCTGATTTACCTGCCCATTGATGGTCCGAAGGCATGATGGTCCTCAAGACCATTGCCACACATTACCTGCCTCTGCCCACCCAAAACACACACCCCTGAGATCTCGTTGAGCTTGCTCTGTGCTTTCTGAGTAGTTATAAAAGATAATGGCTTAATTGCAGCTATACGCCAGCTTCTGGAGTAATACAAATGTATTAGCCAAGTACCTTCAGCCACTTGATTTATAAACAGAATGGGTGTCCTTACATCTGTCGTTTGCACTAAATTTCCGGTTCAAAATACACATCAGCAAAGCCAACCATTCTGGCTCTTGTATAGGCATTTAATAGGCATTTACCAGGCTTTGTCGTTGCTTGTCTGGCGTTCCAGTCATATGCTGTTAAATGCCTCTTTCCCTTTAAGAGCTTTGCCTTAATTTCTCACCATCCTCAAGTGATGCCGAAATGGGCTTAATTCCTTCATTTGTTTCCGTTCCCTCTAGAACAGGGATTACGGCTCAGATTCTAAAGGGCATATCCTCCGATCCGAGGGGATTTCTCCTTACCCGTCTCCCTTCGATAATGGCCACCCGTGCTGCCTACAAATTGTCTCATTACTACCACGCTTGCTTAATACATATTAAGAAAAAAAACTATTAACCTATTAGACGAAGGTTGTTGCAAACAGATAATGTGTTTAATTTATCATGTTAGTTATAGCAATTGTTCTTGCCTGGACTGTGACGGGGCGACATTTATCCCTCCGTAATCTGCGCCGTTGAATACAGGGTCTGGCGTGTATTTGCGCATGCTAAGCAGTTTCAGCAAATCCCAGGACCGGAAAAGCAATAAGCAAAATTAGCCACGCTTGGTATTTCTGCGTTCATTTCTGGATCCACGTTGCCTTATTAAAATGATGCAAGAGATTACACTCTTTAGCCGCCCTCCTGATCACGGCGACAGATGGTGACATTTCTGTTTGTGAAATGTTTGGATACTCTTACACATTTAGGATTTCTTCTGATGAAGCCTTCCTGCCTTAGAGTTTCATAATGAGGGCAAAACGTGCAAACTTTATTTGTGCACTTGTTCAAGTGTCCTTTTCTCTTAGTAGGAAAAGGATGGAGAATTACTGGGCCCCAAGCAAAGGACTGGTTTTGATTCCTGAGATGTTTTTAGGGGTATTTGCTGTAAATGACCCACAATTCTTTGCAGGCACTTGAATGTTTTGTGACCAATAAAAATTCTAACAGCCTTCCTAATTATATCTAATTGGCTGATGAGCTATTTTGGAGTTTGTTGCATGCCCTGAGATGGCAGCTTGCACAGAGCAGGTTTCCTGCAGTTCTGTCCCACCCGTGCTTAGGCTGCCTTAGATCAATGTAGAGGAGCAGGTACATGCCTCTGCAGGAAATCCCACCCCCCTACCTCCTGTATGTTGGAAGCCTGAGATTGTTCCATGCTTGACACCAGCAGTTGTGACCATACCACGGCGGATATTCAAAAGAAGCTACCCTCTGTGAAAACCTTACCAAATGTATCCCCGAAGAGATGATAATCTGAGGGAGGAACTCCCTGAAGGAATATGAAAAAGAGCGGAAAATTAGCTGGTGACGTCACGAGAGACGAATGTTACGGCCTGAGAAGACTGGCTGAAGAGAATGCATGGATCTAATAGAAACTGATGATGAAGTAAGCAATTGAGTAAACTTTAATTTGCGAGAAGTAGATTGCACGTGTGCGACGCACTGCAGAAAATCCAAGTCGTTAAATAACTGTACAGATGCAGCAACGCAAGTAGATTAAGTAATCTTAGAAGCTGGCTATATCTAGTGAAAAGACTGCAGGTGGAGCCGCCATTAGAAGCTGTACATTAGCGTCACAAATATTAGTAAGCCCAGACCCATGGATTGTAAAGGCGGAGAACAGTGTCGCATCAAGAGTTAGCTGAGATTGTGGATACAACTGGCGAGGCTGTTGGTCCTGGTATCAAAGTCAAAGCAGCCAAGGCCGGTTATCTATTCTTAAAGGCTGTGAACATGAGAAGCTGAATTATCCCTTGTTAAGGTGCAAAGAAAGAACACCAGGCGTGCCAAGTTTTTCATTTAAGCCATTTAAATGCTGCAAAATGGTCCAAATCATGGTCTCCTGTCACGTGGATGGAAATAAAGTTGAGCTTGGAGTTCTAGAACACCAATAGTGCATGCTCGCACTCCCTTATATTCTCACATACAAGAATACTTTGCAAGGCATGTTTTAGAGGTAGGCATAAATTGTGCACCTGACAGTGGCTATCCAATTATAATCCCACCTCTTATGAAATTATACTTAGATGTTCCCCTTGAGCCTATCACAACTCTTCATAATTTTTTCTTATTTGCCACGTATTATGACGTCACGTGTGACACATTTTTTGTATACAAATGTGTTTTTATGTGAAATGAGCTGAGAGCTCGTGCGCACGTCCGTTGATGTCCGTTGTAACTCCCTGTTTTAGACAATTGATATTAAAACAGCAAAACTTTGCCATCTTCCTGAGTTGGTTCAATGATTTGGTCTCAGAGTTATTCTGCATCCCATCCATTGCATGCATGCTACCCAAAGGGCTGTAAGCTCAGGTGGTAGCAGAGGATGGTTAAAAAATCTAAACTAATTTGTCTCCAGAGTTGCGGACGATCAGGCATCCACTGCCATTAGCCGGAAGGTCGCAGGGTTTCCTGTGGAGAGTGGCCGAATAGAAATAAACGTGCACAAAGAACAGAGATGGTGGGCCATCAAATTTGGCAGAAAGTAGAGGAGATGCTTCAAACAAGTGGTGCCGCAAAGGTAGTTGTCTTAACAGGGAAAATATCCGTACGTGCGGCAAGCTGTCTCCAAGGATCAGTAGCTCTGTGTGCTCCTGCTAAGACAACAACCTTTGAGGCACAAGTCGTTTGAAGCATCTCCTCTACTTTCCACCAATTTTGATGGCGACGCCATCTCGCAACCATTGACGTGCGTTACCTGTATGCAAAACAGGACCCACATCTCCTCACAGAAAATATCTCTGTAGGACCAGTGATCTCACACGTCTCTTCTGGCCTTTGTGTGGACGACATCTTCTCGGAATTCACCAACGTGCATTACCTGCATTTAACCCAGTAACTACCAGAGCCTTCAAGAAATTCCATGTGTACATGAGACAGCGACAGCGTCTTAATACAGTCCTTTTCTCAAGACGCCTCCCATGATTATAGATGAACAAGCACACCTACTTCTACAAGTCCCTTGTCATAAGCATCTAATAGTGTCCTGAAGACAGTTCGGAGCATCTTATATTCTGAACCATTCAGAGAATCTGATGCAAATTCTTTTTCCAAACCATAAACACTACTTTTGTGTTGACAGTAGATATGTACTGCCAATGTTGGGACAGTACAGAACCCATCACAAGTGTGCTACTAACCTCACCATGTACAGAATTGTATGCCTTACGCCTAGTACATGATCAATGTTCTAGCTTTTTGTTTGTTTTTTAGCCTATTTCTTAAATGTGAATACATTTTGTTTTATCAGTATTCTTCCTACTGCTTTCGTGTGATCAAATGGCTAGCTCACAATAATTCCTAGACTTCTGTAGGTTTGTTTTGCACCTCCTGAGCGGCAAAGAGAGGGGTAGCCTTAACTCTCTATCCCTTCCATTCTTATTGATTTATCCTCCAGAGTCAGGCCCACCGTCAACAAAAAAGAGGGTCCCTGCCCTATTTTCTTTACTTACATTCAGGACATTCAAGAGAAGTGGCAACTTGAAACTTGCAAACCGTGGGAAAACACAGTAGCATTATTGTACCACATTTTATGTCAGGGGTTGCCTGAGCCAGTAGAGAGGTAGATGAAGAAATAAGTGGGAATGGAAGTAAAACCCTGGGCTGAGATACAGCTGACGATAGTGCATCAATGTCGGTTGTTGCAAGAGAAAAATAGGAAGAAAGATGAGACTAGGGAAATTGAGGATGCCAAGTTAGTTAAAAAATAATTGTAAACATTTTCCATAGAAGGGGCGGTATTGACAAGCAGAGAAGGATTGGAATTAAGGGAGCAATGGGTACATCACAGGTGATTAATCAGCGCACGATGGACCAAGGTGGGTAAGGGTTTGTGCCGTGAGGCAGAAGAATGGACTATGGAGGAAGAGGAGAAGGAGGATTCCAAAATAATCAAGGTGGGTTTCAGAATACACAGAATGAGAATCAGAGTACCCAGGGAGGATTTAATCAAGGGGGTCTTGTCAGACGATGCCCTCAGGTTTCTCACACAACCCATTTTGTGTTGAATACAAATGTCTGATTCTCAGAATATTACAACCTTGTGTACGCCTCTCATTTCTGACTCCTCACCTATGTTTGTATTGGGTTGATAAAGCGATCAATACAATAGTGCTGCCTATAAGAAAAAGACATTTCTCTAGCAAAATGCGTGCCTTTGAGCTAAACATGCATAACCACACTGTACTGCTCAGTGACGCTGAACTACAGGTAAACCTTTAGGAATGACTAAGATGAAATAGCCTATTCTACTTGCACATTTCAGGTAGAAGATTGTGTTCATGTGTTTTTAAACACACCATAACATTGCTGGTATTACACAACGTAGTTATGGTTGCAACACAAAACAACAAAGCCCAGAAATTCTCAATGTATGGTTTTTAAAGTAACCATACCTCAGCCACGGCATGACTTATGACAAGGTTTTTGTAAGATAAACCTAACCCTAACTACCTGTTAACCAAAGTTTTTTTCACAGCTTGTTTATTTTAAGGATATATGTAAGCATACCAGCAGTGCCCACGGGGCAAGGCCTTCTGCCATCCCTAGTGGGCACTTTGCCTGGTCCATGTCCATTGGCCATGCCCCAGGGTCCTCCAAGAGCCCCTTTCCGTCATCTCACATAGAACTTCAACATCACCAATTTCTTCCCTTGTACATTGGACACAGAGCCTGTGGCATGGCTGAAAGCCATGTCCTTGGATCCTCTAAGAACCCCATTGCAAACACTGCCATTGGCCTATGGTTGAGTCCACTGGAAACTGGGACCAGGAAGGGCCTCCGACTACCACAAGCTACTAAATGTAGCCATGGGGAAGACCCATGGCTGTGGACAATGGACACTTCTAAAGCAGCAAGGCCTCTGGCCATGCTCAGCACACTTTGAAGACACCAGATGTGGCCACAAGGAATTGCTTGTGGTCATGCCCAGTGACCATTTTCAGGGGCATGGCCTTTTATCATGCCCCAGCATCCCCAAACCACAGGACGCGGCGCCTATTTGCTCGAGGATTGTCCTTCAGCCATGCTCAAGGTGTCCCCAAGTCACCCAATGTGATGGCTGGGACGGCCTGTAGCTAGATCCAGTAGCCATTTTCCCCGAGGAATAGCCCCTAGCACTCCGAACCTTCCAAAGACCTGCATCAGTGTCTGCTGGACAAGGTAGCATCCGCAGACAGAGGCATTTTGGATCAGGGATAGAAGCCCATATTCACATCCCCAGGCTTAGAAGGTCCCGGCTAAAGCCAAGTCCATGGGTAAATACAGACCCTGATGCTTCCACAGACCACCGCTGAAGATGTGCACCCTGTCCACAGGTTACCATGTCCCATGGTCCAAGCTTTTTCCTTTTTTTCAGCCATAGTTCAACCTTCTGCCGCTCCCCCAAACATTACCCGCTGTATGTCTGCAATATGTACCTTTTTGAATGACTTTCATGACAGTTTCTACTGCCCAACTGCAAAAATCAGTGGGCCACACCGGTGGGCATTTGTAAATAACCGAGTGAAGCCACCTGGTAGTGCCTGATGCTCTCACCAAGCTCAGTAATCTTGAGCTGCAAATATTCTCATAAGTATTTGTAAATTGTTTGCATGCCCAGACTACTGAAAATAGCTCTTTCTGAAAGAGCCAATCAGATTGGCCCTTATTGAAATTCGTAGGACTGGACGAGCCCCAGGATCACAGTAAACCAATCACGAACCACAAAACAGCCCTGTGGGTCTCTGAACAGAATTTTGGCCTCTTTTGTGTGAATTAAAAAAATAGAAACTGGGCGGTCTTTCACCAAAGCATGCTTTTGGGATGAGGCACCGGCTTCCTGCACAGATTGGGTGCTAATCCATCAAGCAGTTTGTGCCCTATGTGAGAGCGAAGCGTGGGTATGGAGGTTGGCATGGGAAAGGTATGGTCCTTTTGGAAAGCTCCATGCATATTCGTTGAACGTTGCCAACATTATAAACATGTGACAACGTGCTCTTCTTACGGAGGGCCAACTTAACCATAGCTATGGTGAGAATGACGTTCATTGCAGTTTTTTGCTGCTGATTTTTTACTGTAAAAAATCATGAAATATGGGGGATGGGTAAAGGGATATAAGGAATAGGGAGTGTGGGGAATAGGTAGTAAATAACTGGGGAAGGGGGTTTTGGGGGATCCTCTCAAATTAAATTAAATAAAAGATTTGGCGGCACAAAAAAGGAATCGAAAATAAAACCCGGCGATGGAATGTCTGATTCATGGATTATTAGCGCCGAAATAAAACGGGATTTGTGCGCAATTCAGCCCGCAAATCCATGTTTAACAAAAGGGGACTTGCGGGCAGAATGGCGCACAAATCCGTTTTTTTACGGCGCAAATAATCCATGAATCAGGGCCTATGTGATTTCATTGGCCTACAGTAAATGTGAGCGTACACAGAAATGCGAGCATGCGTGCAACTCCCCCCTGGTCTTGCAACGTCACCTCTAAACACGCTTGAGACTGGTAAACACTGATGGGACTGGAATCTGTGAGATTCTGTTTCAATGTACAGGGCAGAAGGGCGCCAGCAGAATCCAGCGGGAGCAGAAAGGAAGGCACGGCGGCCTTTTGATTAGTGAAGTTGTCTGAGCGCGAGTCCCATCTTTTTCCCATTTCACAGTTCCTGGGTCTGCGTCTCGCGGCGGGAAGACGGAGCTCCTCGCCTGTCACCCGTGGAGCAGTCACTCGCCATCTTTAATGGCAAGGACTATTATCGGGCGCCTCTTCTGCGCGCAGTGTGACGGGCGCGCCGCTGGACCAAAAAAGGCGCGGATGTTCAGGCGACATAGCCTACCTTACTAATCAGGAAGCTGCACATTCTGCAGTAATTGCAAAACCCCCAAAGCCTTCAGCCTGTCCTTGGGGCGTTAGATCATCACTGAGCCGTGTGTGTTTCAGAGATGCCAACTTTTCACAGCGGGCTCGAGGGCCACTTGTGCGTTCCAAAATATGAACAATTTGCATTGCTCCACCTCACGAAAAGGGCACAATGTGCTGTGAACCTACCACACTGAGGACAGTTGCATTTTTACCATAGTGGAAATAAGAGTATTTACTGGACCCACGGCACTAAATTGTTTTGGGAGAGGCCTATTTTTTTGTAATTCTCGGCAAACTTTCAGCAGGTCACAGGAGGTCAAAGTTCTGTGATGGTTTGGCAGAAGCCGGCCTCAGTAAGGCCATCTGTAGATGAAAGGCTGGCTTTGCATCGCGAGGAGTCATCACTTTGCCCACATGGTGACTTTGTTTCTCTGCCTGCTTTGCTCGCACGCTTCCCCAACTCCTTTCTGGCCTGGGGGGTTTGTGCTTTATTGTGGGTCAAGCCCACGAGCCGTGGGTCAGTTGGCATCTATGATGTTTATGACCCTGGATTCGCAGGCTGCCTCCTAAATATGGGCTCTTTCTTGACAGGCAAAGTGGTCTGGCCTGTGGCTCACTGGACTGATGCGTGGGCCCTGTGGCCAGGTTCAAATCCTAGCAGCTCCACTCAGCCCTGTATTGTTGCGAGTTCAATCAAATGAGTACCACTAAGCGGAGTAAAGATAAGCACCTGTAATCTGTTTATAGCCCCAGGACAAGATGTCCACCTAGAGGTGACCGTGGGCTCCAAACATCTATCTCTTATGTTATGTATTTGTTTATGAGCCTGAAGTCACAGACTCCTAAATATGCGCTCCTTCTTGACGGACAAAATGGCAGACACCACCGTGAACCCATTGATCGACAGCAAACATGGAACCTTTGCAGTAAAGGCTAGATCTTCTTTCAATGCAGGAACCTCTGTTCAGAAGTCAAGAACACTAATACATTCTCCTGAGCCTATATACTGAAGGCCATAAGGCATATGAGTGGCCTCTTAGATGGTATGTACTCTCTAGTAGCCTTCCTACTCCTCTGGTTGGATCACTTGCCCGTCATTATCTGTATCGCAGCTCCTCATTGGACCAGAGCAGGAAGCAGCCGATTCCCCATTCTAATGGTCGCCACCTAGATGTACTAACACACAGGGATTTTATTAAAATACACACTACCTCTAACAACGGGTATGTGTCCTTTCTGTTATCAGAAATACTATAAAACACAAAACAGAATAAGGAACAGAAGCTTCACTAGAGCTAGTTACTTTATTGTGCCATTAATGCAGCCCTAACCCTTTCCTACAAGTGGCACACTATTCTAGCCCTGCATGATGTTCCTAACCCTGGAGAGCGCTGATGCACCGACTACAGGCGGGGAATACATGGGGACTATTCTCACCCTATATCAATTTGCAGTGGGATGGTTTCCACTAAAAGTTTCCACAGTAAATTTTGTACACACAAATTTCATACAACTATGGGTAGTTAGCCCAAACAGGTTAAAATCAAAGCAGTTGCGGGAAAAACATTTCCCGACTGCACCCTTGGGTCAAACAAGCAGGTCACGTGGGACTCGATGTCAGGTAATCTGACAATTTAATTGCCCTCCGTGAAGTGTGTCTGGTTAACCCAGGAGTAATTTCTAAAACATTTTTCAAGAGTATAAGTGTCGCAAGAGACTCTCGTCACAACATGCACTCAATACTAAACTCTTTCTTTATAGTGCATAGACAGTTCAACTGTGCGAGAGTGCATGACGTATCTATAAAAGAAAACGCAAATTCTGTAACATTAATTTGAACAATTCTTTCTAAAAATGCATAAGTCCACTAGTGTCACTCTAAATGAGGTGACATCTGTATGTCTGGTCGACCGGTTTCAATGATGTCTTTCGTGATTCATATTCTTCAGGACCCATTATTGCTTCTTTTGACCCAATCTGCAAGCCCCACAGGGGCGTAATTGCGACATGTTCTGTGAAATAAAATAGGAGAAAGTCAATCTGACTTCTCTCGTATATGGGAAAAAGGCGTATGGCATTTCTTACTATCTCTCATGTGTAGAGTGGAATGGTTTACTGTCCAATGTACTAAGCAAGTCAACTTGTGACATTAAAAAGAGGCTATTTTCACCCTACCCCATCACCATTGAGTGCGTGACATCAAATCCAATATTACAAAGTCATACCTGTCCGTCTGTGGTGTGTGCGGAGGAGAGGCACAGTCAATTTCAACAGTGTTGACACTTTCAAATAGTCAAGTCGAAGCGCCTAAGGTAATGCTTAGTCTGCAACATAAGAAAACTTAGGTTACATTAGCTGTTTATGTACTCCCAAGGTAATGCGTAACTTTATCCGAGGGTATACTCTCCCCGTGTTGTAAACCCCAATTACCTCGCCACTCATCAGTCTCCCTTTGGTAGGGTGAGCCTCTTGTGGTGTAGCAATCTTATTGGTAGTGCTTCTGGAAGAGTCCTGCAAAACAAGAATTGCAGAACCCAGGTCACACCAGATCTCCCGGGTCGTGATACTTATGTTATCTACTACCCATGTTGCACACGTTGTGCCCATACTGCGGGTGCATCCACAGAGTGCTATCCAGTAAGTTGTTACCCACGATATTAATGCCCCCACAGAAACCCCCATTACGTGCCCTTGTTCGAACTGGCTTATCAAGCCGCACCAGTTAAAACAGTCTTATTTTGTTTTGCGAAACAGAATTAATAGAAGGGCTGAAGACCCATTTCCGCTTGTTTAATAGCGTTGATATACGCGTATTCTGGTTCACGTTTACTGCTTGCTCTTACTTGTTCTTTCCTCGTTTTCCCATCAATACTTCTTACGTTCCATTCATGATGGGACCTTCCTTGCGGTAGACGCTGGTTGTTTCCTCCACGTCTTGTATACACAATGACGGCGGAGGATGATCTTATCGACAACCAATAGACGCCCGCGGCCGGGTCACATGTCCTGGCGGCCATTTTGAGTTGGGTAAACAGTGCATGTCCCAGGGGCCATGTTGAGTAGGATAAAGGGTGCATAATGAAGCGTTCAGTTTCCATCGAATCTCTCACATAGGCGGAGCCGCACCCACACCATGCAATGCGGCGGCCATTGAGAGCAGTGAAAATCACATTAATTCGCTCTATGTATATTCTTTACATTCTGGCTTGCAACCGCTACCATGATCAAAATTTACTGTTTTGCCAGCAAATATTTTTACAACTGCGGAACATGTTCAAACACATGTGATACACAGGGGGACTATGTGGGAAGGCGGAAGGGGAGGACAGGAGGGGGAGAAAGGGGAAAGGGGGAAGGCAGTACCCAAAAATTGGAGAGTAGTCCTTGTATTGGATCTACTTCATCAGGGCCCATTTGTTGCACTGAATCTCTTCATTTAGCCCATGTCGAACTGTGTCCAGATGGAAAATCCACTGTTGTTCTTTTTTGAGGATTATGTCGTGAAAATTGCCTCCTCTACGAGGTGGCCATACTTTCTCAAGGATTGTCCATTTAAAGTCATCCTCTGTGTATCAGATGTGTTTGAACACGTTCCGCAATTGTAAAAACCGGGGGTCACAAATTTGCTGGCTGCCGCATTGCATGGTGTGGTTGCGGCTCCGCCTATGTGAGAGATTCGATGGAAACTGATTGCTTCCTTATGCACTCTTTATCCTACTCAACATGGCCCCCGGGACATGCACTGTTTACCCAACTCAAAATGGCCACCGGGTCACATGTTCCCGGCCGCGGGCTTCTATTGGTTGTCGATAAGATCATCCTCCGCCGTCATTGTGTATACAAGACGTGGAGGAAACAACCAGCATCTACCGCGAGGAACATCCCATCATGAATGGAACGTAAGAAGTATTGACGGGAAAACGAGGAAAGAACAAGTAAGAGCGAGCAGTAAACGTGAACCAGAATACGCGTATATCAACGCTATTAAACAAGCGGAAATGGGTCTTCAGCCCTTCTATTAATTCTGTTTTGCAAAACAAAATAAGACTTTATTAACTGGTGCGGCTTGATAAGCCAGTTAGAACAAGGGCACGTAATGGGGGTTTCTGTGGGGGCATTAATATCGTGGGTAACAACTTACTGGATAGCACTCTGTGGATGCACCCGTAATATGGGCACAACGTATGCAACATGGGTAATAGATAACATAAGTATCCCGACCCGGGAGATCTGGTGTGACCTGGGTTCTGCAATTCTTGTTTTGCAGGACTCTTCCAGAAGTACTACCAATAAGATTGCTACACCACAAGAGGCTCACCCTACCAAAGGGAGACTGATGAGTGGCGAGGTAATTGGGGTTTACAACACGGGGAGAGTATACCCTCGGATAAAGTTACGCATTACCTTGGGAGTACATAAACAGCTAATGTAACCGAAGTTTTCTTATGTTGCAGACTAAGCATTACCTTAGGTGCTTCGACTTGACTATTTGAAAGTGTCAACACTGTTGAAATTGACTGTGCCTCTCCTCCACACACACCACAGACGGACAGGTATGACTTTGTAATATTGGATTTGATGTCACGCACTCAATGGTGATGGGGTAGGGTGAAAATAGCCTCTTTTTAATGTCACAAGTTGACTTGCTTAGTACATTGGAAAGTAAACCATTCCACTCTACACATGAGAGATAGTAAGAAATGCCATACGCCTTTTTCCCATATACGAGAGAAGTCAGATTGACTTTCTCCTATTTTATTTCACAGAACATGTCGCAATTACGCCCCTGTGGGGCTTGCAGATTGGGTCAAAAGAAGCAATAATGGGTCCTGAAGAATATGATACACGAAAGACATAATTTAAACCGGTTGACCAGACATACAGATGTCACCTCATTTAGAGTGACACAAGTGGATTTATGCATTTTTAGAAAGAATTGTTCGAATTAATGTTACAGAATTTGAGTTTTCTTTTATAGATACGTCATGCACTCTCGCACAGTTGAACTGTCTATGCACTATAAAGAAAGAGTTTAGTATTGAGTGCATGTTGTGGCGAGAGTCTCTTGCGACACTTATACTCTTGAAAAATGTTTTAGAAATTACTCCTGGGTTAACCAGACACACCTCACGGAGGGCAATTCAATTTTCAGATTACCTGACATCGAGTCCCACGTGACCTGCTTGTTTGACCCAAGGGTGCAGTCGGGAAATGTTTTTCCCGCAACTGCTTTGATTTTAACCTGTTTGGGCTAACTACCCATAGTTTTATGAAATTTGTGTGTAGAAAATTTACTGTGGAAACTTTTTGTGGAAACCACCCCAGTGCAAATTGATATAGGGTGAGAATAGTCCCCATGTATTGCCCGCCTGTAGTCGGTGCATCATTACTCTCCAGGGTTAGGAACATCATGCAGGGCTAGAATAGTGTGTCCCTTGTAGGGAAAGGGTTAGGGCTGCATTAATGTCACAATAAAGTAACTAGCTCTAGTGAAGCTTCTGTTCCTTATTCTGTTTTATACGCCACCTAGATGTGCCATTCTCAGAGTTCCTATCATCCCTCCTTGAAGCTTCCACTTGTCCTCACCTTGACGTTCCTTGTGGAGTCTGTCCAGTGGTAGAAGTGTAACAAAACAAGTAGTGGAACTGTGCTCCCGACTGTTCCCGCTCACTTTGATCTCTGAGTCTGCCAGACAGATATGTGCCAGAGCTTTGATGTAGCTAAAGCTCTAAGCTGCCTTCGACACCACTGACCAACCAACCCAGCCTTTCCACCAGGCTTGAGCCACAGGCTTCATTTGAGCCTTGATAGATGAATTCACATACATGGATCACAAGCATCGTCCCACAGTGATCACTAATGAAAATAATCAAGGAACTGACATTGAGTTTTAAAAATATGATGAATAGTGAAAAGACTCCACTTCCCCATCAATGCGTGCCTTCCAGAAGTAGACTGGTGGCTGTGTCCCCACTTACCCATCAATGCGTGCCTTCCAGAAGTAGACTGGCGGCTGTGTCCCCAATTCCCGATCAATGCGTACCTTCCAAAAGTAGACTGGCGGCTGCGTCCTCACTTCACCATCCAATCGTGCCTTCCAGAAGTAGACTGGTGGCCGTGTCCCCACCTCCCTATCAATGCGTACCTTCCAGAAGTAGACTGGTGGCTGTGTCTCCACTTCCCCATCAATGCGTGCCTTCAAGAAGTAGACTGGTGGCTGTGTCTCCACTTCCCCAGCAATGCATGCCTTCCAGAAGCAGACTGGTGGCTATGTCCCCACTTCCCCATTAATGTGTGCCTTCCAGAAGTAGATTGGTGGCCGTGTCCCCACTTCCCTTTCAATGCTTGCCTTCCAGAAGTAGACTGGTAGCCGTTTCTCTAATTCCCCATCAATGCGTGCCATCCAGAAGTAGGCTGGTGGCTGTGTCTCCACTTCCCCATCAATGCGTGCCTTCCAGAAGTAGACTGGTGGCTGTGTCTCCACTTCCCCATCAATGCGTGCCTTCCAGAAGTAGACTGGTGGCTGTGTCTCCACTTCCCCATCAATGCGCGCCTTCTAAAGGTAGACTGGTGGCTGTGTCCCCACTTCCCCATCAATGAGTGCCTTCCAGAAGTAGACTGGTGGCTGTGTCCCCACTTCCCCATCAATGCGTGCCTACCAGTAGTAGACTGGTGGCTGTATCCCCACTTCCCAATCAATGCGTGCCTTCCAGAAGTAGACTGGTGGACGTGTCTCCACTTCCTCATCAATGCGTGCCTTCCAGAAGTAGACTGGTGGCCGTGTCTCCACTTCCTCGTCAAAGCGTGCCTTCCAGAAGTAGACCAGTGGCCTTGTCCCCACCTCCCCATCAATGCGTGCCTTCCAGAAGTAGACTGGTGGCTGTGTCTGTACTTCCCCATCAATGCGTGGCTTTAAGAAGTAGACTGGTGGCTGTGTTTCCACTTCCCCAGCAATGCGTGCCTCCCAGAAGCAGACTGGTGGCTGTGTCCCCATTTCCCCATCAATGCGTGCCTTCCAGAAGTAGACAGGTGGTTGTGTCTCCATTTCCTCATCAATGCGTGCCTTCCAGGCGTAGACTGGTGGCCTTGTGTCCACTTCACCATCAATGCATGCCTTCCAGAAGTAGACTGGTGGCCGTGTCTCCACTTCCCCATCAATGCGTCCCTTCCAGAAGTAGACTGGTGGCTGTATCTCCACTTCCCCATCAATGCGTGCCTTCCAGAAGTAGACTGGTGGCTGTGTCTCCACTTCCCCATCAATGTGAGCCTTCCAAAGGTAGACTGGTGGCTGCATCCCCCCTTCCCCATCAATGCGTGCCTTCCAGAAGTAGACTGGTGGCTGTGTCCCCACTTCCCCATCAATGCATGCCTTCCAGAAGTAGACTGGTGGCCGTGTCTCCACTTCCTCATCAATGCGTGCCTTCCAGAAGTAGACTGGTGGCCGTGTCTCCATTTCCTCATCAATGTGTGCCTTCCATAAGTAGACTGGTGGCCGTGTCTCCACTTCCTCATCAATACGTGCCTTCCAGAAGTAGACTGGTGGCTGTGTCCCCACCTCCCCATCAATGCGTACCTTCCAGAAGTAGACTGGTGGCTGTGTCTCCACTTCCCCATCAATGCGTGCCTTCAAGAAGTAGACTGGTGGCTGTGTCTCCATTTCCCCATCAACGCGTGCCTTCCAGAAGCAGACTGGTGGCTGTGTCCCCACTTCCCCATCAATGCGTGCCTTCCAAAAGCAGACTGGTGGCTGTGTCCCCACTTCCCCATCAATGCGTGCCTTCCAGAAGTATATTGGTGGCCGTGCCTCCACTTCCTCCTCAATGCCTGCCTTCCAGAAGTAGATTGGTGGCTATGCCTCCACTTCCTCATCAATGCATGCTTTTCAGAAGTAGACTGGTGGCCGTGCCTCCACTTCGCCATCAATGCGTGCCTTCCAGAAGTAGACTGGTGGCCGTGTCTCCACTTCCCCCTCAATGCGTGCCTTCCAGAAGTAGACTGGTGGCTTTGTCTCCACTTCCCCATCAAAGCGCGCCTTCCAAAGGTAGACTGGTGGCCGCGTCCCCACTTCCCCATCAATGAGTGCCTTCCAGAAGTAGACTGGTGGCTGTGTCCCCACTTCCCCATCAATGCGTGCCTACCAGTAGTAGACTGGTGGCTGTATCCCCACTTCCCAATCAATGCGTGCCTTCCAGAAGTAGACTGGTGGACGTGTCTCCACTTCCTCATCAATGCGTGCCTTCCAGAAGTAGACTGGTGGCCGTGTCTCCACTTCCTCGTCAAAGCGTGCCTTCCAGAAGTAGACCAGTGGCCTTGTCCCCACCTCCCCATCAATGCGTGCCTTCCAGAAGTAGACTGGTGGCTGTGTCTGTACTTCCCCATCAATGCGTGGCTTTAAGAAGTAGACTGGTGGCTGTGTTTCCACTTCCCCAGCAATGCGTGCCTCCCAGAAGCAGACTGGTGGCTGTGTCCCCATTTCCCCATCAATGCGTGCCTTCCAGAAGTAGACAGGTGGTTGTGTCTCCATTTCCTCATCAATGCGTGCCTTCCAGGCGTAGACTGGTGGCCTTGTGTCCACTTCACCATCAATGCATGCCTTCCAGAAGTAGACTGGTGGCCGTGTCTCCACTTCCCCATCAATGCGTCCCTTCCAGAAGTAGACTGGTGGCTGTATCTCCACTTCCCCATCAATGCGTGCCTTCCAGAAGTAGACTGGTGGCTGTGTCTCCACTTCCCCATCAATGTGAGCCTTCCAAAGGTAGACTGGTGGCTGCATCCCCCCTTCCCCATCAATGCGTGCCTTCCAGAAGTAGACTGGTGGCTGTGTCCCCACTTCCCCATCAATGCATGCCTTCCAGAAGTAGACTGGTGGCCGTGTCTCCACTTCCTCATCAATGCGTGCCTTCCAGAAGTAGACTGGTGGCCGTGTCTCCATTTCCTCATCAATGTGTGCCTTCCATAAGTAGACTGGTGGCCGTGTCTCCACTTCCTCATCAATACGTGCCTTCCAGAAGTAGACTGGTGGCTGTGTCCCCACCTCCCCATCAATGCGTACCTTCCAGAAGTAGACTGGTGGCTGTGTCTCCACTTCCCCATCAATGCGTGCCTTCAAGAAGTAGACTGGTGGCTGTGTCTCCATTTCCCCATCAACGCGTGCCTTCCAGAAGCAGACTGGTGGCTGTGTCCCCACTTCCCCATCAATGCGTGCCTTCCAAAAGCAGACTGGTGGCTGTGTCCCCACTTCCCCATCAATGCGTGCCTTCCAGAAGTATATTGGTGGCCGTGCCTCCACTTCCTCCTCAATGCCTGCCTTCCAGAAGTAGATTGGTGGCTATGCCTCCACTTCCTCATCAATGCATGCTTTTCAGAAGTAGACTGGTGGCCGTGCCTCCACTTCGCCATCAATGCGTGCCTTCCAGAAGTAGACTGGTGGCCGTGTCTCCACTTCCCCCTCAATGCGTGCCTTCCAGAAGTAGACTGGTGGCTTTGTCTCCACTTCCCCATCAAAGCGCGCCTTCCAAAGGTAGACTGGTGGCCGCGTCCCCACTTCCCCATCAATGCGCGCCTTCCAGAAGTAGACTGGTGGCTGCGTCCCCAATTCCCCATCAATGCGTGCCTTCCAGATGTAGGCTGGTGGCTGCGTCCCCACTTCCCCATCAATGCGTGCCTTCCAGAAGTAGACTGGTGGCTGCGTCCTCACTTCCCCATCAATGCCTGCCTTCCAGCAGTAGACGGGTGGCTGCTTCCCCACTTCCCCATCAATGCGTGCCATCCAGAAGTAGACTGGTGGCTGTGTCTCCACTTCCCCATCAATGCGTGCCTTCCAGAAGTAGACTGGTTGCCGTGTCTCCACTTCCCCATCAATGCGTGCCTTCCAGAAGTAGACTGGTGGCTGTGTCTCCACTTCCCCATCAATGTGTGCCTTCCAGAAGTAGACTGGTGGCTGTGTCTCCACTTCCCCATCAATGCGCGCCTTCTAAAGGTAGACTGGTGCCTGCGTCCCCACTTCTCCATCAATGCGTGCCTTACAGAAGTAGACTAGTGGCCTTGTGTCCACTTCACCATCAATGCATGCCTTCCAGAAGTAGACTGGTGGCCGTGTCTCCACTTCCCCATCAATGCGTCCCTTCCAGAAGTAGACTGGTGGCTGTATCTCCACTTCCCCATCAATGCGTGCCTTCCAGAAGTAGACTGGTGGCTGTGTCTCCACTTCCCCATCAATGTGAGCCTTCCAAAGGTAGACTGGTGGCTGCATCCCCCCTTCCCCATCAATGCGTGCCTTCCAGAAGTAGACTGGTGGCTGTGTCTCCATTTCCTCATCAATGCGTGCCTTCCAGACGTAGACTGGTGGCCTTGTGTCCACTTCACCATCAATGCATGCCTTCCAGAAGTAGACTGGTGGCCGTGTCTCCACTTCCCCATCAATGCGTCCCTTCCAGAAGTAGACTGGTGGCTGTATCTCCACTTCCCCATCAATGCGTGCCTTCCAGAAGTAGACTGGTGGCTGTGTCTCCACTTCCCCATCAATGTGAGCCTTCCAAAGGTAGACTGGTGGCTGCATCCCCCCTTCCCCATCAATGCGTGCCTTCCAGAAGTAGACTGGTGGCTGTGTCCCCACTTCCCCATCAATGCATGCCTTCCAGAAGTAGACTGGTGGCCGTGTCTCCACTTCCTCATCAATGCGTGCCTTCCAGAAGTAGACTGGTGGCCGTGTCTCCATTTCCTCATCAATGTGTGCCTTCCATAAGTAGACTGGTGGCCGTGTCTCCACTTCCTCATCAATACGTGCCTTCCAGAAGTAGACTGGTGGCTGTGTCCCCACCTCCCCATCAATGCGTACCTTCCAGAAGTAGACTGGTGGCTGTGTCTCCACTTCCCCATCAATGCGTGCCTTCAAGAAGTAGACTGGTGGCTGTGTCTCCATTTCCCCATCAACGCGTGCCTTCCAGAAGCAGACTGGTGGCTGTGTCCCCACTTCCCCATCAATGCGTGCCTTCCAAAAGCAGACTGGTGGCTGTGTCCCCACTTCCCCATCAATGCGTGCCTTCCAGAAGTATATTGGTGGCCGTGCCTCCACTTCCTCCTCAATGCCTGCCTTCCAGAAGTAGATTGGTGGCTATGCCTCCACTTCCTCATCAATGCATGCTTTTCAGAAGTAGACTGGTGGCCGTGCCTCCACTTCGCCATCAATGCGTGCCTTCCAGAAGTAGACTGGTGGCCGTGTCTCCACTTCCCCCTCAATGCGTGCCTTCCAGAAGTAGACTGGTGGCTTTGTCTCCACTTCCCCATCAAAGCGCGCCTTCCAAAGGTAGACTGGTGGCCGAGTCCCCACTTCCCCATCAATGCGCGCCTTCCAGAAGTAGACTGGTGGCTGCGTCCCCAATTCCCCATCAATGCGTGCCTTCCAGATGTAGGCTGGTGGCTGCGTCCCCACTTCCCCATCAATGCGTGCCTTCCAGAAGTAGACTGGTGGCTGCGTCCTCACTTCCCCATCAATGCCTGCCTTCCAGCAGTAGACGGGTGGCTGCTTCCCCACTTCCCCATCAATGCGTGCCATCCAGAAGTAGACTGGTGGCTGTGTCTCCACTTCCCCATCAATGCGTGCCTTCCAGAAGTAGACTGGTTGCCGTGTCTCCACTTCCCCATCAATGCGTGCCTTGCAGAAGTAGACTGGTGGCTGTGTCTCCACTTCCCCATCAATGTGTGCCTTCCAGAAGTAGACTGGTGGCTGTGTCTCCACTTCCCCATCAATGCGCGCCTTCTAAAGGTAGACTGGTGCCTGCGTCCCCACTTCTCCATCAATGCGTGCCTTACAGAAGTAGACTAGTGGCAGTGTCTCCACTTCCTCATCAATGCGTGCCTTCCAGATGTAGACTGGTGGCTGTGTCCCCACCTCCCCATCAATGCGTGACTTCTAGATGTAGACTGGTGGCCGCGTCCCCACTTCCCCATCAATGTGTGCCTTCCAGAAGTAGACTGGTGGCTGCGTCCCCACTTCCCCATCAATGCGTGCCTTCCAGAAGTAGACTGGTGGCTGCGTCCCCACTTCCCCATCAATGCGTGCATTCCAGAAGTAGACTGGTGGCTCTGTTTCCACTTCCCCATCAATGCGTGCCTTCCAAATGTAGACTGGTGGCTGTGTCCCCACCTCCCCATCAATGCGTGCCTTCCAGAAGTAGACTGGTGGCTGTGTCTCCATTTCCTCATCAATGCGTGCCTTCCAGACGTAGACTGGTGGCCTTGTGTCCACTTCACCATCAATGCATGCCTTCCAGAAGTAGACTGGTGGCCGTGTCTCCACTTCCCCATCAATGCGTCCGTTCCAGAAGTAGACTGGTGGCTGTATCTCCACTTCCCCATCAATGCGTGCCTTCCAGAAGTAGACTGGTGGCTGTGTCTCCACTTCCCCATCAATGTGAGCCTTCCAAAGGTAGACTGGTGGCTGCATCCCCCCTTCCCCATCAATGCGTGCCTTCCAGAAGTAGACTGGTGGCTGTGTCCCCACTTCCCCATCAATGCATGCCTTCCAGAAGTAGACTGGTGGCCGTGTCTCCACTTCCTCATCAATGCGTGCCTTCCAGAAGTAGGCTGGTGGCCGTGTCTCCATTTCCTCATCAATGTGTGCCTTCCATAAGTAGACTGGTGGCCGTGTCTCCACTTCCTCATCAATGCGTGCCTTCCAGAAGTAGACTGGTGGCTGTGTCCCCACCTCCCCATCAATGCGTACCTTCCAGAAGTAGACTGGTGGCTGTGTCTCCACTTCCCCATCAATGCGTGCCTTCAAGAAGTAGACTGGTGGCTGTGTCTCCATTTCCCCATCAACGCGTGCCTTCCAGAAGCAGACTGGTGGCTGTGTCCCCACTTCCCCATCAATGCGTGCCTTCCAGAAGTAGATTGGTGGCCGTGCCTCCACTTCCTCCTCAATGCCTGCCTTCCAGAAGTAGATTGGTGGCTATGCCTCCACTTCCTCATCAATGCATGCTTTTCAGAAGTAGACTGGTGGCCGTGCCTCCACTTCGCCATCAATGCGTGCCTTCCAGAAGTAGACTGGTGGCCGTGTCTCCACTTCCCCCTCAATGAGTGCCTTCCAGAAGTAGACTGGTGGCTTTGTCTCCACTTCCCCATCAACGCGCGCCTTCCAAAGGTAGACTGGTGGCGCGTCCCCACTTCCCCATCAATGCGCGCCTTCCAGAAGTAGACTGGTGGCTGCGTCCCCAATTCCCCATCAATGCGTGCCTTCCAGATGTAGGCTGGTGGCTGCGTCCCCCCTTCCCCATCAATGCGTGCCTTCCAGAAGTAGACTGGTGGCTGCGTCCTCACTTCCCCATCAATGCCTGCCTTCCAGCAGTAGACGGGTGGCTGCTTCCCCACTTCCCCATCAATGCGTGCCATCCAGAAGTAGACTGGTGGCTGTGTCTCCACTTCCCCATCAATGCGTGCCTTCCAGAAGTAGACTGGTTGCCGTGTCTCCACTTCCCCATCAATGCGTGCCTTCCAGAAGTAGACTGGTGGCTGTGTCTCCACTTCCCCATCAATGTGTGCCTTCCAGAAGTAGACTGGTGGCTGTGTCTCCACTTCCCCATCAATGCGCGCCTTCTAAAGGTAGACTGGTGCCTGCGTCCCCACTTCCCCATCAATGCGTGCCTTACAGAAGTAGACTAGTGGCCGTGTCTCCACTTCCTCATCAATGCGTGCCTTCCAGATGTAGACTGGTGGCTGTGTCCCCACCTCCCCATCAATGCGTGACTTCTAGATGTAGACTGGTGGCCGCGTCCCCACTTCCCCATCAATGCGTGCCTTCCAGAAGTAGACTGGTGGCTGCGTCCCCACTTCCCCATCAATGCGTGCCTTCCAGAAGTAGACTGGTGGCTGCGTCCCCACTTCCCCATCAATGCGTGCATTCCAGAAGTAGACTGGTGGCTCTGTTTCCACTTCCCCATCAATGCGTGCCTTCCAAATGTAGACTGGTGGCTGTGTCCCCACCTCCCCATCAATGCGTGCCTTCCAGAAGTAGACTGGTGGCTGCGTCCCCACTTCCCCATCAATGCGTGCATTCCAGAAGTAGACTGGTGGCTCTGTTTCCACTTCCCCATCAAAGCGTGCCTTCCAGATGTAGACTGGTGGCTGTGTCCCCACCTCCCCATCAATGCGTGCCTTCCAGAAATAGACTGGTGGCCGTGTCTACACTTCCCCATCAATGCGTGCCTTGCAGAAGTAGACTGGTGGCCGTGTCTACACTTCCCCATCAATGCGTGCATTCCAGAAGTAGACTGGTGGCTCTGTTTCCACTTCCCCATCAATGCGTGCCTTCCAGATGTAGACTGGTGGCTGTGTCCCCACCTCCCCATCAATGCGTGCCTTCCAGAAGTAGACTGGTGGCTGCTTCCCCACTTCCCCATCAATGCATGCCATCCAGAAGTAGACTGGTGGCTGTGTCTCCACTTCCCCATCAATGCGTGCCTTCCAGAAGTAGACTGGTGGCCGTGTCTCCACTTCCCCATCAATGCGTGCCTTCCAGAAGTAGACTGGTGGATGTGTCTCCACTTTCCCATCAATGTGTGCCTTCCAGAAGTAGACTGGTGGCTGTGTCTCCACTTCTCCATCAATGCGCGCCTTCTAAAGGTAGACTGGTGCCTGCGTCCCCACTTCCCCATCAATGCGTGCCTTACAGAAGTAGACTAGTGGCCGTGTCTCCACTTCCTCATCAATGCGTGCCTTCCAGATGTAGACTGGTGGCTGTGTCCCCACCTCCCCATCAATGTGTGACTTCCAGATGTAGACTGGTGGCCGCGTCCCCACTTCCCCATCAATGCGTGCCTTCCAGAAGTAGACTGGTGGCTGCGTCCCCACTTCCCCATCAATGTGTGCCTTCCAGAAGTAGACTGGTGGCTGCGTCCCCACTTCCCCATCAATGCGTGCATTCCAGAAGTAGACTGGTGGCTCTGTTTCCACTTCCCCATCAATGCGTGCCTTCCAGATGTAGACTGGTGGCTGTGTCCCCACCTCCCCATCAATGCGTGCCTTCCAGAAGTAGACTGGTGGCTGCGTCCCCACTTCCCCATCAATGCGTGCATTCCAGAAGTAGACTGGTGGCTCTGTTTCCACTTCCCCATCAATGCGTGCCTTCCAGATGTAGACTGGTGGCTGTGTCCCCACCTCCCCATCAATGAGTGCCTTCCAGAAGTAGACTGGTGGCCGTGTCTACACTTCCCCATCAATGCGTGCCTTGCAGAAGTAGACTGGTGGCTGTGTCTCTACTTCCTCATGCCCGATCGAAGCAAAATCAAAGGGATCATCTTCGGGGCTAATTCGCACACGAAGGTTTAGGTGCTTTTAATAGTGCACTTTGGTATTACTCTTGATTCTGCCATATTCAAGAAAATGCTCATCGCCTAGGTCATCCTACCCCGCTGCTGCCGCCAGGGGAAACTTCAGGAAAGCCTCCCTTATCTTTAACCTACCAGGTAGCGGCCATCACTTCCCTGGTCACATTCCGCCTGTACTACACCAATAGCATCTCTATTTCGGGATTCCCTATTATGCCTTAAATAAATTGCAAAAAAGCATTTGAAACATTGCTGCATAAAAGAAAGACTGACTCATTTATCCTACAGGCACCATGTCACCCCAGCTTTCAGAATCTTCAACTGACTTCCTGTAGGTACCAGCTATGAATCTCAGGATCCTTTTCTAGACCAGGGTCTGCAACCTTTGGCTCTCCAGATCTATCAGACTACAATTCCCATGATATCTGGCTATTGACTGTGCTGGTTAGGGAATATGGGAGTTGTAGTGAAAAAAATCTGGAGAGCCACAGGTTGCAGACCCCGGCGTCTAGACAGAGCCAGCTTTAATAACCAACAAATTCATGAGGTTCCCCGAAGATGAGGAATGAGAGGGTCTTAAGAGTCCAAAGGGTAAATAATACACCAGTCCGGGCCCTGGATAACAAGTGACGTGCTGATCCTGGAGCCATCGATGGCCACCTGTCCTTCAGAAAAGCCACCCAAAACCATTATTTTTGATTACACGTTTTGAAACTTAACATAATCTTATGTGATCTTTTTTACACTTGACATTCAACGTTAATGTCAAGGGGGTGTTCCTTGTGCTGCGACGCTGCCAACCAAGTCTCCAGCCCCAGAACGAAGACATAGAAATCAGTACCCTTGATGTCTTGGCCCCTTCTCTTTGGACCTCATGGCTTCACATGATCAACTCTATAGCCATCATTAAGATCTAGTTCCTCCCAGAATACAGATCCAGCTGCTCGTGCTTGCCATTATTTGACAATGTGCTGAAAATGCCAGTGATAGGTGCTCTGTCAGTAGTAGCAGGTAGCCTTAAGCTCATTGACAGTAATTTAAACATGTGTACAACGAGATGGGCACTACGGCCCTTGTGCACACAGGCTCACTCGAAACAAGAAGAAAATACTTGGTGAAGAAACAGGGAATGTGTGGCAACATCTAAAGGCTGGCAAGCCGAGGGTTAATATCACTGCATGTCACTGATATTCTCCGTGCCTTGTCAATTACTAGGCAGAAAAAGAAACTGAAAATGCCGGGGCTTAATGTTTGACTGACTTCTGCATTGGAGCACAAGGGAGACCACCTGGTTAGTAGCATTGAAGATCACCACCGTATATAATACTGGATCCCTCCAGCCTACTCCCCAGGAAGGACCTGAAGACCCTACCCTGCAAAGAGCATCTGGCCAATCGCTGATCAGTCCACTCAAGCCTAGTCCCCCCATCTGCTGCCCCCCCTCCCTTGCTTCCCTTCCTATCCAAGCTCCTCTGCGACCCATGCCCCCATGTGTAACTCCTGGGCGCGCCCCATATGTACAGCTACACGTGTGCTTTATAAATCCCATACACACAAGAAAGAAGGGGATCCATTATAATGGATTGCTCAATGGGAAATGGAGAGGACTTTACATGGAATCTGCTTCTCTGACTGGAGAGAAGCAAGAGCAGAAGACATGTGGTCCAATGACTGCCATCCTGTCAGCAGGTGCACAGATGCATTTGGGACCATTTCGAGATTGTACACCAAAGAATATGGCGTGCTCTGATCAATGACATTGAGGGCCAGGAGGATAGCTCTGGGGAAACGTGCTCGTCAACAATGGCGGTTCAAAACCTGGTCCGGCACATAGGACAGGAATCGGGCACACAGCGCGATATAACAAATAAATTGATGTTTTTTTACTCGATTGGGTGAGAAGATGTCATTAATCAACAAGGTCTTCATTGGAGCACAGCTTGGCCAGCTGCATGTTGAGATGGGTGCACTATGCCAACACGACTCAATGAATGTACTCATCTTCCACCAGAGCAACTGCTCTATGTCTATATTTCAAAATATGGCAGATCACAGTATAATTTGATGTATAATTGAACCTTCTTTCACATGTTAGGCGACCCTCTGCTGAGAGAACCTTTTGGAGGTCCTCACTTTGCTGAGCAGGATTTGCCTGGTGTGGCTCTCTGAAGGCCAATACTAATCTCAGGAAGCCGCAGCAGAATGCAGGGTGGCAGTGTTGGGAGGCAGGGTGGTGGGTCAGAATAAGACTGAAGGGGTTACGGTATTGTTCTGACCCCAGGTGACATGATGACACCATCATCAAGCGCCTGTCACCACCAGACATTTCCATTATGGCGTGGGTCTTGGGTATGGAAGTACTGCGGCTATAAGAGAGGTGGCGCAGTGAGTGACCCAGAAGTTATGATGGGCCATTAGCGTCGAGCAGCTGGAATAAGTAAATAAAATGCATACAGCAATTCAACAGACTTCGGCCTGTTACTACTTTATCTACTTGAGCATTAGAGGATCATTAAGATTTTAGGGCATACTAGAGTATCAGGCTAGACTTTGGTGGATTAGGATATACAGTGATAAACAGATGGTTTATTCGTTCTGTGAAGCAGAATCATGACTGCAGGTTGTGAAGGTACAGGAGTGGTTTAGTACTGTATTATGCTGCTATGGTGAGGAGGTGAAAGCAAATTGATGTTTTTTCTAGGTTTGGTCAGATGGGTCATAAAGTGTAGTTTGGGAATGTTTCAACATCATTGGTATTTTACGGCGTGTAAGCCTGAGAATAGGTGCTGGCATTACAAGTGTAGAGGAGCAGATGTACACATCCGCAGGAGATCCTACCCACCTACCTACCCTGTATTGGAGACATGAGACTGTGCCCTGTCTAACACCAGCTATTGTACCAGTGAGTATTTGGAAGACGGTATCCATTAAAACAACCATATTGAATGTACCCTGGAGTTGATGACACCCTGCAGGAGGAGTATCCTGAACGAATATGAGAAAGCTAAGAGAATTGACTAATGACATCATAGGAACGTGTGCACAAAGTACTGAAATACTGAATGAATACTATGTATGAATCCTAGAGGAGAAATGACAAAGTAAAGAATCAAGTGCACCTTAAAAGTGTAAAAGAAGAAGATTGCACAGCAAGAAGTCCTGCAGAAATCAGAAGTATAATGAATGTACATAGGCTGAAATGCAAGATAGATAAAGCCATCCTATAGGCTAGCTACACGTAGTGAATAGAATGCAGGTGTAGCCGACATTGTACAGAAACTGGACATTGGTATCATGAAATAATTAAGCCAAAGACTTATAAAGAGAAAATGAAAGGCTGTGTCGCAGTAGAATAGCAGGTTGCTGCAGCTGCAATGGGAAGCTGTCTGGCCTGAAGTCAAGAACTGAGAAGTTGAGGTAAGCTACCTACGCTGAAGAGGCACATGTGTGTGGAGGATGAATCTGCTCACATTATGGGTCAAGAAAGAACATAGGAAATGGCAAGTCTTAATTTGTTAAAACATTTAAAAGCTTGCAGAATGAACAGAATCGTGGTCTCTTGTCACATGAGTCAAGGCTGAAAATAGGATCTGAACTTGGAGTTCCAGACATGATGATGGGTGTCCTCACTCCCGTTACATTCCTAGGACAAGAATGCTCTGCAAGGCTAAGTATAAAGAGAATTTCATGGCAGAAGGCATGAGTGATGAAAGATGGTGGGCTAGTTGGGTGGTAGGGCAGCTTCATGTCCCATATACTTGCACCTGGGTCTTGGCTTATGGGCTGCTAATTGAATCGAATGTTCCAGACACGGCACAAGCGTGCCAAACCAATTGTATTAGTCCATATAACGAAGGACTTTATAGCTTGAGAAACCAATGATATGGTGCGTAACTGACTTTTCTTAAATGACACGTATGAAGAGCTAGGCATAAATTGTCCACCTGATATCTGAGGCCCAATAACAAACCTAGCTCCTATGTGATTGTATATCTAGATGTGTCCCTTAACCAATCCCAACCCTTGATAGGTTTTTCACTATTGACACCAAGCATGACATCATTCACATAAAGAAGTATATCACTGTATTTCATGTGGAAATCGGAGAGAATGAGCGTACGTCAGTTGCTGTTCGTTGGAAACTCCCTGTTTTAGATAATTGCTAAAAACAAAAAACAGCAACTTGCCATCTTCTTGAGTTTGTCCAGTTATTTGGACTCCGAATTATTCTGGTGTAATCCCATCGAGTAACAGCTGCACGCTCCAAGGGCCATTAGCTCACAAGCAATTGAGACAAGGCGATGTTGCATTAGGGATATTTAGTAGGTAAGGTGCGAGTAATGAGAGCACTAGTAAAATGTAGGCTGGAAGAATTGCAGCGATTGACGAGCTAGGGTACATGGCAGCACAGAGTGAGGATTTATCTGCACTAAAGGGCATTGAGTATGCGTCAAAGCCCCCGTGGAGGACAAAGTGGCCAATGGGAGGTTGGGGCAGTGAGCCTGGCGATTATGAGTGTGGAGAGGTGTCTGTGCAGCCTGTTGAATTAGAGGGTGATTGCAGGGCGGGGTCCATGATAGAAGAAGTGACTCTCTGTTGTGAGATCTTTGCCGAAGAAGTGTGGAGTCTTTCGTGGTGGTGGTGTGGGATGGTTCCCTGCAGGCAAGGTAGAAACCAGGGCTGACTTCATTAAAAGCTATCATAGTATGGAAATCACTCGCCCTTTATTGCAAGTGCTTAGACCCCCCCTACGGAAATCTGGCTTTGAAGTATTAAATGAGGCGCTCAAGAAAAACATTAATCATACACTACAAGAATGGAGGACCATCTGCCAAGCGATAACAGCTGATTTAGATGAGTCCGACCAGAAACTGGTAGAGAACCCAGATAAGATCAAGAACAAGCTATACAGGAGCGATTGGATTACCACGGAAAATGAAAGGCAAAAGTTCAAGCTATATGGCAGATCTTTCCCAGAAGGAAGAGCCTTACATACTATTCCTCGATATCTGGAAATTTTTCCTAACGCATTGTTTAGAGACCAATACCTGAAGTTTAGGTTAAACCTGTTCCCCACTGGTGAAATGTTAACCAAACGAGTAACAGAGAACCAAAACTGTAGATTGTGCCAGAAAAATGGCACCACAGAAACAATCAAACATCTGGTATTATATTGCACCAAATTCATTGAACCTAGATTTCGATTGATGACGGAATTCACAATGCATAATGCTTTTCGAATAGCTGAAGATTGGTGGTTGGAGCTCTTGAGAGGTCCACGTCTGCGACTTACAATAGCCCTGGTTAAACTAATACTAGTAATCTGTAAGAGACTCAAGAAGTTAACATCAATTGAAAACTAATAATCGACATCTTTTGGACTATCCAGGCTGAGGAAAACAAAGCAATTAAGGCCATTCTCAATTGTTTTAAGATATGTTTTTATTCATAATTGCTAAATGTACATACTTTTATCTCTAGTCGTCTTTTGTTTTTTCAGGAATATGTATGTATTAATACTAAAGGCAAAAAGGTTTGTAACATACTAACCATAAAATGCCAATAAATAAATAAAAAATAACATGATATTGAATAAAAGGCAAGATGGTGCAGCTTTCATGGTAGGGAGGTGTTTCTTCTGACTTGGGTAGGTTCTGGTGGACGGTCGGTTGGCAGAGTGGGTCAAGGTATCAGTGATGGGGATGGAAATGTATGTGTGTGCATGAGGTGTCTGAACATGTCAACTGACTCACTGTGCGAGAGGAGCAAGGTGCCAATGCAGGCCCTGCAGTACAGTCGATGATGTATGGAGCCCAGGTGCCAAAGCTGGCTGGATCAAAGAGCGGTGGGCTGCACGACTTGAGGGACACAATGAGGAAAAGGCAAGTGTTACAGTGACGGGTGTAGAAAGAGGGAAAGACACAAAATAACCCTGTTGGCAGCTGTCACTGGCATTTGAGAATAACACAGCAGATTCTATGCTGGGTTATACGCTATATAAACTGGAGATGTGTAAAACTACTTATGAAAGGTTGTCCAGTGTGGTTTAGGGTGATTTGCTCAAATACATTTCCTCGAAGGAGAATTCATCGGATTTTTTTGTTGACGGGTTGATTTTGCAACGTTTATATGAGGGAGGAGGCCCGCTTTATCGCCCTACATTAATTATTTTCCTAAACCCACATCCTACATATATATGGGGCAAAATCCATTGTAAAAAATATGACAAATTCTCCCTCGACAAAATGTATTGCGCCAAAACCTACCATTCCCATCCAGTGCCAAGTGAATGTTGGAATTGTAAGCGACAAGGTGCCAAGGGTGCGCGGGTGGGTGAAGTGCTATTAATCTGTAGGTCAGGTGCGCTGTGGCGGTATGTTTAGCACATTGCAGCTAATTGTTTACTGGACTCAAACAATTGGAGAACTGGCCAGAGGGATTGTTTGCGCGGAGCAGTGAAGTTGCCATGGGGGTGCTCATTGATCTGCCAGGTGCACAGGGCTAGGGGGAACGGGATTGGGGGTTCGGTCGGTTCACGGCGGTCACCATATATCCCCCTGGACCGATCCTGGGGAATGAAGGGCTGGACCCAAGCATTCTTCTCTCTCCCAATTTATAATTCTGCGCGCTCCCTGCCCAGGATCCTTCCATCTGGTCCAAGCAGGTGGTGCTGCCAACTGACTGGTGTGGCAGCATGCTGTCTTATGGCTCTGCGGGGGTGTATACTGTGGTGCCTGTCACTGGGGCTGCTTCAGAGCACAGCCATGCCCTCAAGGCCTTTGGGTGTCAAACGTTGAAACTCCTCCGATCCAAGGAACTTTGTTTAAAAGTAATATATAGTTACTATCAAAAAGTGCCCGTACTCTGCACGGGTTCTGTAGACAAGCCCTTAATAATCAGATTTTCTTTGATTTTGGATTCATTTACCCAACAGATTTTTGCTTTTTGGAAGGCATGTGGGAAGAGAAAGGCAAAGAAATTACACAAAATTAAAATGTATCCGGCGTGGTGCAGTGCGTTGCAAATATATCAGAAACGCTGCATTTTAGGGCCTTGAAGCGTGGTTTGTTGGACATCGAGTTGTGCTCCTCATGTCGAGACGCTTAAGACCACATTGACGTTTCGCCAATTTCAAGCAACTGTCTCATGTGTGAAGGGTCTGGAATCCGGGCAAAGGGGTTGGGGTGTCCAAATGTCATGTAGCCAGTAATGTCCAGAAGGTCCTAACAGGTAACCATGCCACATTTGGTGCAGATTGGCGGACCAGTGTGGAATTGTACAAGGATCAAACTAACGGATGCTCTGCTTTATATAGAGAGAGATTTACATTTTGGTGGTTTCATAGGGGCCATGTGAAGGCTATGTAAAAGCACTGAGCGGAGAATGTGGAACACAGAAAAGAGGGGGACAAAGCAACAGACAATAATGGCTCGGATGCAGAGGTGAGCTGTTGCACAAGCTGTTTTCGACTTCCGGTTTACACAGTGAAGGTTTGGCGCGGGAGCCGAGCGTTCATGCACTCATCCAACGCGGCTTTCAGCTCATTTCTGTACCTGCGGTGGGGTCTTTGTTGCCTCAGTGCCAGGCACTGAATAGCACGCGCTGCACTGCCGGCCGTGAGCGTTCTGTTCGGCGTGTGTGTGTGTGTGTGGGCGCCGAGGTCTCCTCTTTCACGTAATGCACGACTAGAACAGGCATAAGTGGCGGACTGAAGTGTTGCTTTCACCCATAACCAGTCTACGCCAAGCAGACGCACGTGACTTAAGAGCATGCGTGGGCGGTGCATGAAATAGACGGTGCATGCTGCAGACACAATGACGCAGCCCACTTCGGCTCCCACCTTTTCCACTTTATCAAATGCACTTGTGAAGGGAAAGCAGCAGTTTCCCGTCACGTGCAGAAACTGACAGTCGAAATTCCTTCCTGTCCCCTAGAACGCCATGGAGGATGATGAGAGCATGATGCCACAATGGAATGCGCAAAATCATGAATCATAGTCTTAATCAGGGCTTTAAGTGAGCGGGGGCTGGCTGTGTCAGAGGCCTGGCAGTCTCTAATAATTGCACCTGAGACGGCTCACTAACGTCCCCTGGATTAGCCGAGCTCAGCAAGCCACTAGAAGCCCAGGCCTTTTTTCTAAAGCCTGAAGTTCTCGCTTATGAGCAAGCGCTTCAGGATTTTAAAAAAAGCCTCGCCTTTTCTTCATGAATTGTGTCGCTGACCCCCGCCAGGCACCTTTTTGATGCAGTGATCGATGCAAAGGGGCGTGGCCTGGCAGAGGGTTGGTGCCGCAATTAAGAGGCACCACTTACCTGAACTGAATGCGGCCTTTTGCAAAATCGAGCCAGGGCTCTTATGGGGGTGTTGTTGAAAAGGGGCGTGGCCTAACAGGCGGAATTCAGGTCAGGTACGTTTTGCCTGTAGATTGCTGCACCAGCCACCTGCCAGGCAATGACCCTTTTGGGCCACGCCCCGTAGGAACCTTGGCTCAATTTTGCATGCCACCTAAAGCACTGGTCTTAATGACGGCACCCGGTGTATCAAACACAGAAATTACTTTCTCTCTATTTCTGCATATTCTTTCTGTCTCTCTCTGCCGTCCTCTCTCTCTCTCTCTCTCTCTCTCCCTCTCTTTCTCTCTCTTTCACTGTGGCTGGAAGTTGCATTATCAGGTATGCATCTGGCGTCGCTGACAGGAAGTTGCAATGTCGGGTATGCATTTGGCATTGCTAACAGGAAGTTGCATTGTCAGGTATGCATTTGGCTTTGCTGACAGGAAGTTGCATTGTCAGGTATGCATTTGGCTTTGCTGACAGGAAGTTGCATTGCCAGGTTTGCATTTGGCGTTGCTGACAAGAAGTTGAATTGTCAGGTATGCATTTGGTGTTGCTGACAGGAAGTTGCATTGTCAGATATGCATTTAGAGTTGCTGACAGCAGCGTGACTAGACAAAAACACAGATCTATTGGAGGAGTGGGGGAGTGGTTCTGTGTTTGTTATGGTTAAATGATGGAGAGCAGCGGCTACAGAGGGATCCCTGAAGTGGGAGCTTCCCTGGTATTTGGGGACATGCACTGTTCTTGTGTGTGTCCTGCAGGAATGTCTCCATCACACAGAGGGCACATGGTCCATCCTGGGAGAGGTCATAGGGATCATATAGGCTAATCGCTGCTGTTGGGATTCTGAAAGACCTTGCAAGGAACCAGCGGACCAGGTTGCAGGGCTTGCAACTGTGTGTGTTAGTTTAAATGTGTTCTTAGTAATTTGTGTTTGTGCATGCTGCAACACATATGTGGCCTCAGCAGCACAACCAACAAATCAGTGGCAAGCACCTACAATTGAAGGTTGCCTTGTGCTCACAGAAGAAAAGGATCACTAGTTTTAATCTGAGCATGGCCCTTTCCAAGAAGAAAGAATATTTTCAGAGATAAAACGTTGTGTATTATAGGCATTGTAAACCTGCTTTTTAAAAATGTTTCAATAGTCATTTAAAATGAACATCTCCACTATATGTTATAGTCATAACTACAATGTTACACTACTAAACAAAGCACATGGCCAAAAGCTAGAATAACCATATCAATTAATTTCTGATTGCAGGTTATCATTCCAATATAAACTGCTCTTGTGCCACTATGAGAAAGGGGAGTATGACAAATAGCAGTAGTGAGGGTCCCTGGCTGCTTTGCATAAAATCAAAGAGCATTTTGCAGACACATTAATGACAACATATCTTTATATTTGGCACATATTTATGTGATAAAATGTTTGTATGCTTGAGCAACTAAATACATGATGCAGACTGGGTTTGATACTCAATTCATTTTCCCAACACTCAACCTAATATTAAAATGTTTGTAACCATGAATCATACATACCTATTTGGGCAGCTTTAGGATTTGCATGAGATGCAACATCTGCCACTCCAGTGGTGTTGGAGGATTTTTTCACTCCCTAAAAGCTTAACAGAGGACCAAATTGCTCCCGAAATTTAGAAGAAGCAGGTCTGACAGGAGTAGCCAGGTCCCCGGAAAAGGATTTCAATGCCTGCATGGGTCTGGTTGTGTGCCCATCATTTTAAATGTATTAATATATTTTATTTGAGAAACTCGGGGACGCAGTCAGGGCTTTCAACCATCTCTGTTGAAATCGGTTCCCAGCCTGGGGAGCGTCCCTGAGCAGCTTCCCCGTGATGGCAGCTTCATGACACAGCACCATAAACCTTTACAGGGCATATGTTACAGGGTGTCACCTCCCTGAGCTTGTCAGTATCCAGCGGGGTTCTTGTCGCCTTGATGCTTTTTTACTCTGGTTTCCTCTACATTAGTAGTGTGCGCTTTAGCGCACTTTACAGGTTGCCTTTGCTGGCACCTTCAGGCCATCTCCTCTTTTGGAATTATCTGTATCAAGCAGCATTCTTCTCATCCCTTTTATTCCTGTTTCATCTGTCTTAGACACTGGCTGACAAACAGCGATTCAGTGGACATTTAAAGTTTCAGCTCCCTGCTGGCTGCTTGCCCAATCTGCACCCTGCAGCATTCTTTTGACTGCATTGCAATTTAGGCACGCCATGTGGGACTTAGACTATTTTGCCAGCTGTAGCCAAGGGGGGCCCTTGTCCATCATGTTCAAATGGGTCCCCACTGGCTCTGACATATCTTCAGCCGGCCCTGGAGGAACTTGAATGCGGCAGAGTTACGGCAGCATTGTTTAAATCACCCTCATCTTGGACAGTTGCGCAACTGGAAAGGAAAAAACAGGAAGAACATATACAAAGGAAGTAGTGATGTGTGTGGGGCAAAGATCAGAGGTGCAGAGGGAATAGAGAGGATTTAGGACCCACTGCCAACTGGCTACACTGATTTTCACGCTTATGCATTGCTGCACCCTCTCATCTCACCTTATATGGTGTATTCATTGAGTTTGTGAATGTTAACCTTTTCTTTTGCATTTTGAGCTGAATAAAGTGTGCAGTATCATCAACAGGGTGCAGCCAGGCCCATCCATTGCAGGCCCATCCATTGCAGGCCCATCCATCATTGGGATAGGAAGGTTTTACAGCTGAAGATTTGGTCGCATTTGACTTCATTGAATTTAATGTAATGAATTGTGCTGCAAGTATATGTGTGGGCTGGGTTAAGGTGAATAAATGTAGTGGGCTTATGAGTGGGCTGTCATTGAAACCAGTCAACCTTTTTCCTGCAATGATATGCTTAAAAAATGCTGGGATACTATGCGTTTGAATCAACTACCTTTACCGGCTCTCTTGCCGATGTAGCATTAATGACACTCTGTTGATTTAACTCCTCAGATGACAGTCATATTTGAGCTGCAACAGTGAACAGCTATTTTATTAATTAACTTGTTTCACCCGAAATTGGTTTCATTTCGTTTCACTTCTATTTTTTATCCCGCCTTGACCTTTGGTCCCGGACCTTGCTCCCCATGTGCACGCTCCGTTGTGGGTGAATAAAGATTGGCTTGGTGCCAAACGACAACATCCCCTTTGAAATGTCCAGAATGTTAAAAGGTTGGGTATTGACTGAATTGTTTTTAGATATTTTGTGATTAGCAGGCTGTTTTAGATAGGGACAGCTTATCTCCCTCTATTCTATTAGATAGGTGGCACACCACCATTGACCCGGGGACAGCACTACCCTACAGGGATAGGGACAGCTTCTCTGCCTCTATTCTATTAGATAGGTGGCACACCCCCATTGACCCGGGGACAGCACTACCCTACAGGGATAGGGACAGCTTATCTCCCTCTATTCTATTAGATAGGTGGCACACCACCATTGACCCGGGGACAGCACTACCCTACAGGGATAGGGACAGCTTCTCTGCCTCTATTCTATTATGTGTGGGCGCCGAGGTCTCCTCTTTCACGTAATGCACGACTAGAACAGGCATAAGTGGCGGACTGAAGTGTTGCTTTCACCCATAACCAGTCTACGCCAAGCAGACGCACGTGACTTAAGAGCATGCGTGGGCGGTGCATGAAATAGACGGTGCATGCTGCAGACACAATGACGCAGCCCACTTCGGCTCCCACCTTTTCCACTTTAGCAAATGCACTTGTGAAAGGAAAGCAGCAGTTTCCCGTCACATGCAGAAACTGACAGTCGAAATTCCTTCCTGTCCCCTAGAACGCCATGGAGGATGATGAGAGCATGATGCCACAATGGAATGCGCAAAATCATGAATCATAGTCTTAATCAGGGCTTTAAGTGAGCGGGGGCTGGCTGTGTCAGAGGCCTGGCAGTCTCTAATAATTGCAACTGAGACGGCTCACTAAAGTCCCCTGGATTAGCCGAGCTCAGCAAGCCACTAGAAGCCCAGGCCTTTTTTCTAAAGCCTGAAGTTCTCGCTTATGAGCAAGCGCTTCAGGTTTTTAAAAAAAGCCTCGCCTTTTCTTCATGAATTGTGTCGCTGACCCCCGCCAGGCACCTTTTTGATGCAGTGATCGATGCAAAGGGGCGTGGCCTGGCAGAGGGTTGGTGCCGCAATTAAGAGGCACCACTTACCTGAACTGAATGCGGCCTTTTGCAAAATCGAGCCAGGGCTCTTATGGGGGTGTTGTTGAAAAGGGGCGTGGCCTAACAGGCGGAATTCAGGTCAGGTACGTTTTGCCTGTAGATTGCTGCACCAGCCACCTGCCAGGCAATGACCCTTTTGGGCCACGCCCCGTAGGAACCTTGGCTCAATTTTGCATGCCACCTAAAGCACTGGTCTTAATGACGGCACCCGGTGTATCAAACACAGAAATTACTTTCTCTCTATTTCTGCATATTCTTTCTGTCTCTCTCTGCCGTCCTCTCTCTCTCTCTCTCTCTCTCTCTCCCTCTCTTTCTCTCTCTTTCACTGTGGCTGGAAGTTGCATTATCAGGTATGCATCTGGCGTCGCTGACAGGAAGTTGCAATGTCGGGTATGCATTTGGCATTGCTAACAGGAAGTTGCATTGTCAGGTATGCATTTGGCTTTGCTGACAGGAAGTTGCATTGTCAGGTATGCATTTGGCTTTGCTGACAGGAAGTTGCATTGCCAGGTTTGCATTTGGCGTTGCTGACAAGAAGTTGAATTGTCAGGTATGCATTTGGTGTTGCTGACAGGAAGTTGCATTGTCAGATATGCATTTAGAGTTGCTGACAGCAGCGTGACTAGACAAAAACACAGATCTATTGGAGGAGTGGGGGAGTGGTTCTGTGTTTGTTATGGTTAAATGATGGAGAGCAGCGGCTACAGAGGGATCCCTGAAGTGGGAGCTTCCCTGGTATTTGGGGACATGCACTGTTCTTGTGTGTGTCCTGCAGGAATGTCTCCATCACACAGAGGGCACATGGTCCATCCTGGGAGAGGTCATAGGGATCATATAGGCTAATCGCTGCTGTTGGGATTCTGAAAGACCTTGCAAGGAACCAGCGGACCAGGTTGCAGGGCTTGCAACTGTGTGTGTTAGTTTAAATGTGTTCTTAGTAATTTGTGTTTGTGCATGCTGCAACACATATGTGGCCTCAGCAGCACAACCAACAAATCAGTGGCAAGCACCTACAATTGAAGGTTGCCTTGTGCTCACAGAAGAAAAGGATCACTAGTTTTAATCTGAGCATGGCCCTTTCCAAGAAGAAAGAATATTTTCAGAGATAAAACGTTGTGTATTATAGGCATTGTAAACCTGCTTTTTAAAAATGTTTCAATAGTCATTTAAAATGAACATCTCCACTATATGTTATAGTCATAACTACAATGTTACACTACTAAACAAAGCACATGGCCAAAAGCTAGAATAACCATATCAATTAATTTCTGATTGCAGGTTATCATTCCAATATAAACTGCTCTTGTGCCACTATGAGAAAGGGGAGTATGACAAATAGCAGTAGTGAGGGTCCCTGGCTGCTTTGCATAAAATCAAAGAGCATTTTGCAGCCACATTAATGACAACATATCTTTATATTTGGCACATATTTATGTGATAAAATGTTTGTATGCTTGAGCAACTAAATACATGATGCAGACTGGGTTTGATACTCAATTCATTTTCCCAACACTCAACCTAATATTAAAATGTTTGTAACCATGAATCATACATACCTATTTGGGCAGCTTTAGGATTTGCATGAGATGCAACATCTGCCACTCCAGTGGTGTTGGAGGATTTTTTCACTCCCTAAAAGCTTAACAGAGGACCAAATTGCTCCCGAAATTTAGAAGAAGCAGGTCTGACAGGAGTAGCCAGGTCCCCGGAAAAGGATTTCAATGCCTGCATGGGTCTGGTTGTGTGCCCATCATTTTAAATGTATTAATATATTTTATTTGAGAAACTCGGGGACGCAGTCAGGGCTTTCAACCATCTCTGTTGAAATCGGTTCCCAGCCTGGGGAGCGTCCCTGAGCAGCTTCCCCGTGATGGCAGCTTCATGACACAGCACCATAAACCTTTACAGGGCATATGTTACAGGGTGTCACCTCCCTGAGCTTGTCAGTATCCAGCGGGGTTCTTGTCGCCTTGATGCTTTTTTACTCTGGTTTCCTCTACATTAGTAGTGTGCGCTTTAGCGCACTTTACAGGTTGCCTTTGCTGGCACCTTCAGGCCATCTCCTCTTTTGGAATTATCTGTATCAAGCAGCATTCTTCTCATCCCTTTTATTCCTGTTTCATCTGTCTTAGACACTGGCTGACAAACAGCGATTCAGTGGACATTTAAAGTTTCAGCTCCCTGCTGGCTGCTTGCCCAATCTGCACCCTGCAGCATTCTTTTGACTGCATTGCAATTTAGGCACGCCATGTGGGACTTAGACTATTTTGCCAGCTGTAGCCAAGGGGGGCCCTTGTCCATCATGTTCAAATGGGTCCCCACTGGCTCTGACATATCTTCAGCCGGCCCTGGAGGAACTTGAATGCGGCAGAGTTACGGCAGCATTGTTTAAATCACCCTCATCTTGGACAGTTGCGCAACTGGGAAGGAAAAAACAGGAAGAACATATACAAAGGAAGTAGTGATGTGTGTGGGGCAAAGATCAGAGGTGCAGAGGGAATAGAGAGGATTTAGGACCCACTGCCAACTGGCTACACTGATTTTCACGCTTATGCATTGCTGCACCCTCTCATCTCACCTTATATGGTGTATTCATTGAGTTTGTGAATGTTAACCTTTTCTTTTGCATTTTGAGCTGAATAAAGTGTGCAGTATCATCAACAGGGTGCAGCCAGGCCCATCCATTGCAGGCCCATCCATTGCAGGCCCATCCATCATTGGGATAGGAAGGTTTTACAGCTGAAGATTTGGTCGCATTTGACTTCATTGAATTTAATGTAATGAATTGTGCTGCAAGTATATGTGTGGGCTGGGTTAAGGTGAATAAATGTAGTGGGCTTATGAGTGGGCTGTCATTGAAACCAGTCAACCTTTTTCCTGCAATGATATGCTTAAAAAATGCTGGGATACTATGCGTTTGAATCAACTACCTTTACCGGCTCTCTTGCCGATGTAGCATTAATGACACTCTGTTGATTTAACTCCTCAGATGACAGTCATATTTGAGCTGCAACAGTGAACAGCTATTTTATTAATTAACTTGTTTCACCCGAAATTGGTTTCATTTCGTTTCACTTCTATTTTTTATCCCGCCTTGACCTTTGGTCCCGGACCTTGCTCCCCATGTGCACGCTCCGTTGTGGGTGAATAAAGATTGGCTTGGTGCCAAACGACAACATCCCCTTTGAAATGTCCAGAATGTTAAAAGGTTGGGTATTGACTGAATTGTTTTTAGATATTTTGTGATTAGCAGGCTGTTTTAGATAGGGACAGCTTATCTCCCTCTATTCTATTAGATAGGTGGCACACCACCATTGACCCGGGGACAGCACTACCCTACAGGGATAGGGACAGCTTCTCTGCCTCTATTCTATTAGATAGGTGGCACACCACCATTGACCCGGGGACAGCACTACCCTACAGGGATAGGGACAGCTTCTCTGCCTCTATTCTATTAGATAGGTGGCACACCCCCATTGACCCGGGGACAGCACTACCCTACAGGGATAGGGACAGCTTATCTCCCTCTATTCTATTAGATAGGTGGCACACCACCATTGACCCGGGGACAGCACTACCCTACAGGGATAGGGACAGCTTCTCTGCCTCTATTCTATTAGATAGGTGGCACACCACCATTGACCCGGGGACAGCACTACCCTACAGGGATAGGGACAGCTTCTCTCCCTCTATTCTATTAGATAGGTGGCACACCACCATTGACCCGGGGACAGCACTACCCTACAGGGATAGGTACAGCTTCTCTGCCTCTATTCTATTAGATAGGTGGCACACCACCATTGACCCGGGGACAGCACTACCCTACAGGGATAGGGACAGCTTCTCTGCCTCTATTCTATTAGATAGGTGGCACACCACCATTGACCCGGGGACAGCACTACCCTACAGGGATAGGGACAGCTTCTCTCCCTCTATTCTATTAGATAGGTGGCACACCACCATTGACCCGGGGACAGCACTACCCTACAGGGATAGGGACAGCTTCTCTGCCTCTATTCTATTAGATAGGTGGCACACCACCATTGACCCGGGGACAGCACTACCCTACAGGGATAGGGACAGCTTCTCTGCCTCTATTCTATTAGATAGGTGGCACACCACCATTGACCCGGGGACAGCACTACCCTACAGGGATAGGGACAGCTTCTCTGCCTCTATTCTATTAGATAGGTGGCACACCACCATTGACCCAGGGACAGCACTACCCTACAGGGATAGGGACAGCTTCTCTCCCTCTATTCTATTAGATAGGTGGCACACCACCATTGACCCCGGGACAGCACTACCCTACAGGGATAGGGACAGCTTCTCTCCCTCTATTCTATTAGATAGGTGGCACACCACCATTGACCCAGGGACAGCACTACCCTACAGGGATAGGGACAGCTTATCTCCCTCTATTCTATTAGATAGGTGGCACACCACCATTGACCCAGGGACAGCACTACCCTACAGGGATAGAGGGTGCTTCTGACTAGGGACAGAATCAGTGGATTCATTTATTGGTTGTATGAAAAACTCAAGTATGCACTTAAGTTTGCTCTATACCTGTTTTTGTGTGATAAAAAATATTGAGGATCTAACAGTGGAGCCTGTACCCGGTGAGGGTTTTTAAAATTGTTCTTGTCCCCGATTGCTATTGTGGGCTCCACTCGCATACATTTGTAGGAAAATCAACCCACAAAAAAACAAAAAAACAGATGAAATTGAACTCAAAAAAATCTTTTTGGCCAAATCACATAGAAGCCCATAGTATGCAGAGTCATTACTTCTTGATCCCCAAACAGGAATTCCTTCCCCATCAGTGTTAAACATTTTGGGGCAAGAGCTCTGCATCCCGGCGACAACCCCGTCAATGTGAACCCATCAGACAGTGGATCAGGCTCACATGGTACGATGAGCGCTCCTCTCGGTCCAGAGGCTTCGTCACAGACATCTTGCCGGAGATGGGGTCGATGCTGAAGACCTCCATGGGGGGCTGGTCTGCACCCACACCTGTGATGCTGTATCTGATTTGGCTGCTCTTGTCTTTGTCGGACCGGATCTGCGAAAAATAGAATCAAAAGACAGAATAGGTGATCCAGGAACATGGAAAAGCATCAGATGACTGGAGCAGAGGATTGGTGGCACGCCACGATCCCAATACCCCGAAGCATACACAGTATTGGGGAAATGGGAGGGGAGACAAAGGGAGCCATCTTGTACCCGCCCCCTCTTCCACCTCCTTCACGCGAGTTTGATTCTATAACCAAGCGCTTCATAAGGTCTTATGTATGGTTTGATTTTATTTTAATGTGTGAATTTCACTAATGGGGTCCCCCACAAAATAAAAAGGAAAGCCACCAAAGTGGTGAAGTAATGGTCAATATTTACTTGCCATGGACGTTTCAACCATTTAGGGATTACAATACCAAAACTTTGCACTTGTGCGACTGAGTTGCTGAAGATTTTCTCTTGAATTATAAGGAAATATGAGAGCAAACCAATAGCGAGGTCATGATATAAGCAATGGAAATACAGGGGAAACAGCCCATTCCTTGAGTTTCCCGTTTCTCTATGAAGTCTGCGTCACATTACTAGCAATGGCTGGGAGAGTAACTACTCCGAAAAAACTCTGTATGTCTAAGGCCAAAGCACTGTTTCAAGTTTTTAAAAATCATTTTTACTTCATCAATAAAATGTATAATTCACCAACTCAGTGGGGGATAATGACATGCTGTATAGGTTAAACATTGCACGTACAGTAAAAACATTGAAACCCGCAAAAAAAACAAAGCACTTAAATAATAAAGCAGAGTGAACACAAGAGGAAAGTTCATTAAGTATAAGTAGCCAAAGGTCACAGTCCCTCTTGACCTGTAAGACTAAGAAGCCCTGTCTCAGGGGTGGACTGGAAACCAAAAGTGGCCTTGGAAATAATTTTCATAATGGCTCCATATTACACATTTTGAACAAAGCCACCCATTTCCTATGAGAACATTTGGAAATAAAACAGCTTACCACACAAAAGAGGCCCACGGTGCAGAGGCCTACTGGGGAAATCTACAGAGTTCCCTACAGGCCAGTCCACCCCTGGCAAGGGTGCAGAGGCCTACCGGAAATCTCCAGGATTCCCTATCGGCCCGCCCCTACCCCTGACCAGGGTGCAGAGGCCTACCCGGAAATCTTCAGGGTCCCCTATCGGCCTGTGCATACCCCTGGCCAGGGTGCAGAGGCCTACGGGGGAAATGTGCAGAGTTCCCCATCAGCCCGTCCCTACCCCTGGCCAGGGTGCTGAGGCCTAGCCGGAAATCTCCAGGGTTCCCTATCGGCCCTACCCTACCTCTGGCCAGGGTGCAGAGGCCTAGCTGGAAATCTCCAGGGTTCCTATCGGCCCGTCCCCACCCCTTCCCAGGGTGCTGAGGCCTATCCGGAAATCTCCAGAGTTCCCTACAGGCCAGTCCACCCCTGGCCAGCGTGCAGACACCTAGCCCGAAATCTCCAGGGTTCCCTATCGGCCCGTCCATACCCCTGGCCAGGGTGCTGAGGCCTACCGGGAAATCTCCAGATTTCCAGATTGGCCCGTGCCTATCTCTGGCCTGGGTGCAGAGGCCTAGCCAGAAATCTCCAGGGTTCCTATCGGCATGTCCCTACCCCTGCTCTCTGCTCCTCTGACTGTGACCCGCTTCCTTGGAGGATGAAGATTCACTACCCAACCACCAAGCCTAGGGAGGGCCACCCCTCTCTCCCCCACGTCACGTTGGGAGGAAGTCATCTTCCTGTGTTTCTGCAAAGAGCTGAAAGCCCATCTTATCTGATGAACCTCACGCCTGACTTTCTGCAACAGGGGATTTCAGAGGTGCTTGCGCCGCCTTGGGTCACTTTCCACGTACACATGCCTTCCATGAGCCTCACCAGCCGCTCCGCCCCATCCGCTTTAGTTTCAGGAAACACGCCTTCAAAGGGCCCAAACTTATTGTGAATATTTAGGGCGCCTGGCGGGGTCCTGATATACCCAGGTAGGTACACATAAAATAGAAAAAATAATCAGGATGGGAGATCCTATAAGCGGTTGTGTGATTCTGAACATATACATTTATTTCAAACACACAGAATCTTTTCAATTTCACAGTTATTTTACAGAACTTTCGATAAGCGTGAAAATAAGTTGACCGAACGGACAAGTAGTGATTAAATACAGTGAAAATATCAAATGAATATCAGCCTCTATAGTGTAGAGGTAACAAACCCACATAAAGGCACAGTTGCAAATGATAGTAGGACGGACCTACAGTTGAAGTGAGGTGCACCCGGGACAGAGAATAGTCCAGGGTATAATTAACACAAGGTGTACACAACACAAACTACAGAACATACACAAAAGGGAGTTTTGTGTATGTTCTGTTTCTCTCTCGTGTTGCTGGGGGGAAATTGGGATTGATATTTTGTTGGAAGTCTGCATTCCTGAATATCTGTTCTCTCTCCTTCTATCTCTTTATATTGCATTTTGGGGGGTTGAGGGGTGCGCAGGGGGAAATAGTAACCACATTATCATTTGATTGAACACACTCACGCAAAAAGTATTAATTCTGTGCTACATTGTTTTTGCTCATTATTACTCCTTGTGATTAAAGAGATTGCTTAGTGTTACCTCACCCCGTTGGTGATTATTGAATAACCATTAAACATAGTGTGATTATATTGTGAACTACATAAATAAATATTTTAACTTTGCAAACCAGCCCGATTCCTGGTTCAGTGTGACCGGGGGGAGGTTAGGGGGAGTTCCAAGAGAGGGGCATGATATAAGTGGTACATCGTTCAGAATAAAAGAACTTTTAGACACAAATAAATAAATAAGGATTTCAGTTGTGCATTGCACGCTAGGCTTTGACTTAGGCGAAGCGCCGGATTGAAATCACTTACAGTGCTAGGGGTTCAGGGGGGGTGTGTGCTAGGGTTTCAGAGGGGATGTGTGCTAGGGGTTCAGAGGGAATGTGTGCCGGGGTTCAGAGGGGATGTGTGCTGGGGGTTCAGACTGGATGTGTGCTAGGGGTTCAGAGGGCATGTGTACTTGGGGTACAGAGGGGATGTGTGCTAGGGGTTCAGAAGGGATGTGTGATAGGGGTTCAGAGGGGATGTGTGCTCGGGATTCAGAGGGGATGTGTGCTAGGGGTTCACATGGGATGTGTGCTAGGGGACCAGAGGGTATGTGTGCTGGAGTTTCTGAGGGGATGTGTGCTAGGGGTTCAGAGGGGATGTGCACTAGGGGTTCAGAGGGGATGTGTGCTGGGGGTTCAGAGGGGATGTGTGCTGGGGGTTCAGAGGGGATGTGCGCTGGAGGTTCACAAGGGATGTGTGTTAGGGGTTCAGGGGTGATGTGTGCTAGGGGTTCAGAGGGGATTTGTGCTGGGGGTTCAGAGGGGATGTGTGATAGAGGTTCAGGGGTGATGTGTGCTAGGGGTTCAGAGGGGATTTGTGCTGGGGGTTCAGAGGGGATGTGTGATAGGGGTTCAGAGGGTATGTGTGCTCGGGATTCAGAGGGGATGTGTGCTAGGGGTTCAAATGGGATGTGTGCTAGGGGACCAGAGGGTATGTGTGCTAGGGGTTCAAAGGGGATGTGTGCTGGGGGTTCAGAGGGGATGTGTGCTAGGGGACCAGAGGGGATGTGGGCTGGAATTTCAGAGGGGATGTGTGCTAGGGGTTCAGAGGGGATGTGCACTAGGGGTTCAGAGGGGATGTGTGCTGGGGGTTAAGAGCGAATGTGTGCTGGGGGTTCAGAGGGGATGTGTGCTGGGGGTTCAGAGGGGATGTGTGCTGGAGGTTCACAAGGGATGTGTGCTAGGGGTTCAGGGGTGATGTGTGCTAGGGTTCAGAGGGGATTTGTGCTTGGGGTTCAGAGGGGATGTGTGATAGGGGTTCAGAGGGCATGTGTACTTGGGGTTCAGAGGGGATGTGTGCTAGGGGTTCAGAGGGGATGTGTGATAGGGGTTTAGAGGGGATGTGTGCTCGGGATTCAGAGGGGATGTGTGCTAGGGGTTCAAATGGGATGTGTGCTAGGGGACCAGAGGGTAGGTGTGCTAGGGGTTCAAAGGGGATGTGTGCTGGGGGTTCAGAGGGGATGTGTGCTAGGGGACCAGAGGGGATGTGTGCTGGAGTTTCAGAGGGGATGTGTGCTAGGGGTTCAGAGGGGATGTGCACTAGGGGTTCAGAGGGGATGTGTGCTGGGGGTTCAGAGGGGATGTGTGCTGGGGGTTCAGAGGGGATGTGTGCTGGAGGTTCAGAGGGGATGTGCGCTGGAGGTTCACAAGGGATGTGTGCTAGGGGTTCAGGGGTGATGTGTGCTATGGTTCAGATGGGATTTGTGCTGGGGGTTCAGAGGGGATTTGTGCTGGGGGTTCAGAGGGGATGTGTGCTCGGGGTTCAGAGGAGATGTGTGCTAGGGGACCAGAGGGGATGTGTGCTGGGGGTTCAGAGGGGATGTGAGCTAGAGGACCAGAGGGGATGTGAGCTGGGGGTTCAGAGGGGATTTGTGCTGGGGGTTCAGAGGGGATGTGTGCGCGGGGTTCAGAGGAGATGTGTGCTAGGGGACCAGAGGGGATGTGTGCTGGGGGTTCAGAGGGGATGTGAGCTAGGGGACCAGAGGGGATGTGTGCTGGGGGTTCAGAGGGGATGTGTGCTAGGGGACCAGAGGGGATGTGTGCTGGAGTTTCAGAGGGGATGTGTGCTAGGGGTTCAGAGGGGATGTGCACTAGGGGTTCAGAGGGGATGTGTGCTGGGGGTTCAGAGGGGATGTGTGCCTGGGGTTCAGAGGGGATGTGTGCTGGAGGTTCAGAGGAGATGTGCGCTGGAGGTTCACAAGGGATGTGTGCTAGGGGTTCAGGGGTGATGTGTTCTAGGGTTCAGAGGGGATTTGTGCTGGGGGTTCAGGGAGATGTGTGCTCGGGGTTCAGAGGAGATGTGTGCTAGGGGACCAGAGGGGATGTGTGCTGGGGGTTCAGAGGGGATGTGTGCTAGGGGACCAGAGGGGATGTGAGCTGGGGGTTCAGAGGGGGTGTGTGCTGGGGGACCATAGGGGATGTGTGCTAGGGTTCAGAGGGGGTGTGTGCTAGGGTTCAGAGGGGATTTGTGCTGGGGGTTCAGAGGGGATGTGTGCTCGGGGTTCAGAGGAGATGTGTGCTAGGGGACCAGAGGGGATGTGAGCTGGGGGTTCAGAGGGGGTGTGTGCTGGGGGACCAGAGGGGATGTGTGCTAGGGTTCAGAGGGGGTGTGTGCTAGGGGTTCAGAGGGCATGTGTGCTAGGGGACCAGAGGGGATGTGAGCTGGGGGTTCAGAGGGGGTGTGTTCTGGGGGACCAGAGGGGATGTGTGCTGGGGTTCAGAGGGGATTTGTGCTGGGGGTTCAGAGGGGATGTGTGCTCGGGGACCAGAGGGGATGTGTGCTAGGGTTCATAGGGCATGTGTGCTGGGGGTTCAGAGGGGATGTGTGCTAGGGGACCAGAGGGGATGTGAGCTGGGGGTTCAGAGGGGGTGTGTGCTGGGGGACCATAGGGGATGTGTGCTAGGGGTTCAGAGGGGATGTGTGCTGGGGGTTCAGAAGGGGTGTGTGCTAGGGGTTCAGGGGGATATCTTGAATAATGCAATGCAGAAGGGCTGTCCTCTGTGAATGTGACTGTGCTTAGCTCACTCACACACGATTGGTAAATGGTTCCTAGTGCCTCCTCATTGGGAACCAGTGGCAAGAAACCGAAAGCAGCATTGGCGAGGGAGTGTATTTCGATGTGTGGGTTGGGTCAAGGGGAATAGAATAGGGCGCCTGGCATTCCGCAGGAGTAAGTACTCACTTGCTCTCCCATTCCGTCTCTGCTACCTCTCTCGTAGAGGTACAGGACCCACGCGCCTAGCCTCCTTTCTAACCCCATTCCCAGGAAACACCAGCTCTGCTGTATCTTCAACAGGCAGAGGGCCTCTGAGTTCTGAAAAACGACACTGGTTGCACCTGACAGGAAGAGGGTGCGAGAGAGGTGAAGGGGCGGGGGGCACCCACCACTGATTGTCATTTCCCATACATAATTCAGGGAAGTAGCGACTGCTGTGGCCTGGCAGAGCAGAACACCTGAGGAAAAACCAGAAAACGCCATTCAACATCAATGTGCTACCTTATCCTTAGGGTCTTTATTTAAGCAGTAAACCCTAACGGGGGTGGAGGCGTTTACAGGGTCAGGTAAATGCCTGGGGCCAGTTACAGCATTATATTGGCATTACCAGAGCCAGTAAAACCCCCCACATGAAGTGGTTTATTGTCATTAGCACCCTGGCATGGTAATAGCTTCTTCTTTAAGTTGAGAAATGGAACAGTTGCCATTTCTCAAACCAAGATAGCCTCCAGGGAGAAGGGAACTACACACAGTCCCTTCTCCCTTTCCATGGTGACCTTTGCTATGGCAGGAAGTGACGGAACACAGAGTGTTCAGTGTTATCAACTTGGTGACTTTCCCACTATATTTAGCGAGAAGGTACGGCCCCTAGCGACATTCTGCTAAAAAAGCGGCTAGTGAGAAATCTCGCTACTTTTTTCCATTGGTTTGGACACTTGTGTTCCCAAAGCAATAGAAAAAAGTGTTGTCATTCGCCAGATTTCTAACGGGAGTAATACAAAAACACACTGTGAACCTAAAAGGCAGGTGTTAACTGTTAATGATAACAATGTATTCATGAGTTTCAGCAACAAGTGTTCTTCCGACCATCAGCTGATTGAATGAAACAACTTAACGTAGCTGGCGTGCCCCCAGAAACACTCCAGGGCAACTGTATCACGTTAGGCGGGACTCAAAGTTGAATGACAATAATAATACCCAGGAGATGGATCCTGAAGTGGGCAGGAATTGAGAGTTGAGTGACAGCCATATTACCCAATGTAAGCCAGTGTGTGGCTACGCCTAGGAATGCCGCTTGCAAAGTAGTGGCTCGCGTGAGTCAGACAGCAAAAGAGCAGTGCAGGTGCCCAGATCCACTGCTGATATGTCCTGGGTAGAGAGCTTCATGAAGCAAGTCGCCAACCCTCTGGCCAAGGTGTTCAGTCGACAGTGTGGCAGGTAGCTTGGAGGCAGCGAAGAAGACACAGGAGTGTGGTTAAGGGTAGGGACCGAAACAAAATAGTTAAAAGGGGAGGGGCCACAGTAAAAGCGATAAAACGTAGGGGGCAACAAAAGCAATTATGCAAATTAGGCACTGACGTCATTTAGCTACTTCTGGTAACTTTTAGGGCAACCAATGGCTACTTTCCTTAATGAGGAGTTGGCAACACTGAGAGTGTTCACAGGCACCAGGGGTGGGGGGACTTACCTACTTCACGGCAGGGAAAATGGTAGAGTCCTGCTGCTCAGGGCACACGGTATGCCATGAGGTAAAGCCTGCGTTCAGAGCCCGCCTGGCCCTCCTTGATTGGCTGGAAAGCTGGGTGCCGCCCTTCCCAGGGTGTTTATACTTATTATCAAGCTGAGCTGGACTCGAACTACGGTACCAACAGAAGCACTTGTAGAGGCATCTTCAGGCACGATGGGGACTGGGAAGTAAATGTTTCTGCAGAGCAGTGTAAGCCATAAACCCAATACCCTAAAGGTTAAGAGCAATGACTTAATGGCAGGACTGACCGCCGAGAAGAGAACACACGGATGTCGGTTGCTCAAGAAGAACTTAAAGAGGTGTAAAGTGGGAGAGGGTCTCCCGCCAGCCCCGCCGTCTCATGCTGTTATCCCTGCAATAACATATATCTGGAAACTTACCGCCAGGAACTGAAGGTCACCGCAGAGAACATCCCACTAGCGCATCATCCCTCAGCCAGCGCCAGACATTAATGCCAAGATAATAATTGGACTTTGAGGTGAAGAAACCACGTCTGGATCCTCAAATAACTATCACCAATTGTATATCATCCTTGTAGTGGAAATGAAGATAAATGAACTCATCACTTCTAAGCAGGATATAGTGCTGTATTGAGCAAAACCTCTCACAAGCATTGCTGCAGATGAGTCGGAGAGCGCCCAGCCAGAAGCAAGGGTATAAATATCACTGAGAATGATTGCGCGGAGAACACTCTCCTCCGGCAAAACCATCTTTGTAGGCCCAATGACCTTGCAGTAAAGGACCAGGTATCTAGGAGCCAAAGTGGGCTAATGTAAGGCAGTTCTAGGAGACTACCCGGGGAGCCAGAAGTAGAGACCCGCAGAGGGTAGAATTTGTGCCCCAACGATATCAAATTTGGCCAATTGCATGGCAGCAACATTTCTAGTCGAGTACTGCTAATCTGTGCTAGACTTGGTAGAGGGTCAAACACTATGATGAAAGGTGGAGGTTAAACATTCCGGAGATGGGATAAGGGGCAAACTCTGAATCTATGCTAGATTCACTGTAGGATCAGACACTTGGGTGAAAGGAAGAGGTTAATCTAGCTGGAGATGGGATTAGGGCCAGGCATTAGATGTATGCTAGAGATGGATAGAATCAGGCACTAGGGTGAAAGGTAGAAGTTAATCTAGCTGGAGATGGGAGTAGGGCCAGGCATTGGATGAATGCTAGACATAGAGTAGTATCAGACACTGGGGTGAAAGGTAGAGGTTCATCTAGCTGCAGATGGGATAAGAGGGAGACATTGAATGTTTTCTAGACATGGTGTAGTATTAGGTACTAGGGTGAAAGACAGAGGTTAAAAACTATGGACATTATAGAGTTTTAAAACTGAAATTGCAGCCGCAATGAATGTGCATGCCCAATTTCCCTTAAAAATAAAACAAATGTCTGCCATAGGAACTTTGAAAGCTTTGTAAGCCTTTTCCTATTTGAATGGGGCAGCCAGAAGTGGGCGAGGGAGCAGTAGGGCAGAGACACAGAGCTCCCAGGTAAGTGAGCAGGGGGTGGGGCCGCAGGAGGTGGGGGGGCAGTGAGGCAGTGATTCCAGCGGTCCTCAGGCGGGATCAGGCCTTGGGGCACCGGCCGCCTGCATTGCCGGCCACCTGATTGTCCAGACGCTCTTCCCTCACTGGTTGCTCATCTTTCATCCACTCAGTTCATTGTAGTAGCACGGTCGTTGTCGCTGTTGACACTAGCGAGGCTCTTTTCTGGGCTCGGGGTGTTTTGGACTCGTGCCTGGACAGACGGCTGTTCATTTTCCCAGACCTCCACCCAGTCTAGTTACGGCCTGTCATTGTTGGGTGGTGTGTGTGTGAGTTTGCTTTCTTGAAGTTCCACGCATTTTCCTCACCTCAACTCCGATGGGATTCCGCAACAGTCGCCTTATTTGGATGCGGGTTAAATGAATAAGCACCGGGAGGCCTTCGTTTTTCAATTTCTATCCAATGCCTACTCGGGACATGGGGTGCTTGTGGTTTTGTGTGCATTGTTATATCTGCCCCATGTACTGCATGCGCAGTGACCTGAGGCGCAATAAAGGGCCTGCCCTGCTGGAAGGCAGGCAGTACTAGGCATGATTACAAACGGGTGTGACACGTGTTCTGATGCACCCGCGCGGGGCACCTGGAGGCCTATAACGCAGCCCCCATATTGCTCTCTCTCTGTCCGCCGGCAGCACCGCCCAGAGAGATACAACACTGGCGACGAGATCATGGAACGGAGCATGCGTGCAGTAATTAGCATGCAATTTCCTACCCAACAGGACCACAAGGATCGCATTTTTGGAAACACGGTGGGGATACCCTCCCCCACCCGTGGCCAAGAAAAAAACAAAAAAAAACAATGACTGCCACAAACCAGGCCATATGAAAATATGGAAAGGCACAGGCACTGCTGAAACCACTGGCTAGCACGCAGACTCCAGAAATCACAGGTGAGGAGGAGGAGCCCATCGCCATGCAACACACAAAGGTGTACACAGCATTAGGACAACATGGCAACTGGTCTCTCCACAGCAAGACCCAGCACACCGGCAAGGATAGCTGCGTCACTGACACAGCCAATGCTGTCCCCTCGACATCATGGGGGTGCCACGGCTGCACTGGGACCTTTTCACCCCTACATGGATCCATCGTCAGTGGGGCCTCGCTGGATGCTGTGGATCCAAATGTTTGAGATGGCGATGGACGGCAAGGACAAAACAACACCCAGAAAAACGAGATCACACCTCCTGCTCAATGTAGGCGACAATGTGCTGTGCATTTTGAACTCTTTGGTCATCGACGACGGTGCAGACATATATCAACTAGCCAAGGACGCCCTCACATCACATTTTATGCGGCAGTTAAATCAGGACTATGAAACCATCAACTTCTGCACCACAGTGCAAATGGAGGATGACACACTGGATGCCTACCACACAAGACTCAGAAATCTAGCACTATCATGTGAATTTGACAACGTCGAAAAGGAAATAAGGCGCCAAATCATTAATAGCATGTACTTGGAGAAACTGCTAAGAATAGTGTTGGGCGAAAAAGGCATCACTCTAGCCAGGATTCTCAAATATGGTCACCAAAGGGAGCTGTCGCACGCGAGGGCAGCACAAATGGGTACCACATTACAGAAACGTCAACTGGCGCTGACGACAGCGGTAATAGCACAAATCTCCAAACGTCAAGCACTGAGGGATGACTAAAATGTAACAAACAACTCACCGCGGTGGTAACCAAAGATCCCAGGGCCCAGCGAGTGTGGATGGTGCAGTGGAGCACATCATGGAATGAGAAACTGCCCAGTGCAAAGAACCACGTGTGGAGCATGCGGCCGGAAGGACCACTAAGCACGCATCTGCAGATCCTCAGGGCAGCCTCAATGCCCATAACCACAACAGGCCAGATCTTTCTCCAAGAAAAAGAAACAAGCAGATACAAGTCATGTAGCGGCCGAGGACAACTTGTCAACAGATGAATCCGGAGAGTATCATGGAGAAACAGCAATGGATGTGGGAATTGGGGAAATGAGGAAGAGCAAAATCCACCTGATCTCGACACTGGACCATGGAAACTCTAAGCCGTAAAAGAAACGGAGCAGCCACAAATTCCTCATGAACATACAGGGTCAAGAGACACTCATGACAATAGACATAGGAGCATTGGTAAATGTGATGCCAATCACAATGTACCAGACACTGTGTCCTCAACCAGAGCTCAAGACAACCGAAACACTCCTATTTGCCTATGGCAGCAAGACGCCACTCCCAGTAGAGGGACAGTTCAGAACGGAACTAAGCAGAGGCAAGACCACCATCAAATCAAAGATCTACATTGTCAACGCTGGAATTGAATGCCTACTTAGCAGGGACGCAGCTGAAGACCTAGGACTAATCTGTTTAATTTGTGATGTTGCAGATTCCACTGATGTCACTGACCTACTAGCCAAAGAACCTGGCATCCTTAAAGGGATTGGATGCCTAAAAGACAAACTCATAAAATTATACATAGACCCTACAGTTCAGCCCCGGACAGTACGCCATAGGAGAACTCCATTTCACATGAGAGACATGGTGGCAAAGGAGCTACAAGAACTTGAAAAGGCTGGTATCATCAAACAAGTCAAAGGACCAACGTCCTGGGTATTGCCTATGAAGGTCATAAAAAAGCCCAAACAACCAGGGAAGGTAAAGATTTGCATAGACATGTGCATACTTAACGCAGCGATTAAAAGGGAGCAACGCATCAACCCCACATTAGATGAGATTATCATAGACCTTACAGGGTGGAAGATTTTTTCAAAGATTGACCTCAACTCTGGCTACCGCCAATTGAAACTGCACCGAGACTCGAGGTGCATTACAACCATCTCCACCCATCTTCCACCAAGCTATTCAGGAAGCGATCCAAGGGATCCCAGGAGTGCTGAATGTCAGTGACGACATCCTCATCCACGCCAGCGACATGGAGGAGCACATGCGTCACCTAGAAATGGTGATCAGCAGACTGGAGGCTGCAGGCCTCACCATCCACCGGGACAAATGTGAATTCCTGAAAGAAGAGATAACGTTCTTTGGGTACGTCTTCAGCAGAGAGGGGGTATCCGCTGACCCACAAAGGTAGCAGACATAAAGGAGGTCTCCCCCTGACAACACCCATGGAAGTACGCAGTTTTTTTGGGATGGCAACATACTGGGGCAGATTCATTCCTGACCTGGCAACCATGTCCAAACCACTCAGGGAGCTCACCAGGTCAAATGTGAAATGGGACTGGAGCCCTGAATGCCTACAAGCGTTTGAGCGAATCAAGACATCTCTTTCTTCGGACAGAACGATGGACTACTATGACCCAACCCGATGACAGAACTGTATGTCGATGTGAGCCCCGTTGGCCTCGGGCCATCCTTGTCCAGCAGTCATGGACAGGGGAAACCAAATCCCTCGCATATGCCTCCCGAGCCCTCACGCCTACCGAACAGCAGTATTCGCACACCGAGAAGGAGGCTATAGCGGTACTCTGGGGCTGTCGACACTTCCATATATACCTCTATGGATGCATACACAGACCATAAACCACTCATCCCGATCGTCACAGGGTCATCAGCACACCCTCCGACTAGAATTGAGAAGTGGCTGCTCCACCTAGAGCAGTACGAGTTCTACTTGGCCTACCAGGCAGGCACGGACAACCCGGCAGACTTCCTGTCCAGGCACCCAAGGGATGTGACCCTGGGGGAAGGCAGCGAGGCAGAGGAGACGGAAGAGCACATATGTCAAATCATACACATCATGAAGCCCAGGGCGGTCGGTATCAACAACATCGTGGAGGCCACCCAAAATGAACCTTGCTGTGACATAGTGAAAAACACGATCATATCGGGTGATTGAAAATCGTTCTTCTGCTATGTACACAACCACACACCAGCAGCTAGAGAATTCCTCACCGGTATGTTCCCAGTGTGACAGTGGTTGTCCGTCACTAGCGAAGAGCTAATCCTGAGAGGAACCTACATAGTCATCCCCAGCAGCTTGCAGGCCAGAATCGTGGCACTTGCACATGAAGGCCACCAGGGAATGGTCAGGACAAAGGTCAGGATACGACACTTAGTGTGGTTGCCGCATATCGACACCAAGGTGGGAGACATCGTCACATCCTGCCAAATCATGAGGGCACCTCCTAATCTCCAAACCCTGAAACAATTCAGTAGGCAGAGCGTGGATCATCAAGGTGGGACGCCATCAGCATTGATTTCTGTATGGTGCAAGAAAGGACATACCTGCTGGTGGCTATTGATGACCTCTTGCGGTACCCGTAAGTGGAGATCATATCCAAGACAGCAGCGAAGACCGTAATACCAGTGCTCAAGAAGATGTTTGCAACACATGGACTGCCAAGATGCTTCAAGAGCGAAAATGGACCGCCATTCCAGGGGACGGAGTTAAGAAAATACATGGATGATCTACACATCTGACATCATGCTCAGGTGGCCACAAGCAAACGGGGATGTGGAGAGATTCATGAGGACCATCAACAAAGTGTTGCATATATCCAGGTCCCAAAACAACCCTTGGAAAGTGAATCTGTACAGATTCTTTCGGAACTATAAGGTGACGCCCCACAGCTCCACCAACATACACCCTGCAGACCTCATGTATGGGACCATGGTGAACTCAACTATACCACACCACCCTAGCAGGGGGGTCGACGTTTTCGACAGTGACCACACCCAAAGGAAAGGAGTTGCAGCAGACAGTCACATGAACAACAGGAGACACGCAAGAAGAGCGAAGCACAAGGTCGGAGATAATGTACTGGTACTGCGAAACCCCACTAAGTCCAAGCTGGAAACACGCTATGACTACGCACCCTGGACAGTGACGCGAATGGAAGGAATGATGGTGATAGCGGCACGAGGACAGCAGACAATCATCAGGAATGCATCATGGTTCAAGAGGGTGCCCCAGCAGATGTGGACGGACAAGGAGAGACAATCGCATGAAGGCAATGAGCAGTCACAGCACGCCCTTAGTCACAGATGTGACGAAGAAGCGACACAGAATGGAGTGCCATGAGAGGCGCCTATCCAGAAGATGTAGGTGAGCCAGAGGGGGGAGATAACCCAGAGACAACACCTGGGCAGAGGCCCAGTATTTATAACCTACGGGCAACCCCGAAGGCCCCAGAGAGACTAAGAGGTTATGAATGGTGAGAGAAAAGGTAGAGATTATGCACCTGTGCCGGATTAGATTTGCACAGGAGAGTTTCTGATGTTTTTGAATACTGGTATGGAGTTGTGTTTGTTAGGACAAAAGGAGGAATGTTAGATCCACCTCACAGTCCCGCCTGCACGGTGACGTGAGGCACAATGAAGGGCCTGCCCTTCCGGAAGGCAGGCAGTTCGGGGCACGATTACAAACTGATGTGATGCGTGCTCTGTAGCTCCCACGCTGTGCACTAGAAGGCCTATAATGCACCCCCTCCCAACCTATTGCTCGCTCTCTCCACCGGCAGCACCGGCAGCACCGGCCGGAGAGATACAACAGGTATTGTACATCAGACAGCGCTTGATTTGTCCGTTCATTGCTTTGTTCTTTATGATTTTAGATGCATCCAGTGGAGTAACTTTTCTGAAAATGTTGGGGAGGCATGACATCTAAATTAATGGGGTCCCTGCCAAACGAGGGGACAAAATGGTGCGCCCCAAATTTGGGGGGACAAACATTTCTTTGGAGGTGAACTGTGCTCTGTTATAAGTACTAGACAATATTATGCGGACTGCCGTCCCCTCAACCAACTCCTCCTCTTCCTCCCTCACTCTCGATGACGTACCCTTTAAGGGCACGCTGCGCAAGATGCAACTCCCTCACAATATGCTCCATTCTCAGCCATCAAATATCACGTACTGCCTTGCCGTTGAAAACTGTCTGTCATAGTGGTAAGGGTGGTAGCTGTGGCAATGTCACAAAGGAAGTGCGCCTCTCCCCCTTTTGAGGTACAGCCGGCAAGAACAACGGCATAACGTTGGTCCTGAGGAATGCCCACTTTTCCCCACACTTTACCAGTGCACTTGTCATAGGCTAGTGTGGTGTGTTCGTTCAGACTTTTATCTCCCTCTCGACATCTGGACCATGAGGCAATGTGATTTCACACCTCGGGGTTCGCGCGTGACCACCATTACTTATCACGCAAAAGTAATTTGGTGAGGGTGATACTCAAATGGCACACATGTGCTTTGGATATTAGAGCTTGGCTTAGAGCTAAGGGAGGTTTCCGTGTGTCACTCCTTCACAATCAGGCCAGGTTAATCTAAAAGTTCCTTGGGCACATTCCAATATGGTAAAATCCCCAGATCTACAGGCCTTTCAGACAGCCGTCTACTTCTAGTCAACGGTAGATGCAAACTGTTGCAACCACCAGGATTCCCTGACGCTACCATTTGTGTTAGGGAAAGCATCTGGTAGACTGATCCTCAGACACATTCGTGGATGTCCCAAACTATTTTGCTTGCACTTGGAGTGGTAGTCTGGAGAGACCATTTTCTTGTCTCTTACACCACCCCATCCATAATGGACGATGGGATGTAGACATGCCACTCAAGACAAGCTAGCCCATTGAAAACACAGAGCCCTCCACCATCCCCCCACCAGCTGCTGGGAGCTCTCTTGGGATGGCTTTAACTAAACTGTCATAGAAAAGCATGGTTTCCCTTTCATGGTTCAATAGTACCCCAGCACGCATGCCCAATGAGCCATGCAAGGCCGGCAGTGTTTTGCTTCTCCAGCCTTGGATGGCCCATTGGGGATGCAGGCTAGGGTACTGCAGGGCTGACTGTGTGAGGGGGCACTCTGACACCTGATCGCACATCCACGGCCTGAGGGGTGGCGAGAGTGAGGCGCTCTGGCTTCACCGCTCACATGCAAGAACCGACAAGCACTTTCTGTTGATGCGTGTGTGTGAATGTGCGAGTGAATGAACAATCAATTCTGTTGTGCAAATGCTGGTTCTTGTGTGCCAGGCTGGGGGAGCAGACCTCTGGTAGAGGAATGGGGGAGAAGGCAGCCAGGACAATATGTTTTCTTATTTTAGCATGGCCTTTTTTACTGTGCATCAAGGACGAAGCCATGGTGAGTATTGTTACGTGGCCAGACAAGCCTACATATGAGTAGCCAGTCTGGATATGTTTTCTTAGTGTGTCATGTGATATATCGCTAAACATCAAGGATAATGCAAATGTGATAAGCAATATTACCTGGCTAAACATGACTACATTGGTGCAATCAGCCTGGACATATTTTCTTACTGTTATTATTGTTAAGGGGTAGACAAATAGCTACTGCCCCGCACCCCCCGCGTTAACAGACAGAGAAATATGTCATTCAGAGCTCTTGCCCCTCCTCCGGTCCAATATTGTAAATATGAGAAGCGTTATTCATTTAAACAACAGTATCACCCATACTCTAAGCAGGGGCAGTAACACGGTGTGAGCCAAAGGTGACGAGAAAGACCACACAGAGGTAGAAACAAACATGCATCCATTAGCCATGAAGTACATATACACTCACTATGAAGAAACAGACATTAGGTCAAATATGCATTTATACATGAAAAACACCCGTGAAACCACACACATAGAAGAAACATAACATAAGTGATGTCTATGCTGAAGATTATATGCTTGTAGTTTGCTAACATATAACCAAGACAATACCAAGCAGCCATCTCATCCAAAATGAATGCCACAGAATGGTTCAGAACTAGCCAGCACTTCCAGGCCTCAGAAAAGCTTAACAAAGCCGAATTAAAAAAATAAATAACAAAGGCACATTAGAAAGGCTTGCTTAATTAATTTAATACTGAACCTCAAGGTCGGAGTACGAGGAAGAAAATGTCCTCGAGAGAGGGGGAATATTATTCAGAATGCCAGGTGCCGATTTTCACATTAAAATATAATATCAAATAAGAATTTAATAGCAGGGAATATACATTTTAGCAGTGCCCGCACACATTTCTTTTTTTAACTAAAACTTGGCACAAAGCAGGGAACAGATAGGGAAAACAAGACCGCCAATCAGAGTGAGGTGAGACACTGGTTTACTATAAACTGACCTTGGTACTGGACACTGTATCCTTTCGTTCTCCAGGCAAAGAATATCTCTTTCTTTCTTTCTTTCTTTCTTTCTTTCTTTCTTTCTTTCTTTCTTTCTTTCTTTCTTTCTTTCTTTCTTTCTTTCTTTCTTTCTTTCTTTCTTTCTTTCTTTCTTTCTTTCTTTCTTTCTTATTTCAATGAGTCTAATGTGCATATTGTTTTGGTATCTGTTTGATGAATTGTAATGTCTCTACAAATATTGTTCTTTTATACTTCTTTTAATTTTTGTAAAGGTTATATTTAACCAAACCAAATGAATCAAACAAACAATACCTGGTTCCTAAGCTAATTTTGTTGGTCAGCAAATAGTGATGTCACTAAGAGGGAGGGGGTTTTCAAAGGATGATGCTAGAAAAGGGGCCGTGTGTGATCAAGCCAAAAAGTGCTGTTGCAAGGACTTTACCAATCAGTATGCTTGATGTATCTAAATTATTGTTAATGTATTCATGTCTATAAAAGTTTCTTTTTGTAAAGCGGGAGCTGAGAACTCTTTCAGTCAGCCCAATTGCCTGCTTTTTTCCAAAACTGTATCTCCCCAGCTGGTGGGGGAGATTTTTTTCTGAATTAACCTCTTTGTTTCTACAAAGATGCCCATTTGCCAGTGGAATTGTTTTTTAAATATATTTTGGGGTATGTCTGAAAATAGGATGCTCTTTACATTATTATTAATTTGTCTGACAAAGATCCACTAATTTCAAGAGGGTTAGCAGAACCCTACGTGGAGTGGGGCTACTCAGGGAGGGGCTTACCTGGGCTGAGAAGATGATGATCCCTGCATCACTTTAATTAAAGGGATGCCTGGGGGAGGTTATAACGAAAGGATAGGAGAGAGCTGACACCTCTCCCCCCATTCAACTGTTGACACAGCTACAAGCCAAGGATTTTTTTTATAAATCCTAAAGCTTTAAAAACTAAGTGAGGAATGAGTGATGACCTCTACATCTCTGTACTTAAAGGGATGCCTGGCAGGGGTTGGCACCACAATTAAGGAACAAAATGAAAAGCAGGATATGGCCCTTATCTAAGTCACATGCCTCCCCATTAGGATGCGCTGCCTTCAGGCCATGCCGCTTGTCAGAGCCTCCTCAATTTCACATCTCACTTAAAAGTGCTGAGGATTAGAAAAGCAATTCAGGATCTGACTAGGTATCAGGTCACTGACTGTCAAGCAACCAGGAGAAATGGCCTTAAAACAGAAGCTAGAGCCACACCTGCATGTGTGCAGAAGGGTAGTAGTACTGTGCCAGACAAGTGCAAGAGCCACACCTGCATGTGTGCGGAAGGGTAGTAGTACTGTGCCAGGCAGGTGCTAGATCCACACTTGCATGTGTGCGGAAGGGTAGTAGTGCTGTGCCAGGCAAGTGCTGGAGCCACACCTGCATCCAGGCAAGTGCTAGATCCATACTTGCATGTGTGCAGAAGGGTAGTAGTACTGTGCCAGGCAAGTGCTAGAGCCACACCTGCACCAGGAAACTCAGATGTATGCTACTCAGTACTGCGGGAAATGAATCCAGGAAGAGCGATGGATGCGGTCGACTTGGATTTTGGTTAAGCCTTTACTGGTCTTGGCACCAGTGTTCTCCAGTTCAAGGCCAACAAGAGAAACACTGCCTCCCGGGAAGGGATCTGCGGTCTGATGGTCTACAAGAGACTGCCCGCCTCATATAATCCAATAGCACGTCTGGGTTCCATAGGTAAGACATTTGTCAAATTAGTATTTGAAGAAGTTTAGATGTGGGTAGAGCAGATGCAGCGAAAGAGCACAGGCTTGGGAAACCACTCTTCTGCAAATGGAGAGAGGCGAGCGTGGCGGGCATGGGTGAGTCTTTGCTAGACGTCACACTGAGCCTTCTTGATATTTGGCAGGACCCATGCTGGCAGTTTCTTAATGACTTCTCCTATTAGTACCAATTAGCCAACGAGGGACTCGGAATCCCACAATGCAATATCAATCCACATAAGTATTCTGGGAGGGGTTCCAGGCAGACATGATCAGGCCAGGCCATTGTTCTCAGACGAACCACAGACCCAACTTCACCCACATCTAAGAGTGCCTTTAGTTCCCCCTACTTTGCAGAACCAGGGAAGCAGGCACCCCTCCCTAAGTGGGAGGGCGGATACAGGAAATGGCATGTTTCCTTCGGAGCCCCTGTGGACTGGTTCTCTGTTGTGCGATCAGACCCTGCAAGCGGCAAATGCAATGCTCCGACGGCTGATCAGACAATGACCGTGGCGAATTTACAACAGGAACCGAGCTGGCTGCGAGGCGACATGGAGAGCTGTGCACCGGGTATGCTGGCAGAACAGTGCAGGGCAGGCAGCAACAGATGCGTGCCAATTAGCAGTACAATAAAAGCAGATCTTCATCAAAATGGTAATTGCACATTTATATTCTCCAAAACTGACTCAAGGGCCTGAATATTTGTACTCCTAATGTGTAAACAATCAGTGGCACATTGCACACACACCTTGCCTGTCCATTTGCCAACAAACTGTGGGCAAACCTTTCAAAAAAGACGTGTGTAACATATGCAATACACACGTGTGATGCCCATGACATGAAGGTCTGGACTTGCTTACGAAGGATGTGAATGTGCATTGCACTGCTTATGAGGGATGTGCATGCAGACTGCACTGCGTATGAGGGATGTGCATGTGTATTGCACTGCTTATGAGGGATGTGCATGCAGATTGATCTGCTTATGCAGGATGTGAATGTGCATAGCACTGCTTATGAAGGCTGTGGATGCAGATTGCACTTCTTATGAGGGATGTGCATGCAGATTGCACTGCGTATGAATGATGAGCATGCGGACTGCACTGCTTATGAGGGATGTGCATGTGTATTTCGCTGCTTATGAGGGTTGTAAATGCAGATTACAATTCTTATGAGGGATGTACATGCAGATTGCACTGTTTATGAGGGGTGTGAAATCTGCTTATGAAGGATGTGCATGTGGATTGCACTGCTTATGAAGGATGTGCATGTGGATTGCACTGCTTATGAAGGATGTGCATGTGGATTGCTCTGTTTATGAAGGATGCCCATGCGGATTGCACTGCTTATGAAGGATGTGCATGCGGATTGCACTGCTTATGAAGGATGTGCATGCGGATTGCTCTGTTTATGAAGGATGCCCATGCGTATTGCACTGCTTATGAAGGATGTGCATGTGGATTGCACTGCTTATGAAGGATGTGCATGCGGATTGCACTGCTTATGAAGGATGCCCATGCGGATTGCTCTGTTTATGAAGGATGTGCATGCGGATTGCTCTGTTTATGAAGAATGCCCATGCGGATTGCACTGCTTATGAAGGATGTGCATGCGGATTGCACTGCTTATGAACGATGCGCATGCGGATTGCACTGCTTATGAAGGATGTGCATGCGGCTGCTTATGAAGGATGTGCATGCGTATTGCACTGCTTATGAAGGATGTGCATGCGGATTGCTCTGTTTATGAAGGATGTGCATGCGGATTGCACTGCTTATGAAGGATGCGCATGCGGATTGCACTGCTTATGAAGGATGTGCATGCGGATTGCACTGCTTATGAAGGATGTGCATGCGGATTGCACTGCTTATGAAGGATGTCCATGCGGATTGCACTGCTTATGAAGGATGTGCATGCGGATTGCTCTGTTTATGAAGGATGCCCATGCGGATTGCACTGCTTATGAAGGATGTGCATGCGGATTGCACTGCTTATGAAGGATGCGCATGCAGATTGCACTGCTTATGAAGGATGTGCATGCGGATTGCTCTGTTTATGAAGGATGCGCATGCGGATTGCTCTGTTTATGAAGGATGCCCATGCGGATTGCACTGCTTATGAAGGATGCGCATGCGGATTGCTCTGTTTATGAAGGATGCACTTGCGGATTGCACTGCTTATGAAGGATGTCCATGCGGATTGCACTGCTTATGAAGGATGTGCATGCGGATTGCTCTGTTTCGAAGGATGCCCATGCGGATTGCACTGCTTATGAAGGATGTGCATGCGGATTGCACTGTTTATGAAGGATGCGCATGCGGATTGCACTGCTTATGAAGGATGTGCATGTGGATTGCACTGCTTATGAAGGATGCGCATGCGGATTGCTCTGTTTATGAAGGATGTGCATGCGGATTGCACTGCTTATGAAGGATGTGCATGCGGATTGCACTGCTTATGAAGGATGTGCATGCGGATTGCACTGCTTATGAAGGATGTGCATGCGGATTGCTCTGTTTATGAAGGATGTGCATGCGGATCGCTCTGCTTATGAAGGATGTGCATGCGGATTGCACTGCTTATGAAGGATGTGCATGCGGATTGCTCTGTTTATGAAGGATGTGCATGCGGATTGCACTGCTTATGAAGGATGCCCATGCGGATTGCACTGCTTATGAAGGATGTGCATGCGGATTGCACTGCTTATGAAGGATGCCCATGCCGATTGCACTGCTTATGAAGGATGTGCATGTGGATTGCTCTCTTTATGAAGGATGTGCATGCGGATTGCACTGCTTATGAAGGATGCGCATGCGGTTGCTCTGTTTATGAAGGATGCCCATGCGGATTGCACTGCTTATGAAGGATGTGCATGTGGATTGAACTGCTTATGAAGGATGTGCATGCGGATTGCTCTGTTTATGAAGGATGTGCATGCGGATTGCTCTGCTTTTGAAGGATGTGCATGCGGATTGCACTGCTTTTGAAGGATGCCCACGCGGATTGCACTGCTTATGAAGGATGTGCATGCGGATTGCTCTGTTTATGAAGGATGCGCATGCGGATTGCACTGTTTATGAAGGTAGTGCATGCGGATTGCACTGCTTATGAAGGATGCGCATGCGGATTGCTCTGTTTATGAAGGATGTGCATGCGGATTGCACTGCTTATGAAGGATGCGCATGCGGATTGCACTGCTTATGAAGGATGCGCATGCGGATTGCACTGCTTATGAAGGATGTGCATGCGGATTGCTCTGTTTATGAAGGATGCGCATGCGGATTGCTCTGTTTATGAAGGATGCCCATGCGGATTGCACTGCTTATGAAGGATGTGCATGCGGATTGCACTGCTTATGAAGGATGCGCATGCGGATTGCACTGCTTATGAAGGATGTGCATGCGGATTGCACTGCTTATGAAGGATGTGCATGCGGATTGCACTGCTTATGAAGGATGCGCATGCGGATTGCACTGCTTATGAAGGATGTGCATGCGGATTGCTCTGTTTATGAAGGATGTGCATGCGGATTGCACTGCTTATGAAGGATGCGCATGCGGATTGCACTGCTTATGAAGGATGCGCATGCGGATTGCACTGCTTATGAAGGATGTGCATGCGGATTGCTCTGTTTATGAAGGATGCGCATGCGGATTGCTCTGTTTATGAAGGATGCCCATGCGGATTGCACTGCTTATGAAGGATGTGCATGCGGATTGCTCTGTTTATGAAGGATGCGCATGCGGATTGCACTGCTTATGAAGGATGCGCATTGCACTGCTTATGAAGGATGCGCATGCGGATTGCACTGCTTATGAAGGATGTGCATGCGGATTGCTCGAAGGATGTGCATGCGGATTGCTCTGTTTATGAAGGGTGCGCATGCGGATTGCACTGCTTATGAAGGATGTGCATGCGGATTGCACTGCTTATGAAGGATGTGCATGCGGATTGCATTGCTTATGAAGGATGTGCATGCGGATTGCACTGCTTATGAAGGATGTGCATGCGGATTGCTTGAAGGATGTGCATGCGGATTGCTCTGTTTATGAAGGATGCGCATTCGGATTGCACTGCTTATGAAGGATGTGCACGCGGATTGCACTGCTTATGAAGGATGTGCATGCGGATTGCTCTGTTTATGAAGGATGCCCATCGGGATTGCACTGCTCATGAAGGATGTGCATGGGGATTGCACTGCTTATGAAGGATGTGCATGCGGATTGCTCTGTTTATGAAGGATGTGCATGCGGATTGCTATGTTTATGAAGGATGTGCATGTGGATTGCACTGCTTATGAAGGATGTGCATGCGGATTGCACTGCTTATGAAGGATGTGCATGCGGATTGCACTGCTTATGAAGGATGCCCATGCGGATTGCACTGCTTATGAAGGATGTGCATGCGGATTGCTCTGTTTATGAAGGATGCGCATGCGGATTGCACTGCTTATGAAGGATGTGCATGCGGATTGCACTGCTTATGAAGGATGTGCATGCGGATTGCTTTGTTTATGAAGGATGTGCATGCGGATTGCACTGCTTATGAAGGATGTGCATGCGGATTGCACTGCTTATGAAGGATGTGCATGTGGATTGCTCTCTTTATGAAGGATGTGCATGCGGATTGCATGCGGATTGCTCTGTTTATGAAGGATGTGCATGTGGATTGCACTGTTTATGAGGGATGTGCATGCGGATTGCACTGCTTATGAAGGATGTTCATGTGGATTGCACTGCTTATGAGGGATGTGCATGCGGATTGCACTGCTTATGAAGGAGGTGCATGTGGATTGCTCTCTTTATGAAGGATGTGCATGTAGATTGCACTGCTTATGAAGGATGTGCATGTGGATTGCTCTCTTTATGAAGGATGTGCATGTGGATTGCTCTGTTTATGAAGGATGCCCATGCGGATTGCACTGCTTATGAAGGATGTGCATGCGGATTGCACTGCTTATGAAGGATGCGCATGCGGATTGCTCTGTTTATGAAGGATGTGCATACGGATTGCTCTGTTTATGAAGGATGCGCATGCGGATTGCACTGCTTATGAAGGATGTGCATGCAGATTGCACTGCTTATGAAGGATGCGCATGCGGATTGCTCTGCTTATGAAGGATGTGCATGCGGATTGCACTGCTTATGAAGGATGTGCATGCGGATTGCACTGCTTATGAAGGATGCCCATGCGGATTGCACTGCTTATGAAGGATGTGCATGCGGATTGCTCTGTTTATGAAGGATGCGCATGCGGATTGCACTGCTTATGAAGGATGTGCATGCGGATTGCACTGCTTATGAAGGATGCGCATGCGGATTGCTCTGTTTATGAAGGATGTGAATGCGGATTGCACTGCTTATGAAGGATGTGACTGTGGATTGCACTGCTTATGAAGGATGTGCATGCAGATTGCACTGCTTATGAAGGATGTGCATGCGGATTGCACTGCTTATGAAGGATGTGTATGCGGATTGCACTGCTTATGAAGCATGTGCATGTGGATTGCTCTCTTTATGAAGGATGTGCATGCGGATTGCACTGCTTATGAAGGATGTGCATGTAGATTGCACTGCTTATTAAGGATGTGCATGCGGATTGCTCTGTTTATGAAGGATGTGCATGTGGATTGCACTGTTTATGAGTGATGTACATGCGGATTGCACTGCTTATGAAGGATGTGCATGTGGATTGCACTGCTTATGAGGGATGTGCATGCGGATTGCACTGCTTATGAAGGATGTGCATGTGGATTGCACTGCTTATGAGGGATGTGCATGCGGATTGCACTGCTTATGAAGGATGTGCATGTGGATTGCACTGCTTATGAGGGATGTGCATGCGGATTGCACTGCTTATGAAGGATGTGCATGTGGATTGCACTGCTAATGAGGGATGTGCATGCGGATTGCACTGCTTATGAAGGATGTGCATGTGGATTGCACTGCTTATGAAGGATGTGCATGCGGATTGCACTGCTTATGAAGGATGTGCATGTGGATTGCACTGCTTATGAAGGATGTGCATGTGGATTGCTCTCTTTATGAAGGATGTGCATGCGGATTGCACTGCTTATGAAGGATGTGCATGTGGATTGCTCTCTTTATGAAGGATGTGCATGCGGATTGCACTGCTTATGAAGGATGTGCATGTGGATTGCACTGCTTATGAAGGATGTGCATGCGGATTGCACTGCTTATGAAGGATGTGCATGTGGATTGCTCTCTTTATGAAGGATGTGCATGTGGATTGCACTGCTTATGAAGGATGTGCATGTGGATTGCTCTCTTTATGAAGGATGTGCATGTGGATTGCACTGCTTATGAAGGATGTGCATGTGGATTGCACTGCTTATGAAGGATGTGCATGTGGATTGCACTGTTTATGAGGGATGTGCATGCGGATTGCACTGCTTATGAAGGATGTGCATGTGGATTGCACTGCTTATGAGGGATGTGCATGCGGATTGCACTGCTTATGAAGGATGTGCATGTGGATTGCACTGCTTATGAGGGATGTGCATGCAGATTGCACTGCTTATGAAGGATGTGCATGTGGATTGCACTGCTTATGAAGGATGTGCATGTGGATTGCACTGCTTATGAAGGATGTGCATTTAGATTGCACTGCTTATGAAGGATGTGCATGTGGATTGCTCTCTTTATGAAGGATGTGCATGCGGATTGCACTGCTTATGAAGGATGTGCATGTGGATTGCTCTCTTTATGAAGGATGTGCATGTGGATTGCTCTCTTTATGAAGGTTGTGCATGTGGATTACTCTGTTTATGAAGGATGTGCATGCGGATTGCACTGTTTATGAAGGATGTGCATGTGGATTGCACTGTTTATGAAGGATGTGCATGCGGATTGCACTGCTTATGAAGGATGTGCATTTGGATTGCACTGCTTATGAAGGATGTGCATGTGGATTGCTCTCTTTATGAAGGATGTGCATGTGGATTGCACTGCTTATGAAGGATGTGCACGTGAATTGCACTGCTTATGAAGGATGTGTATGTGGATTGCACTGCTTATGAAGGATGTGCATGTGAATTGCACTGTGTATGAAGGATGTGCATGCGGATTGCTCTCTTTATGAAGGATGTGCATGCTGATTGCTCTGTTTATGAAGGATGTGCATGTGGATTGCACTGTTTATGAGGGATGTGCATGCGGATTGCACTGCTTATGAAGGATGTGCATGTGGATTGCACTGCTTATGAGGGATGTGCATGCGGATTGCACTGCTTATGAAGGATGCGCATGCGGATTGCACTGCTTATGAAGGATGCGCATGCGGATTGCTCTGTTTATGAAGGATGCGCATGCGGATTGCACTGCTTATGAAGGATGCGCATTGCACTGCTTATGAAGGATGCGCATGCGGATTGCACTGTTTATGAAGGATGTGCATGCGGATTGCTCGAAGGATGTGCATGCGGATTGCTCTGTTTATGAAGGATGCACATGCGGATTGCACTGCTTATGAAGGATGTGCATGCGGATTGCACTGCTTATGAAGGATGTGCATGCGGATTTCATTGCTTATGAAGGATGTGCATGCGGATTGCACTGCTTATGAAGGATGTGCATGCGGATTGCTTGAAGGATGTGCATGCGGATTGCTCTGTTTATGAAGGATGCGCATTCGGATTGCACTGCTTATGAAGGATGTGCACGCGGATTGCACTGCTTATGAAGGATGTGCATGCGGATTGCTCTGTTTATGAAGGATGCCCATCGGGATTGCACTGCTTATGAAGGATGTGCATGGGGATTGCACTGCTTATGAAGGATGTGCATGCGGATTGCTCTGTTTATGAAGGATGTGCATGCGGATTGCTATGTTTATGAAGGATGTGCATGTGGATTGCACTGCTTATGAAGGATGTGCATGTGGATTGCACTGCTTATGAAGGATGTGCATGCGGATTGCACTGCTTATGAAGGATGTGCATGTGGATTGCTCTCTTTATGAAGGATGTGCATGCGGATTGCACTGCTTATGAAGGATGTGCATGCGGATTGCACTGCTTATGAAGGATGTCCATGCGGATTGCACTGCTTATGAAGCATGTGCATGTGGATTGCCCTCTTTATGAAGGATGTGCATGCGGATTGCACTGCTTATGAAGGATGTGCATGCGGATTGCTCTGTTTATGAAGGATGTGCATGCGGATTGCACTGTGTATGAGTGATGTACATGCGGATTGCACTGCTTATGAAGGATGTGCATGTGGATTGCACTGCTTATGAGGGATGTGCATGCGGATTGCACTGCTTATGAAGGATGTGCATGTGGATTGCACTGCTTATGAGGGATTTGCATGCGGATTGCACTGCTTATGAAGGATGTGCATGTGGATTGCACTGCTTATGAAGGATGTGCATGCGGATTGCACTGCTTATGAAGGATGTGCATGTGGATTGCACTGCTTATGAAGGATGTGCATGTGGATTGCTCTCTTTATGAAGGATGTGCATGCGGATTGCACTGCTTATGAAGGATGTGCATGTGGATTGCTCTCTTTATGAAGGATGTGCATGCGGATTGCACTGCTTATGAAGGATGTGCATGTGGATTGCACAGTTAATGAAGGATGTGCATGTGGATTGCACTGCTTATGAAGGATGTGCATGTGGATTGCACTGCTTATGAAGGATGTGCATGTGGATTGCTCTCTTTATGAAGGATGTGCATGTGGATTGCACTGCTTATGAAGGATGTGCATGTGGATTGCACTGTTTATGAGGGATGTGCATGCGGATTGCACTGCTTATGAAGGATGTGCATGTGGATTGCACTGCTTATGAGGGATGTGCATGCGGATTGCACTGCTTATGAAGGATGTGCATGTGGATTGCACTGCTTATGAGGGATGTGCATGCAGATTGCACTGCTTATGAAGGATGTGCATGTGGATTGCACTGCTTATGAAGGATGTGCATGTGGATTGCACTGCTTATGAAGGATGTGCATTTAGATTGCACTGCTTATGAAGGATGTGCATGTGGATTGCTCTCTTTATGAAGGATGTGCATGCGGATTGCACTGCTTATGAAGGATGTGCATGTGGGTTGCTCTCTTTATGAAGGATGTGCATGTGGATTGCTCTCTTTATGAAGGTTGTGCATGTGGATTGCTCTGTTCATGAAGGATGTGCATGCGGATTGCACTGTTTATGAAGGATGTGCATGTGGATTGCACTGTTTATGAAGGATGTGCATGTGGATTGCACTGCTTATGAGGGATGTGCATGCGGATTGCACTGCTTATGAAGGATGTGCATGTGGATTGCACTGCTTATGAGGGATGTGCATGCAGATTGCACTGCTTATGAAGGATGTGCATGTGGATTGCACTGCTTATGAAGGATGTGCATGTGGATTGCACTGCTTATGAAGGATGTGCATTTAGATTGCACTGCTTATGAAGGATGTGCATGTGGATTGCTCTCTTTATGAAGGATGTGCATGCGGATTGCACTGCTTATGAAGGATGTGCATGTGGATTGCTCTCTTTATGAAGGATGTGCATGTGGATTGCTCTCTTTATGAAGGTTGTGCATGTGGATTGCTCTGTTTATGAAGGATGTGCATGCGGATTGCACTGCTTATGAAGGATGTGCATGTGGATTGCTCTCTTTATGAAGGATGTGCATGTGGATTGCACTGCTTATGAAGGATGTGTATGTGGATTGCACTGCTTATGAAGGATGTGCATGTGAATTGCACTGTGTATGAAGGATGTGCATGCGGATTGCTCTCTTTATGAAGGATGTGCATGCTGATTGCTCTGTTTATGAAGGATGTGCATGTGGATTGCACTGTTTATGAGGGATGTGCATGCGGATTGCACTGCTTATGAAGGATGTGCATGTGGATTGCACTGCTTATGAGGGATGTGCATGCGGATTGCACTGCTTATGAAGGATGTGCATGTGGATTGCACTGCTTATGAAGGATGTGCATGTGGATTGCACTGCTTATGAAGGATGTGAATGTGGATTGCGCTGCTTATGAAGGATGTGCATGTGGATTGCTCTCTTTATGAAGGATGTGCATGCGGATTGCACTGCTTATGAAGGATGTGCATGTGAATTGCTCTCTTTATGAAGGATGTGCATGTGGATTGCTCTCTTTATGAAGGATGTGCATGTGGATTGCTCTGTTTATGAAGGATGTGCATGCGGATTGCACTGTTTATGAAGGATGTGCATGTGGACTGCACTGTTTATGAAGGATGTGCATGTGGATTGCACTGCTTATGAAGGTTGTGCATGTGGATTGCACTGCTTATGAAGGATGTGCATGTGGATTGCTCTCTTTATGAAGGATGTGCATGTGGATTGCACTGCTTATGAAGGATGTGCATGTGGATTGCACTGCTTATGAAGGATGTGCATGTGAATTGCACTGTGTATGAAGGATGTACATGCGGATTGCTCTGTTTATGAAGGATGCCCATGTGGATTGCACTGCTTATGAAGGATGTGCATAGGGATTGCACTGCTTATGAAGGATGTGCATGCGGATTGCACTGTTTATGAAGAATGTGCATGCGGATTGCACTGTTTGTGAAGGATGTGCATGCGGATTGCTCTGTTTATGAAGGATGTGCATGCGGATTGCACTGTTTATGAAGGATGTGCATGTGGATTGCACTGCTTATGAAGGATGTGCATGCGGATTGCACTGCTTATGAAGGATGCGCATGCGGATTGCACTGCTTATGAAGGATGTGCATGCGGATTGCACTGTTTATGAAGGATGTGCATGCGGATTGCACTGTTTATGAAGGATGTGCATGTGGATTGCACTGCTTATGAAGGATGTGCATGTGGATTGCACTGCTTATGAAGGATGTGCATGTGGATTGCACTGTTTATGAAGGATGTGCATGCGGATTGCACTGTTTATGAAGGATGTGCATGCGGATTGCACTGTTTATGAAGGATGTGCATGCTGATTGCACTGTTTATGAAGGATGCGCATGCGGATTGCACTGCTTATGAAGGATGTGCATGCGGATTGCTCTGTTTATGAAGGATGCGCATGTGGATTGCACTGCTTATGAAGGATGCGCATGCGGATTGCACTGCTTATGAAGGATGCGCATGCGGATTGCACTGCTTATGAAGGATGCGCATGCGGATTGCACTGCTTATGAAGGATGCGCATGCGGATTGCACTGTTTATGAAGGATGCGCATGCGGATTGCACTGTTTATGAAGGATGCGCATGCGGATTGCACTGTTTATGAAGGATGCGCATGCGGATTGCACTGTTTATGAAGGATGCGCATGCGGATTGCACTGTTTATGAAGGATGCGCATGCGGATTGCACTGTTTATGAAGGATGTGCATGCGGATTGCACTGCTTATGAAGGATGTGCATGCGGATTGCACTGTTTATGAAGGATGTGCATGTGGATTGCACTGCTTATGAAGGATGTGCATGTGGATTGCACTGCTTATGAAGGATGTGCATGTGGATTGCTCTCTTTATGAAGGATGTGCATGTGGATTGCACTGCTTATGAAGGATGTGCATGTGGATTGCACTGCTTATGAAGGATGTGCATGTGAATTGCACTGTGTATGAAGGATGTACATGCGGATTGCTCTGTTTATGAAGGATGCCCATGTGGATTGCACTGCTTATGAAGGATGTGCATGCGGATTGCACTGCTTATGAAGGATGTGCATGTGGATTGCACTGCTTATGAAGGATGTGCATGCGGATTGCTCTGTTTATGAAGGATGCCCATGTGGATTGCACTGCTTATGAAGGATGTGCATAGGGATTGCACTGTTTATGAAGGATGTGCATGCAGATTGCACTGTTTATGAATGATGTGCATGGGGATTGCACTGCTTACGAAGGATGTGCATGTGGATTGCTCTCTTTATGAAGGATGTGCATGTGGATTGCACTGCTTATGAAGGATGTGCATGCGGAATGCACTGCTTATGAAGGATGTGCATGCAAATTGCACTGTGTATGAAGGATGTGCATGCGGATTGCTCTGTTTATGAAGGATGCCCATGTGGATTGCACTGCTTATGAAGGATGTGCATGCGGATTGCACTGCTTATGAAGGATGTGCATGCGGATTGCACTGCTTATGAAGGATGTGCATGCGGATTGCACTGTTTATGAAGGATGTGCATGCGGATTGCACTGTTTATGAAGGATGTGCATGCGGATTGCACTGCTTATGAAGGATGTGCTTGCGGATTGCACTGCTTATGAAGGATGTGCATGCGGATTGCACTGTTTATGAAGGATGTGCATGCGGATTGCACTGTTTATGAACGATGCGCATGCGGATTGCACTGTTTATAAAGGATGTGCATGCGGATTGCACTGCTTATGAAGGATGTGCATGCGGATTGCTCTGTTTATGAAGGATGCGCATGCGGATTGCACTGCTTATGAAGGATGCGCATGCGGATTGCTCTGTTTATGAAGGATGCGCATGCGGATTGCACTGCGTATGAAGGATGCGCATGCGGATTGCACTGCTTATGAAGGATGTGCATGCGGATTGCACTGCGTATGAAGGATGTACATGCGGATTGCTCTGTTTATGAAGGATGTGCATGTGGATTGTACTGTTTATGAAGGATGTGCATGCGGATTGCACTGCTTATGAAGGATGTGCATGTGGATTGCACTGCTTATGAAGGATGTGCATGCGGATTGCACTGCTTATGAAGGATGCGCATGTGGATTGCACTGCTTATGAAGGATGTGCATGCGGATTGCACTGTTTATGAAGGATGTGCATGCGGATTGCACTGTTTATGAAGGATGTGCATGTGGATTGCACTGCTTATGAAGGATGTGCATGTGGATTGCACTGCTTATGAAGGATGTGCATGTGGATTGCACTGTTTATGAAGGATGTGCATGCGGATTGCACTGTTTATGAAGGATGTGCATGCGGATTGCACTGTTTATGAAGGATGTGCATGCGGATTGCACTGTTTATGAAGGATGTGCATGCTGATTGCACTGTTTATGAAGGATGCGCATGCGGATTGCACTGCTTATGAAGGATGCGCATGCGGATTGCACGGATTGCACTGCTTATGAAGGATGCGCATGCGGATTGCACTGCTTATGAAGGATGCGCATGCGGATTGCACTGTTTATGAAGGATGCGCATGCGGATTGCACTGTTTATGAAGGATGCGCATGCGGATTGCACTGTTTATGAAGGATGTGCATGCGGATTGCACTGTTCATGAAGGATGTGCATGTGGATTGCACTGTTTATGAAGGATGTGCATGTGGATTGCACTGTTTATGAAGGATGTGCATGCGGATTGCACTGATTATGAAGGATGTGCAAGCGGATTGCACTGTTTATGAAGGATGTGCATGTTGATTGCACTGTTTATGAAGGATGTGCATGTGGATTGCACTGTTTATGAAGGATGTGCATGCGGATTGCACTGCTTATGAAGGATGTGCATGCGGATTGCACTGTTTATGAAGGATGTGCATGCGGATTGCTGAAGGGGGTTTATAATATAATGTGATAAATAATGTGATACCCTAAAAGAGATAATTTGTGTCTCTGATAATAATGAGGGGACTGGAGTGCACAGTAATTTTTAGGTTGGGCTAAAATCAGTAACAGCAAATGGATTAGGAAAACAAATATTTTTTTAACGGGTGTTACTCGGGGCACCAACAGAAGGTGGCCCAGGGTTCAATTGGTGGTTCAGTGTGTCACTTCCATGCAAGAGCCGGTGAAAGGTGGGAAAGGAAAGGGAGAACGCCAGCCATTCCCCACCTCCACGGCTGACCCCTTCCTCAAAAGCCTGCAGGGTGAGTCAGTGGGGTTATGGGTGGGATTAAGAGCTCTAAATCGGTCACTCTTTCATCCACCCCTCTCAACCAGGTGAATTATGGGACATGTTGTCCTGGGGCTTTTTGCACAAAGGGAAGCAAAGTGAATTGTGGTATGTGTGGGCATGTGTGCTGGGCTCTGTGTTTGTGGCCAGCAGAGGATGAATAGTGCGCTACTTGAGGATGGAACGCGAAAGTAATTCCATCCAAGAAACCTGTGTTATTTGGAATGCCCAAGTTAAAAATCAAACGATGGGCAGCATTTCTAAACACGCGTCTCAGCAAAATAAATCTGAAAATGAAGAGTAGAGGGCTTATGCAGAGGCGGATCTAACGGTCGTCAGCCAGACAAATGGCGAGCAGGCCTCTGTGCTACGGCCCGCCCCTTCCACACAGCACAGGGCCCTTTCTGCTGTGGTGGGCCTGCTTTGCAGTGGCGAGTTCTCTGCTCGCTTTCCCCCTGACTGCTGCCAGAGAGCACACGTGCCATCACTGTGTGGCTCATTGTGGATCTTAACACTGTTTGTCAGCCGTGAGGGAACATGGCAGGCTTTTATGTGACAGCTTTCACGCCATAAACAAAGCCAAACAAGTTTGGTGCAAAATGAAGAGGGGTTTGGTCACTGAAAAAAAAACAACGCAGTTCTAGTGGCGTGTTTTGCATGTTAGTTGTCACAGGGTTAGGGCTTTGTTATATACAAATGTCAGTATCTCCTTCAAAATACATGCAGCAAAGTTTTTTAAATATGACAATCCACATCAGCACGTTGTTCTGTGTTGTTTTTTTTTTTTTTTTACTTTTCCTATATTTAGGAAGTTTATGGAGCACAGCACTACCCTAGAAGCCGCTATATGGGCTGATTTACAAAAGCACTTTTCAATGGAAAAATCCCATTGGAAACGTTTTGTAAATCGGGCACATAGGGGTGTGGTATGGCTGTGGAGTGTCAAAGCATTCTATCATCTTTCGGGGAAAAAAAAACAAATTAATGAACTAATAGATACAGTATCTGGTTCTGCGATCACAAGCATCTCATCACTGATCACAAGCAGCTCATCACTGATCACAAGCAGCTCATCACTGATTACAAGCAGCTCATCACTGATCACAAGCATCTCATCACACTGTTGTCACGAACATCAATGATCTTCTTGTTTGTTTTTTAACACCGTCCCGTCCACATTGATCTGTTTTGCATCTAAAGTACACGCATATACAAAATAGTGTAAAGGCCTCTGTAATTCCATACTAGTACACCCTTATGCACATCCGAGGTTTTCACTCTCCAACCCGTGCAGCAAAAGCTCAATACTATGCAATTCTGCCATTTTGCAATGCATGGCTGCAGCAACGCCTGCGCAAACAGAATGACATCACTTTTCTGCTACAAGGACGCGTATGTTCTAAAGGTTTACAATATTTAGCATTAATAGCAAAGCCTGCTGAGGAGGCCCAGCTGTTTCCAGTTAGTCATACCCCTAGGTAACTGTAATGAAGACAACTTAATAAAAAATAGCTTTTGTCCCTAAAGTTTGCCATTGTGCACTGTGACCACAATTAACTCCGCCCACCCAAAGCTCTGCCTCCATGACCCGCCCACCTAGGGCTCTGTGTCAGGTGCTGCCCACAGGGCCCTTTGCCTTAAATCTGCCACTGGGCTTACGCCGCTCTTTACACCTATTTTACTGCATCAGGTCATTTAAAAACACTTTGCAGGTAGATTCAGGGAGCCGAGACAGCATATGTTTCCTTCATCTCATTCATGCTCTGCCTGAAACAGCACTTAGATGTACGCCTGCATGAGGTCTTCACACAGGCTTAAAATGCATGGATGCGTGAGGAATCCACTTACAATTAGTACCTGGTCAAATGTAAATACCATCTACAAAGCGTAATTTGCAGGCGGCATTTAGATTTCCAACAAAAACGGAGAGTAATGGCGATTGTGCCTTTTATTACTCTTGTCTTTCAAACTGTTTTGTTAATGTGAAAAAGTGCATGCAGGGACCCAACAGCACACAAGTGCTAATGTTGCAGGCCCCCTGCATGGGGAGTGGAGACCTAAATCAAGAGAAGCAGAGGCCTCTTCTTCCATCTAGCACTATTGAGGCATATGTATTGAGAGAGAACATATCTCTCATTACGAATGTACCGGTGTGGAAAAAAATCAGAAAACCATACCGCTAATACCGGATCCGGCATTTTTTTGGTGTTCAGGCCCCTACCAGCAGAGAATTGCACCTATCACCAGCACTGCTACTACAGGTGCCTATGATAGGGGCAAGCCCAATCCATGGAGTCCTATAGGACTCCATGAATAGGAACTTGCCGCTGCTGCCAGCATCAGTAATATCCCAGTAACACTGGGATATCGGGCACCGGTAACAGTAAGACGAGTTTACCGGTAACCCGCCGGTTGCCCTGGCGGGTTACCGGCAAACTCGTACTGGGGGCCATTGTCTTGGTGAGTCTGTTTTATTAAGTGAGCCACAGTCCATTGTGGGAAATATAGTCAGATGTGGTGATTTACACTATGAAGGCCAGAGTGCATTTTTGATCTGTAGTTCTTTGGGACCAGTTTACAGAACGAGAGTGCATTCTGGGATCTTACGTTCTCTGTGTTTGGCAAATTCCATTGATTTTCCCTTTAACGCACACTTCTGAATAAGGCCCCTAAGCCAGTCAATCACTTCGGCCCCTTACCATGTACACACCAGCAGCTGGCAAATGGGTGGCGATTGTGCTGGCACGGTACAGATCACCAGCCGGGCCCACCTGAGGTTTCAGGTCCAGCTCTCTGGAGGCCACTTCTGGAGTATTGTCTTCAGTTAAGGAGGCCATGCCTGGAATAATATGTCCAACAGTGCAGGACACATCTGCAGGGCTGGAGATCTTACCTGGGGTGTAACATGAAATCACCACAAGGATAAGAATGGATGGAGAAGGTCCACCCAGGACCCACCAAAAGAGCTCAGGGTTGCAATCAATGGGTATCAGGGGTCTAAAACTGATTAGACCAGAGCAAAACCAGGAAGGATAAATATGATTGCGACATAGCAAGTCCTAAGTTGATTACTCACAGCTCCAGATGCTATATTTTCAGGTGGTACAGCCCTCCTAGAACTTGGTACCGGTAGTGCAGGAGCTGTTAAGAAGGGGGTACAAATGCAAGGGGTGGACAAACCATAAAGCTGTTTTTTTAATGGACTAGATAGTATATGTGCAGTGCAAATTCCGATCAGAAGGGGGAGCCCAAAACAAGGACCCGGCTGGAAACAATGCACAATGTGAATGGCAAGCAAATAGGCAGAATGGAGAAGGGTCGCATTCCAGACCTACACATTGCATGGAGCTTATTAAGGGCATGGCGGTGTGGTAAATAAGTGGCAGTACCGAATTACTGACACTTTTACCACATCATCATATTATGAGTTTGGCAGCTGGATGGATTTTCTCCACAATAGCACCACAAACTGGAGCAAACACTGTAGTGGAATTACAACTGTGGTAATTCCTCCAAAATCCTGATGGTGTCTTGTGGGCTCTGAAAATGGGGATTAACACCACCGCCTTTCTGTCCCTTGTAGTCAGGCGGCTTTTGCCTGACTACAAGTGGTAGAAACGATATTCAAATGTGTATGAAATTCCTCTGAAATTACCACCAAACTCATAATGAGGCCCTTTGACTTAACATATTCGTTGAAAAGGTGAAAACATCATTGCAGTCGAGAATCAAGCAACACGTCAATAATGGCAAGTTAGTTTGTCTATACATATTGATGACCATTGGAGCTCCAACCGCGGCGTGCCTAGTACGAGGCAGACATTTTATAGGAGATCGACACGGCACACCAAATACCCATTTATAATACAATAAAACTGTGTTAAAAATACATTGTGCAATTCTGGAGATGTAATGCTCGGAAGACTAACTCACATGTCTTTAGCAGATATAAATGACAGCAAGTCCATCATATCTAACTCGAATTTTAAGGTGACATTTATTGGCCCAATTTAAAAGAATTCATGCATTTCATGCACAGTACAACATGATGATTGCTGTTAGTGTTTCTATATAATCTTGAGAAGTCATGCAAAGTATGCAGATTTCTTGAATACTAAAGATCTGATAGCTGACGCTTAAAAAAAAGAAAATAAATTCAAAATATTTCCACCCCCCTACGACCTCATTGGCGCACTAATGTAATTACTCTGTGCAGTAAAGCATCAGTACTTGGGGGGGAGGGCAAGTTGTGCACCCTATTCCACTCTCAAGGATTAGGAATTAGAGGTAGTACGTAGTTTCAAATGACTTTTGAAATAGAATACCCATCTCCAGTTGTGGATATTGTGCATAAGATTGTGGGGTATGAAAGAGAAACACCCCATACCATGCAACAATATGAAGGGCAGTAAATATGTGACTCATTAATGCTATGCTAAAATAACCTTATAGCTGAGGGAGAAGTCATTATCGTGGGATAATTGCCCGCCACCAAGTTATGGCCCGAGGTGAAGCAAAAGGCCATAAATTGGGTAATGGTCATTATCCCAAGCGATAATGACTTTATCTGAGGTCTCGAAGGCTATTAGCACATGGTGGAAATAGCAATACATGTTTGGGAGTTTTCATGGAGAAGTCAAAAATTGTGCTTTAAGAGTAAAGTAATAGACAAACTGAGTTAGTATATTAAAAGTGGTTTATTTTGTACTATGTAAATAACATGGTTGCCTTCATAAGTTAAGTATTTTAATTGCAAATTCGTTAAACTGGAACAGGTTTGACATGAGCATGCATTTGATGTCATATAAACATAAATGGTTTCTCTTTAAGAAGTTGTTTGCTCTTTCATGTGTTAAATAGCATAATGCGTCAAAAAAATCATCCCAGGGAGGCAGTGTCTTGTTGAAACAAAATCTTGCCTGGAGATTTCAGTGTTGCTTCCCTGTCTCCTTCTGAAGACAGAATGTTCTGAATGCAATCAATGCCAGTAGTTACCGACTGCACTCTAAACATTCTGATTGGCTGAGAGATCAATAACGATTTCCACGTGCTAATAAGCATTAATACTGCACCCATCGCCACCGTATTGACTTTACAGAAGTGGCAGATTGTGCCCTTGCTAGGGGTGAAGCAGTCTATGGTCTGTAAAAGGAATCGAGGAGCCACACGTAAGAAGAGGCAGCAGGAAAGCAATGGACAGACAAGCGGGAAGAGACATGGGCCTTGATGGGAGGGCATACGTTGTGACGGTGAGGGTGCGTGAGAAGTCATTACCTGAGGAGCAGAGGGAGTGCTGATCAGACAACACACTCAAACATCCAAGCACTTGCTGTGAAGGGATACTGCATCAAATTACAGGGCTAGCTGGTGATTGGTTGTGTCATGGACTCGAGGCATGCTCAAGCGTGCCCATCAAGTGTGGAGGCTTCTACAGTCTTTATGAAACATCCACCCTATCGCATCAAGGGTTGGCTGAGTACAGGTGAGTGCCGGGACACAAACAGGTAGGAAGGGAGAAGAAAAGGAGGGAATATTTAAACCTTTCAGGGCCTTGAAGGCTTGGTTCTTTGATGAGAGAAGCAGAGTGTAAGGACTCTAGCTGTGGCGGTGCATGGCCAGGATGAGTCACTATTCATTGTGGTTGAAATTAGGCCCCACTATATCTGTTGTGTCTGTGGTTGAAGTGTGGGGCGGAAAAGACAAGGCCGAATGTCTCAGTTTACGGGCTCTTCTGCAACACCAGATTAGAAGTCATCATTGATTGCGTCCCATCTTTACATTTCGTTGCATGCCTGAGGATATGCCCCATGTCAGTGAGAGAATTGGGTTTGCCTGTGCGCATGTCCATATCAGCGAAGGACACTCGAGGAAAGTATGCCAGTCAGGAGGTGGCCAATTTCAGAGCACTCCTTGAGGATGCCCTTTGTGGGGCTGGGGGGCAAGGAAGGCTCCAGTGGCACTCTGGGTTTGTCGCCACAGGGGGATGTGCATTACCAGACTACATCACCCTTAAATGGGGGTGGAGGGGTCTTGACTCGGTACACAAGTGCCATTGCAGTCAGTGTGGCTGAAACCAATCTGATAGTATTAGCGCAAGAGCGTCGGCCATCAGCACAGGATGAGAGTGCGGCCGGTGCACCAAACTCTCTCAAACTCTGCCACGTGCACGCATGTACTGTGCCTCTGCATGGGCATAGTTGCCAACATGGCCCATTCCTAACTGTAGGGGCTTAACCAGTCCTGTTTTCTTTCTTTGCATTCTGGGACCTGTAGTCTGAGTTTTACAATGAGAAGTGCGTAAGTAGCAAGTCCCAGAATGTGAAGGAAATAAAAACAGGACTGGATAAGCACCTACAGAATGGAATGGATCATGTTGACAACTATACATGGGAAGAGTGTCCGGCAGTAGCCCAGGTTGCAGCGCTTGGTTGCCCTGTGGCGTTGGCAGTGGTGGCATTTCTGCGGTTAGGCCCTGATTCCTTATGCACAGAACATGTTCAGATGAGAGAATCTTCAAATACAGCTGTTTCTACGTCTTGTAGGTTTAGCAGCGGAAGCGTGGGCAGACCCGCACCACTCATATTTAAGTACCTTCGTGGGAGGCTTTAAAGTCTACAGTAGTTAAAGATCCAAAATTGCTGTACAGCACAACCCCCAAATTGGCTCATTACTTTTATGGCTCGTATTTAAGAGCAGCTCCAGCGCCCGGCTCCATGGATCACCAGTCACTGGGGCATTTTTTAATTGGAATTTGCAAATTTTGCATAAAAATAGTGGATGGTAAATGTTCCTGAAGGTTTTCACATAAAGAGCATTGAGGGAGGGGAAATGGCGAGCTTCGACCATGCTTTTCGACAGCTGCTGATCCTGTGCCACTCTACGAGATCCCTCTTTGCAAAGGGCGTCCACTGGAAAAGGGGATCCAAGACTCACCCTCAATAGTCGCATGGAGACATGGCTTTATGTGGGTCTGGACTAGTGGGAGTTGAGCCCCTGCAGTCTCCCGAAACTGCGATAGACCCCGGTGCAATGCCAGGGCTCACTCGGCTCCCACCACCCCAACAGTGAGAAAAGCCACTTTTGTGATTGTCCTGTGCTGGGGATTCGAACCTGAGTCCTGCCAGTGTCACATCGCACTGTGCTATTTCTGAGATGTTGGATTTTGTTTTGTTTCATTCAACAGACTGCTTGACACATAAAGCCTGTGTCAAGTGATCTAATTTATGAAACAAAACAAATAGAGCACCTATGAAATCGCACAGTGCAATATGACGCTGGCTTTTCACCACCAGGGCTCCAATTCAAATTCCCAACATGGGACAAGATATTTTTTTTAAACTGATAACGAGGAAAGCCCATTTTTTGCTTCTCCCATGCTGGGGACACTTCAGGCCATGCCCATCATTTAGGCCGCACTGGCTTGTTACAATCCCCCATCACCCCCACTTAAAGCACTGCATGGTTAGAACAAACAGTCTCCCCCAACTTCAGGCAAAGGAAGACCTGGGTGAGCCTTAGTCTCCACCTTGTAGTCTGTGACCACTGGCAAGAGTATAATTCCAGATACAGGTACTGGTAACTCACTGCAAGATATGCACTGTGAAATATATGCAATGTAAACAATGACTCTCAATTTAAATAGCACTTCATTACATACGTCGTAGGCTTGTAGTAATTTGGGTGCAATAAGGAGGTCAGATTACAGCATCAGGTGTGCTGTCTTTATGTTATATGATTTTTCATTGTAACTTTGAATGAGCTGCTAACAGAGACAGCTGTGTTTGCATTATTTTTGTTTTTATGAACAGAGTAACAACAGCCTCTTTTATTAAAAGAGTTCATGGTGTATTGTCATATGTTTTAGAGTGGTGTGAGATCGAAGTCAGCTCATGTTTGTTATAAAAATCTCGGAAAGTAGAAGATCATCTTGAAAGCTACTGTTGATGGTGTGTTTTGACTGGTGTTTCCTGGCATGAGCAGCACGATGGGACCAGTCATTTGGGAAGATTCTGAGTTGTATGAAGGAATGTTTCGTCATACTGGTTGGGTATTCCTTAACTGTAAAGTTACTTGGCATGATGTCATGTTTCCTGCTGATCTCAATGCGTGATTGGCTGGCTTGTCTGTGTGCTTCTCCTTTCCCATAACAAAGAGCACACTTTTAAACTAAAAATTGGTCAGCATCCTGGATCCTGGGAACCCAGCATCCTGAAGTGGGGGCAGGATGTATCCCCTACACCTTCAATATGTTTTTTAAGGTGCAATAAGGTCTGAGAATCCAGATCCAGTTCCTCTTACTGACCAATGTTTTCTACACGTTTGTCTTGGAATCAAGACAATGCAGCGCAACAGAGGTTTGAATCCCGATCCCGCACTTAGAAACTACTTGTTGGTATTAAGCACATTATAAAAGAACAATTATAATTACAATTTTGTGGACTACATTGGACAAGAAGTGTCATCCCCCATCATCCCCTTGAAGTGACATCCATTAGGAGTCCCATAAAGATTGGTGAGACTCTAAAGTTTCTTCTGTGCTGAGGTCTACACTGCTGAGCCACCACCTCTCACATTATTTTTGATCCTGGTGTCTCTTTGCGGTGCCTACAAGTGTCTCCTCTCACACTCATTGTTGTCTAGAGCGTGATCCACCCACGTTAGATGCTGTCGTTGTGTCAAAGAAAGTCCAGTTGTCTGGACGCTGCCTGGCAGGAGAGGATCTTGAATCTCTCTCTCCCTCTGGTGACAAAGAGGTGAATATAGGATTCAGGGCCTATACTCCTCCCTCCTTTCCAACATTGTAAAAATCAGAAGCATTGTTCATTGAGGCAGCCAGGCTGCCCTTATTATAGGCAGGTACATTAGAACATAGGTGATACAGCTCACATGTATTAAGTACAACAGACATAACACAGAATACAGCTCCTTGACATAAGAAATATTATTCACACTCAGTAGATATTCGAAAGATATATCAGAATAAGGCCCAAAGCAATGGCAAGAGGATCCATTCTTTTCAAAATTAACGTCACATTATGTATTACAAATAAAGTGTAGACCTTAACTCTCATAGAAACTCAAAAGTGCCCTGTGCAGACTCAAGAAGGGAGTGCCTGGACAGAAGCCAAGGTGCAGTGATGTAGCAGAATTTTCACAGTGTTGCTCAAAAAACGAAACTGGCATACAGTCAGAAACAGATAAGAAAGGGGGGTTAGCCAATAAGGAACTAGACAGCTTAATCTGTGACCTTGGCAATTGTCTGAAGCATGCTGCATTTACTAAACCTGCTCTGTCCAGTTTTAAAGTTGCAACATGTCTTGTGATCTAGAAAATATGGAAAACAGCACGTCATGCTGATTAGCATAACAATCATGTGTCTCAGGAAGTGTTTATGTCTAATAGAAATCAAGTGATGTTTGACCTTTAAGTAAATTGACCAATCAAAGTCTATCACAATATAAGGTTTACATTACCATAAAATGATTGCGTAAGCTGTTATCATTGTATAAAACCATGATGTACGCAGAACAAGATTGAGACATTACTTTTTTGAGCTTGTAAAACAGTGTTTAAACGAAACTGCTCCCAGCTGGCTGTCTTTGTCTCCCTCTCTTGCATGATGTATGTTTCTAAGAGGTGGCTGACTGCATGAGGGTATGTCAGAGGAGGGACTCCTTGTTAACAATCTGGTGCTGTATAGTGTTCAGAATCCACATGTGTGCATCATAGCTCCTGAAGTACTGGGGAGCTACATCACACATCATTTGGATTATGGACAGTTTCTGTGTTTCAGGGACTGTACCAAGCATGTGGACAGCCAGGGTGCACTTTTTCTTTTTGTGGAAAGGAGGGTGGAAAACAGGCTGAGAAAAGATCTCTGCACTGGCTCTTGTTGCTGAGACGTAGGCAGGAGGAGTAGTTCCAGTGCTGGTCCACAACAGATCCCACGGCCAGGAAGGGATTGACAATGAAAGCTCTGACATAAAGAGAAGACCAAGGTGGGGATAAAGCTTTATTGACCAATGCGTTTGGCACACATTTACTTTATCAAGGTCGGAGTCATAAGCAAATAACCTTTCTCAGATCCTATTGGGTTTTCAAAAACACTAGTAAGGTAGCTCAGCAGGTTGAGCACTCGCTGCTGTGATCTGTGTGTGATCTGCAGGTCGCAGGTTCAGGTCCTGGTGAGGCCAACTCAGATTTTCATCCATACAAAGTTAATAAATGAGTGCCAACTTCGGTTGGGTGATATTGCATGTACAAATTCTTCTTTGTAAAGCGCTTTGGTGAAAGTGCTATATAAATAATACATCATTATCATTAAGTAACAGCGGATTTCCCAGAATACATTACAACAATGACAATGTCAGTGCAAGAGAGGAAAGGTCAAAAGACAAAGGGCATGGAAATGTGACTAACAAACGTAGATGACAGAGTAGGTGCTGAAAGGGTTGAACACACCCAGGGATGTGCAATTGTAAACAAACCAAGTGGTGTCCACAGTGCAGTGGTGACAAATAAACAGGTAGACCACAACTGGTGTGCTGGTCAGGAGGAGCACATGGCACAAGCCAGCCCCATCCCCTAGACAGCACCCCATCAGTGAGAATGGTCAAGTCTACTGTCCAATGGCAATTTCCATTTGGCTCAAGCGAGGTGTGGCTAGCTTGTCTAGTCCTGTCTTCTCCTTGCAGTCCCGTGGTTATCGTTTTGTTATTCCCATTATATAACTAGGGCAGCACATTGAGACTATAATAATGGAAAAAGGTGCTATATAAATGAGAAGTACAATACAATACTACAGCTATAAAACTGCAAAGAAAAAAGAGAGACCTGGACAACCTTCTTACCTAACACTGGACAAGTTCAGATCTCTGGATGGGGAGATTTGGGGTATAACCACGTTGTGGATTTACAAGACTAGAGGTTGTAGCTTTGATGTTCTAGATCATTCTGGTGGAAAGCCTATTGCACATCGCCCTTGGACATATCCATCTCACAAGCTTTCGTTACAACTATGGGCCTCATTCCGAGCATGGCGGTAAGGGATAGCGGCCACCGCTAACGAGAGCGGTGGCGGTAATCCCTTACCGCCATACTCCGAGTTCCCTTTGCGCCATGGTGGTTTTAACACCTGCTTTTAGCAGGTGTTAAAAACCATGGCGCTAAGGGACCTTGATGTAAATTACGCCACCGTAATTTACGGTGGCGTAATTGACGCCTTCCCCACTCCCATTATGCCCTATGGGGCAAGAATGGGAATGGGGAAGGGTAAATGGGGATTGGGGAATTACCGCCCCGCCAACCTTGGAATGGGGCGGTAATTCCGCCAACCACCAAGGCGCTGCCGGTCCGGGTACGGCGTCAACCAAGGCGTTAATAGCGCCATTGGTTAGCGCCGTACTCGGAATGAGGCCCTATATGTTTTATTGTTTAACTGTAAACATACACTGTTGTTAACTGACCATGCTGTGTAACTACCATGCCAGTATTGTTATTTCGTGACATTTCTTTTGCCCTGTAACCAGCAAGCGTTACTGCAACTACTGTAACCTACGCCGTGATACCTCAGGGTTTGGGCGTATAATTAAATGTAATAAATAATAGTGTCCTTGTCAATCTGAATCCGAGATGCATATCACAGGATAAATCCTATCAAGCGACTCCTTTTTTAAAGTTTTCATTTTGGTCGTGCACTTTTGTTCGACGAGTATTAAACCATTTAATTAGTGGTAATGTGTTTGTGTATGTGGGCGGGGGGAGTATGGAGGCGGGGAGTATGAGTGGGGAGGTGGGGGTATGATGCACAGAGGAGTTTATGGCTGGGAGCACCCCCACATCATACAAATAAAAACCGGTTGAATTCTAGTCAAACAAAAGTACACTACCAAACGGAAAACCTTTACAAACAAGTCTTTCCAAATGCGTACAACCGCTTTTGTGTTTGCATTTTAATTGTTAAAGTCAATTGTGGCTGGACATTGCCTTCTATTTTGGCTGGCGAGGATTGAAAAATCAAGACGCTAAAGAAATCAGAGATGATTTGTCGATTAGGGTGATGGTAATTCATTGTGGCTCGGCCAGGATGACACTGTCACACGTCTGCTCAGACATGTACTCTCCTTGAGTAATTATCTAAGGCTTTAGTGGCTGGCCTATAATAAACAAACTCTTGGACATGTGGGTTTGGCATCCTGCTTTGACAGTCCTTCCTGTTTTGCTACCATACCCTTAAGACAAAGCTCGTGACACTCTCGGCCGGGAACAGGGAGGGCCACTCCCACTGCCTTCAGATTCCCTCCCTTACACAATACCTTCCACTTTCACCGTCTCACGTGTTGGCCCCATACCTTAAATGTGTTACCAGCTTGCATCGCAGGATTCTTGAATCGAGCCAGGTCCGTCGTTCTACAGGTAAAAGCTGCAACTAGCAATTGGATGGCGGTGCAGTCTCCATTCAGTGCACCCTGCTCCTGTGGTGCCAATGAACCCCTTGGTCTTCTGGTTCTTTAGTGCCCTTATATCATGACTCGCAGAGACATTATATCCTAAATATATTAAGGGGTTTCGGCCACAGGAACTTGAGAGCTGCCTTCATCGAAAGAACCTGTCGCGTTTAAATGTGCCTGCTTCTTACAATTAGTATGGAAAGGAAGAGCCATGTCTGTTAGATAATCGGCCATTCTTAAAGTGATTTATATGAAACATACTAGATGTTTTATTGTGTGGCTTATATCTAGGGTTCTATTGCAATTCGTGTCGAATGATGATGGTATTTTTTTATGCTTCCATCATGGAATTTTATGTCGGTGTTGTTGCATGATGATTAGTGTTTTAATATGGCGTTATGTATCCGTTCCATGGCCTATACTGGTGGTAACGGCCCGGCGGCTGAGTTAAAAGCAAGAGCGAAGCAAGGGCCTTTGACAGGGGCCCTGGGATGTTACCCCCGATATAGACCGTGCAATGGGTACATAACACCATTAGCACCTGTCCCATGGGTTGGGATGGGGCTAATTTGAATACATTTTGTTTCATAAATGGGTTGCCTCGCGGCGTCCCATTCATGGAAAGAAAATCCTTTACCAAGATGGCCGCCATGGATTGGGAAGGCGGGCCTCATACAGAGCCCCTCTTCCATGTCAATGGTGGTTGAAAAAGCAAAGCGGAGAGGAAACGGCAGCTTTGGAGGCGACGGCCAGTGCTGCCACCGCTGCAACGAAGTAAGTGGGGATGGGGAAAAAAAGGGTTCGGAGGTGGAGGGAAGATGGTGGGCTAGATCGGCAGACTCAGCACGTGTTTCCAGACTCCTGATTGGCTGCGCCACCCACAGGGTGCTAATGGTTCTAGTATATGTGTTATATTTATGTATGTGTTTTGATTATGTTGTTTTATGGATTATTTTAATTCCAAAATAAACTGAACTGAACTGAGCATTGATAAGAAGTCCAATCTAGCTTGGCTACTGCATGAGTCTCTCTCGGGCAGCTTTTGGAACACGGCATTCATGTACTTAAACCGCCAATATCTCTGAGATATTACTACAAACACTATTTCCAATGTTTCCTTTTATCCTTTAAGCATTGCAGATATCATCCCTACTGGCAGTAGTGAGACATTGCGTAGTGTGCTATTACTGACCTCTGAGCCCAGATCTGATCCATCTTCTGCACTTCACCAACATGTGTGATCCTTCGAAAATCCCTTTATCGTCATGTGCTTCAGTTCTCTTGCCTGGAATAATTTTGATTGCCTAGAAATGCCTTAACCCACAGTATAAACCAGTACATAATACAAATGGTAGGCTACTTTTATCCAGATGACCAGAGTTTTTTGATTGCCTTTATAGAACCTGTCCAGCCACAGTCGCCGGTAATAATGGTTTTGTCAGCAGAATAGTCTACAGATACATCTCCAGAAGCCAACGGCTTTCTACTGTTGAGGGCGGTATCCAATCATCTGCAGGTGGAGCTTGTTGACAATGACAATGATTTGGCAGATTGGTAACTGGATATCAACCCAGGAGAAGTGTGGAAGAGCCAGTCTAGCCAGTCTAGCCATCAAGCCCAGCTCACCAAGGAGGATTTCAGAGCATTTTGTGCTACTTGGTTTCATGTCGTCCTTCGATATTATGGATCACTCTCTTCTACTGCAAATTCAGGTCAAAGTTGTGGGGGGCTTGCCCCGGGTGCCTCACAGACCACAGAGAACATATTCTGCTCAACTGCCACGGTTCCTAGGTGTCCACCACTGACTGTGGCAAGCAGAAGATCCAAGTACTTTCCTTGGACACTGTGTGATCTTGGGCATTAGCATCTTGCCCTGCCCCAATGAGCAGTCTGAGGCCTGGGAGCCTTAGAAGTGTGATGAGGCGTCACACGGTTGGAACATACACCTTCTGCACCTCTGAACAATTACAACAAACCAGGAGTGTAAGATGGTTGGCTGTTCCAAATGTTCATTGAATTGCAGTGAGCAGGGCACATATTAAGGAAGCCTACCCCGTAAAATGCTTTTAAAAATACTTGTAGGCGAGAGTGGTGTCATATATTAGCTCTTGGGGTCTGCCCTCCAGAGCTACATATTCCCAAGTGTCACCGTCAAAGCACTAGAAGCCGCGCGGCACCCATCAACTTGGTACTTCCGACCTGAGCCCATAAGCACCACAGGTTATATACAAAATTCCAGTTGCAAGCAAATTTTTTTAATGCATGCAGACCGCTAAAGGTGATTCCGGACACCTTCACTTCAACAAGATTCCGAACCAATATTGGTTTTTGGGAAATACTTTTAGGCAACGGCATCAGAGACTGAGTAATGCAGGTAGAATCCAAGATGGCTAACATCAAGCCCACCCACTATGGTTATACCAATTCAGAACAATAGCCTTGAAAAAGACGGAGAGACGAAACACGTGTTGGCTGCTCGATTCATGATGAATTTTGAGTGAATAAACTCACACATCAATAATACCACAAACGTGAACCATTACTTTCAAAAATTAGCTTGCAACTGCAAATACAACATCCTTATCAAAAGTGTGCAACTAGACACTTTCTAATTTTAGACTAAACGTGAAGAACTAGGTATCCATACACTGTGTATGCACTATGGTTTTAGGGTTTACCACAGACCACTAGCCACGCGGCTGGCCACTTTTGCTTTTTGGAACTTGCATCGCTGAACAACTGGACAAATAATACCTTGACACCCTAAGATAGCTCAGCGGGTTGAGCGCTCGCTGCTGCGATCTGAGTGTGATCTGCAGGTCGCAGGTTCGAATCCCGGCAAGGCCAACTCAGCCTTTCATCCTTCCGAGGTTGATAAATGAGTACCAATTTCAGTTGGGTGATATTGTATGCAAATATGTGCTCTGTAAAGCGCTTTGGATGAAGGCACTATATAAATAACATGCCATTATCATCATTATCGTAAGTGCCAGGCTATTATGTAAGTCTATGCAAAAAGGACAAGCATACTCGTCCTTGGCACTTAAGGGGTTAAAACATAAACACCACAGGTTTCACATGTGCCTCTCCTGCCATCCCACTAACAACCCACCTCCCCCTATTCATACAGGGTCAGGGGAGGCAAAGCCAGGTGAAAATGGTAGAAAGAATCTAGACAAGACCCTTTTCCCTTACATTACACAGTCCGAGAACTGTAGAGATGCTTGGCGTGGCCATCTCCGAGCTCTCCCCAATCTTGCCCACTCCAACCCTTCGCAATGTCCCCAGACTGGTGCATCAAGAGTTAATACAATTCCACCCAATGAGCTGGCGGGACGACGGTGTCATTGCTGCATCGAGCTGCTCGCTGACCCAAGCACGACCTGCCAGCCCAGTGTAATGACAGAAGCGTCCACCCGATAGGTGGGAAGATGGGAAGGGAACGGTGGGCAGGCTCCAGGCAACAGAGCTACAGACGGGTCTCCCGCAAGGCCTCCTGGGACAGCCCAGGTCTAAGTGCAGTCCTCCTTACACGCCGCCGCCGTGTTATTCTGCTCTCTGACCTGGAGCACGCGCCTTCATCTTATTCACGTGCTGCACAACACCGACCGAGAGACATCGGTGCACAAGCGGACGGTCGGCCTGGCTGCCACGTCTACTCAGCTGTAATTGCCTCATTCGCACACAACACATGCATTTTGCAAAAGCAACAGTTCCAGGCAGGTCCCCCGGGACCCTGACAGAGCGCTGAAAACAGCTCTGCGCAGACGGACAGGACAACTGCCGGCGCAGCCTGGCAGAGAATCAATTCAGAGAATCAATCCAGACACAGATCCGGCGAACCTTTCGGAGGGGTACAAGTGCGCAGGGTTGAAGCCGTACTGTGGGAACACCTGCGTGCACAGAGGAAAGGGATCCTTCTCTATGGGGATTAACACAGCCAGGACGGCTACAGAACCAGGCGCAGCTCTGATATATCAACCAACACAATGGGACTGTTTCAGGATTTCCGCAGATAAGCTGTGTGATCTTTGGAAAGTGGACCCATGAAAAGTACATAAATCTGCCACCTTGCTCCATCTGGCTTTGGAGTCCAGTCCTAGTGCGTCCATATAATGGTGCCTGGGGATAGACTGGTCAGGTGCTGAAATCTTAGTGCGCCCTGATGAGAAAATGTTCTATAATTAAGTCTAGAAATATGTTTAATGTTAATGTTATTTGGTCTGGTACCGCACACTGCTGCCACTTGTGTGGTCTCTTGGTGCTCTGGTGGATCTGCAATGGATGAAGGGTTGGGCGGAGTTTTTTAGTGGGATTGAGAGATGTAGTATTGGGGAACCCAGGTAAGCCAGCCAGCACGCAGCAATCACGCAGGCGTCAGTCAGGTACAAACAGGAAAGGTGCTTTATTGCTTAGACCTCAAGGTCAGTGATCGAAGTGAGCGGGAACAGCCTGGAACGGTGTTCCACTACTTTCATTTTTACAACCATATTCACCGTTCTATACAGAGGACGTGTCAATTCATGTCCTTGGGCAAGTGTAAAGTTGTAATAGGAGCCTTAGTTACTAGTCACTTAGACTATTGCAATGCCCCAGCCCGTAACAACTTGTCAAATATTGCATTATGCTTCTGCCTACTCTCTCCCCTGCTGGGACCACAGTCCCACTACTTTTTTCGGTACACTTTTACCACTGCTCAAGGTAGAAGGTTACAGGGGAGAGATAGTGCTAGGCATCGTTCTAGTACTGGTTCCCATCTCCAAGTCCCCCAACAGTCATTTCTAGAATCCCACCACACACTACATCTTACATTCCCTCTGGCATTGCTAAGGTAGCTGACTCACACAAACAGCAAGAAAAGCATTTACGCTGCATGCACACATGCCAGACACCACACAAGAGGGAGACGAGCAAGAGCTTTGATGTGCTGTTGGCAGCTTCAGTTTGGAGAAACCGGTCACTGAGCATTGGTGCGTTTTTGGTTGGTAGTTGTCATGTGGTGTTGAGGTACGATTGTGCATGGGTGGGTTGTGTGTGCTTGTGTTTGGGTTCATGTTGGGTGTTGTGAAGTGGGTGAGGTTTGCTGTGCGGTGTAAGTTGAGCTGTGTTTAGTTTAGAGTTTGAGGGCGAGTATGCAGAATATCGAGTTGTTAGTACGGTTAGTTGAGTGCAACAGATTACCAACCCACCAAAAAATGCATCCAAGTTCGAGACTTTCCCTAACCCCAAAATACATCCAAGTGTAACCCATTTCCTAACTCCAAACTACAGCCAAATGCAACGTTTTTCCTATCCCCAAAAGTCCATCTAAGTGCAACACAGTTCCTACCCCTAAAATGCATTTAAGTGTAACACATTTCCTGCCTCCAGTGTTCTATTCTTCCTTTCTCTTCAGGGGATTTTCCAGGTCCTTTTCTAGTGCTCTGCTCTTTCTGTATCTTTGGGACATTTTCCAGGTTATCTTCTAGTGCTCGGCTGTTCCTATATCTTTGGGATATTTTCCAGGTTATCTTCTAGTGCTCGGCTGTTCCTGTATCTTTGGGATATTTTCCAGGTTATCTTCTAGTGCTCTGCTCTTCATGTATCTTGAGGATAGTTTCCAATGCATCTTAGAGTGCTCTGCTCTTCCTTTGTCTTCAGGTGCGTTTCCAGATTATCTTCTTTTGCTCTGCTCTTCATGTATCTTTGGGATATTTTCCAGGTCATCGTCTAGTGCTCTCAGCTGTTCCTGTATCTCAGGATATTTTCCAGGTTATTTTCTAGCTGCCCTTCACGTATCTTTGGGATATTTTCCAGGTCATCGTCTAGTGCTCTCAGCTGTTCCTGTATCTCAGGATATTTTCCAGGTTATTTTCTAGCTGCTCTTCACATATCTTTGGGATATTTTCCAGGTCATCGTCTAGTGCTCTCAGCTGTTCCTGTATCTCAGGATATTTTCCAGGTTATTTTCTAGCTGCTCTTCACGTATCTTTGGGATATTTTCCAGGTCATTGTCTTGTGCTCTCAGCTGTTCCTGTATCTCCGGGATATTTTCCAAGTTATCTTCTAGCTGCTCTTCATGTATCTTTGGGATATTTTCCAGGTCATTGTCTAGTGCTCTCAGCTTTTCCTGTATCTCTGGGATATTTTCCAGGTTATCTTCTAGCTGCTCTTCGTGTATCTTTGGGATATTTTCCAGGTTAGCTTCCAGTTCTCTCATCTTTGTGTGTCTTAAGGATATTTTTCTTGTGACATCCAATCGTGTCCTGTTCCTGTGTCTGATGGAACTCCTTAGAGCGCCTTCCATGGTGCTCCTGGTCCAGTGTTTCAAACACGTTACAGTATCTCCTCATACTGAGTTATCAATACCTTTTCCTGGTCACTTTGAGTGCTCACCTCTTCCCATGCTTTCTGCATCAGGTCAGAACTCTCCTTCCGCCTCATATGCCACACAGTCCCAACCAAAAATATTTACCTCGCCAGATGCTACGAATGCAGCCTCTTACTTTCAAGTCCTTTTGCTTCCTGCTCCACACCGCTATCAAGGAAATGGAAGAGGTGCTCAGCACTGAGAGCTTACCAGCATTTACATGGCTGCCATCTTATTTGTAGCTTTTTTTGTGACCAAAGATCATGCGCTTGTAAAAATGAGCCCTTTGCACCAAGGATGTTTGGCCAGTGCACATGATGGTTTTAATGGTGACCCAGGGGGTGGCTTTCCCAGCTGGTAATGACAACAAGCCTATGGTGAAGGCTCATGCTTTGATTTGCTTATCTGCTTGAGCTAGCAGGCCATTAATGTCTTGCAAAGCCACCCCTGCATCCATTAACACGTCAGTGCCATCAGAGTGATATTCTCAAATTCTAAACTAATAATTTTCATACTAATAACAATCAGAATGATAATTGTATTAATCATATGAATGTTACTAATACCCCTCCTGCTATTAATAGCATATGAATACATAATAATAATAGTTATAACTATAATGGCAACTGTTAAGATGGACTTCCAACCTCTGACCTGGTGGGCAGAGGTTTAGGAGGCCACCCTAGGTTAGTGGAACAGGCGAACCTTGTGGACAAGCCAGACCAATCACAGTAGCTGGGCAGGCGGTCAAGACTAAGTCTCAGGAGGGGTGAGAAGCCCACAATGAGCACACACAGTAAAACTCCACAGAATATGCTTAGACAAGTGTATATATAAAATACTCAAAGAATAGTCCATAGGCGCCCCTCTTTGAGAACGAACGCGGCCCACTGACCTGTTCTTTGGGAAGGTACCCACTCAAGAGTCCGCAGCCACACTTTAGCTCACTGTACCTTTCACAGAACCTTTCAGAGAAGGGAAATATCCATTTGCCTATCAGTCTTTGTCCCGCCCACATGGGCAGTCTAGCGCCGCAATGCTATGGCAATTCTCTTCTGAACCAGAGTACCAACAGCAACCCCATACACGTGTTTCAGCCTTGTTGCGCCTCATCAGTGAGGTGGAACTGTGCCTCCCTGAGCACAGTGAGCAGGGGGTCCATGCCTGGATGACCCTGGGAAACTTACGGAGACTAAGGCTGTGCTCCACTGGAAAAGTCAGGATAGGTTAGCCAAACAAAAGCAAAATGTTTGGGGGGGTGCGTAATTGGAGGGAAAATTGCACCTAAGGGAAATTGTTTCTAACAACAACAGCACTTTTTTGCAAGGTGCACATCAGGCCCCTAACTCTAGGGATTTGTATTGAACGCAATGATGGTAATGTGTATTGATCATTGTATTTTGGGGATTGAAAGGATGCACATGGAGCGAAAGCTTAAAGGCGCTTCAGGATCATGAAAGGTTGCCTTGGTTACCAGCAGGATGACTGGGATGTTGTGGAGCCTCGAAGATGATCAAAAACTACAAATAATGAATATGTGAAAATAGCCTTGAGATAGCCTTGGAGAAAGAGCAAGACACCTTTCTGGGACATGGCGTCAACTACTACACCTTTCCTGCAAGAGTATTATGGTTAGAAATCCCATCCAATGCTCAAGTCCTAAAAAAATAAATGGCGGTCTCATTAACATGCTAAATGGGGAGTGACTCACCTGAAATGAGCATATCTTCGAAATAAGCAGATTTAATTTAATTGGCTTTGCACAACCGAACAAAATACACTGGGTGAATAGGCATTTGCCTTTCAGAAAATCAACACACAAAATACAATCCGAGAGAAGATCCCTGTGTTGGAGAAGCAAAAAAGATGTGTACTTTAAAACCCAAGAACCAATGCCCATGTTTTCCGTGGAGGGCACAGATCCCAAATGTAACATTTCTCCTTCAGTCATTTGCGCTCTGTCGTCTAGATCAATGGTGTAGTGGTGAAGTGCCCAACCTGGCAACCACTGTTTGAATCTCCACCGTGGTTCGCACCAGTACATTTTTTTTTTAATTCCCAAAACACAGTGCAAAATATCTCGTTTAACCTATGGCTTTTAAAATACCCAGGGGGGACCGCGTTCACCCTCTGGAAAAAGTGGGCAGACGCTGTCCACCTGCGTGTACCCTTGACTTGAGCCCTGAATTCTGATCTCTTCAACGCAATATGTCTAGTGTTAGCAAAACATTATAAACCAGACTCAAGCTTTGCTTCGGGCAAAGGAAATCACATTGAAACACACTACAAAGAATTAGCACACTGCATTAGTAGTATCTGCTACCACACAGGGTACCAACGCATGCAATGGCTGAGTTAGCCCTGCTGAATTCCTGCAGTATTTGCATTGGAGTACAGCTACGACGTGGGTGACATGCGAGGAGGGAAACATAGCTTATGCTCATAGTTTGTTCAAACACCCATTGACTACCCATGGCTATTCAAACAGGTCTTGGATTCTGTCAGGGCTCTCTACCACTTCCTGTCACCCTACTCACTCCCCTCCATTTCCTGCAGGGAAGTCACTCTGGGTGTGATGTCAGAAGGCAAAGGGCACTTGTTACAGCCGACTGGATTGGACCCCATTCAGCAGGCTTGCTTTGGGCCAATCCCCTGCGACATGCTGCCTTTAAAAGGAAGCGGCGCCCCCTCCAAAGCCTTCTGTCGGGGAGGTGAGGATAGAAGGCCTCCAAGGCAGAGGTGAGCTTTGTCTCCGACTCATCCCCAGGGAACAGTGGGGATGAACTACTGTGGGCCAAGACCTGTCTGTTGGCTGCGTCACTGGAACCATGACCTGGAACTGGATCTGCAGGAGCAACTGTAAGTGCCAGCCAACTTCCTGTAGTGAAAGAGCAGTACTGAATGCCTTGCTCCTGAGACGCTGCACTGCGTTTCACATCAACCACAAAACAGGAAAGCCGCCCCTGGCTCTCCCTTCATCTCCAAACTGCCTTGATGATGGTTTGGGCACCCTAAAATGCCACCCTACCTGCTGCACAGGAACGTCCAGGGTCTTCTCCAACCTTGATGCTCAACCATCCTGCATCTCCGAGTTTTGCTCGACGCCGATGCTCTGCTGCCTCTGCATGTCGACCCACTGAGACCTCAAGCATCCACACTGCCACGTGGTCACAGTTTCTTTGAGCTTCTAGCTAACACCACAGCAGTACCCCGACACTGTGTCTAGCCAGCCGAGCCCACTGGCTGGCAAAGGCCAGTCTCTGCTTCTCTCCCTCTCCCCCGCACCAGCCCAGCTTGATGTCAAAAAACCTGGCTCCATGCGGTGAGCCTCAAAGAGAACATATGGTATTTGAAAAGGCCCTGTCCACCTGGTCCACTTTTTGGGATCATTATGTCTTTTAATCTCCCCTTCTATATTTTTTCTACAAGAAAATATCCTTGAAAAGTGACATTATTGCCAATCTTTTGCTTGAACACCCTTGTCCATCTACCGAGAGCTCCCTTTCACTGAAGTCTGCATTCTCTCTGTTCCTTTTGCAGGGTTGTTTTTTTCTTTAGTGTTTTTAGTTGTTTGCATTTTATCATTTGATTAAAAGTGCATATTTTATAGAACCTTGATTGGGTATTCTTTTCTTTTGACCATTGTACTTATTTTTTTGAGGTTGATACTGTTATCAGCTCATGCCCGTCTTGAAGATATAGCCTGCTTTCAGCCTGCGCTACCACAAAAGGTGAAGTAGGTATACTTTTAATGCTGAGTCTGTTTCACATGTATGATTGGGATCACTGCTTGTTTAGTAGCAGTGTGGGGCTGAGTAGGCAGTGGAGCCACTACTCATCCCTGTATTCCTGCACGGAAGTAGTAATTTCCTCACTATAGCATTATTAGGCTCTGCAGCAGACCAGAGACACCCCTTGCAATGTTTTTGCTGTTCCCAGTGTGCCCCACTTTCCAGGGACAGTGTCAGGGCCTTTCAACTTTTTCAGTTAAAAGGGGCCTTGAGAATCAGGGCGGGGCAGTAGTTACCCCCATGTTGCCAATCAGCAGTTTTATAATACAGCAAATTATTCCTTTCTATAGTACTTTTGTTCTGTGGCTTTAAATGTGCACTTTGCATCGCTCCCCTTACAAGCTCTGTTTGCTGGAGCCCTTCCAGCCATTACTTCCCTCTGTGAATACAGAAGTGTTATCACCTCGTTGCCTTTTAACACTGGTTCCTCCACATAGTTGCTGACAAAGACAGATTTATAGCTTTTCGGTGGGCATTTAGTGTTTCAGCTCCCTGCTGGCTGGCCGTCCCGTGATATATTGCATGCACCTCACAGGTGCTTCAGACTGTTTTTCTCTCCAAGCAAGGGGGGAGGGGGCAACCATCATTGAAATGGGCCCCCACGCATCTTCAGCCGGGCTTGCCCCTCTCTCTGGGTGATGCAGAGTGGAGGCATGGTGCAGCCTGATGGTAAACCTACCCTGCTGCCCTTTACACCCTCCCAGGCACCTTGGTTGTCCTCCTAGGCTTCTCGCATGGAGCTCCAGCCGATACCTACTGCCTCTCCGGCCCTCAGCCCCTCCCCCTCCCTTGAAGGCCTTTAACAGAAGGTAGAGGGGCACGCCTTCTGTGGAACAGTTTTTAATTACCGACCATGAAGGGCGGCAGATGGACACCAGCCAGGCACGGCGATAATTAGCAGCCTGAAAGTTTTCCGGGTTTCATGTTTTTTTTTTGCTGAGTCGGCACTTCGGAAGGCTTCAGAGAAAACCCCTCACCCCTTGCATCTCACTCCGTTGCTGCCACATGTTGTCCTTTGCATATTGCGGGATTTGGCATTTGCTTGCTAAACAAAAAACACACATATGTGCCCAACAGCAAACGCGAGGCGCTCCATTCATTTCAGATATAAATATTCAGGAGCCGTCTGTTGCTTGGCATGAAAGCAGACCCTTTTCTTCTTCTTTTTACAGGAAAGTGAGCAGAATTCTGTCTGACAACTTTCTGCAAATCAGACCTCGCTGCTCTGACTTAGATATGGGAAGATGATAAGGATCGCAGCCGGGTGATGGCTTGCCTCTCCTGGAACTGACAAAACAAGAACTGACCAACGGATACATGTTTGCAGCAAGAGACAGCCTGAATCTGTGGGAAAGGAATCTGTGGAAGAGCACAGATTTACCACGCCCAGGCCTTTTTAAAATCACCTGCAGATTTTACTCTCAAGAAATAGATACACCCCAGACAAAATGACCCCCTCCCCCGCAGATTCCATTTCAGATTGACAATGTCGCCCACCATAGCCCACTTGCCACTTCTTTCCTCCTGGCATCAAGGGCAACGCCTGGGCCTGGTTTTTATTGTTATTTTTACTAGGATATTTATTGAGTGTGGACACAACAAAGCACTTTGCAAGTCACAGGGGGAAGGACACAGTGAGGGAATCAGAGATAACAGAGAGGGGAAGGGTACTGGTAGGGAGGGGGAGGGTTGGTAACTTGTCAGCAAGGGATCTGCAAGCAACCAGGGGTGGAAACAGGAGGGAGCAGAGCACCCACTCTCAGCTGGAGTAGGGAGTGGAGGGTAGTTGCTGACGCCACCCAGGTCTTCCTCCATTTGGCAGGCAACCAGAGAGGCACCATAGTGCAAGCCAGAGGTTGCATGGAAGAGGTGAGCAGGCGTAAGAACGGAAACTGACCCAAGTTTAATCCTTCAAAGACAGATGTTTTGTTGTGTTGTGCCTCGGAGCAGGAATTTCAAATTCGGACTACTCCGAAGCCTAGTTTTTTAACCATTGCCCTTCTACATTAAGGTCTTGTCCTTCCTTTGGCCCTCAGTCTCATAACCTGGGTGTGCTCATTGACCTGTTAATATCTCTGCATTAATAAGGGATTCAGATGGACGCTCGTGCTTCTTTCATCCACGCACGCTGCATAGATTTTGGGGCTAATTTTCTTTCCCATAAAGAGTTCAACTGGTCAATACCTATGTATCTAGTCACCTGACCTCTGCAACCTCATTGTGTGGGCCTCCATAAAACCACCTTGCCAAGACGCGACATAATTCAGGGCACCTTGGCTCGCGTGCTTTTGAGATGGAGCTGTAGAGAGCAGTTCTCTCCAGCTCTGCATGCTCTTCAGTAGCTGCCCGGGAATGGTGGGGTTCATTGCCCAAGGTGGTTCCAGGAGAAATTCACCCCTCATGTGCCAAAGGACCCATTAGATCCACCTCTCCAGGCCAGTTGACCATTGCTAGCTTAAGATTCTCTAGATAGGCAGTAGGTCTTTCTCGGTACCGGCGGCTGTCCATCGGAACTTCCTGCTTATGAATCACCGAATCGGCATAGACCGATGAGGGTTTGGGTACAAGCTGAAGACTCATCTATTCCCTTGGTAGTTACCAGATCTTTTGGAAGTTGTAGAGGGCCAGGTGCCTCTTGAGATGTGTGCATGCTATACACATACCTATGCTACAACATACCATAGCACAACACACCACCCACACTGCAGCACACCATACCCACTAGGTTTATCTGGTGGGTTCATTCCGAAAAAGAATCTTCCCCCGGGTGAGACGGCTAGAGAGGAAGCAGCGGGAAGTGACAGGGTGAAGGTGGAATGACTGGCGCTGAGGGGGTGGTGGTGGTGGTGGTGGTGCGGCATCAATAGTAGATATCAGCATGAAATGGTACATTGGCTGTGCTGGGCATCTGCTGGGTGAGTCTTTATGCCACCCAGTTGGAGTCACCCAGTGGAGGCGTTCTACTTCCTCTTGGGCAAGCGGCATGTTCTGCACTAGCTGCCATTCATGGGAATCAATGGGGCGGGGGCGCGCATCCTTTGCGAATCCTGAATACACAAAGGGATTTGAGGAGAGATGCATGTGAGGGGGGCATATCCTCAGGCATAAGAACACATAAAGGGGAGCTCAGGAGAAATATCTGAGTAGGGCTCAGACACCCTCATATCATTACACACAATGTTGAGATGAAAAAAGACTTAGGTGAGGGCAGGTGAAGCTACTGAAAGGATGTAGAGAGGTACTCAGCAAAGAAATGTGTGTGCATGAAAGAGTCTCTGGTACCAGTGAACAGGAATTGGGGCTGCGCAGAGATATGCATGAGGAGATCAAGACCCCCTCCGACCCCCACACACAAAGGATGTCTGATGGGTGGTGTGCACCATTTTTACCTTTTTGAATAGAAAATATCTATAGATAATGTGACTGCAGGTTCATATTCCCACTTTTGTCTCCACACTTGCTGGGGATGGCTCAGGGGGGCACTGCATGTGCAGAGTGAGCAATGTGAATCCCCGGCTCCACCCAGATTCCAAGGTCTTTAAGCGCAGCTGGAGATGATTCTTTGGAGATCACATGAACATGGCAAGATCTGCAATGACCGCCACCATAGAACACATGGCAGTCATCATTGCGCCTTCGATTTCACCAAATGTCACCTTCTGTTTCCTGGGACAACCATGTGCTCACATTTCATGAAATTGCGTGGCTACTTAGGGATCAGAATGTTGACTCCCGCTGGCATGTTTAGTTCCCACGCAGCGTGGGAAACCTGGTGCAGATGTCTTGCATGGGAACTCATTATGCCTCGCCAGCGTGAAAACGGGTAGATGTGGAGGAAAGGCACTAATTTCTCTGGGGTTTGTACATCAATCCCTCTCTTATTTAGTATACAAGCAATTCGCGTGGTGAGAAAGCCAGCCTCATTCTGTGAATACATAAGCTATGAGAAAGGGCAACGGAGCAAATGACACCAATGTGGTTTCCTAGACATTTGCATAGAAGCACAAAGCATTCAGGGAACATAAGAATGACCACAGAATTGTATATTTGAAATTCGTCCGTGATAGTGATTCAACTTGAAACCCTTCTGAGCAAGTTTTGCAAACTGGGCTCCCTGCTCATTTCTCTTGTTACAACATTCACACTACCAGTAAAATGCCTGTAAATCGCAACTCACAATACTCATTTGGGCAGTGCCTGTTCACAGGTATGAGGCTTAGGCTACTCTACTTGAGCAGAGGATGTCTCATTTCCAGGGCTTTAAGTGGGGTATAAATCGAGGGGGGGGGGCATTATAGGGCGTGGCTTGTGGGATGGGGTGGCTTAAAAAAGTATGCAAACCATAAGATATACACAAATATCTATAAATATTATATATTTGTTTGCGCGCTTTACTATGGTTTGTGTACTTCAAAGTGGCTTCAAAAGTACACAAACCACAGTAAGGTAAGCACACAATTATATAACATTTATATATTTGTGTGCATACCTTATGGTTTGCGTACTTTTCAAGTCATCTTTTTTAAACATTTCTATGGTTATTAAAGATGGCTTGAAAAGTACACAATTCAATCCAACTTTTATAAAGCTTTAACGATGGACAAAGTCTGAGGCGTCTTTGTCCGTCTGCAAACCTTTATAAAAGATGGCTTGAATTGTGTACTTTTCAAGCCATCTTTTATAAACACAGACATATGGCACTGAGTCCCCAGGTTCGCTGAGAGTCAAAGATGCCTTGATGACCTGGGCAGGGGGAAACAAAAGGATGGTAACTTCCTCTGATGACCCCTTCTGGTGACCCCTTGCGCAAGGGGTCACCAGAGGAAGTTACTGTGACTGGCAGAAGTGCCAGCCAGCCCCAGTGTCAATGCAGCTGGCTGGCACTTCTGTCTGCTTGCCTGACTTAATGGCGGGTGCGTCTCCCTTTGCGGCTGTGGCCATGGTGGGATAATGTGTCCCGCCAATGTTCTGCTGGGACCGGGGGGCCCCGAAAGGGCCCCAGCTCTGCCCCACTTTTTGGAGACTGCCGGGCCCAGCCCTGGCTGGCCCCGGCCCACTTAAACCACTGCTCATTTCCCTAAATGCTTCGCACAGCTTGTAAACCAATCACTCAGACCCACTCCCTTATTTTGAGTATCTTCCAGCGTGTCTCTAGACTAGGGACATGCAGGAGCCCTAGCATTGCCCCTAACAAATGGTAGATTTGGGCCTCCGATCTCCACAGAACAGCTCTCCGGCAATACATATTTTGCCCGTTCACAGCTCTGTCTTGTCCTGGCCGAAATCATCCAGTGCATCCTCCATAATCTAACTGAGGCTTGATGTATGGTATTGTTTATTTATATAGCACCTATACACAGGCAAGTGTTTCAAAGTGCTCAAGGAGGGTGGGAACATGGGGCGAAAACAAACAGCCGCTCAGAGCACTTGAAATTCAGAGGCGATAATAGTCTGCACAGGCAGAGTAAGTGTGTGAAAGTACATTTAACAGTTTGGGAGGCAGCAAATAAGCCTGACAGTGATTCTGCACATTTAACAGTGTAATTAAGGGGTGAAGACAGGGAGACAGACAGGCGGTATACAAGCGCCCTGCGTACAGATCAAACAAGTGCACAGATGGTCACAGGGAGAAAGAGGATCAAGTTTACCCGGTCGGTTGAGACTGGGTAAAGTGCAGAGAGAGCCACTCTCTTGGTTTAATTTCTCAAGTGCATTGAGTGAGGGTGGGGAGTAGGTCCCTGAGGCAAATGCATGAGAGGACTGGTGGGGGTGTTCGGGACCAGTGAGACTCTGAGGTACACCTGGCCCCCAGTCAGCATGCTGTAAGGAAGATGAAGGAGGGAGGGAAAAAACAGAACAGGGATGGCAGGTTAGAGGGAGAGAGGAGGAGGAGAAGATGAAAGTCTTGAGGAGTTTGCGGAATTTAAGGAGATCTGACTCAAGGCAGAGGGCGGCTGGGAGGTTATTCCAGAGGTGGTGTTTTTGCTTCTTTTCTTTCCACGATTTGAGAAATGTTGAAGTACTTTTCCCTGAGATGGCCAAAGATGATGAAGTTCTACCAGCAGGTTACTCGAACAGGAGCTGCACGCTGAGGCAGATCTACCTACAGTAGAATGACGCCATCCGGGCCAGGGCCACGCCTCCACAAAGCTCCGCCCACCCACATCTCCACAAAGCTCCACCCACCGGCCCCTCCCACACTGCCCATGCCTCCAAGGGCTTGCCAATCACATGGCGGCATGGGTGGAAGTTCTCGGATTGTCAGGAAACCCAGAGACTCCAGGCTCTTCCATGGAAACCCACAGAAGAGCATAAAACCCAGAGTCTCTGGGCTAAACCCAGAAACTAGGCAGGTCTGCAGTGAGGGCTGCTTGCCTTCACTGGTCTTGGTTCAATGTGGCCCTCAGATCTGATGAGGAGGACGTTGGGCTGTTTCTCAGACAGCAGGTCTCGGGTTCACAGGTCACACGGTCAGCGGTGGGAAGACATACATCGTAAACCCTAACCTCTTTGTCCAAAATTGCCATGCGACCCTTTTGGGGTGAAAAGGACAGGCTTTAGGTGACTTTGGCTTAACAATGAGGACATCTTTCTAAGCTGGAGTTGGATCGAAGAATCTAAAAAGTGGTAGTTCTTTAATAAGAAAAGCAAACATTGGCAAAGCCACTGGGTTGTGACCACTGGAGCCGCCTCATATACTTCGCCTAACCTCATGCCATGGCTAAAGGGCCGCAATAACATTCAGGTGCTGCGTGCCCACCTTTCTGCAAACCACAATGCCAGGCAAATGAAAAAGGGCGGAACAACGACACATCACTGAGACGGATTTGTATTCACACAAGTTTGCCATCTACCATTTTTCACTGCATGTGATCTTGGGAGATCAGCGGTCTCCGGAGGATAGCTCAGCAGCAACGTGCTCGCCTTGGAAGCAAGACGACACGGAGCAACACAGGTTCGATCCCTGGGTCCGCGCTTAGAAACCGCTGGGTATTAAGCGCATTATAAATATCATATCATGTCATGTGCATTTGGCTTCACTAGGTGTCGCTAAAGCAACACCTGTGACTGGCAAAACTAAACAAATGTCATGCTCGTGGCTCTGGTTCATTTACAACGTGACAGACACATTCTTTCATGCTTCCTTCTTTCTTTCTTGTTTGGGTTTCCATTCTCTCTCTCTTCCTTTCCACATTGAGTGCAATGCTCAAGTGCTTCTAACTAAAAGGTGCATTTTAGACACTAGGATTTGAATAGTGTTTTGACGAAATGCATTCCCCGCAATAAACTCCAACTACAAATACCCAGAAGCCCCTTCACGACGGATTTCACCCTAAAAGAGGACAGGTCTTTGCAACCTTTGGATCCCCTGATGTTTTGGACTACAGCTCCCATCAGCCCTAGCCAGCATATTCAATGGTAACGTATCAGTGAAGATGTAGTCCAAAACAACAAGCAAGTCATTGGTTGCATAGAATGAAGGCACCGCAGGGATGCACATTTTCTGCAAGTAATACATACTTTTTGGCCTCATGGTTTCCAAACAAAATATAAGAAAATGTGGATTTAATTTGCGTTTCTAGAGCACTTTCAGTTACAAGATTACTGACGGTACAAAAAAAAGGTTTGCATGATAAAGAATAGATAAGTCAGAAACAAGTGACCGTAGAAGACAGGCCTTATGAGGGGACTGCAAGATATGTAGGGAGGCAGAGGCGTGGATGTCAGGTGGGAAGGTTATTCCATAATTTAGGAGCCAGAAGTGAGAATGAACGGAACCGGGAAGGAGCACGAGGAGGCTTCAGCGAGGTACGAGGGTGAAGAGGCGGAGAACGGAGAGAGCGTGCAGGTATGTAAGGAGAAATACGGGGGGAGAGATGGAGGCAGCAAGACAATGACAGCATTTGAATACAATACAAAGAAAATGGAAAGGAAGTCGGGAGATTGAAAGAAAAGATTGCTTAGGGGAGGAGAGAGGAGGCAATTGAAAGAGAAGACAAACTGCGCAATTGAAGATAGAAGGAAGAGGAGTGCGATTAGGGGAGGGAAGCCCCACAAGCAAGGTTGAGCAATAGTGGAGTCTAGAAAAGATCGAAGCAAATATGTTGAGCTTAGTGGGCTGGAATGAGAGAAAGGGGCACATTTTGCGCAGGTTAAAGAGATGAAAACGACAGATGCAAAGAGTAGACGAGATGTTTTGAGAGAAGGAGAGCGCAGAATCTAAAATAACACCTGAAATACAGGCAGTAGGAGATGGTGCAATAGAGGAAGGGGTGAAAAAGATGGAAGGAATATAGAGTGGGGTAGAGGGAGAAAGAGAGGGGAAAGAAGAGAATAACAGCTTTAGAAGGAATGAGAGAAAGTTAGCACAAAGGTCATCCAGGATTGGATAGCATGGAAACAAGAAGAGACACAGGGGCGAAGAGAATGAAAATAAAATCTGCATAGAAATGACATGAAAGATTAAAAGATTTGATTAGAAATTCAAGGGGAATTGTATCGATAGAGAAATGGAGGGGACAAAGAACCCCACCTTGGGGAACACTATAGAGGAGAGGGTTACGAGAGGAGGTGCTGCCAGACCCGGAGACAGAAAAGGTTAAGATACGAGTTAAGACATAGTAGGGAGTGACCTGAAAAACCCAGAGAGGAAAGTGTGGAAAGTGGGGTGAGCGAACGAATCAAAGTCTGCAAATCAAAGAGAATTAGAATGGAAGAGAGCGTATTGTGTCAGGCAGAGAGAATAGTGTTAAACACGTATCGTGTGCAGAACGAAAGCCATACTGATGACATGCGATGGCAGCGTCACTTGAAATAAGGCATTGTCTGCTAAGAACAGACATACCATCGCAAGGTCCAAGGCTTGGTGAAGAGAAAGGTTTCGAGCTGTGCAGGAATGACTGCATTTGCCTTGTTTTCTTGGTGGCACTTGGACCAGCATGAGTTCACAATGGGGTACAGGTATGAGTGCACTATGAGGTATAAGCATGAGTGCTCTATGAGAACACCGTGAAGCGCAGTTTGGGTTCAGAAAGCAATAGGTGGAGACCTCTAAGGTAAGGGTGTGATACACCAATCAGTTTCCAGATAATATAGTTCCTAGCACGGGTCACTGGAACGCGCTGCCACATCTCCAGCTCCGCTGCACCTGCAACCCTGCTCTGCAACCCAGCCCCAAAATCATAGAATAATTGCAGTAAACACAAAAGCTGGCTTTATTAATGTATAATTAAGGTACCTAAAAGTATTATTGCTAGAGCAGAGCAACTGCATTAAATGTAGCAACTTATTTGAGTATAACCAATGTACTAAATTCAAGTGCATATCCCAGTACAGCTAGTGTGTGTAATTTAGCTGCACCCCTGACTAATAACCACAGTACCCAACACAAGAGCTCACTTAAGTATAGCCTCTGTGTTTGAGTGGGGCTGCACATTGGGTATAGCCACTGTATAGAACCAGCTGCATATATGACTACAGTAAACTAACCCTACGAAAAGCTCTCTAATAATCTGCATGCCCCCCCACAGTGTTTCCCCCCACTCCAACACTGAACAAACCAGACACATACCTCTGCTGCAAACACAAAACCAATGGAAACTGCAGGCACTCCACTGACACTCCACAACACCCAACAGGACACTAAACCAAAGCCCCGTAGACCACGCATATACAACATTCCACCTAACACCACACAACGTCGACCAAGTAACAACAAGGCAGCACACAGTGACCGGTTTTCCCGAACTGAAGCTACCAACAGCACATCAAAGCGCTCTTGCGCTTTTCTCTCTAAATCCCACTAACTAACTCCTCCCTACCCGCTTCCTTTTCAGATCCGCCAGAGCGCCTAGAGGCCATGAAAATGGCAGCGGTGCGCGAAATAAATCACAATAACATAATATTAAATCACAACACAGAAAATAAAATGGCAGAAAGAATCACTTTCATTATCTCGTGTAAATGTTATTTCTCTCAATAACGCACACTCCCGTGGCCTTTTCTGCTGCGAACTTGTTTATTGCGGATTTATAAACTCTCTTTGTATGATTTTGCACTCAGTTGAAAGAATGCAAAGTGCCACACCATGTTCTCCAGCCGTTAAAGCCCGGACATATGATTGTATCTGTTTTTTTTAATTTTTTTTTACTGAAAATCCCAAAACATTCAGCAGCATCAACTGGAGAAGGAATTAAGCTCCCCAGCGTGACCCACACATTTGGAAATGACAAATGTTTCTTTGTATGATGAATATGTTGCAACTATGAAAACATTTTCACATTTTGTCTCAGGAGGATAGCTTGGAAGCAGGATGAAAGGAGCACCACAGATTCGATCCCCCGGTCAGCGCTTAGAAACATCTGGGAGTTAAGTGCCTTATAAATATCATATCATATCCATAATCCACAATTGTTCACTTTGCATACTGTGCTTTAGTCTAATAATGCATGACTGAAACTTGTTTTAGTAACGTACACTGTGAATAGAATCACTTATAGGGAATTCTTGGCATATATGGCAAAGTTAGAGTCACTGATTTGCCCAGGATCACATGGTTTGGCTGAGAGGTAAAGCTGGGATTTGAGGCACTTTATCACAGTCCTATTTCCCGCATCTAGTTGGGATAACTATTTGTTAATGTTTGAGTTTCAAGTGCTAAAACAATACTCACGTTTTATAAAGATGGCTATAAAAGTACACAGGCCTCATAACAAAACGGACCCTACTTTTTATAGTAATATGCTGAGCAAAAAGAACATGATTGCAGCTTTATTTTCTGCATCTTGAATAATGAAAAACTGCAATCACCAGGATGTGGGAGCCTAAATACCTCTGGTCTTGATTTTGAAATTGTACTATCAAAATATAAAGGCACAGATTGAAGGAAAATGTCTGATATGATGGCATGCTTGTGATCATCGTTTCACACAGCATGCAGTTTGTTATGCACCCTCTCATTTCTCATTACTAAACATTTTGGGTAGACCTGCCACAGACACTACTCTGTCCCAGTTACCTACGCGCTGCTGTGTCTGTAGACATGTACCACCAATTAATCCATTCCTGCTAAGAAGAGAGAGCCTGTTTCCCATACTATGCTGTCCTGTTTCTCTCGTGGTGCTTGAAATGCGAGCTGACAAGGTGGGTGCTGGGTGCCAGGAACAGCCGATTCTGCACCATCAATTGGCCCTAGTGGACAGTGGTGGGGGGGCGGGTCCATTTGCACCATCAACTGACATGGCGGCTGATTTGAAGGGAGCTTCAAGGGGAGTTGAGAGGGAGTCTCCCTATTCAAGTGGGTTGGCAGCTGCTGTGCTTTCGCAAGAACCTGGTCCAGGGGTCCTATGCAGGTGCTGAAGAGGATCCGGTGAGGACGGACCCATGAGGGTCTCCACAGGAGTGGGGGTGGGCTGGAGGGATGTGTCTCCCGACCATTGGTCCGGAGCAGAATATCGGAAGCCATTATAAATATAACAGTGTTCGTATTTACCCTTGAGATCACACGCTCCTGCGCCTTGGGGTGAGTGAAGTGCTTTTAATGAACTCTGACTCGGGCTGAGCGCTCAGTGAGGGCCTGCGGTTCGTGGGGGGCAGTGATCATGAGATGCGGGGGCCCGGCGCGGGACTGGCAGGCCGGGAGCGGCGGGTATTAAAGATGTAAATATCAGCGAACGAGCTCTGCGCGGGGAAGTGTTTTATTTGCCCGCAATCACAGGTGACAGTTTAATCTGGAGTGACCTTCAAAGCACATTTATTGTGGAAACGGACCGAGGTGGACGCTCTGTGCCATTTACTGAGGTACTCACTCGCATCTTAAATTTTATGGCTGCGAAGCACTGTTCCCCGCTCTACACCAAGCCGCACAAACCATACATGCAGAGCGACAAAGAGGGCGCAAATGCGCCAGGTTGGGAGGGGCAGATTCAGGACCAGAGATTGGGATAGGATAAGATAAAGTCAGAGGCTCCCGGAGAGGACCATGCAGCCAGGCAGCGTCAAGAGATACTCCAAACCGACCAATGACAGTCACGCAAGAGACTGCGCAGAGAGGGGCAGTGCAAGTCAGAGGCTACCAACCTACCAGTGACAGTCACACAAGAGACTGCGCAGAGAGGGGCTAGCAGTGCAAGTCAGAGGCTACAAACCTAGCAATGACAGTCACGCAAGGGACTGCACAGAGGGGGGCTGGCAGTGCAAGTCAGAGGCTACAAACCTACCAATGCCAGTCACGCAAGAGACTACTCAGAGAGGAGCGAGCAGTGCAAGTCAGAGGCTACAAACCTAGCAATGACAGTCACGCAAGAGACTGCACAGAGGGGGGCTGGCAGTGCAAGTCAGAGGCTACAAACCTACCAATGACAGTCACGCAAGAGACTGCTCAGAGAGGGGCGAGCAGTGCAAGTCAGAGGCTACAAGCCTACCAATGACAGTCACACAAGAGACTGCGGAGAGAGGGGCTAGCTGTGCAAGTCAGAGGCTACAAACCTAGAAATGACAGTCACGCAAGGGACTGCACAGAGGGGGGCTGGCAGTGCAAGTCAGAGGCAACAAACCTACCAATGACAGTCACGCAAGAGACTGCTCAGAGAGGGGCGAGCAGTGCAAGTCAGAGGCTACAAACCTAGCAATGACAGTCACGCAAGAGACTGCACAGAGGGGGGCTGGCAGTGCAAGTCAGAGGCTACAAACCTACCAATGACAGTCACGCAAGAGACTGCACAGAGAGGGGCTAGCTGTGCAAGTCAGAGGCTACAAACCTAGAAATGACAGTCACGCAAGGGACTGCACAGAGGGGGGCTGGCAGTGCAAGTCAGAGGCTACAAACCTACCAATGACAGTCACGCAAGAGACTGCTCAGAGAGGGGCGAGCAGTGCAAGTCAGAGGCTACAAACCTACCAATGACAGTCACGCAAGAGACTGCGCAGAGAGGGGCTAGCTGTGCAAGTCAGAGGCTACTAACCTAGAAATGACAGTCACGCAAGGGACTGTACAGAGGGGGGCTGGCAGTGCAAGTCAGAGGCTACAAACCTACAATGACAGTCACGCAAGAGACTGCTCAGAGAGGGGCGAGCAGTGCAAGTCAGAGGCTACAAACCTACCAATGACAGTCACGCAAGAGACTGCGCCGGAGGGGCTAGCTGTCCAAGTCAGAGGCTACAAACCTAGCAAAGACAGTCACGCAAGAGACTGCACAGAAAGGAGCTGGCAGTGCAAGTCAGAGGCTACAAACCTACCAATGACAGTCACGCAAGGGACTGCACAGAGGGGGGCTGGCAGTGCAAGTCAGAGGCTACAAACCTACCAATGACAGTCATGCAAGAGACTGCTCAGAGAGGGGCGAGCAGTGCAAGTCAGAGGCTACAAGCCTAGCAATGACAGTCACGCAAGGGACTGCACAGAGGGGGGCTGGCAGTGCAAGTCAGAGGCTACAAACCTACCAATGACAGTCATGCAAGAGACTGCTCAGAGAGGGGCGAGCAGTGCAAGTCAGAGGCTACAAACCTACCAATGACAGTCACGCAAGAGACTGCACAGAGAGGGGCTAGCTGTGCAAGTCAGAGGCTACAAACCTAGAAATGACAGTCACGCAAGGGACTGCACAGAGGGGGGCTGGCAGTGCAAGTCAGAGGCTACAAACCTACCAATGACAGTCACACAAGAAACTGCTCAGAGAGGGGCGAGCAGTGCAAGTCAGAGGCTACAAACCTACCAATGACAGTCACGCAAGAGACTGCGCAGAGAGGGGCTAGCTGTGCAAGTCAGAGGCTACTAACCTAGAAATGACAGTCACGCAAGGGACTGTACAGAGGGGGGCTGGCAGTGCAAGTCAGAGGCTACAAACCTACCAATGACAGTCACGCAAGAGACTGCTCAGAGAGGAGCGAGTAGTGCAAGTCAGAGGCTACAAACCTACCAATGACAGTCACGCAAGAGACTGCTCAGAGAGGGGCGAGCAGTGCAAGTCAGAGGCTACTAACCTAGAAATGACAGTCACGCAAGGGACTGTACAGAGGGGGGCTGGCAGTGCAAGTCAGAGGCTACAAACCTACCAATGACAGTCACGCAAGAGACTGCTCAGAGAGGAGCGAGTAGTGCAAGTCAGAGGCTACAAACCTACCAATGACAGTCACGCAAGAGACTGCTCAGAGAGGGGCGAGCAGTGCAAGTCAGAGGCTACAAACCTACCAATGACAGTCACGCAAGAGACTGCGCAGAGAGGGGCTAGCTGTGCAAGTCAGAGGCTACTAACCTAGAAATGACAGTCACGCAAGGGACTGTACAGAGGGGGGCTGGCAGTGCAAGTCAGAGGCTACAAACCTACAATGACAGTCACGCAAGAGACTGCTCAGAGAGGGGCGAGCAGTGCAAGTCAGAGGCTACAAACCTACCAATGACAGTCACGCAAGAGACTGCGCCGGAGGGGCTAGCTGTCCAAGTCAGAGGCTACAAACCTAGCAAAGACAGTCACGCAAGAGACTGCACAGAAAGGAGCTGGCAGTGCAAGTCAGAGGCTACAAACCTACCAATGACAGTCATGCAAGAGACTGCTCAGAGAGGGGCGAGCAGTGCAAGTCAGAGGCTACAAGCCTAGCAATGACAGTCACGCAAGGGACTGCACAGAGGGGGGCTGGCAATGCAAGTCAGAGGCTACAAACCTACCAATGACAGTCATGCAAGAGACTGCTCAGAGAGGGGCGAGCAGTGCAAGTCAGAGGCTACAAACCTACCAATGACAGTCACGCAAGAGACTGCACAGAGAGGGGCTAGCTGTGCAAGTCAGAGGCTACAAACCTAGAAATGACAGTCACGCAAGGGACTGCACAGAGGGGGGCTGGCAGTGCAAGTCAGAGGCTACAAACCTACCAATGACAGTCACACAAGAAACTGCTCAGAGAGGGGCGAGCAGTGCAAGTCAGAGGCTACAAACCTACCAATGACAGTCACGCAAGAGACTGCGCAGAGAGGGGCTAGCTGTGCAAGTCAGAGGCTACTAACCTAGAAATGACAGTCACGCAAGGGACTGTACAGAGGGGGGCTGGCAGTGCAAGTCAGAGGCTACAAACCTACCAATGACAGTCACGCAAGAGACTGCTCAGAGAGGAGCGAGTAGTGCAAGTCAGAGGCTACAAACCTAGCAATGACAGTCACGCAAGAGACTGCTCAGAGAGGGGCGAGCAGTGCAAGTCAGAGGCTACAAGCCTACCAATGACAGTCATACAAGAGACTGCGGAGAGAGGGGCTAGCTGTGCAAGTCAGAGGCTACAAACCTAGAAATGACAGTCACGCAAGGGACTGCACAGAGGGGGGCTGGCAGTGCAAGTCAGAGGCAACAAACCTACCAATGACAGTCACGCAAGAGACTGCTCAGAGAGGGGCGAGCAGTGCAAGTCAGAGGCTACAAACCTAGCAATGACAGTCACGCAAGGGACTGCACAGAGGGGGGCTGGCAGTGCAAGTCAGAGGCTACAAACCTACCAATGACAGTCACGCAAGAGACTGCGCCGAGAGGGGCTAGCTGTGCAAGTCAGAGGCTACAAACCTAGCAATGACAGTCACGCAAGAGACTGCACAGAAGGGGGCTGGCAGTGCAAGTCAGAGGCTACAAACCTACAATGACAGTCACGCAAGAGACTGCTCAGAGAGGGGCGAGCAGTGCAAGTCAGAGGCTACAAACCTACCAATGACAGTCACGCAAGAGACTGCGCCGGAGGGGCTAGCTGTCCAAGTCAGAGGCTACAAACCTAGCAATGACAGTCACGCAAGAGACTGCACAGAAAGGAGCTGGCAGTGCAAGTCAGAGGCTACAAACCTACCAATGACAGTCACGCAAGAGACTGCGCAGAGAGGGGCTAGCTGTGCAAGTCAGAGGCTGCAAACCTAGAAATGACAGTCCCGCAAGGGACTGCGCAGAGAGGGGCTAGCTGTGCAAGTCAGAGGCTGCAAACCTAGCAATGACAGTCACGCAAGAGACTGCTCAGAGAGGGGCGAGCAGTGCAAGTCAGAGGCTACAAACCTACCAATGACAGTCACGCAAGAGACTGCTCAGAGGGCGGCTGGCAGTGCAAGTCAGAGGCTACAAACCTAGAAATGACAGTCACGCAAGGGACTGCACAGAGGGGGGCTGGCAGTGCAAGTCAGAGGCTACAAACCTAGAAATGACAGTCACGCAAGGGACTGCTCAGAGGGGGGCTGGCAGTGCAAGTCAGAGGCTACAAACCTACCAATGACAGTCACGCAAGAGACTGCGCTGAGAGGGGTGAGTAGTGCAAGTCAGAGGCTACAAACCTACCAATGACAGTCACGCAAGAGACTGCGCTGAGAGGGGCTAGCTGTGCAAGTCAGAGGCTACAAACCTAGCAATGACAGTCACGCAAGAGACTGCTCAGAGAGGGGCGAGCAGTGCAAGTCAGAGGCTACAAACCTACCAATGACAGTCACGCAAGAGACTGCTCAGAGGGCGGCTGGCAGTGCAAGTCAGAGGCTACAAACCTAGAAATGACAGTCACGCAAGGGACTGCACAGAGGGGGGCTGGCAGTGCAAGTCAGAGGCTACAAACCTAGAAATGACAGTCACGCAAGGGACTGCTCAGAGGGGGGCTGGCAGTGCAAGTCAGAGGCTACAAACCTACCAATGACAGTCACGCAAGAGACTGCGCTGAGAGGGGTGAGTAGTGCAAGTCAGAGGCTACAAACCTACCAATGACAGTCACGCAAGAGACTCCTCAGAGAGGGGCGAGCATTGCAAGTCAGAGGCTACAAACCTACCAATGACAGTCACGCAAGGGACTGCACAGAGAGGGGTGAGTAGTGCAAGTCAGAGGCTACAAACCTACCAATGACAGTCACGCAAGAGACTGCTCAGAGAGGGGCGAGCATTGCAAGTCAGAGGCTACAAACCTACCAATGACAGTCACGCAAGAGACTCCGCCGAGAGGGGACAGCAGTGTAAGTCAGAGGCTTTTTTGATTATCAGGGATGAGTAGAGAAGGCCCGGGTGGGGGCCATAGTAGCATATGCTGGTTTTGTTGTGGGTAGGGAAAACGCCTCATCTGGGGTTCCCTTCAGTTTTGACTCTAACTTTGAATGAAATGCTAAACACATTATTTTTGTCTGAAAGTGGAATAAGAACGCGCCGCTGTAATAAGGAGCTGGCGGCAGAGATCTGCAGATGCTGTGTGTGGGTTGGAGAAACTCCAGCAAAATGAAATCCCTCAGAAACGATGCAATGCCCCAACATTTGTCTGCTTAAGATAACAGGATACAGGTGGTTTGGGACTTAGAGTGAAAGAGACGAAGACAGCTCAGGTTGAGCGCGGTGGTGAATAGTACCGCATATGCAACTAGTGATCCTATTCTGCGTGAAAAGCACTGGGACGAAGGTGTTACCAAGTACCTGATAAACCCATAGCTGGCAGAGTGTGGTGCTGGAAAGGCACCAGGATGACACTTGGCATTTGGGGAATTTCTGAACTGTATGAATGAAGGTTACGTCATCCTGATCTGATCATTTCTGATCTGGAAATCTGGAGATTCCCTCAACCTGTTAGGAGCAGTTCCTGGTAGGCAGGCTTTCCTTTAGCTACTCCTCATCCCAATTGTTGGGAGGCAGATAAATATGTCATCCATAGCTTCTACCCCTCCCCCGGCCTTATATCGCACAGGTGAGAAACGCTACTCAGGCAACCATACCGCTCTTATCCCAGGCAGATACAGCATGAGATGGACATAATCTAAGCTGAAGATGGCATGAGTAACCAAATGAACAGTGTGACAATAACGGTGCATGCATTAGCCACAAAGCAATTGTGCACTCAACATGGAGAATGCCTACAGTAGGCAATGTAGGCATTTATAAAAGAATTTTTAATATAGCATCCATAAGACATTAAGAATACTAACAGAAGCAATGTATAAACTGAATGCAACATGAACAACAAGTGACTATAGCTCACTAATATAGAAACGCAACAATAATGGGCAGTCATCTTTTCCAAAATGAAAGCCACAACATTCTCCAAATGCAAGAAAAGGCCTTAAGGCTTCACGAAAACTCGAAATGCTGAAACCACCGAAATATAAGTTTGTGCAGCGCTCAGGCAGGAGCTGACAACCACAGCAAAGATTTCTGCGAATTGAAGGAAGGTCAGAACATTGCACTGAATGCACGAGACAGCAATTCCAAAGATACAAGAAGGATACTCCCAGATTAATTCAAGTTTTGTAAGTGTACAACAAGCCTTTCTAAGCCAGGTGCAGGCCAACTAAGCTAAAATACACCATGAACAATAATTCAAGAGTGTCCCGAGTGGCAACAGAAAACATAACATTCACATAAAAATTAGCTAAAATCACAATACATGCACTGTGAAATCATTCCAAACACGGTCCCATCACACGTGGCCCATAATTGAAGAACACTGTCTATTCATTAGCAACCAACACAGATAGGACACCTGCCTTACCCTACATGTATCTCCAGACACGAGTTGCCACACAAGGTCAAATACAAATAGATTACCCTGGCTCATGGTCTAGAACTGAGTGATGCTATCTTCCTTAATTGAAAGGAAAGCAAACCATGGACCTCTCTCCCCCTACTCCTGTCTGGCTTATGTCTTGACCACCTGTCTGTTGTCCAAGGTGGGTTAGTAAGAAGCCAATCAATTAAAATCTCCAATGTTACGCTGCCCATGAAGCAAGGTGCCAGACAATTACATATTGCAGAGATGTCTTTTTACCTTTATCATATTAGAGGTGCTCGCAGGAGAAGCCACCGGTAAAGCGTTAGCTAATTAGAAATATAATTCCTATAGAATGTATATGTAGTCACCACTATTAACCAATCCCGTAGGTTTTGATATCTAAGATTACAGTATGCGGTCAGTTATGACAAATGTTGAATATATAAACCATTGTTTCTATGTAATGGGCGAGATCCCCAAGAATTCCATGCTTGTATGCTGCCCAAACTTTATTTTGATGATAATAAAGCTGGGGTTTCCCTTGCACTTTGTCTGTGTCCGTAATTGAGTCGGGCTTGAACTGGCTCCAGAACTTCAGTGTAATTTGGGACTTTCCAGGCCATCTGAACACAATATCAAGGGTTCCCTCTAAAACTTATAATTTGTCCAGGTCATCAGTCCTCCTTTGCATTAGGTAAACAGTTTCCAGTCCAGTGCTGTATCACCAGTATCTTGAAGTGGGGAGAAGGCGTGTCCTCTCTGCTTTGTTCCTCGCAGAGAAATGGCTGACTAAATACTCCCTAATGAGAGTCCACATCCAGTCCCTTGGACTAACCGATGCTATCCGGCTTAGGGAGCCTTCCTGAATCTGCAGTGGTTGGGATTATCTTGGGCAAGAAGAGAGAGGGATAGCTGTTAGCAGTCCCCTCAAGATTGGTGACCTTTAAAGTCTTCCCTGTACAGTGGCCTCCCCTGATGAGAACCCCCTTAAACATTGTTTGAGATTGTGGTGTAGCGGCTCCAGAGATCTCCTCACACCCTAGAAAGTGTGCATTGCCCATATTCTATTCTGTCCTATTGTTGTAGACAGCCCCATTCTCTGCATGCTCTTGCAGGTGAAGGTCTGGTGCTGCATATCGCATAGAAGTCAAACGTGTGCATCATATCTAAGGTAAACCACCATATCACATCTCCACGCTTACTGTCTTCTTCACACCATCACTCAACTAGAACACAGCGATACTATGACACCATTCGGTATAGCTGTTCTCATACCACCACTTGCCTCATACTGCCCATCATCCTAAATTAACACAGCTGGTGACGCACCCTCCAGCCTAGGCGTTCTCCTCAGGCCTAACGCAGCCAAAATCGGTCTGGATAACAACCTGCCAGAACAAACACATACTCCTGATCTCCCAACCACCACACCCACCGCTAATAAGCAGCTATCACACAAATGCCACACCAGCTGCACACATATCCGGTGCTCACACGCACCTTATGACTCTCTCTCTCTCTCTCTCTACTGACTTGAACTTCGGTTCCCAAGGGCGTTCAACCTACCAGCGCCTTCAGATCATACCGATGGTACATAAGGCGCTATATAAATGCAAAATAACATAACATAACATAACATATCTCTCCCTGTGGCGGGGAGATGCAGCACATATCCTACAGATCGAGAACTGTTTGTGTTTTCAGGAGAGCCGCATAGCCTTGCTTAGGGGTCTGCAACTTTTGGCTCCCCAGTTGTTTCGGACTTCAACTCCGGATGGCCCTAGCTAGCATAGTCAATGGTATGTGTTTATGGGAGCTGAAGTCCAAAACATCTGGAGAGCCACCGTTTGCAGAATGCTGGCCTTGTGCATAGCCTGCGTGTTTACTTTTTGTGAGCATGGATTTGGGGTAGTGATTTAGATGGCGCTGGATCATCACAAAGTCCTGAGAAGCACTGACAGCTGATGAGAAACCCTTACCGTCTGAACAGGGCCTACTACATCCTGGCCTCAGAGTAGATCAAAGAGACTCACTGCAGAGGCCCCCACAATAGACTCCGGGCTTCCTCACAGACCCTTCAGCTCCAGCTTCACTGGAGACTTGTTGGAGACGTGGGACTGTTGGCAGTGGTCCAGGGAACCAATTCCCTTCACACCCCCTACTGCTTGAGTGGATTGCTGGGGTGGGAGGCCCTTGTATTTGGAGTTTAAGGCTATCCTTGCTATTGTTTTAGGAGTCAGTTACAGCTTTCATAGTAGTATGTCTTCATGTTCATACTTTCGGTTGTTTGCTGTGGAATGTATGTCTGCAAATACACAATGGGATACATTGTTATAGGAAGCAGACTGAAAAATGCTGATTTATTCAGAATACATCGATGTTCCATGTCTGCTATAATCTTTGCCATCCTGCCCAATTCTCCATGAGGCCTGCAGACAAAACTCATGCTCTCATACTTTTTCCCACCGTTTCTGGGATTTCTCCCTCTCCTCTGGGTGTCTGGGGGAGGGCGTGAAAAAAAGAGGATTCAGAGGCCGGTCAGCGATGCCACCCACCAAAGTCATAGTCATTACCTGGCTGCCAATGGCCAATCACAATGGATTGTGGGGGGGTGTACAGGATACGAGTCTGATACGCAAATATTTTTAGGGATGGACCAACTGTGAGTGTGCCCCCAACTACCTTCTAGAATCTACTGGAATGGTCCTGCTGTTACGCTATTCGGCCGCCCCCAGGCTGTCCGCCATCTACGATGTGCGCAACCCACGCACGCATCCTCCCACTGACAGCAGCACACTAGTTAAGTATTGGCTTCATGGAGATGGCTCCAATTAAATGCAACATCTTCTTAATGAAATATTCAAAAACATGTAACAGAGTTTGACCAAGGATATAAATAATGTGTTTGATTATATCCAGAATCTCATGGTATCGTATCGATTTCCATAAAGGTTGAAGCCGATATAAAGTATGTTTATTCCGCCATCAACACGATTGGACGATACATATTTCACATATAAGAGGATAAAATCAGTGGAAAGACATACATAATGCAGACTGCATCTAACACACATATGCAAAAAAATCCATCCATAAAAATCACAGCTCAGGTGTAAACACATTCCTATGTACAACACACATGGGCTAAATGCAATACACTAGTGTGAGCACTAATGCGCATTGACATGTCTCAGATTCGTACTGAACCCCCCCTGGATAGGATCCTAATTAATTTGCATGCATGTGAACCGCGCACAAAGGTATAAACAGGCCTAAGAGGAAAAATGCACACCAATGCGTGGCCAGGCCACATACACAAGCCATTCTTCAGACAGTTCATTTTAGAGGGTTGCCTGGTACCTGGAACCGAGCTGGGACAGCCACCTAATTTTGTGGCGGGGTGGGTGTGGTAGTCTAGTGGACACAGATATGGTGGCATTCAGGAGGTGTTGCCAGGGCAGACCTACGTTTCTTTCCTGTTGTGCGTTGTTGATATGGAATTTCTTGCAGCAAATGGAGAGTATTCCGTTTTTATGGTATACAAGATCTACACACCATGGACTGTGAAAAATCAACTTCTGGGGGCACCAGTGGTCCAGGGATGAATATCGGTTTCTAAACCATCAATCAGCCCCACACCTCCAGTGCACCATTAGGGATCTGAACAGATTGGAACACAAGTCAATTATAAACCTTCTTGTCCAATTTTGGTATCGTGGACGGAACGGCAGGCTTATCTCCGCAAGGTCATGGATCGTTGGTTAGTTGCAACACAGAGAAAATACAATTATTACCCAATGATATAAGGGACTGTATAATCAAGGTTGCATTAAAAATATCTACTTTATTATCACTACAACAGACAGTTGTAGCACACTACAAAATACAACCCACACTATAAAGGAACACAGAGGACAGACAGTTTTACGAAGGAAAGGGAAGCACTCTGACTATTGACAGGCGGGTAGTTGGTAAAGTAATCAGTATTACTGTTCAAGGTTATTTGGTTTCAGCACCAAAGGGCAAAGGGTCATAACTGTTTTTGGGGACCTTCTGAGAAGGACTAGGGGGGCAGAACCACAATGTATCTGGTGCTTTAGAAGTCCTGATGCTCGACAGCGGCAAGGCGGTTCCAGGGCATTTTGTAGCTCGTGAGACAGAGTTCGAGGCGGGAGATAGCTGTGGGTATCAGATGGCAGGCAGTTCGGCAAGCGAGGCTGGACAGACACCTGCAGGCTGGCCTATACGTCGACTCAGGGCCAAGAATCGCTGTCTCTGTGCTGGTTGACAGATCGGGAAAGCTGGACAAGGCATCTCGGACAGCTCTGGTGACTGCGGCGTGACAACAGACAGCGGTGCAGCCGGTTGCGGTTTGAGGACTCGACTGTCTTCAAAGTGCCTTAAAAGATGGACGCTGGTTGATGCTCCTTCTAGCTTCTTTGCAGGGCTTGTGTCGGCCTTTCAAGGTGGACAGCCCAAAGCTTAGGAGCGTGTTTGCAGGCAACAGCCTTGTCTTTAGTTCAGAGACTCTCCGGCACTTCCCACCTAGGAAGCTTACTGACAGAACCTAGCAGGGCACGCTGCTGGCTGGGTAACAGTTCTACAGCTGCTGGACAGGCCTCTGAGTCCGGTATCTCCCTCTGTTCCCTGGGAGATGTTTAGGGAGGGATCTTGCTTCCTTCTTTGAACTTCTAGCCTTCCTTCCCTGGCGGAAGATGTAAGGTAGACTGTACCTTCAGCCTGGATCCAAATGAGTCCTTCTCCTTACTCCTTTCAAAGTCATCAGATGATCTGCTAAGTGAGGGGTTCCACCCTCTTTTAAAGCCAAATGGGCCCCAGTGATTGGTGCAGGATACGCCTACCTTAATGAACCACTCCTGAGTCCCCACCAACAATCCACTGTTATGGATAAGGTCAGGACCAGAGTGCTCTGCAACAGGAAAGGTAAGGGTGACAACATATACCTAAGTCCCACCCATATTACTGTCTGTTGTAGATCAAAGTGTCTCTCTGGTTAACTGAGCCCTCTGTGACTCTTGATTAAAGCGCAGGTCTCCCTTGAAGTTTCTGACCAGAGCAGACTGTCTCCCTCAAATCACATACTTCTCCCCTCTGAAAGGGTTCAGCTCTGCAGGGGTACCTAGGGTAACTGATGGAACCATACATGCCATTCACTGCCTTTCATACAGAGGGGTGAGAACAAGGTTCAAGCTGACACATTGCATACCAAAAGGGTGTTAGCCCCGCCTTCCTGTTGTCTTGTTCGGCAACCAAGCCCCTTCCAGGCCAGCCTCAATTATCTCTTATTAGTATGCACTGCCACCAACCGAACTAAACAATGGGAAAGCAGATCCATGAAGCCTATGATATTTTAATTAGGCTACCCATGGCCAGAGGAAGCTGTGCCCTCCCCCTTCTTGAGATGCTTTGATGTACCCGTGGCTGTAACATTCCATCTGAACATGACAGGGGAGGTCGGCACCTGTATGCTGTGTCCTTCTGGAGTACACATGGCTATGCTTTTCATGCTGTGAGCAGAGAAAATGTGTGCGGAATGGCCTCACACATTTTTGGAGGTTGATCTCCCATCAATCATTTCAATATCAAAAAATCAAAAAAGCCCAGGCGAGCACACACTCCCCGTGTGGATGGTCAAAATTCTCACATGGACATAGAAAAAAGCCTCTATATTCCTGTACATTTTCTGACCATGAAATAGAGGGCTAAAATTCAGTCACTCTATGCGGGTAGCGAATGTGTAGAAAACATGGGCCTTGGGTCTGCTACTGTCAATAGAGTAGGCCCAAAATCACACTATACCTAATGCCATAGTTTATCTATAAACGTGTCAGCAATTTTTCAGTCTGCACTCATTGTTGTTAAAATGTGGCATCCATTTTGTCTTTCCATAGCATTATAAAGCAGCAGTCACTGCTGCATTGTACTTCCTGCCTTCTTGTGGTGCATTGCAAAGATGTCATGATTTAAAGAAAGAGCTTCTTATGGGGGCACGGGAAGAAGAGTGGGCGGACCCCTCTAGGCTTATGGGGATGACGTGGACAGCAGAATCTTAGGCAGAATCTCAGGGCCTTTGACTTTAAAATGAAGCCTTTCTCAGGTGGAGACCAGCAGAAAGCTGGAAATGGAGGTGACACAGGTAGGGGGAGTCTGGGAAGCGGGGGGTTGGACATGGCCCAGTCAAACTGTGCAGTGGGCCCTGGAGGTTGAGAGGGCAAGAACAAGAGAAGGAGCTCGGTATTAACCAGGAGGCACGGGTCATATGGAGAGAAGAACCAAGAGTGGCACACTGAGCGAGCCGGGTCAAACCCAATCAGTGCCTCTCAAAATGGCAGCACAGTCCAAGGAGATACCGCCTTATTTATAGATCTGTCTGGTCGGGAAAGCACGGCTCAAGTCGAGGGTACACACGGGGAACGGAGTCCGCCCACTTTATTCAGCTAAAAGAAAAATATTGGTTGTTCTCTTTGAATTTATGAATTATAAAATACCTAGGAGTAATTTTGGATTCTTCAAAACAGGACAAAGCGATGCAACTAGCTCTAACGACCAAAATCAACAAATTGGCAGCCCAAGCAAGAGCTATAGATAAAAGGTTCGGCAGATACTCGTTGATCCCAGTACTTGAATTTTATAAGAAAAAGGTGATGCCAACGCTAACATATGGGGGAGACGCAATGATCAACCTACCATCAACAATCTGGTCAAAAATGGAGGCAAAATTTTGGAAGAAAGTTCTAACGCTGCCAAACTCCACCCCGATCGCATCGATCCGCCAAGAGCTCAGTTTACCATCCCTCAAAAGTACAGTGACACAATCATCATTAATGTTGTACAGAAAATGTCAGATGGCGGATCCCCCATCAATATACAACCTCATCAACCAGGAAATAGAAAGAAAGACAAGCAAACGCCTCACCAATTGGAAAGAAGAAAACATCAGAGTCTTGGAACAGATACAGGCCGACGAAGATTTACTAATGAAGAACCCAAAGAAAATTCTTACAAAACTCAGAGAATTCGACTGGATATCAACCTTGGAGACAGCCGGAAAGAACAAGTTAACTATACACCTGCCACCCAATACGAAGAAAATAAATGAGCTACAAGAATACATAAAGAAGTTTCCTTCCAGGAAGGAGAGAGTCATGCTGCTAAGGGCCCGTTTAAACTTATTGCCAACAAATGAGATCTTGGCCATTCGAGGCAAGTTGGAAACTGACTCTTGCCGTTTCTGCAAATCACAACAAAAGGAAACAATTCGTCATTTACTCATAAAGTGTGCAGCAAACCAACATATAAGGAGCCGATACTTAAGGCCAACCTTTACGGACTTCATCATTTCGGACGAAGAAACATGTTGGTTTCGTCTGATTGGAGGCGACAAAACGAAATGGCAAATAGCCACATACAAAATACTGGAAGCTGTAAACTGGCCACCGCAGGCACACTTTTAGAGAGTCAAACTCTTTTTCTTTTTCTTTTCTCTTCGCTTCACTATGCCAAATGCATGACAAAAATTCGATTTTTGTAAAAATCTTTTCATTAAATACAAAAAAAAAAAAGAATTTATGAATTAAAGCCGTCCTCAGGGATCAAACCGCAGTCATCAGGTTTGTAGGCTGGACACTTCACCGCTGCACTACATTACATGATGAGAACAAACAAGCAACTAAAGGGGAAATATCCCATTTCGGTACTGCAAGTCCCAGGGAAAACATTTGAACTGGTTCTTGGAGTTTAAAACATGCACACATTTTAACGTTTTCAAAAAAACTATAAGACGAAAATATCCTCTCTTGGTTTTCTGTTTATTTTATGCCATTCGTCCTGTTCAATTTGGGTGGTTATGCAAAACCAATCAAATGAAATGTGCATGTTTCTCCTTAATATGCACATTTCTGGCGACGTCACATCCCATTGCGTTTGTTGATGAGTCCCCCCACTTTAATCTTTAGGACTTGACCCCTGCGGGAAAGTTTGAGATAAGGTAGTGGGGTTGGGAGCTGGATTGTTACAAGTTGGGGGTTATGCGTGGGGGTTAGACTTAGATGGGGAGTGCAGAGAAATAAATGTGATGGGGGCCAGCAGTGGCACAAGAATGTGGAAAGTAGAATTTGTGTGTGGGAAGGGGTACGTCAGTACACAGCTTTTGGGATGTAGAGTTTGTACTGGAAGCAAGTACATTTGGTTCGTTGATATGTTGGCCTACTTCCGGTATCCATCGAAAAACTCGGGGGGAGGAGGGGAATCGAGTAGGAGAAAATGCCGAATTTGGCACTGAAAAAAAATATGAAAACACAAATGTCGAGTAAGGGGAGTAGGGGTTGGAGGGTTTGCAGGAAATAATGGAAATCAGGGGTGGTGGGAGTGTCCCCCGCTTTCCTAAAAAGGAATGCGGGGGTGGGGGGGCAAACAAAGTTTGAAAAAAAATCACCCTGCGTGGGAAGTTCCACCTCTCAATGGGCAGGCGGATCTCGCATCGCAGGGATAGAGCCGTGCAGAGGAGCAGCCGGTAAGTAATCACGCACATCACCTCCCCACCTGGGGGTAGCAGGGGGGGGGGTGATGTGTATGATTATTTCATAAAGGGCATTTCGAGTTCGATATTTTCGTTTATGGTGAGGAGGTGAGGATGACGTGGAATGCAGGAGGAGAGGGAAGAGAGAAGAATATGGCCCTGAGTAATGGAAATATTTGCGCGTAAAACGGGATTTCGATGCCATTATGCGCGCAAATCCCTGTTTGACGAATGGAGATTTGCAGGCAGAATGGCACGCAAATCCCCGTTTTACACGCAAATAATTCCATGAATCAGGAGCTATGTGTGAAGGGTGAAGAGGGGTCAGTTAGGTGGGGAGAGTGTGAGAGATCGATTGGGGTGCAATGGTTGTATGTGTGTGAAGAGAAGCAAAATGTTGAGTGGAGCAATGCCAAACATTAGGTGTAGGTTTGGGTGGATAATATGGAAAGGGGGTATGATGTGGTAATGTGGGGCAGTAGAAGGTGTGTGTGGGGCGATGGCATGAGATTAGGCTTTGGGTGGAGGGATGCATGCGCTTGTGAGGGTAATCAGGAAGGGCATGAGAAGAGGGTGGACAGTGGCATGCGCAGGTGTTTGAGGGTAGGACATGAAGGCGGTGGAATGTGTGTACAGGAAGGACATGAGATCAAGGCTCAGGTGTATGTGTATGAGGCAAGCACATGAGACGAGGCTTCAAGCAGATAGTGTGATAGGTCAGCGTGGATAGGATGTGTATGAGGCAGAACATGGAGGCTTCAAGCAGACAGTGTGATAGGTCAGAGCGGATAGGATGTGTGTGAGGGAAGCACATCAGACGAGGCTTCATGCAGACAGTGTGATATGTCACAGCGGATAGGATGTGTATGAGGCAGAACATGGAGGCTTCATGCAGACAGTGTGATAGGTCACAGCGGATAGGATGTGTATGAGGCAGAACATGGAGGCTTCATGCAGACAGTGTGATAGGTCAGAGCGGATAGGATGTGTATGAGGCAAGCACATGAGACGAGGCTTCAAGCAGACAGTGTGATATGTCACAGCGGATAGGATGTGTATGAGGCAGAACATGGAGGCTTCAAGCAGACAGTGTGATAGGTCAGAGCGTATAGGATGTGTGTGAGGGAAGCACATCAGATGAGGCTTCTAGCAGACAGTGTGATAGGTCAGAGCGGATAGGATGTGTGTGAGGGAAGCACATCAGATGAGGCTTCTAGCAGACAGTGTGATAGGTCAGAGCGGACAGGATGTGTATGAGGGAAGCACATGAGATGAGGCTTCTAGCAGACAGTGTGATAGGTCAGAGCGGATAGGATGTGTGTGAGGGAAGCACATCAGATGAGGCTTCTAGCAGACAGTGTGATAGGTCACAGCGGATAGGATGTGTATGAGGGAAGCACATGAGACGAGGCTTCAAGCAGATAGTGTGATATGTCACAGCGGATAGGATGTGTATGAGGCAGAACATGGAGGCTTCAAGCAGACAGTGTGATAGGTCAGAGCGTATAGGATGTGTGTGAGGGAAGCACATCAGATGAGGCTTCTAGCAGACGGTGTGATAGGTCAGAGCGGATAGGATGTGTGTGAGGGAAGCACATCAGATGAGGCTTCTAGCAGACAGTGTGATAGGTCAGAGCGGACAGGATGTGTATGAGGGAAGCACATCAGATGAGGCTTCTAGCAGAGAGTGTGATAGGTCAGAGCAGATAGGATGTGTGTGAGGGAAGCACATCAGATGAGGCTTCTAGCAGACAGTGTGATAGGTCAGAGCGGACAGGATGTGTATGAGGCAGCACATGAGATGAGGCTTCTAGCAGACAGTGTGATAGGTCAGAGCGGACAGGATGTGTATGAGGGAAGCACATGAGATGAGGCTTCTAGCAGACAGTGTGATAGGTCAGAGCGGACAGGATGTGTATGAGGGAAGCACATGAGATGAGGCTTCTAGCAGACAGTGTGATAGGTCAGAGCGTATGATGTGTGTGAGGGAAGCACATCAGATGAGGCTTCTAGCAGACAGTGTGATAGGTCAGAGCGGATAGGATGTGTGTGAGGGAAGCACATCAGATGAGGCTTCTAGCAGACAGTGTGATAGGGCAGAGCGGATAGGATGTGTATGAGGCAGCACATGAGATGAGGCTTCATGTAGACAGTGTGATAGGTCAGAGCGGACAGGATGTGTATGAGGCAGCACATGAGATGAGGCTTCTAGCAGACAGTGTGATAGGTCAGAGCAGACAGGATGTGTATGAGGGAAGCACATGAGATGAGGCTTCTAGCAGACAGTGTGATAGGTCAGAGCGTATAGGATGTGTGTGAGGGAAGCACATGAGATGAGGCTTCTAGCAGACAGTGGGATAGGTCAGAGCGGATAGGATGTATATGAGGCAGCACACGAGATGAGGCTTCAAGCAGATAGTGTGTTAGGTCAGAGCGGATAGGATGTTTGGTAAGATTGACGCATTAAACACATCATGGCGCACTCCGACCTATGTGCCATACATTGCACAATATCTACATTGTAGACAGTAGAGGGAAGCTTGTTTTGGAAGGACGTGTATGCAGGAAGGACTAGAAATTAGAGTTTGAATGGACGGTGCAATGGGTTGTTAAGGTTGGGATATTTATGCAGGAAGTACATGAGAGTAAGGTTTGGATGGATGGTGCAATGGGTTAGCAAGGTTGGGATGTATATGCAGGAAGCACATGACATGAAGGTTTGGATGGACGGTGCAATGGGTTGTTAAGGTTGGGATATTTATGTAGGAAGTACATGAGAGTAAGGTTTGGATGGACGGCGCAATGGGTTAGTAAGGTTGGGTTGGGTGCATATGCAGGAAGCACATGAGAGTAAGGTTTGGATGGATGGTGCAATGGGTTAGCAAGGTTGGGATGCATATGCAGGAAGCACATGAGAGTAAGGTTTTGGATGGACGGTGTAATGGGCTGGTAAGGCTGGGATGTATAGGCAGGAAGCACATGAAATGAAGGTTTGCATGGGCGGCGTAATGGGTTAGTAAGGTTGGGATGTATATGTGGGAAGGTCAAGAGAATAAGGTTTGGATGGACGGTGCAATGGGTTAGTAGCACGGGAAGCACAAGATAATACGGTTTGGATATGCGGTGTAATAGGTTAGTAAGGTTGAGATGCATATGGTTAGTAATCTTGGGATATTTATGCAGGAAACACAAGAGAATAGGGATTGGATGGACGGTGCAATGGGTTAGTAAGCTTGGGATATATATGCAGGAAGCACATGGGAGTAAGGTTTGGATGGACGGTGCAATGGGTTAGTAAGGTTGGGTTGGGTGCATATGCAGGAAGCATATGAGAGTAAGGTTTGGATGGACGGCGCAATGGGTTAGTATGGTTGGGTGGGATGCATATGCAGGAAGCACATGAGAGTAAGGTTTGGATGGACGGTGCAATGGGTTAGTAAGGTTGGGTGCATATGCAGGAAGCACATGAGAGTAAGGTTTGGATGGATGGCGCAATGGGTTAGTAAGGTTGGGTGGGATGCATATGCAGGAAGCACATGAGAGTAAGGTTTGGATGGACGGTGCAATGGGTTAGTAAGGTTGGGTTGGGTGCATATGCAGGAAGCACATGAGAGTAAGGTTTGGATGGACGGTGCAATGGGTTAGTAAGGTTCGGTGGGATGCATATGCAGGAACCACATGAGAGTAAGGTTTGGATGGACGGTGCAATGGGTTAGTAAGGTTCGGTGGGATGCATATGCAGGAAGCACATGAGAGTAAGGTTTGGATGGACGGTGCAATGGGTTAGTAAGGTTCGGTGGGATGCATATGCAGGAAGCACATGAGAGTAAGGATTGGATGGACGGTGCAATGGGTTAGTAAGGTTGGGTGGGATGCATATGCAGGAAGCACATGAGAGTTTGGATGGACGGTGCAATGGGTTAGTAAGGTTGGGTGGGATGCATATGCAGGAAGCACATGAGAGTGAGGTTTGAATGGACGGTGCAATGGGTTAGTTAGGTTGGGTGGGATGCATATGCAGGAAGCACATGAGAGTAAGGTTTGGATGGACGGTGCAATGGGCTAGTAAGGTTGGGTGGGATGCATATGCAGGAAGCACATGAGAGTAAGGTTTGGCTGGACGGTGCAATGGGTTAGTAAGGTTGGGTTGGGTGCATATGCAGGAAGCACATGAGAGTAAGGTTTGGCTGGACGGTGCAATGGGTTAGTAAGGTTGGGTGGGATGCATATGCAGGAAGCACATGAGAGTAAGGTTTGGCTGGACGGTGCAATGGGTTAGTAAGGTTGGGTTGGGTGCATATGCAGGAAGCACATGAGAGTAAGGTTTGGCTGGACGTTGCAATGGGCTAGTAAGGTTGGGTTGGGTGCATATGCAGGAAGCACATGAGAGTAAGGTTTGGCTGGACGGTGCAATGGGTTAGTAAGGTTGGGTTGGGTGCATATGCAGGAAGCACAGGAGAGTAAGGTTTGGATGGACGGTGCAATGGGTTAGTAAGGTTGGGTTGGGTGCATATGCAGGAAGCACATGAGAGTAAGGATTGGACGGACGGTGCAATGGGTTAGTAAGGTTGGGTTGGGTGCATATGCAGGAAGCACATGAGAGTAAGGTTTGGCTGGACGGTGCAATGGGCTAGTAAGGTTGGGTTGGGTGCATATGCAGGAAGCACATGAGAGTAAGGTTTGGCTGGACGGTGCAATGGGCTAGTAAGGTTGGGTTGGGTGCATATGCAGGAAGCACATGAGAGTAAGGTTTGGCTGGACGGTGCAATGGGCTAGTAAGGTTGGGTTGGGTGCATATGCAGGAAGCACATGAGAGTAAGGATTGGATGGACGGTGCAATGGGCTAGTAAGGTTGGGTGGGATGCATATGCAGGAAGCACATGAGAGTAAGGATTGGATGGACGGTGCAATGGGCTAGTAAGGTTGGGTGGGATGCATATGCAGGAAGCACATGAGAGTAAGGATTGGCTGGACGGTGCAATGGGTTAGTAAGGTTGGGTTGGGTGCATATGCAGGAAGCACATGAGAGTAAGGTTTGGCTGGACGGTGCAATGGGTTAGTAAGGTTGGGTTGGGTGTATATGCAGGAAGCACATGAGAGTAAGGTTTGGCTGGACGGTGCAATGGGCTAGTAAGGTTGGGTTGGGTGCATATGCAGGAAGCACATGAGAGTAAGGTTTGGCTGGACGGTGCAATGGGCTAGTAAGGTTGGGTTGGGTGCATATGCAGGAAGCACCTGAGAGTAAGGATTAGCTGGACGGTGCAATGGGCTAGTAAGGTTGGGTTGGGTGCATATGCAGGAAGCACATGAGAGTAAGGTTTGGATGGACGGTGCAATGGGTTAGTAAGGTTGGGTTGGGTGCATATGCAGGAAGCACATGAGAGTAAGGTTTGGCTGGACGGTGCAATGGGCTAGTAAGGTTGGGTTGGGTGCATATGCAGGAAGCACATGAGAGTAAGGATGGGCTGGACGGTGCAATGGGCTAGTAAGGTTGGGTTGGGTGCATATGCAGGAAGCACATGAGAGTAAGGTTTGGCTGGACGGTGCAATGGGCTAGTAAGGTTGGGTTGGGTGCATATGCAGGAAGCACATGAGAGTAAGGTTTGGCTGGACGGTGCAATGGGCTAGTAAGGTTGGGTTGGGTGCATATGCAGGAAGCACATGAGAGTAAGGATTGGATGGACGGTGCAATGGGCTAGTAAGGTTGGGTGGGATGCATATGCAGGAAGCACATGAGAGTAAGGATTGGATGGACGGTACAATGGGCTAGTAAGGTTGGGTGGGATGCATATGCAGGAAGCACATGAGAGTAAGGATTGGATGGACGGTGCAATGGGCTAGTAAGGTTGGGTGGGATGCATATGCAGGAAGCACATTAGAGTAAGGTTTGGCTGGACGGTGCAATGGGTTAGTAAGGTTGGGTTGGGTGCATATGCAGGAAGCACATGAGAGTAAGGTTTGGATGGACGGGGAAATCGTTAGTAAGGTTGGGTTGGGTGCATATGCAGGAAGCACATGAGAGTAAGGTTTGGCTGGACGGTGCAATGGGCTAGTAAGGTTGGGTGGGATGAATATGCAGGAAGCACATGAGAGTAAGGATTGGATGGACGGTGCAATGGGCTAGTAAGGTTGGGTGGGATGCATATGCAGGAAGCACATGAGAGTAAGGTTTGGCTGGACGGTGCAATGGGTTAGTAAGGTTGGGTTGGGTGCATATGCAGGAAGCACATGAGAGTAAGGTTTGGCTGGACGGTGCAATGGGCTAGTAAGGTTGGGTGGGATGCATATGCAGGAAGCACATGAGAGTAAGGTTTGGCTGGACGGTGCAATGGGCTAGTAAGGTTGGGTGGGTGCATATGCAGGAAGCACATGAGAGTAAGGTTTGGCTGGACGGTGCAATGGGCTAGTAAGGTTGGGTGGGTGCATATGCAGGAAGCACATGAGAGTAAGGTTTGGCTGGACGGTGCAATGGGCTAGTAAGGTTGGGTGGGATGCATATGCAGGAAGCACATGAGAGTAAGGATTGGCTGGACGGTGCAATGGGTTAGTAAGGTTGGGTTGGGTGCATATGCAGGAAGCACATGAGAGTAAGGTTTGGCTGGACGGTGCAATGGGTTCATGAGGGTGGGATGCATATGCAGGAAGCACATGAGAGTAAGGTTTGGCTGGATGGTGCAATGGGTTCATGAGGGTGGGATGCATATGCAGGAAGCACATGAGAGTAAGGTTTGGATGGACGGTGCAATAGGCTAGTAAGGTTGGGTGGGATGCATATGCAGGAAGCACATGAGAGTAAGGTTTGGCTGGACGGTGCAATGGGTTAGTAAGGTTGGGTTGGGTGCATATGCAGGAAGCACATGAGAGTAAGGATTGGCTGGACGGTGCAATGGGCTAGTAAGGTTGGGTTGGGTGCATATGCAGGAAGCACATGAGAGTAAGGTTTGGATGGACGGTGCAATGGGTTAGTAAGGTTGGGTTGGGTGCATATGCAGGAAGCACATGAGAGTAAGGTTTGGCTGGACGGTGCAATGGGCTAGTAAGGTTGGGTTGGGTGCATATGCAGGAAGCACATGAGAGTAAGGATTGGCTCAACGGTGCAATGGGCTAGTAAGGTTGAGTTGGGTGCATATGCAGGAAGCACATGAGAGTAAGGTTTGGCTGGACGGTGCAATGGGCTAGTAAGGTTGGGTTGGGTGCATATGCAGGAAGCACATGAGAGTAAGGTTTGGCTGGACGGTGCAATGGGCTAGTAAGGTTGGGTTGGGTGCATATGCAGGAAGCACATGAGAGTAAGGATTGGATGGACGGTGCAATGGGCTAGTAAGGTTGGGTTGGGTGCATATGCAGGAAGCACATGAGAGTAAGGATTGGCTGGACGGTGCAATGGGCTAGTAAGGTTGGGTGGGATGCATATGCAGGAAGCACATGAGAGTAAGGATTGGATTGACGGTGCAATGGGCTAGTAAGGTTGGGTGGGATGCATATGCAGGAAGCACATGAGAGTAAGGTTTGGCTGGACGGTGCAATGGGTTAGTAAGGTTGGGTTGGGTGCATATGCAGGAAGCACATGAGAGTAAGGTTTGGATGGATGGTGCAATGGGTTAGTAAGGTTGGGTTGGGTGCATATGCAGGAAGCACATGAGAGTAAGGTTTGGCTGGACGGTGCAATGGGCTAGTAAGGTTGGGTGGGATGCATATGCAGGAAGCACATGAGAGTAAGGTTTGGCTGGACGGTGCAATGGGCTAGTAAGGTTGGGTGGGTGCATATGCAGGAAGCACATGAGAGTAAGGTTTGGCTGGACGGTGCAATGGGCTAGTAAGGTTGGGTGGGATGCATATGCAGGAAGCACATGAGAGTAAGGATTGGCTGGACGGTGCAATGGGTTAGTAAGGTTGGGTTGGGTGCATATGCAGGAAGCACATGAGAGTAAGGTTTGGCTGGACGGTGCAATGGGTTCATGATGGTGGGATGCATATGCAGGAAGCACATGAGAGTAAGGTTTGGCTGGACGGTGCAATGGGTTCATGAGGGTGGGACGCATATGCAGGAAGCACATGAGAGTAAGGTTTGGATGGACGGTGCAATAGGCTAGTAAGGTTGGGTGGGATGCATATGCAGGAAGCACATGAGAGTAAGGTTTGGCTGGACGGTGCAATGGGTTAGTAAGGTTGGGCTGGGTGCATATGCAGGAAGCACATGAGAGTAAGGATTGGCTGGACGGTGCAATGGGCTAGTAAGGTTGGGTTGGGTGCATATGCAGGAAGCACATGAGAGTAAGGTTTGGATGGACGGTGCAATGGGTTAGTAAGGTTGGGTTGGGTGCATATGCAGGAAGCACATGAGAGTAAGGTTTGGCTGGACGGTGCAATGGGCTAGTAAGGTTGGGTTGGGTGCATATGCAGGAAGCACATGAGAGTAAGGATTGGCTCAACGGTGCAATGGGCTAGTAAGGTTGAGTTGGGTGCATATGCAGGAAGCACATGAGAGTAAGGTTTGGCTGGACGGTGCAATGGGCTAGTAAGGTTGGGTTGGGTGCATATGCAGGAAGCACATGAGAGTAAGGTTTGGCTGGACGGTGCAATGGGCTAGTAAGGTTGGGTTGGGTGCATATGCAGGAAGCACATGAGAGTAAGGATTGGATGGACGGTGCAATGGGCTAGTAAGGTTGGGTTGGGTGCATATGCAGGAAGCACATGAGAGTAAGGATTGGCTGGACGGTGCAATGGGCTAGTAAGGTTGGGTGGGATGCATATGCAGGAAGCACATGAGAGTAAGGATTGGATTGACGGTGCAATGGGCTAGTAAGGTTGGGTGGGATGCATATGCAGGAAGCACATGAGAGTAAGGTTTGGCTGGACGGTGCAATGGGTTAGTAAGGTTGGGTTGGGTGCATATGCAGGAAGCACATGAGAGTAAGGTTTGGATGGACGGTGCAATGGGTTAGTAAGGTTGGGTTGGGTGCATAGGCAGGAAGCACATGAGAGTAAGGTTTGGCTGGACGGTGCAATGGGCTAGTAAGGTTGGGTGGGATGCATATGCAGGAAGCACATGAGAGTAAGGATTGGATGGACGGTGCAATGGGCTAGTAAGGTTGGGTGGGATGCATATGCAGGAAGCACATGAGAGTAAGGTTTGGCTGGACGGTGCAATGGGTTAGTAAGGTTGGGTTGGGTGCATATGCAGGAAGCACATGAGAGTAAGGTTTGGCTGGACGGTGCAATGGGCTAGTAAGGTTGGGTGGGATGCATATGCAGGAAGCACATGAGAGTAAGGTTTGGCTGGACGGTGCAATGGGCTAGTAAGGTTGGGTGGGTGCATATGCAGGAAGCACATGAGAGTAAGGTTTGGCTGGACGGTGCAATGGGCTAGTAAGGTTGGGTGGGTGCATATGCAGGAAGCACATGAGAGTAAGGTTTGGCTGGACAGTGCAATAGGCTAGTAAGGTTGGGTGGGATGCATATGCAGGAAGCACATGAGAGTAAGGTTTGGCTGGACGGTGCAATGGGTTCATGAGGGTGGGATGCAAATGCAGGAAGCACATGAGAGTAAGGTTTGGCTGGACGGTGCAATGGGTTCATGAGGGTGGGACGCATATGCAGGAAGCACATGAGAGTAAGGTTTGGATGGACGGTGCAATGGGCTAGTAAGGTTGGGTGGGTGCATATGCAGGAAGCACATGAGAGTAAGGATTGGCTGGACGGTGCAATGGGTTAGTAAGGTTGGGTTGGGTGCATATGCAGGAAGCACATGAGAGTAAGGTTTGGCTGGACGGTGCAATGGGTTCATGAGGGTGGGACGCATATGCAGGAAGCACATGAGAGTAAGGTTTGGATGGACGGTGCAATGGGCTAGTAAGGTTGGGTGGGTGCATATGCAGGAAGCACATGAGAGTAAGGATTGGCTGGACGGTGCAATGGGTTAGTAAGGTTGGGTGGGTGCATATGCAGGAAGCACATGAGAGTAAGGATTGGCTGGACGGTGCAATGGGTTCATGAGGGTGGGACGCTGGACGGGGATGAGGTGAGGTTTTATTGAATGATGCGACTGGTTAATGACGGTGCGGATGGTTAGGGAGGATGGCGTTTGTGTGTGGGGGGAGGGAGAGGCTAGCCACAGGGGAGCCCTGCATGGGTTTGTGTGCAGCCTGTGAAGTGGTGCAGAAGAAGGGATCAGGAACCCCCAGCTGACGTGGGCTCCAAATCCGGAATTCTCGATACTCCGATGAACAGGAACACAGTACAAGAGAGTTTATATATAATGGGGGCGTGGAGGGAGGGGGGTAGACGTACCTCGGAGGCAAAGACTTCCGAGCATGAGGACTAAGACATGGAAATACAGTGGCCGAGGCACGTGGTCATGGCCGTCAAGTACAACAGGAGGGTCTTGGAGGAAACAGCAAGTGACATGCGAAGGTAGCGAAAATGGTGATTTTTAGGAGTTGGAAAACTGCGCAACCTGCAATGGTTAAGCCCGGACTGATGCACTTTGCAAGCTGGCTCTAACTGAAAAGGTCAAAAGGTCTAAAATTAGTGTCATCTACATGAAACGCTCTGGAGTAGCTTCATGGCTCTAGACCTGAATGTGTTCTGTGGGCTTTCTCTGCAAACAGATGTTGGCCTCCTTGCATGCAGTGCTGCCGCGGGGTGTGGATCTCGTGACTCCACCACTGTTGGCATCCCACAGGCCGGTGGCTTTGGAAGAGTACAGGCCAGTAACCAGAGCTCTTCTTGGTGAAAGATGGCACTTGCCGCTGAATATGGCGTTGGCGTCATGGGCGTAATTTTAGGGGGGGATAGGGGTGTTTGTCCCCCTCAACTTTCATGGCACACCATTTTGTCCCCATTAATTTGGCTGGGGCACCTTTTCATCAGATGTCATGTCCCCCCCAACATTTTCAGCAAAGTTACTCCACTGGCTGGCGTCCATCTTTCTGGGATTTGCCAGCACTGTGAGTGCGTAAGTTGGGCCGGGTCTCTACCGCCGTTATGCACAAGTCACCACCACTAACAGCGCTTCATGTTCTCTGTGAAAGCGCTCTTGTGTCACAGGCCAGAAGGGACCGGATGAAGCACCTACGGACTCCATCAGCGCTTTAAGTGGGGCCCTGAGGCGTCAAAAAGCAACAATTGGGAGCAGGGCCCAAGAAGTGTCAGGCGTGACCTAAGAATCGCATGTAGCCAAGGCATCTTAGAAAGAGTGGCCCGTATAATGAAAGGCATGGACATAGGGACACGGTCCATGCTAATTGGAATGAAAGCAAGACAACTCTATTTAATAAATGTAAATTACTGTGCAGGCAAAAGAAGAACTAAAACTAAGATGAAAATATTTGCAGAGCTCTCTAACTGCTGATGTGATTCTAAGCATGGCTAATGGTGACATCTACTGGAGAAGGGCAGTATTGTCAGTCATCTTTTCATTTATTTTAACAGTCTAGGCAATCAAGCCGGGGACGTCAGTTTGGGGAGCACCGGCAGAGACCAAGAACAACAGTACATTTTGAAGACTCCTAGGGGTGAAACCCTGCTAGACTGGGCCCCTCATAAAGCCCTAAAGGACCCTCCCCCAACTAATGACCCCGTCAGGAAGAGACCACCAATCGTTGGCCAGCCATCGCCTGATTCCCGAATGGAGAGCATAAGTCAATGAACTACAGCTTGTGGCCCGTACGGGGTGGCCTTTAGCCAATGACAAAATACCCTTGACCCCTTGCTGGTATCCACCAGCCAGGGAATCAAGTGCCAATGTGGCCTACTCTGTGCCCACTGCCTTGTCACCTCACCCAACGAACTCAAGCCCATGAACTCCTATCTCGTGACCCCCCTCCTTATATGATCCGTTCGCCTTGACCTGCGATGCCGTGTCCACTATCCAATGACTTGTAGCTGGCACCAGAACCTTGCATTACACCAGCCTTTGAGTCTGTGACCCCACCATCGGACACTCCTCCACAAATCCATTCTTGACACTCTTGTTAAGCTATGTCATATTATAATGATTTATACCACACGCCACTGCCAATTGCATGGTCTCCAGGTGCTGTGGCGAATCTGAAAGAGAGTGGGTGGGGGGGGGGTTATTGGGAAGAGAGGGAAAATAAAAGATTGCTTTGCTGTTGTCATGGCCCCTGCCGTCTCACCTCCACTAATGACACCTCCAGCTGGAGCCCAAAACAATGATCCAGTGTCCGCGGAGAAGCGAGCGCGTTCAGCGGTATGTCTGAGCCACTCATCCCCAAAGAGGACGCCCAGTGGCCGTCTCCAGCACCTCGGGCAGCCTGCTCATTAATCGCGGCTTCGGGGAGCGGAGGGCTGGGAGAAACATACATCGTGCAGACACGGCCACGACATTTAAAAAGGGCGGGGCGGGGTTGCAGGGAGTGCGTCCTTACCACCCCAGCATCACCGAGCTTTTAACAAGACACTCGCAGCGACGGATGAAAAATGCGGACACACGTGACATCCCTTGAGTGTGGGGAAACCGCGCCCAGCGGGTGAACGAGAACCATGCACACAGGGACTGGCCTATAGGGAACTCTGGCGATTTCCTGGTAGGCCTCGTCACTCTGCCTCTTTAGTGTGGTATTTTCACATTTTTTTTATTTTTTTTTTTTATTTACTTGGTTTTAACCAAAAGAATTGATTTTTACCAGGTATAAAAAAAAGAGATCAGCGTTTTTTCTGGGATCTGTTGATGCAGTTTCGCCGGTTTTAATCTTGGCTAAGTTCGTTGTTTGGATCAGAGTTCTGTAGCTTGTTTTAAGGCAGCTTCGAGAATCTTGACTGCCACTATAACCCATTTTGTTTTTTCCCCGGCGATCAATCTACACCACCAAATCTGTTCTTCTCTAAGAGTAGAGTCCTGAAGCAGCAGTAGCAAGAATGCCGTTCGGAGGTGGGCGGTTTTAGGACAATTTAAGATCAAATGTCTTGATGTTTCTGTGATGTCTGGGTTTAGACATAGTCTGCAGGTTTTATTTGTTGATTGAGTACGGATAGCCCGGATTTCTTGCGTTTGTATCAGGTTTAGTCTTGTTCGCATGAACGTTTTTCGGAGATTTTTGTTTGGAAATTTGATGCAATAGTTCAGCGGAAGGTTTAGTTTATTGGTGGTAGGTGGAAGGTGGTAAAGCAGTTTGTTTGCCGTTGTCAGATTACATGTGGTGATCCAGTCCTCATGTGCTACTTTGCTTTTAATTTTTTCCGGGTTTTGGATTAAGTCCTCGCGGGTGCAGGCAAGGTCTTTTAGTTTTAAAGTTAGTTTCTTTTCCCAAAGAGTCAATGCTTTGCAGCGCCCCATCTTAAGTTCTTCTCGAATCGTTTTGTATATTGGCAGCGAGGGTCAATGATTTTCCTCAATGCTCTCATTTGGCTTTGTTCTAAGGATGCTGACAAAGATAATAAGCCAAGTTCTCGTCGTATGGCTGCGATAGATGCCGATTTTGGCAATCCCAAAACTGCTTTCCAGAGGTATCCCTCTAGTTTTGGCCAGATGGAGTCGTGCATGTTGAGTGCTACGTCCATTCCGTAGATTAAAGCTGGTACCACCTTTTGTCTGTAAAACTGGATTGCTGGTATTTACCGTATTTGTTGTCGATCAGTCTTATTTGAGTGGTAAGTGTTTTGACTTTCGCCCACAAAGCCAGGATGGTTGAGTTCTCAGTTCTTGATTCATCAATCATGACACCCAAGTATCTGATGTTTGTAACTGTCTCGATCTTTACGTTGTCTAAAAACCAGGTGCCACCAGGTTTAGATTTTGAGCGCTTGTTCCCCAAGATCAAGATTTTTGATTTCTCTATATTTATTTCTAAGTCGTTTTTGATAATGAATCTGGCCAGGTTTGTCAACTGGCGCTGAAGACCGACTTGAGTTTGGTCCATCAGAATCAAGTCGTCGGCCTAGAGCAACCTGGACACTGCGCTGTTTCCAACTTTTGGAGGAAATACTCTCAATGAAGTTTGCGTATATTGAAAGTCACCCAAAAATGCAATGAATAAAGCGGGGGCTAAAGGACACCCCTGTTTGACCCCTCTTTCGACCTTTACTGCTTCCGATAGCAAGCCTTGTCGGTTTAGTCGGACTCGCATAGTTGTCTCTGTGTGTAATGCGATTTTTGGTTCCAATATTTCCTCTGGACACTTCCAGTTGGACAATTTCGACCATAGTCTTTGACGGCTTACTTTATCAAATGCTTTAGATAAGTCGATAAATGCGAGGAAAACTTTCGGAGCTCCGTTTTTTACGTTGTCTTTGATGATGTTCAAGATCAAGATGTTTATGCTTGTGGAGGCCGTCTTGAGAAATCCCGTTTGGAAATGATCGATTGAAGGAGAGGTTCTTGCCCAGTTTTGAAATTTTGATAGGAGTAGAGTCGCAAATATTTTGCCCATGATGTCCAATAGGGCTATGGGTCGATAGTTCGCCGGGTTGTCTCTGCTTCCTTTTTTAAAAATGGGTACAATAACTGTCTCTGTCCATGTTTTCGGGACTTGTCTGGATATTCTGCAGTGATCGAAAATGTTTGTAATCAAAAGGGACCATTCCGTTTGGTTTTTCTTTAGATCTATATTGGTCAATCCATCTGGCCCGGGTGCTCTAGACGCTTTCAGTTTTGAGATTACTGACTTTATTTCGTCTTGGACTGCTAGATTTATCCATGTTGCTTCCTTTTGGTTTCCCACCTCCGTGTCAGATATGGAGGTAGGGGCGAATTGGGCAGAATAGAAAGCTGTCCACGATGGTTCCGGTATCAAATTGAAGAGTTTGTCATCGGTTCGGATGCCATTGTTCTTTATTAGAGCCCAGAAATCTCCAACACTTTTCGACGCTAATGTTTTTAACATCTGTTCTGCGTCCTTCTGATAAAGTTCCGCTCTCCGGTGTCTTACCCATGATCTGTAAGATCTGGTCGCCGCAGCCAGTGATTGTTCATCCTTTTCATTGGGATTTCTTTTGAAGTCGCGTTGTAGTTTTCTCAGTTTTCTTCGTTTTTGCACTAGAACTTTGTCATATTCATGATGACCAGTTGTTACTGCGGCTTTGCCGGTTTTTTGCTTTTGCATATGGGGTATAAGAAGGGGCAGGTAATTTGGCCTTGTCGGAGCACCCGTGGCGTTTTGTTGAGCTTCGTTGTAATTTTTCGTTATTTCTTTGATGTTTGATGATGTGAGCTGAAGCCGTTTTTGGTTCGCTGCCAATTGCAGTTTTGATGTTTAGGACGGTCTCACCGGGATTATAGATTCCAGCGTCATGGTTAAGAGGTTGTGATCGCTTTCTTTTGTTTTGTAAATCTCGAAGGTGGACGCGTAGGGTAGTAAAGCGAGTGAAGTAAAGATATAGTCAAGTGTAGCTGTTGACGAATCACGTTCCCATGTTGGAAATGCAGGAAGTTGGCCCCTTACCATTGCCATGTTATGGAGGTTTCTGGCGTCCATCAGATCTAACCACAGGTCTCCTCTTACTTTTGCGGCTGTCGGTAATGCTGCATGCCTAAAATGATCACACTTTGCGTTCAGGTCACCGCAAATTATGATGAAGTCGATGCAAAGTTCAGCCGTGATCTTGTCTAGCAGGGTGGTCATTTCGTCGCAAAATTCCTTGTTTGTAGATCTTTGCGGATTCCAGTAAGTGTTAATGATAGCCAGCTTTGATTTCTGGTTTCCCTTTACGTTTATATTCGGATGGCACCATTCTGTCTGAAGAGCAAGGATTCCGTAAGTTTCTGCTATCTTTGCCTTGATGTCAATTCCGGATCCGATTTTGATTGAAGTCAGAAGGCCAGATGATGGTCGTCCAAAAATGCCTTTTGTTGCCGGTGATATTTCGGTGTCATATCCATCTAGAATTGGTTTTTCCCTCAGCCAAGTCTCTTGGAGGCAGATTATGTCAAATTTTGCTAGGTCTTGTGTTTCTGGGTTTAGCAGATGGTCATGACCTCTCGTGTTCCAGGAGCATATGGAGATGGTCAGGGGAAAGTCTTCGATGATTTGATTCAGAAATTTATCCGAGGTTTGCAGTTCTGTACAAGGTAATTGCTAGTTTTGGGAATTTGGTTTTAGCACTTTTCTCAACCAAGACCAGGGACCCGATGGAGTCCGTGATTGCGATTGGTTCAATGGTTCTTTGTGGTCCGAGGGGAAATCTTTCACAGGGGATCTGTCTGACCTGAGACGAGTTTTTTTCCAATTTTGACCCCCTTCCTGTCTGAGGTGGTGAGCTCTGCTTGTCCAGGTCCGTGGCGTATATTTAGGTCTATCACGTTGGTGTTCTCGTGTTTCTGCGTAGTGTCTTCGATAATCGGTATTCTGTTTTACTTGCGCACTTTTTTTGTGATTTGTGGTTTGAGAATTGGTCTTGTAATGTGTTGATCCTACTTGGCAGGCCGGTTGAGGTAGTTGTATTTCTGACAGGCCGAAGCCTAGTTGAATCAGCGCGTCAAGCGTATCTTTAGTTGGCTCATGTTGAGGGATGGTTTTTACATGTAGATATGCTTTGGCCTTTTTCTGCCTATGGTATGGTTCAATTAAAATGAAGTTTGTAGTAGACAAATGGGTCAAACTAGGCACTTTGGCCACGATTGTGAGAACTGTTTTTCTGTTCAGAACAAGAAAATTCTTTCCTGGCATTAGTTGTTCCATTTTAAAGAGTCGGGTTTGGCTCTTGGTTTGGATGTGTGTTGGGGGGTCTTTTTTTGTTTTGGTTAATTCCGTCCTTGACTGGGCTGGTGTATTAATGCACTCTTTATTGTTGTCCTGTGGGTTATTCTCCGGCGGTGTCATTTTGACGACCGCTATGGGGTGTGTATTTGCTGACCGTGCCTCAGACGGTAGTTCTTTTGCCGCTTTGAATGCGAACGAAACAGCTGAGTTCGATGAAGTCAAGGACACTTTTGTGAAGCCCGGTGTAGATAGATCGGTAGAAGCGCTTGTTGAATCTGTTGACGAAGGCTTTCGCACAATGATATGTGGATTTGATGTATCTTCCGGTTCTAAGTGTTGTGTGAGGTTCATCAAGGAGGAATCTGGGATTGATGAATGTAAATCGTCCACCTCGGTTATCTGTTGAAATTCCAGAGGTGCTGCTTCTTTTGATGAATTCTGTACCATGGTTTGAAGTAACGTTCTTTTGGGGTGTAGCTCCTCTCGTTGTTTACTCCAACTAAGGCTTTGTGCGGGTTTGGGTTCCAATTTCTTAGAGCTGGTTTTTGCTTTAACGATGAGCGGTGTCGTTTTTCTGCTATATTCCTCCACACCTCTTTTCAAATCTTTGGTTATTTGGTGACAGCCTTCTTTGGGTATTTCAGTTTCAAGAGTGGTTTGGGTTTCACTAATTGGTTGACCCTTGTTTGCTTCGTTCGGTTTTTCCTGAATGGTTGTATATCTGTCTATATTTGTTGATGCACGGAGTGTGTGTGGGGATCTTAATCTTAATTGGGTTTCTAGGAGTGACATTCTTTGCTCCCACTGAAGTTCTAGCTCCGTGTTTTTTTGGTTTAGGGCCGTGATGAAGCCTTCCAAGAAGATCATTTTTGAGTTTGTAGAGGTTACTATTGTCACCAGGTCTTTCATTGATTCGTTGAGCGATTCATACAGTTTTCCAAACGGGGACAAGGCCACCGTGATGGCTGACATCACAGCGAACATATCTGGAGACTGATTTTTTGACTCGTGGTTCAATTTTGATGGCGAAGACTCACTGGATTTGTCTTTTCCCGGAGTGGAGGAGTTTCTCTGATGGTCTAAAGGGCGTGTACATGGAGCGAATTGGTTTGCAATAGTTTTTTGAGGCGGGGCGTCGTTTTTGGCTTTTGCTGGTAGGTTATGTTTATCTGGAACCAGGACACAAGGTCTTAGCACTCGGTCTTCGGATGACTCAACGAGCAAGTTGAGAGCTGGTTGTGTGGGTCCAGTATGTGGACTTAGCTGTAAGTGGTCCGAGTTATGTGACAAGGCTGAAGCTCTTACTGGAGAGAGGCATAAGTCAATTAACGGTGAGTTCTGTGAATCGACCTCCCCCGTTTTCTTTTGTTTCGGAGCCGGGGGAATTTCGGCGATTGCGTCCAGTAGTTCTGCGTCTGAAAGCTCGACTTCCCTCACCAGTTTTCTCTTTGTCTGTCTGGCGAAGAAGTCTTTTAATGCGTGACATGTTAAGGGTTTGGCAAGTAGCGTTTTCCCAATCTCGATTTTCTTTGCTGTTGGGCGCTGCTTCCTTTGGTAGTAATTGGAACTTTGTGAAGTCCCAGATTCGTAGGGTTTTTTCTGGTGGAGTGCTTTTCGTTTTAGTAAAGCTATAGCAGTTTGTCTTTGTGAAGCGTAACGCTCTGTGGCCGGTTCGTTCCCCGTGGTTGAGTTTGGGTCCGCTACCACGGGTAAAGGGGAAGAAGCCACCGTTAAAGGGAGAGTCGAGGGACCTACAGACCTCTCTGTTGTCGATAGAGTTAACAGTGGGTGTGATGGTAAATTGGGAGGCGTTTCGGTATCATCTCCTTCATCGAATGTTGTCGTATAGCCAGAATTTGCATGCCATTCAACTTGAATGGTACTTTCAAAATCGGCACATGACACCAGGTTGTCTTCCAGATTTCTAGCTTGTAGAGCGTGCGTATGGGTGTTGCGCTTTTCGTAGATTTGTTGCAAGGTTGAGTCGGTTGGAGGTTCAGAACTCTGTGCTTCGTCTTGGACCGAAGCGCAAGGGTCAGATCGACACCACCCTCCGGCGACAACCGGTGCGATCCCACTAGTCGTAGCAGAGGCTGAAAGGTCCGGGGATTTTTGTCGGCTCAGTAAGACCATGCCGCTGGGGTCAAATCGACTGCGCCCTTCGGCGTTGTCAGGTCTGGTCCCACTCGCCGCAGCGGAGGCAGGCCGGTCTCCTGAGACTGAAAGCTGATTACGCGGTGTCGGAGACGGTGTGTAGTCAGACGGATTTGTCGTCGTCGTTTCGCACTTGTCTATGGAGCCTCCTAGCGAGATCACAACAGGGTTTGACTGCAAAGGGGGTCCGGTAACGGCGGGGAGCTGATGGAAGACTTCGTCCCTCAATAGGTGTAACTCAGTTTGCACGGCAGTTTCTTCCTCTTTGTCGGCCCGGGAGCTTGCTTCACGCAGCGACAGGCTGTCTAGCGAGCTTGGCCTAGACGATGGAGAGGAGGAGGAGGAGGAGGAGGATGAGATGGATTTAGCCTCCCCCTTTGCCTTCCTTACGTTTGAACGGGATCGTAGGTTTCCTCTGTCTTTTGCATTGCGTCGGTCAATTCGTTCCAGGCGTGTGTATTGGCTGCGTAGGACGCGACCTAGTGGTGTTATCGGTGTTGTTGATGAATTGAGTAAGTTCGAGTTGGCTGAAGAGGCCATATTGGCCGAGACGGCCGCGGGCTGCCGTAGACTGCTCGCAATTCTAGCGAGCCAACGCCGCGTGCCGCTTCGCGTAGGTGCAGGGGTTTTGGTCGCTCCTCCCTGGAAGGAGATATGATGTATGTAATCAGTGTCTTACCTGGCCTTTTAGCCGTCTCCAGCCGCAAACAGCAGACAACAGCTCGCCCTTTTCACCACTCGGGCTTCTCGCCGCAAGGGTCAAGCTGTTCTGCTTATGAGGCTGAAGCAGAGGGAGTGGCTTCCGAAAGTCACGTGACGCGGGTCACGTGTTGCAGCCGCTCACTTCAAACTGCTCGCAGCTGAGCTGGGAGTCTTACGCGATTTGGAGGGGGTGTTTTAAAATCGATCCTCCTCCTGTCCACAAGGCAAATGTTTCCCAGTTCTTTACACGAACAAAGTCTTGTACAAAGGTAGCAGCCGCACAGCAGACAACAGCTCGCCCTTTTCACCACTCGGGCTTCACATTTCTCCATAGGAAAAAAGGAGGGCGCAGTGCTTTAAGTGGGCCGGGAGCAGCCGGGGCCGAGTTCGGACAGCCTCTAGAAAAGGCTCCTGAGCCGGCGCCCTGCTGGGGCCCTCCCCCGACTAGTCCCAGCCATGCTGACACCTGAGGCAGCCCGTGTATCAGCTGCATGGTTACACGAGCTGCCTGCAGGTCTCAGCACTTCGGTTTAGAAGAAAAGAAAAGGCATTGCCTTTTCTTTTTTCCTTAACCGAAGTGCGGACACCTGCGAGCAACAGGTGTAACCGTGCAGTGCGGGCTGCCTGATGGGCCTGTATTCTGAAACGGGAGGAGGGCTGGCATTCCAGCCCTCCTTTTGTTTCTGAGTAAATAGCCATCACCCCACATGAAGCCCCTGGGCTCCTCACGCTGGCTGATGGATGTTTACTAGGAAACAAAAGGAGAGCTGGGCAGTCCAGCCCTCCTCCTGTTTCAGAGTACAGAGCAATCAGCAGCAGGCAGCCCTTTCATTCAAGGAGCCCGTGCTTAAAGCGTTGCACCACAGGGCTCCTTGAATGAAAAGGCTGCCTGCTGGGGCACACTGGTGCCACACCTTTGGTGCACCCAGCCCCTTCGTTTGTTCAAAACGAGGGGCTGGGCGCATCAAAGGTAAGAATAATGCCAGTGTGCCCCAGTTCGGATTCTTTTAGCACCCCACACAGCTTAGGCGGGGGGAAGGGGTGAGGGGGTCCAGGGGTTCTCGATAGGGGGCGTGGCCTTATCACACCTGAACTTAGGCCACACCTCCGAACGAGATCCCCCCTCAATTTCTAATCCCACTTAAAGCAGTGGGAGGGCTTGTTGAAAAAGTGTAATAGGGGGCCACTTTGACAATTGCTTCCAGGGCCCCTTTTGGTTCCCAGTCCAGCCCTGCGTCCACCCAGGCAAGGCACCCTTCCCTTTCCACTTGTGACGGCACGAAAGGAAGGCTCCAGCATTGCCAAAAGGGATACTTTTGTTCAGAAGACAGAGCAATCTGCTGCTGGCCGAGTAAAGATGCAAATCTTAAGTGTTCTTCTTATACAAATGAATAGTGTGAATGCCCCTGTGTCTAAGCCTTGGCAGGTCGGGGAAGTGAGACAAAGAGCGACGATGTGCTTGGCCCAAAATCACACAATTTGTTTAAGCGGGAAACTGGATCAGAGCCCAGGTCTCCTAGGACCACAGTTGGCATTATATACCTTTCCTGCACAGTGTACCACGTCTCCTCTACACTGGACCAGATGTCCCACAACATGGACCACATCTTCTCCACACTGGACCACAGCTAGGCCGCACAACTGCAGCATGTCTTCACAGCAGCCCTCCCCTCTACACTGCACCAAATCCCCGCCGCACTGGACCTTCTCTTCCACACTGGCTGCCCCTCCCCAACCCCCGCACAAATGACCAGATCTTCTCTATGTTGCATCACATCCCTTTCACACTGGAGTGCATCTCTTCCACACTGGCCACATTTCCTCTGTATTTGTCCACATCTGGCTACATTGCTGCTTCACTGGACAACCACCCATCCACACTGGACCATATTTCGTCCATACTGACTCACATCCCCACCACATTGCATCGCTTCTCTTCATTACTAGACAATATCTGCTCTACACTGGCCAGTATCCTTTCCACACTGGACCACATCACCTACACACTGGACCACATCTTCTGTAAACTTGACCACCTATCCTCCATACTTGACCACATATCTTTCACACTGAACCACATCTTTTCCACACTGAGCCACATCCCATCCACCACCCCCACACAAAGGACCACATCTTCTCTATGTTGCACCACATCCCCTTGACACTGGAGCGCATCTCTTCCACACTGGCCACCCCCACACAAAGGACCACATCTTCTCTATGTTGCACCACATCCCTTTGACACTGGAGCGCATCTCTTCCACACTGGCCACCCCCACACAAAGGACCACATCTTCTCTATGCTGCACCACATCCCTTTGACACTGGAGCGCATCTCTTCCACACTGGCCACCCCCACACAAAGGACCACATCTTCTCTATGTTGCACCACATCACTTTGACACTGGAGCGCATCTCTTCCACACTGGCCACCCCCACAGAAAGGACCACATCTTCTCTATGTTGCACCACATCCCCTTGACACTGGAGCGCATCTCTTCCACACTGGCCACCCCCACACAAAGGACCACATCTTCTCTATGCTGCACCACATCACTTTGACACTGGAGCGCATCTCTTCCACACTGGCCACCCCCACACAAAGGACCACATCTTCTCTATGTTGCACCACATCACTTTGACACTGGAGCGCATCTCTTCCACACTGGCCACCCCCACACAAAGGACCACATCTTCTATATGTTGCACCACATCACTTTGACACTGGAGCGCATCTCTTCCACACTGGCCACCCCCACACGAAGGACCACATCTTCTCTATGTTGCACCACATCCCTTTGACACTGGAGCGCATCTCTTCCACACCGGCCACATTTCCTCTGCATATGTCCACATCTAATCCACACTGGCTACATTGCTGCTTCTGGACCACATCTCCTGCTCACTGGGCCTCATCTTCTCCACACCAGACCAAATCTCCACACTGGACCACACCTCCTCCACATTGAACGACAGCTCCTCTTTATTTATTTATTTATTTGAAATCGTGTTAAGCGCTACACGCCCATGGACCGCAGGGTGTATAAGAGGTAGGAGGAAGCTGGGGAGGGGAGGAGGTAGTAACAATATGATTAGTCCGCTGAGTTAAAGAGGAAGGTCTTCACAGACTTCTTGGGGATTATCAAGGAGGAAGAGGCTCTTATGCCCAGCGGAAGCACATTCCATTCCCTGGAAGCATGAATCTCAAAGCTTCTACCACCGAATGTTTCCACGACGATTGCACCACATCCATTCTAAAATTTAGGAAATCACTAAAAACCTGGCTCTTCAATACCACAGACTCAAACTGAAAAACTGAAACAACAGAAAGGAAAAGGGATGACTAAACTGGAGTGGACACAGATAACTCCCAGAGCCGACGGGGAAGGTCCCACGACACCTGGACGGGTGACGCCGAGTAGAGCGGAACACAGGCAACACCCATGGAGACGGAATCCACAACCCCACCCTAACCCCACCCAAAACCCGCACTCGCCCCTTAGTTGCCACCAGGTACCAGAGTTGTGTGGAATTGTCAGGATACTGGCAATCACCACACTAGCTGAGTTGTGGACATTAGCAGGTGCACAGACCGTATGAGTGGGAAAGGAAGACAGGTAGGGCTGAGGCTGGTGATGGAGGGGCCAGTTGTGAAAGGGACCTGGCAGGTGCACTGGCCGTATGAGGGGAAATGAAGACAAGTAGGGCTGCGATGTAGGCTGGTGAAGGAGGGGCCAAATGTGAAAGGGACCTTGAAGGCCGGACGGGCCCAAATCAGGATAGAGGCGCAGGGGTGCTCCCGAACCCCACCTGGGAAGATTACAAAAACCCAGCACCTCAATTCAGGAATTCAGGATAGAGAGGCCAACTAAAAAATTGCACTAACAATTTTCCCCTCTGCTTACACCTCTCAAACTCTAAACCAAACACATTCTCAGACCTACAGCACAACAGACCGCACAAACTTCACTACATGGCAACAACAAAACAAAAACACACATAGACTTGCACAACAGCACACAATGACTACTGGCTGCAAACACCTGAGGCCCAGCGAACGGACCCACCGGGCTGAGGCCGCCAACAGCACATCACTGCTCTCTTGCACTCTTCCAGCTTCCTCCCACTAACCCCCATCCCTTCCTTTTACAGAGCCGCCAGAGCGCCAGGCGACCACTGTGGTGGTGATAGTGCGCGGTACAAATGTCCTTTAACATTAACATAACATTCGACACCATACTATGTATTCTAAACCCTGTCTTATGTTAGTTTAATGGCTTTTATTGTTCCCACACGGCCTTGGAGCGGACATAACGAGTGCAGAAATAATAGAAGGAGAAGAGGTGGGTGGCAGGTAGGTAGCGTGGATGAAAGATGGCGGAGAAGGAAACAGGATGTTACGCGTTCAGTTTGTTTAGTGTTTTTACGTGGTGTTGGAGGGGGGACTTGGGCCGCATGACCTTCACACTGGACCACATCTACCTCACCGTTAGCCACACCCTTCCACAACGAGCTATATCTCTTCCTCAGTGAGTCAGATATCTCCCTCAATAAGCCACACCTCTTCCATACCGGAGCACATCTCCTTCATTGTGAGGCTCACCTCTTCCTAAGTAAGCAACGTTTCTTTCACAGTAGACCACAGCTCCTCCAAACTGGACCACAGCTCCTTCAAAGGGTGCCACACATAGTCTACAGTGAGCCACACCCTCTCCACTGTGGCCCATGTCTTTTCCACTGTGGGCCAAACCTTTCCACAGTGAGACAGATCTCTTTCAAAGTGGCCCACACCACTTTCCGTTTTGGGCCGAATCTCCTCCACACTGGGCCACATCTCCTTGAAAGCGAGCCACATCTCTTTCATAATGGGCCACATCTGTTTCACAGGGAGCCACATCTTCTCCGCTATGGTCCATGTCTCTTCCACAGTGAGCCATATCTTCTCCAGTGTGGTCCTCGTTTCTTCATCAGTGAGGCACATCTTTTGCACAGTGATTCACTTCTCTTCCATAGCGGGCCACATCTCCTTCACACTGGGCCACATCTCCTTAACACTGGGCCACATCTCCTTCACACTGGGCCACATCTCCTTCACACTGGGGCACATCTCCTCCACACTGGGCCACATCTCCTCCACACTGGGCCACATCTCCTTGAAAGTGAGCCACACCTCTTTCATAATGGGCCACATCTGTTTCACAGGGAGCCACATCTTCTCCACTGTGGTCCATGTCTCTTCCACAGTGAGCCATATCTTCTCCAGTGTGGCCCTCGTTTCTTCATCAGTGAGGCACATCTTTTGCACAGTGATTCACTTCTCTTCCATAGTGGGCCACATCTCCTTCACACTGGGCCACATCTCCTTCACACTGGGCCACATCTCCGCCACACTGGGCCACATTTCCTTGAAAGTGAGCCACACCTCTTCCACAGTGATCCACGCCTCCTGAACAGTAGGCCGCATCTTCTAAACACTGACACACTACACATGTCCTCCCCATGCATGGAAGCACTGTGACTCTTCAGTTCAGATATAATGGGCAACTGATTGAGCAAGCCCAGCTCCTGTGAACATCCTTCCTTCCCCATCCCCCATTACGGGCACTCTCCCAGCTGAAGCTGGTGAAAGCAAGAACTCTCCTTGGGGCATTCCCTGATTTTACAGGGAGGGGGTACACATTCAAATGTATCAGGGGCTTTAGGGTTCTGAGAAAAGTGGTCTATTGGTGGCCCACATGGCTTATGGGGACCATAGAGCTACAGCCGCCCACCCAGCTCTACGAGCAAGTTGCATGTGCGTGTGTAGGGCTCCCACAGTAAATGTCCAGATCTCAAGTGGTTCTATTGTGGTCGTCAGTAGCTCATCCTGTCCTGTTTCTTGTTGACGTCCTGAGCCCACCGCCATCAGCTCCCCACATGCACGCACCACTATTATATGCCCTAGTCAGGGGCGCATCGAGGCCAACATTCTGGGGCTGCTAACGCCTCAGATGGTGGGGGTGCCGTGAGCATCAGCAACTTTGTGAGGGCGGGGCAAACTACTTGCTTGGGGCCCCCTTTCCATTCCACCCCAAGGAATGGAGCAATGTGTTGCACCTTGCTCATGACCATGACGCGATTGGTGCCTGCCGGCATGGCAATGCTGTGTCTGCAGCGTGCTGTGTAGGCGGCTTTGCCATTCCGGTGTACTTTATCTGCCTTGGCTTTTGTTGCCATTGCAGCAAATCGGCACGTTAGCACTATATGCAACACCAAAACAAATTCACCTTTCACTAAAAACAGGTGTTAATTCTAACGTGCCACCGATTGATCATTGCGCTTAATTGTCCCAAGTCCTAATCAGTAATGACACCTGTGAGCAGATCATGCTCCAAGAACAGATACACGTCGGGAACCTTTGATGGACATGTAGTCCCCTGTTTAAATTGGGGCCAGCACATCCTAAAAGTTTGCCATTGCTGTGTTTTTGGGTTTGCAGTTTGGAATCCAAATGGTTCATCTATTCCATTCTCATGCCGCTCTCTTCCTATCCACTTGCGCTTGTCCTGTCTTCCCCCACCCACTCCCTCCTATTCTATGGTGCTCTCTATCTCACCAATCTTTTCTAACTGCTTCTCCATTGACTATCCTGCTCTCCTCACTAAATCTGGTAGGAAAAAGTTTAAAAAGGACATCCTGGTCTCCAACCCAGGCCTCCCTATTGCTGACACCTACACTAGTGCCTCCTCCAAGGAAACTCTCACTGACATCCTCTTTTTCGTGCCTTCTCCTGACCTATGGACCCTTGATATGGTCTCTGTGCTCTCTCCTTTCTCCTCTTCCCCCATTAATGGTGGCACCCGTTGGGATGTCCTCTTGGCTTCCTTCTACTCCTCTAAGGCCATCATTAATGTCTATGCTAATGGGACCGTCTTGGTCCAAGGCCCTCAGGCCAACCTTCACCTCTTCGATAGACGCTTCCCACGCCTCATCAACTTCCTCTCCTCTCCTGCTGTGCCCCCTCCTCTGTCCTCGACTAACTTGCCTCTTCCCTCCCTCCCCACCCCCTCTCATGCTCCTTCTTCACCTCCGCAGGGCATACCTCTGATCTGTACCCCTCCCCGGAAGTCCTTCAAAGATGGCAAACTTCTCCACATTGCCACTCTTAACTCTCGCTCTGCCGTCAAACATTCCTCTGATATCTGCCGCCTTCTTGAGGAACTTGACCTTGACGTACTCGGTCTCACTGAGACATGGTTCACTGCCAGCTCTGTCACCAGCTTTGACACACTCCTACCCGACGGTTACAAGATCCTCTCTGTGCCCAGGCCCAACCGTGCGGGGGGAGGTGTGGCCCTTATCTTCCCTGAGTGGATTCCTGCCACTGTTACTCCCATGCAGACCTACTCCTCTTTTGAATGTCTTGTCTGCCGACTCTCTATCTCTCCTAGCCATTCCCTTACTGTGGCTACTATCTATCGGCCACCTGGTCAAATTTCCTCCTTCCTCTCCGAGTGGGGGGACCTCTCCTCCTCACTCCTGTCCTCAACCACTCAACTCCTCTTTCTTGGAGACTTCAACATCCACCTGGATGCCTCCTGTCCCCCCTCTGGACTCTTTCGCAACCTCTGCGACTCTCTCTCACTCTCTATTCTCCCGTCTGGGCCGACTCATTCTGCAGGGCACACTCTTGATGCCCTGATCTCCTCTGACCTTCCCCTCTCTGTCCCTCTCTCCACTCCTCTCTCCTGGAGTGATCACTTTCTCCTCTCCTCCCACCTCACCCTCCCTACCCCACAGGCAAAGCCACCCCCATCACTGCCACCTTCCTTCTCGGTCATCCGACCCATGAAGCGCGTGTCAGTTGAGGCTTTCGCTGCCACCTTCTTGCCCCCTCCTCCCCCTTCGGCTGACTCCCACCCTGACACAGCCCTCTCCACTCTCCACTCCGCTATATCTGATACTCTTGATATCCTTGCCCTGTCATGAGAATCCGCCTGAAGCCCAAAGCCAAATGTAACTCCTGGTATGACTCGGATCTCGTCACCCTTAAGCGCAAGTGCAGGGTGGCAGAGAGGAAATGGCGTGCTTCATGTTCATCCTCTGACAAACTGGCCTGTCGCCTGCTCCAAAGGCAATACCGGCTCTCCGTTCTCACCAAGAAGAGAGCCCTTATCCAAGCCCGCATCTCTGCGGCATCTAACAATTCGGCCGAACTCTTTAAAATCTGCAAGGAGCTGGCCAACCCTGCTGCAGTCTCTACCTCTCCTGTCCCCTCCCAGGCCCTCTGCACGGCACTGGCCTCTCACTTCATTTCAAAAACTCAGGACATCCTGTCCTCACTCTCCTCCTATAACCTCCCCCCCTCTATTCCCTGCCCTTCCTCTGGCTCTTCTGCAGCCACCCCTCCTCTCTCCTTCTCTTCCTTTCCCCTTTTTTCTGCTGACGAGGTTTCAAGACAAGTCCGATCTATGAAAGTCTCATCAAAACAGGTCCACCCCTGTTCCTCCAAAACTATCAAGGACCACATTGACTCCTTGGCTCCTGCCCTTGCTGACTTCTGCAATCACTCCTTCGCCTCTGGAGTCTTCCCAACCCCTCTCAAGCACTCCCTTGTGCACCCCATTCTTAAGAAACCCTCTGCCGACCCTTCCTGCCCAGCTAACTATCGCCCAATCTCTATCACTCCCTTCCTGGGCAAGCTCCTGGAGAAACTGGCCATCTCCCAGCTTAATCTCCATGCTGAATGTGTTGGTAGTCTTCATGACCATCAGTCTGGCTTCAGAGCTGCCAGAAGCACGGAAACTGCTCTCCTGAACATCCGTGAGGACCTGCTCTCGAACCTTGACTCTAATATTCCATGTGTTCTCATTTTGCTTGATCTCTCTTCTGCCTTTGATACTGTCAACCATACCATCCTGCTCAACCGTCTCCGTGATAACCTCGCTATCACTGGTCAGGCTCTGGCGTGGCTGACCTCTTTCCTCTCAAATCGACCCTCCCAGGTCCAACTGGGGTCTTTCCTTTCTGACATCTTCTTCTCTACCTGTGGTGTCCCCCAGGGATCTAACCTCTCTCCCTGGCTGTTCAACCAGTATCTGGCACTTCTCGCCCACCACATCGCCGCTCTCTGCCCCTACTTTCAGTGCTATGCGGATGATAACCAACTCATTTTCAGGCTACCCTCGGCCTCCTCTTCTCCTTCCCTCATCTCTGACTGTCTTTCTGCTATCCAGGAATGGTGTGCCGCCAATGACCTCTGCCTTAATGCCAGTAAGACTGAGATTCTACTCATCGGCACACCCACTCCCTCCTTCCCTGCTGCTCTCTGGCCGGCCTCTCTGGGCCCTCTTCCTACTCCTACCTGCAAGGCAAAAAACCTTGGGGTCATCTTCGACTCCACACTCTCCTTCTCTCCTCACATATCCGACGTATCTAAGAAGTCACACTACCAGCTACACCTCCTCAGAGGTATCCTTCCTTTCCTCTCCTTCCCCCAGAAGCTCACTGTCTCTAGAGCCCTGGTTCTCTCTAAGCTGGACTACTGTAACAGCCTCTATCTTAATCTGCCCGCCTCTACTCTCCGCCCTCTGCAACTAATCCAGAACAGGACTGCAAGACTTGTCCTTGGCCTCAAGCCCAGGGACCGTATCTCTCCAGGACTGAAATCACTACACTGGCTCCCAGTGACTGCGAGGATCAAGTTCAAAACCCTCTGCATTGTCCACAAGGCCGTCTGGGGCCTTGGGCCAAACTACCTTCAACTCTCTCTTCCTAAATATCTTCCTTCTCGAGCTCTTCGCTCATCCGCCTCCAACTCCCTCAGGGTCAGCCGCTTCTCCAAAGAACGAGTTGGGGGCAGATCTCTTTCCACTGCAGGGGCCTCCCTCTGGAACAGCCTTCCTGCCTCCCTGAAACTTGAGGAGAACCACCTCCGGTTCCGGAAGCACCTCAAAACCTTCCTCTTTGCCTCCGCTTTCTCTCCCCCTCTCCCCTGCTAATACTACTGAAACTGCACTGAATCTGCAACTGGGCCATTCACCGTTCTCGGCCCAGCCACTCTCCCCTGCACTGCCTCCACGGCAACCCCTGCACTACGGGACTGTGTCTGTATCCATACAGCCCCCCTTCCCAGCACTTGTTGGCACTTACCTCGCACTTGCCACCAGCTGGCCCTTGTTATTTATCCTGTATGCTGTATGCTTATAACCCTGTACTGCACTTTCCCCTCTCCCTTTCCCCCATGCACTTTTCCCTTCCCCTCTACCCTTGCACTTGCGCGATCTGAATGACACCTGGCCTAGTAAGATCGTTGTCTGTCTCCCCTTGTTCCCCCCCCCTGCCTCGTCGCGCCTTGAAACACTTGTGTATAGGCGCGTTACAAATGCCATATCATATCATATCATGAAGCAGTGTTGGGAGATCACTCTCTATGGCCAGTCTAATTGGCCATCTTAGATTATAACTGCAGTGTGGCATTCTCCCCTGCAGGGGGCAGAGCTGCACCATGTGACATTAGGAGATCTGTAGTGGTGTACAGCGCTGACTGGCCAGTTTAGTGGCTTATTGGAATGCAGCCTTTTCACATTTGGGTCTGACTAGACTTCTTCTGTGTGGAGTTGCGGGAAGGAGGCTCTGGGGGAAGGGTTTAAGATGTATGAACCTGGCCAGGACAAGCAGTTTGTATTCCTAACCCCAGGTGTTCTCCATCTATTTAGCCGTGGGAGGAGCCCCAAAACATATAACTGCCGGGTGTTTTACCCTGCATTGTCTGGTTCTTAGATCCACCAGAGAGTTCCTCCAAGAGGTGGACTGTCTTTTCATCAGGCAGAGGCAAGCTCGCACACCGATGGACAGTGACATGACTAGCTCAACACCCGGACAGAAAATGATTAGTCAAGTGTTTAATTACTTTAATTCATTATTTTATTGAGTATAGTGCAAACCTACCTTAAGAGCAGAGGAGCAATTTACAAAGTGGGGCTGCCAGCATTGGGCGCAGCTCTTTATACAGTAGTGCAGTGCTGTTGATGGAGGATGTGAGGAATTCGGCCATCTGCATTGTGGGTGTGCGCACGCCTGGGCTTTTTAGAAATTTTAAATGAAATGTTCCTATGCTCACCGCATGCCATACACATAGACCTGTGTACTCTGGGTGGATACAGCCTACAGGCCCTTATCCCCCAGGCATTTTTAATTGGAATATGACAGCCAAGAGTACATCAAGGCATCTCAGAAGGGGGAAGGCAAAATCTTCCTCCTGCCATGGCCAGCCAAATCAACCAACAAAGACTCCATAGATCCACCCTATCCTTTGTTAGCTGCTGGTAGTAGCTTCACATACTAATCACAGTTAATTCAAGCAGGCCCACGGGAGGCCTGGTCGCAGGACTAACAAAGGACAGGAAAACCCCAACAACCTTTTATATGCACTGTGTCAACCTGGAGCCAGCTCCCACCTCTCAGTATCAAGGGCAGTGACCTGTCATGTCTGGAACAGCTGTTTACAGTAGTCCTCCCCAAAGGGGGACCCCATTTTGAAGGTACAAGTATGTGGATTGATGTAGACAGTCTGTTCTCACGGCAGCTTCAAGGGATACCTGCCGCTTTAATCAGGAACCACAGAGAGCTCCATTAACCCTTTGATCCAGAAGAGACAGGAAGATTGGTGGGACTTAGTAATTCATGTTTTCACCCCTTTACCTTTTCTGTTGCAATGCACTCTGGTAATGACCTCATGCATACAGGAGATTGTTGGTGGGGACCCAGGATTGGTTCATTAAGGTAGGCATAGCCTACACCAATCACTGTGGTGCATTCGACTTTAAAAGAGGTCTGAGTCCCTCTTTTGGGCAGATTATCTGAAGACTTTGCAAAGAGTAACAAGAAGAACTCACCACTGCATCCTGGCTGAAGGTACAGTCTGTCTTACAGCTTCCACCAGTGAAGGAACACCAGGATTTCCAAAAAGGGAATTAGGATCCCACCCCTAAGCATCTCCATGGGAACAGAGGAAGATACTAAATCTAGAGGACCCTCCAGCCACTACAGAACCGGTAACCAGCCAGCACACAGTGTGCCCTGCTAGGCTCTGCAAGCAAGCTTCCTAGGTGGGAAGTGCCAGAGAGTCTCTGAACTAAACCAAGGACAAGGCAGTTGCCTGCAACACTCTACTCAGCTTTGGGCCATTCACCTTAAGGGACGACACCAGCCCAGTGAAGAAGCTAGGGGGAGTGCACTGACAAGCATCCACCAACGTCCATTTTGGAGCCAGTCAAGCCCCTTGAGCGTTAACTGACTGCACCGCTGACTGTTGTTAGGCTGCAGTCACTCATGCCGTTCGAGACACCTCAACCAGTGCTTCAGACCCGCCGACCAGCACTGAGACAACAATTACTGACTCTGAGAGACTGTGTATGCCATCCCACAGCAGCCTGATACCCACAGCTGTCTCCTGTCTTGAACTCTGTGGCAGAAGCTGCAAGGCGCCCTGAAACCGACTCGACCCTGTCAAGCACCAAGAACATCTACAGCACAAGGTACATTTTGATTCTGTCCCCCTGGTCCTTCTCCGAAGGCCCCTACTGACATGTTACGACCCATTGCTCCCTTTGTGTTGAAAGCAAGTATCCTTAAACTATTGTGATTAATTACTTCACCTGTCAGTATCCGAAGTGCATCCCTTTTCCTTCTCTGAAACTGTCTGACCTCTGTGTTCCTTTGCAGCGTGGGTTGTAATTGTAGTGTGCTAGAACTGTCTGCTGTTATAATAATGAAGTAGTGATTTGTATGCAACGTTGACTGGACAGACCCTTTTATCATTAGGTAATAATTGTATTTTCACTGTGTTGCAACTAACCAATGATCCACGACCTTGCAGAGATAAGCCTGCTGTTCCATCCACGTTACCAAAATTTGACAAGGAGGTTTATAATTTCCTTATGTTTCCAATCAATTCGGATCTCTTCTGGTGTACTAGAGGTGTGGGGCTGATTGATGGTTTAGAAACCGATATTCATCCCTGGACCATTGGTGCCCGGAAGTTGATTCATCACAGAGGGAGACAAGGATGTATTTTCGTCCTGCAAGGTGAAGGGTCGAGGTAGCCGTGAATTGGTTCCTTGAGCCGCCCGCAGGATGGTTTTATAAAACCAGGCTCTATTTAGGGCGATCATTTATGGTGCCAATAGCGCCAACTGGCAATTGCCTAGGAGTTCCCATCTAGGGATCGAGAGAGGGATATAGGGATCGAGAGAGGGGTCGAGAGAGCCCACCCAGGCCTTGCTTGGGATGACTGCAGGATTCTGTTAGGTTATACCTGCCTCCAGGAGCATCCCACAGAGCCTCTGGGGCTTGGAGGAGGGTGTGTGTGCCTCATACTGTAGAGAACCATGCGAAGAGAGAGTGCCATAATAGGGCTGTTCTGCACATTGCAAAGGAATGCATTCTGCCAGGTTTGATTGCACACAGGTGTTCAGATTTTTGCTATGAGGGGAGCAGTGTAGAATCAGCTGTTCCAAAAGCTGCCAAACAAGGGTTCCCTCAATAACTGGGGCAGTGCTCTCATTAGCTTTGAGGCACTCATTTCTCCAATCAAGTGTATATGGTCAGCATTCTGATAGTGTATAGGCCACAGGTTGATAAAAGTAACAAAGCAGTGAAGGATCGATCCCAAAAGTCTGGTTCAAGACTTTATTAGTGCGAGGGGTGCTTGTTCATCTCCCCGGGGGCCCAGCAATGGTTTTGCTTGTACGGTGGGCTGGACGGGTTCCCTCCACCTTTGAGCATGCCTGATGCCTCTATATCTCCCAAACTTGATATGAAAGGTCACCTCGGAACAGAAAGTGTGGACTATGAAAGCGGAGGGGCTCTGGATCCATGTAGTTTGGCCACCCTAACTGAGAAAGTGCTGCCGTCTGCTTTTCTGGCACCCAGATGTCACCCTAAATGCAATGTTATGTTACTGAGATATGGCACCGAGATTGGCACCAAGACCTCCCTTCTAGATCTCAAGTCACATCTACTCGCTAATATGGATAAAGGCTTTGTAACTCTTCTCGTGTCCTTGGATCTATCCGCGGCTTGTGGTTTGGTTGATCACCCCATATTGGTAGACAGAATGACAGAGTTGGCCAATTTTTTCCCTTCTGTCGCCTCGTGGATTAACTCTTTCCTGGCCAATAGACAAACTAGAGTCTGTATTGGGCAGTCTGAGGCGGACCAAGTTCCGGTTCTCTTTGGGGTCCCGCAGGGTGCCAGTACCTCCCCCTGCCTCTATAATATCTATAGAGCTCCCTTTTTTAAGATGCTTGAGGAAGAAGGTATCCCATTCTCTAACTACGTTGACGACACCCAGGTTTTGGTAAAAAATATCAGGTATCCATTCCCAGGACGAACTAGAGCTTAACAGAATCTTCTCCCTCATTGAAAATTGGATGATGGCCAATAACCTAACGCCAAACAAAAGTAAAACCGAGCTCATGATCGTGGGCAATACAAACCACCTTGCCAAATTGGATCTGATGTTTAAATCATTCAGGTTAGGTCTAGTTGATATCTCCCCCCAACCTAAATTAAAAATACTAGGTGTTGTTCTGGACCAATCACTTAACATGAAAGCTCATGTTAGCAGTATCATCTCCACCTCTACTTACTATGTAAAACTCTTGTCCCACCTGAGACCTTTTATCTCGCAGGCAAATGCCGAGACCATAGCGAGAGCTATAGTCGAGGCAAAGATTGATTACTGTGGCAGTCGCTTGTACGGATTAGGAAAAAACGATTTTAACAGACTTCCAGTCATCCAGAATGGAGTGGTCCGTATCGTTACGGGCCATGCTCGACGCGACCACGTCTCAGACACCCGACGCTCCTTACACTGGCTGCCAAATGAAGCCATGGTTAGATTCAGAACCCTCACAATGATCTTTAAATGCAGGCACGGCATAATGCCCAAATATCTGCTTGATCATATTATAGACAAATCTAATCCCAGGGCTCTTAGATCCAGCAATCAGAACCCGCTATCTCTACCACGCTGCAAACTTAAGAAGGTGGAGAAGGGGGCGTTTTATATGGCAGCCCCTAAACTCTTGAATTTACTTCCCCCTATGCTTCGTCAGCAACCCTAGGTCATCTCTTTTAAGAAAATCCTCAAGACCCACCTCTTCTATTAATCAAACACCTTCTGTTCATCTGGTTGATCGTGCACTTTCATATTCTTGCATTGATAGTCTTCTCTCTATGACTTATTCCTATCTTCCTTTATGTTTTATGTTTTGTTCTTGTCATGTCTTTGCGCCCTCACACCTCAGGGTTCACGGCTGCGTGTAATAAATTGAATAATAATAATAATAATAATAATAATAATAATAATAATTATTATTATTATACCACCTGAAATAAACATGCTTCATTTAGTAAGAGTTTGGATCCCTACAGGATTTTCTTGTGTGTTTCTTGTGTGTTAATTAGAGGGTGCCGCCCGCCTCGTAAACCACTGGTAGGTGCTAGCAGATGCTTTGTGGTTTCACACGTGCGTGATTCTTACTGCACATTCAGTACCATAAAGGGCTTGCACGACATCCCCCCATGGCATCCTGCTATGGTATGAACTCAGGTCTACGGTGTCCCCTTTTCTGTTTTTCAGGTCGGAGCTGCAAATCCCTAGTAGCCAGGGTGGAATCGTCACTGTTCTATGCCAACATGTGAAGAAAAAAAGGGTTTCAGACAACATATATTTTTTGATGTAGGTCATTATGCTTTTTGTAGTCTTCCCATGTTGCCTGCCTACCTTCACTTACACATGTCCAATGTTGGTTGTCCTTAATCTGTGTATGTCCATGTATGTATTGTCCCCAATGACTGTTCCATTTACCCCCCTTCAAGAACCTGGCTTGAATGTCACTTGAACTCGCCCCATTGCAAGAAGCTCACTGCTTCCCAACACATCTAATTTCTTATCTATTGTGTGTTCTTTTGTGATCAAGAGAGCGTTGGTCCTCATGTATATAAATACATACAAATAAATACATGATAGGATATGTTAAAACAGTTTGTATGGCAACAGTCTCCTAGGCTATTGCAACGTTACTGATGTGGACTTGATATTAACTGTCTGTATTTTGTGTTTATTTGGATAGACACGTGGATCTCTACATGACGACTGACGTGTGTACTCCCAAGTGTGGGCTGTGGAGCCTTATATTAGTAAATGAGATGCAAGGACACATGCATTAATCAGGTGTAGAAGGGAGGCACAAGGGCAGTAAGAATTGGCAGCGCTGACAAACAATGATTACAGACAACCATGCCACATGATTGACACCGGGAGCTCTTACCTATGCCACAAGATCATCAGTTGCAGTATTTACACGTGCACGTGTGTGAGGACGGTACTAACACACAGCAGTCATTCTAAATCGAACTGTCAGCCCCTGCCACACACGAGTGCACGCAGGGGCTGGCAGATGAGTGTCTGCGTCTGCGTGAGTGTTTGCGTGTACGGATGTGTGTGGACTTGGTGTGTGTTGTGATAGGAATGGGGTGGTGGGTGGGGAAATGGGGGTTTGCAGGTGTTTGAAACCCCACATTTTACATAACAACCAGCCGGAGGGGGTGGGGAAGGTATCACCATGGGGGGCGTGGGGTCTGCAGCATTTCATATTGCCATATTTTAAATCTAACACAATAACGGCCAAACAAAATCGGTCTTTTTTGTGTTCGGTCTTTAAAATGCAGTAATATCATTTAGAACCGTGAGGACAGGATGGGGTTCACAGGGGCGATGCAACTAGGCAGCGCGGGTGCTCCTTGCAGTGGAAGCAGGCGCTACGTAAGGGCAGGTTTGAAGCCTGATACAGAAGGGATAGACTTGATGTCAGGGAGCACAGCGTTCCAGTGGTGGGGAGCAAGGAGGGTGAATGAGCTGGGGGGGGGCACAGGGAAGTGGAGATGGTCTGGCGATCCAACTGTGCATTGGGGTGAGCAGTCATAGATTGGCGTAGACAGGTGAGGGGGGTGCAGCTGGCAGCCCATAGAAGGACTTGTAGGCAAGAAGGAATTGCATGGACAGTCGCCGCACCTGGAGGCAGAGCGCAGATTTGAGCGAGGAATGATGGTACATGGTCAATGACAAGTACCTTGTCAAGTGGGGTGAAGAAGTACAACGTGGCCCATGAGGGGGGTGGAGCAGTAATTCAGCCTGCGGAGGATACGGCTGCAAATAAGAGGAGTCAACGATGAGGTACCGGAGGAGAACATGATGTCCAGGAGGTTACACCTCTAAGCCATACTGGGAGGGATCATGAACTTTTGCTGCTTCTGATCACTGTCAAAAACAACATCCAGATTGCTAGCTCAATGTTTATGTCTGGAAGGCTTTGAATTAATCACAACCATTGGCACTACTCCGTTCAACCGTCCCCACATCACGTTTGCCAGCTATGCCTACACACCCAAGCTATGCCTCACTCACAATGCCCAATGAGGCTGAAACATGTCTAGGCTTGATTGCACGTGGCACGTGGCCTGACAATTTGGGCAGAACAGCCCTTTATGGGGTGGAACTAAGCCTGATTTTCTTGTTGTCTTACCACCACTATTATGACAGGCTCTAAAAAAAACAATGGTCTTCAGTTTGCCCATAGAAATGCCAGAGGTTATGATTAATTAAAAACCTTCCAGCCATCAAACTTCGATTTTGCTAATGTCACTACAGATTGCAAGCAAGGGGTGATGGTGTGAAGGTTTCAGGGTGAAAGGATAGATGAGAGAATATGAGGGTAAGGCATTTGGTGCTTAGTTGTAGATCACCTCCGTTTTGGAGGAGTTAAGTACGAGGTCCCCGTCCATTTTTGTATCTAGGCTAGTAAGTCAGATATAGGGAAAGGTAGCTCAGATGCGAAATGGCGGGAAAAAAGATGTGTGTCACTAGCAAAGAGATTCTATGAGAAACCAAAGGAAGAGTTGAGCCTGCCAAGGGATGAGATGTAAAGGGGGAGCAAGAGAGTACTAAGGACAGTCCTTTGAGGGACCAAACTAGAAGTGATAGAGCGGTCTCAGTGTTCCAGGAGTGGGAAACAGGTAACCAGATAGGCAGGAGTCCATACTCCAGGCAAGAGCAGTGCACTGGAAGCAGAGGTGAAAGAAAGTCAGGAGGAAATATGAGGGTTCGTCAATGTCCAAGGCAGCAGAGTGAGCTTTGAGGATGACAGTAGATGATACTGTACGTGGTGGGCAGCAGAGGACTGGATGAGCACTGTGTACGCGGAGGCATGGCTGTGGATCCCAGAACGGAGAGGGCTACTGGGTCCAAGCACCCACAGTATGTGGTGAGGCTTTGAACACCACAATTACTAGGATTTTAGAGAAGTGATGGAGAAGGGAAACAGATCAATTGTTAGGGTTTTGTGCTCAGGTGTGGGTTTTTCAAAAAAGGTAACGTTGAGGTCCCCTTATCGAAGGTCAGGAAGATCCTAGAGGGCAGGGAAAGGCTGGAGACAGAGGAGAGGCAGGTGGAAGGATGGGCTGCCAATTCCCTAATAGTGTGCGGCGCAAAGGGTTCTGCAGAGGATGGTAGAACCGAGGATGGTTGCCATGTCACTCACAGTGGTAAGAAGGAAATAAGGCTGAGTGGAGGATAAGAAGGTGGAGGGTGATGGAGAGAAGGAGGGCGGGAGGGAGAGGAAGGTAAGGAGTGCATCATCGATGTTAGTAGTAAAATATTAGGCAAAGTCATGGACACAGGAATAGGATGGGATGGGGAGTGATTGGGAGGCCGGGCATGGACTGCAGGGTCCTGGGTAGCTTCTGGGGATGAGAGTGGAGGGAGGAGATGAGGTTGGTGAGTAACCAAGGGAGTCAAGGGCAGGGGGGATCATGCAGAGGGGTTCCCAGTAGGAGGCAAGACAGGAAGCTGACGGGGCTTTAGTCTAGCGGCCTAAGTGAAAGGGCATACTTGTCTCAGCGGATGGCTGTCAAAGGAGATGCAGGGTTGAGAAAGAGGGCAGGGACGGAATGAAAGAGGGCTCAGGCTCGGGGTGTCCCAAGAGAGCACCACCCGCTCGGGTGAAGTCTTTTAAGTCCTTTTCAATGAAGTTGGATCAGGGTGGAGAGAGCGTCTAGAGGCGGATTCTGACTTGATTGACAACAGAGGGGACCATGGAGTCAGAAGCGAATCACCAAAATCTGGCAATGCGCAACTATCTCCATTCTCTAGACGGCAAAAGCAGTCTGCATATGCAAGTCAAGAAAAGTAGCCACCAGATCTTTTGCACAGTGGTCCACTTCCCTTCCATAGTGGGCAACATCTCCTTTACACAGGGCCAAATCTCCTCCACACTGGGCCACATCTCCTTGAAAGTGAGCCACACCTCTTTCACAATGGGCCACATCTGTTTCACAGGGAACCACATCTTCTCCACTGTGGTCCATGTCTCTTCCACAGTGAGCCATATCTTCTCCAGTGTGTTCCTCGTTTCTTCATCAATGAGACACATCTTTCGCACAGTGATTCACTTCTCTTCCATAGCGGGCCACATCTCCTTCACACGGGGCCACATCTCCTTCACACTGGGCCACATCTCTCCACCATCAGATCTGATGGCTACTTTTCTTGACTGCTTTTGCCGTCGATAGAATGGAGATAGTTGCTCATTGCCAGATTTTGGTGATTGGGACCGAGGCCAGGTAGGTCTCTGCTTGCCAGGGGATCTCTGGTGTTCACTCACTTTACACCTGAGGTTGTAATTGAACACGCAAGAGGGGCAAAGGGAGTGGGACTTTGTACAGAATGTCTAATTTGACAATTATCGAGACACAGGTTGTTGGTTCACTGATATACCACTAGTAGTCCCTCTACACCCCTGAGCATGTTATTGTGGGCGACGGTAAGCACACAGTTAATAGATATATACTCAAGACTGTGCATGTTGGTGAGTTGGAATTGTATAATATGCATTTGGCTCTTACTTTGCAATGTGAATTGCTCTTGCAGAAGTGGTGTCTTCTCCGAAACGCGCCAAGCTCGAATTGCATTGTTTGGCTTCCCCAGGATACAAGAATGAATACATTTCCTGCAGATATTTGTTCAATTGTTTTGGATCACTGTGCTTATTTCTGAACTATTGATAAAACACACTATCTACATTTTGGCTATTTTTCAGCATTGTAGTATGCAGGGGACCGGAGAGTCCATAGATTGGACTCTGTATCCCCACTTGTACTGGGGTCCCCACCTGCACATGGTGTCCTCTTGGGAGTAGGCCGAAAATAGTAACTTGTTCATGTTTTAACAAATCTCTCCCAAAATATTCAGTCTGGGGGAAGGTGTTTGCAAAATATCAGCCAAATCCGTCATGGAAGTCAAATGTTAATAGCAATTCAATGTTTGTGTTTCCTATGGAACTTGATACTCAACTATAGTGTGGCGATCTCCACCTTATAATATATATATATATATATATATATATATATATATATATATATATACTGATCTCTCTCTCTCGCTCTCCTCTCTCTCTTACTAGCCTTATATATAGGTTTAAATATAAATGATCAGTATGGGTACAATGGTTACATTTTCTTTTTCTAGATAGTTAGAAATGTTGGCATGACTGCGTGTCAGGAACATCATTTCACCAAAATGTCAGGGGTAGCAAAAGTGACATCACACAACCCTTGACCTTTGATGTACTTTGACCCCACCCCGAAGTGGCATCATGGGAAGTGATGGAACACGACATTTCACCCCTTGACAAAATATTAAGTGGCATCATAAAGCATTGTTCCTAAGTACACTACGTAAAAATGGTTACAATATCACTATAATGTGATATATATGTCATGCAAGAATGGATCACCGTATCAGTGTGTATTGGCCGTATTACCAAATTACTGTGAATGCAAGCAGACGTCCAAGGCCAAATGATAATGATGTGTTATTATATAGCACGTATGCTTAAGCGCTTTATATAGCACAAATATGCATACATTATCACCCAACCTTTATTGGTAGTCATTTATCGTCTCAGAAGGATAAAAGGCTGAGTTGAGGTGTTTAAGAACAGAATAAATCAGTGACTCACCGCCTGAGGTGTGCCTGAAATGAACCTTTAATGAGTCTAGAAATTATTGTATAGAATTCCAGAAAGACCCATTATTTGGTGTTCCTATTCTTTCTTATTTAGGGTCCCTACTCAAAGTGTTAGACTTGTAGAAGCCCCTGTTTTTTTAAGAGGCCTGAACAAGAAAGGCAGTCACTCCAGAAACAAAGAGCCACATGGCGCTGACCACAGCCCAGGAGCTTACATTTAAAAAAAAATGTTTTAGGGATAACAAGGGAGACAGCACGGGTAGCAAGGGAGGCTCAGGGGTCACAGCTGCGACCCCTGGTGACCCCAAACGACGTCACTGCTGTGTGTGCATGTGTTATACACACCCTTTTTTATCCTGAGATGAGGCAATGGCAGAATTGTGATACCTAGCAGCGGTGTTAGGCACTAGGTGTTCGGACATTTAAGAATTCGGAGAATCCATTTTTGTCAGAAGCAGCTCAGCTTTTCATCGTTCCAAGGTCAAAAATGTATGGTATATAATTTTGTGAATGTAATTTCATCCTCGCATAACTATTATTTGTTTTAATACCGCATATTGATTTTTTAAAAAACGAATATAGTTCCATTAAAAATAAAATTGCTTGCATGATTTTTTGTAGTCGCCCCTAGCTTTTGTACTGCAGTTTTTGAATCTATGAAAGGGGTGTGTCAAGGGATGGGGCTTGTAAAATGTGGGCATGGCTTCAAGTCCATTTTTTGTCCCAAACAATGGTGGCAACCCTTATCCAATGTGCCTATCACAACACAGTTATGCAGTGTGCCCAGGCATGATTTACTGTCAGCACTCGCCTGCACGGCATGAACATACATAGTGGCACCCATGGGTGCCTCGTGAGTTGCAGCTAAAGCCTACAGACTCTACCCTGTCCTGCAGGTAAGTGCCACCGACAGCAGAGGTGCCACATTCTCAGTGTCAGCTGGGCAGCAGGGAGATTCTTATGTTGGACTGTGGCTGGTTTTGCTGTGCCAAGGAATCTCAGCTAAGATGCTGGCCCCCATTACAGACCTCTGAATTGACAATGTGTAATTGTAATTGGTTACTTATAATGTGCTTAATACCCAGAGGTTTCTAAGTGCAGACCCGGGGATCGAACCTGTGTTGCACTGCGTCGTCTTGCTTCCAGGGCGAGCATGTTGCCCCTGAGCTATCCTTTTGGAACTGTGTGCATGGGGTAGACCCGCTGGTACCTGCAAGTGTGTGCTGAATGCCTCACCCATGTACAGTGAGTGTGAGGCGGGTCAGGGTATCCCTAAAGACCCCAGCCCACTTAAAGTGACATTGGTCACTCACCTCATTGTGGCGCGACAGCGGGACATTGGTTGAGTATTTACATTGGGGGCATCTGTTGGACCTGTCGTGCCAAGGATGTCCTGCGTCTTGTGGAATTGCAAGAGTTCTAAGGTGCTTTGATTTGGTATTTCGTGTATGGCCCCTCGGACACGTCATTGCCCTTGCAGTGCCCCCTGATGCCCAGTTAAAGGATGTGGTTAATTCTGCATAATAATGTACTATAAAACAAAACACTTGTCAGCACATTTTTCGCACCTGCTAATGGCCCTGAAATCCCCCTGCGCTGTCTTTTAGTCGAGGCAAGACAGCAAATCAAGCTCGGTTAACTTTGCCACGGTCTTTGGATGGGCCGCGAATTGAAAACTCCCCGCCTGTGCATTATATGCGCCCATCAACATCTGACTCCCCCTGACTCCCCTCCCCACGCACCTCAGCGTCCCCTCCATTTTATGTTTACGTGCTTATTTTTTACTGCTGCCATTGTCTGAAGTTCATTAGTCATCCACAAACTCATAACTTTTTAACTCCCAGTTTCGGCGCCAGCACTGCAATACTCCTGCATGCCTCACGGGGCGCACGACACGCATTGAACGGCGCTTCAGAGGAGCAGCTGTGAGGCCAGCTTCCAGAAACCTCTGCATTCTGCAGCCAGAGAGATGTGTGCAGTCTTCTTAAAGTTGGTATCTGTCAGTGGTGGCTGGTGAATTTACGTGTGAGGGCATAAATATTTCTCCCCGATATGCCATAGCGACCGAGCGTCGTGCGGCAGCCGGAACCAATCAAGAAGAATTTGGATGGGGGGACTCTCCCCCGAGAAATCTTTTAAAATAATGGGTCAAAATGGAGCATTTTATATCACACTTAAGAGGAAATGTGGGTAAAAAGGCAAACAGTTTGACATTGTTTTGTTAGGGTAACTCATGAAAACATCTAATAGATGTAAGTCACCCACAGTGCACAGGAGCATTTCACCACCACATGTCCATGCTGACTGTGCCATTATACCATAGTATTGCCATTTAAGAGCATACTCATGTTTGCTTTGCACATAATGGCAGTAATGATACTATAAGAAAACATGTCTATGTTTGTTCTGCCAATATATGCAGTATCCTCACTCCAGTTGGATTTACCATTAAAAATGCATGCCACAGTATGAAAACATGTCCAAACTGGCTGCACCAAAAATGCCAATCTGGCTACATAATAACACTCATCATGCTTGCTTTACCAAAGATACCCAATACAGCATGGAATGCCAGAGTATGACATGGCTAGACTGGTTGCATACAAATGTGAGTCTTGCTTCATAATAACACTTATCATGGTTGCTTTACTTAAGATGCCCAATACAAAATGTCATACCACAATAACTAATGGCTAGACTGGCTGCATTGCAATGCCTGTCTAGCTACATAATAACATGTATCATGCTAACTTTATCAAAGGTGCCGAATACAAAAGTTCATGACACAGTAAGAATAACACCACTGATCATGTTTCCTTTATCAAAGATGCCCAACCCAAATGGTCATGCCACAGTAAGAAATGGCTAGACTGGTAGTATAAAAATGGCATTCTAACTTTGTAATAACACTTATCATGCTTGCTTCATGAAAGCTGCCCAATACAACATGTCACACTATGAAAATAAATGTGTTAGAATGGCTGCATTAAAATGACAGTCTAGATACATAATAACACTCATGCTTGCTTTATCAAAGATACCTAATACAACATGTAATGCCAGAGTATGACATGGCTAGACTGGTTGCATACAAATGCGAGTCTTGCTTCATAATAACACTTATCGTGGTTGCTTTACTTAAGATGCCCAATACAAAATGTCATACCACAATAACTAATGGCTAGATTGGCTGCATTGAAATGCCTGTCTAGCTACATAATAACATGTATCATGCTAACTTTATCAAAGGTGCCGAATACAAAAGTTCATGCCACAGTAAGAATAACACCACTGATCATGTTTCCTTTATCAAAGACGCCCAATCCAAATTTTCATGCCACAGTAAGAAATGGCTAGACTGGTTGTATAAAAATGCCATTCTAACTTTGTAATAACACTTATCATGCTTGCTTTATGAAAGCTGCCCAATACAAAATGTCATACTATGAAAAGAAATGGCTTAGGGCCTCATTACACGGTTGGCGGTAGGTATTTAACGTTACCGGTAATGGAATACCGGTAACGTTAAATGCCCATGCGGATTACGACCCGGCTCACCGCCATTAGCGGCACTGCTAATTACGGTGCCACTAATAGCGGTCAGTCTGCGTGCGCGCGACCCGCCAACTTGTAAATAACGACATGCCGCTAATAGCACACCATCACAAGGCCAGTGCACACGGCAATAGCGCCATGGTAAATACCCCAAAACCCCTAACCGGCATGGCGGCAATACCGCCATCGAGAACCACCCGTTAAAAGAACTAAGCAGTGTCAACAACTGCCACAGGTGGCCAAAATCAGCACAGGTGGAGGCAATGGAGACTGTGGCTGCTCAAAAGAAGCACACCACACCCCTTCCCACACCCCTTCCCACACCAGGATGGTTCCAATACTGGCAGTATTACATGGCCTGGAGGACCTGATTGCAGCGCTGCTGCTACAACAACAGGCTGCACAGAGGAGAGGCAGGAGGAGGAGGAGGGCCAGACAGGCACAGCAAGCACCACCACGCCACCTAATCATACCACAGAGGCACCCACCAATTCCCTGGATCAGAGCCAGTCCATTTAACCTAACACCTGAGCAGATACACGCCCTGTACCGTCTGGACCGGGACACCATCACCAGCATCATGGACATGATACACAACGACATTGTGAGCCTCATAGATATCCGAACTGCCATCTCCCCTCTACTCAAGGTGGTGACAGTGCTCCACTTCCTGGCCACAGGAACCTACCAGCATACAGTGGGGCAGATGCATGGCATCTCCCAACCAGTATTCTCACGCATACTGAACCATGTACTCGATGCCCTCCTGAAGCATGCACTCAAACACATATCCATGCCACGGACTGCCCAGGAGATTGCAAACACCAAAGTTGGCTTCTATTCACTGGCAGGCATCCCAAGTTGCATTGGGGCCATCGACTGTACACATGTGGAATTGGTCGTCCCACATCACAATGAAGTAGTCTACCGAAACAGGAAGCAATTCCACTCCATCAATGTCCAAATGGTATGTGACGCAAACAAGATAATCACACATTGCTGTGCCCGATTTCCAGGATCTACCCATGATTCCATGGTCCTGCGGAACTCAACTATCCCCCGCTACATGGAGTGACAAATGGGACAACGTTCGTGGCTACTTGGTGAGTTCCATGCTAAGCACATGGCAGTGTGATTGGGGGGGGGACAGATAGATACTCCAACTGGGTGTGCATTGGGGGGGTAGATAGATACTCCAACTGGGTGTGCATTGGGGGGGTTAGATAGATACTCCAACTGGGTGTGCATTGGGGGCGTAGATAGATACTCCAACTGGGTGTGCATTGGGGGGGTAGATAGATACTCCAACTGGGTGTGTATTGGGGGGTGATAGATAGATACTCCAACTGGGTGTGCATTGGGGGGGATAGATAGATACTCCAACTGGGTGTAGCCTGTAGTCCGTCGTCCAAATGCACATACAGATGTATGCCAATGGGCATCTGTGAGGGCAGCAACGTACTTGGGATGAACGGACATGCAAGTATATGCCACACGACAGAGCTGACAACCCAAATCTGGTGACATCAAACATCAATCCTCATCCACATTGCACGACACTCCACGCCACGAAATACACAAATGTCATCCATGCCGCCAACATAGTCATGCAGCATTCCTACAGCACAACATCAACAATGCATTGTGCCCTTGGATGCATGCAAAGGTATACCCCCTAGCTATGGCAATGCACCACAAACCCATGGCACCACTGAAGCGTTGCCTCTCAGCATGGCAACAGCAATGTCGGAAGGACAGTACACCACCAGTGTGGTACCAAATGTGCCTGCCCACAGGGACACCAATGACCTGGCCTCACCCAGGACATGGCAGTCACTGTTGGAGGCATCCATGGGGCATGTCTACTTGCATGCTTGCGCTCACCTTTGCACAAAGCAGTCACACAGACCATATTCATTGATGCAGTTGAATGTGTACATGAATCAAAATGATAGGCCAAAGTATGTGACATGAACAGGCCACACATGTGTCAAAAAGTAACAGGAACCCATTCCTCCCCCCATGTAGGTGATGCCGGCTATCCCCTGAAGAGGTGGCTCCTCACACCTGCACGGAACCCACAGAACAGGCACGAAGAAGAATACAATCATGCACATACCCGTACCCGCCTCGTCATCGAGCAGACTTTTGGACTTCTGAAGTCACGATTTAGGTGCATTAGCAGGTCTGGTGGCGCCCTCCTGTATGGCCATGAGAAGGTGGCAAAGATCACCACGGCATGTGTCATGCTGCACAATATGTCTATGAGACGGAATGTGCCACTGCCCCCTGACGTTGAAATGGAGGCACCTGATGAGGATGATGATGGGGATGAGGATGGAGGTGAAGGGGATGCAGGTCATGCAAGAGGGGATGGCCAGGAGGGACGTGCTGTGAGACAGCATTTGATCAACCAAATATTCTGAGTGACATGTAGTCATACTGTCACCTGTATATGGCTGGTGATGCACTGGTGTCTGTTTGTTAGCTCACAATGGACCTTGCCGTTAATAAATTGATCATACACAATGAAGGGGTCAAGGCCTGTGTTTTGCTCAAACAACAGTGTATTAATGAACAGAAACAGGAAAATGTGCAAGGCCCCAACCATCCCGCCACCCCCCCCACAACTGTCCCATCACACCCTTCCCCCCACCCCCCACAACTGTCCCATCACACCCTTCCCCCCACCCCCCACAACTGTCCCATCACACCCTCCCCCCCCACAACTGTCCCATCACACCCTTGCCCCCAGCCCCCACAACTGTGCCATCACACCCTTCCCCCATCCCCCAAAACTGTCCCATCACACCCTTCCCTCCACCCCCCACAACTGTCCCATCACACCCTTCCCATCCCCCCCCCCAACTGTCCCTCATGAGTCTCCAACAATGTATGTATCCAGGCATGCACAGAGGTCAATGGACATTCACGCCCTATTGTTCATTGCCAGGGCCAGCATTTGGGGGCTGGCTGGAGGTGCGCCTGGTGGTGCGTGTAGAGCGTCTGATTGGGCTTGTCTGCCGTGAACTGGTGGTCGAAGAGGTGGCAGACTGTCCTGGTGGAAATTGGCGCTCCATAGCATCTGCGATGCGTGTTAGCACCTCCCGGACGCGTATCAGCTCCCCACACAGCCTGTCTGTGCACGACTCCATTCCCTCCCTGGAGTGCCTGGATGTCTCCCCGAGGTCAGCCCTGAGACGGGCAACCTCCTCCACATGTTGACCTACGAGGTCTGTGAGAGCCTGCTGGCGCTGGATGACGCTGGCCAGGTCAGGGGAAGTGGCGGCCTGTGGTGGTGTGTCTGCTGCGCATCCTGATGCTGGCTGGTGTGCAGATGCCGCCTCTGTGGGGCTACTGAAGGCCTCCATAGACTCGTGAACGGTGACGTGCGAGCAAGGTGTGTTTAGGGGTGATTGCTCGGGGGTTACAGCAGGGCTTGGGGTGTGCATAGGCAGATCGATTTCCGTGGGCTCATCCACGTCGGACAATGGGGCAATGGCTGCTGCCTCCCCTGCCGAACTGGCAGCAGCTGAGGGTGGACCCTCGGTGGCGGTGATTTGGGGGGGGAGTGGACCTTCAGAGGCAGGGCAGTAGGGTTTTGCGTGGCACTGGCAGTGGCGCGCAGGAGTTGTTTTGGGTGCTGCAATAGGGGCCTTGGCCTTTTTCCACCTGATGTTGTTGGTGTGTCCTCGCTGGGCTGTGGCCTTTTCTTCTTTTGCACAGGGGGTGCCTGGGGTGCTCCCTCGCTGTCTGTATGCGACCCTGTCGGGGACAAGAAGGGGGATGTCATTGGTTATGGTTGCATGTACTCAATGCAGGCTACATCATGAATTCATTTGGGGCCGTTTGAACTTCATTGTGGAGGAAGCAGGTGAGGTGTCATTTCAGTGCCTCATCCATGCTTTGTTGTGTGTGGCACTTGGCTCTGTTGATGTATGCATGTGTGTGTGTTGGGGTCTGGCACTGAAATGCGCAGGGTGGGATGCATGTGTGGATGCCGGGCCATCCATGCAGTGATCCAGGGCTGCCATTTGTGGGGACTTGTACATTCACATTGCATGCTTGCATCAGTGCACTTACCTCCATCAGAAGTGTCCGGCACGCCGTGCTCCATCCTCCCGACTCCCTCATAACATTCTACCCCGATGAGGTTTGCACATGTTTCCTCCCACTCCTTCGGCTTGATCGGTGACCCTGATCCTCCAGCGGTGGCAGTCTTGTGGTTCTCGGCCAGGATCATCCTGACCCGGAGTCTCAGGTCGTCCCATCGTTTTCTGCACTCGCGTACAGTGAGCGTGCTGGTGCCTACAGCACTCACTTTTGTTGCCCCTTCAGCCCAGATTGCTTTCTTCTTTAGGAGGGTCTCCCGCCGCATGTCATTTGCGAAGACCACTTCTGCATTGTCCGCTAACGTTTGAGTCAGCATCACTAACACCTCGGTGGAGAACCTCTCCTTTCGCTGGCGGTCTGTTGTTTTTTTTAATGCCTTGGGCATGGTGACAGTGTAGCAATGGGTCTCAGGCAGCAAGGTAATACGAACAGGTCCAGGGGGCAGAGGATGGCAATGGATTGTGTTTTTAAAGATGGCCGCCGTGCTCTTTCCCGTTCCTGTGTGATGATGCTATTTCCGGTTCCGGTATTTAACGGTCACCGCTATTAGCGGTGGCCGCTATTTGCATGATGCGTCAAGGCGGAGTCGCTATCTGCACTGTCGTGGAAGGCGGTAAGTGACTTTTGGGGGAGATTAGCGGCAAGGCTGGAGGGGCATTACCGGCATGGCGCAAAGCTCGTGTCCGCGTACTCATAATGGTACGCTATTAGCGCACTCCTACGAGGGCGGACACGTTAAGGGCGCCATGCCAGTAATTTGCGGATTTTACCGCACAACGTGTAATGAGGCCCATAGAACGGCTGCATTAAAATGCTAGTCTAGATACATAACACGCATCATGCTTGCTTTATCAAAGATGCCCCATTCAAAATGTCATGCCACAGTAAGGAATGGCTAGACTGGTTGCATAAAATGCCAGTCTAGCTTTGTATTAACAGTTATCATGCTAGCTTTGTGAAAGCTGCCCAATACATATTGTCATACTACAAAAAGAAATGGCGAGACTGGCTGAATTAAAATAACAGTCTAGCTGCATAAAAACACTTTTCATGCTTGCTATATCATCAGTACCCATCAAAGAAAGCTATGCCTGCCCCCTGGCGCCAGCACGTCACACTTGCACATTGTGATTATGTGATGGGCTGGAGGTCCAGGGGGGCAGATGTGTGTCAGGTGCTGGGGTACCAAGGTACAGCCATAGTATTTTATACTGGGCATAAATGCCGGTAAAATCTGTCATGCCTGCCCCCTGGGGCCCCGATCGCCTTACAGGCACAACTTCAATTGTGTGCATGCTAGGTGCGGGGGTGATCCAGGCATGGCCTCACATGTACACAATTAATGTGATTGTGTGTGTGTGAAGCACTGGAGGCACAGGAGTCATGCATGGATGTCCAGTAAAAACAAATGATATGCCTGCCCCTTGGGTTCTCAGCTCCTCACATATGCACACAATCAAGGTGATTATGTGTGTATGCCAGGAGCTGTGGGTACAGGGGCCAGGCATGGTATTTTCTTACTGGACATACGTGACCCCGGGGCCCCACAGTGCCTAACACATGCACACATTCAACATAATTATGTGTGTTTGTGAGACACTGGGGGGCTCAGGGGGGTAGGAATGGTGCTTTTTTACTAGACATCTCTCATAGATGCCCAGTAACAAAATCCCATCCCTGTCCCCCACAGCACCTCACAGATGCACCCAACCAATGTGATTATATGTGTATGCGAGGAGCTGGGGGCCTAGGGGAAAAACATGGTATTTTTTACTGGACATCTATGGTAGATGTCCAGTAAACAAAATACCATCTCTGTTCCCTGGCTGGTGGTTAGGGGGTTTGTGCAACAAAGGTATTTTTAAAATGCCTTTTTTGTCCAACCCTCCTCCCCACAGCCCACAAAATCAGCTCCATGGACCAGCCCAATCACACACACACACACACACACACACACACACACACACACACAGTCACACAATATTCACTCAGCAATCACTTGATCATTTACACGAGCACCCATCATCATACACTCACTTATAACACAAGCATACACACATCCATTAACATATTTAAATAATAAAAGAACAAACATAACTTACCTTCTGCGGTCCTGAAGTTGCCTCCCCAGCCCTCCAGCTCTGGCAGCATTAACAGGGCCTGAACATGGGTGATGAATTGCCCTGCCCCAGCCTTCTCTGTCTGTATGCGCAGGGACGTGCAGGAACCACCCTTTTGCACTTACAGACATGCAGTAACCCAGCCAGCATTTCCAATGAGCTATGCAAGGCTGGGGAAGCAAAAGGCCCCCAGCCTTGCATGGCTCATTGAGCACGTGCAGCTGGGGAATTGAACTGAACTGTCAAAGGGAACCGTGTTTCCCTTTCACAGTTCAGCCAGGGCCACCCCAGGAGTGCCCCCCCTGCTGGAAAAAGGCATACGAGGGAGTGCTCAGTGTTTCACTGGGCTGGCTCCTCGGCTCCTCCATAAATGGTGAGGGGGTTGGTGTGCCAATGCCCCTCATCCATTGTGGATGAGCCGCCCCTGGCTTCTGCATAAGAGCAGATAGGCTAGGGAGCGACCAGGACAGGTAAATCAAATAATATGCTATAATGCTGTTATGTTCCAATTTGTGCAGGCTACTGAGTTGCCACTGGGTCAGGTCACTTTGGACCTTGGATCTCTCAACACAAAGTCATTTTTGATCAGACCTGAAAGGCCACCTGTTCTCAGTAAGAACCAGAGATCTGAGGACACGATTCCCCATTAAAAAAAAATCTACTTGCCCATGGCTGTTATAATAGCAGAGAGTGCAAACCTTACCTTTTTCATTTCATTTTATTTATAGTGTTATATAGGATGGCCAACTTTACAGAATGGTTTCACAGGATACTTTAGATGTGGTAGCGCATCAGAAGCAGCCTGCAGTGTGCACGGTTCTGTACGGTGTCATTCGCTCCGCTTCTGGTCACTTTTTTGATAAATTAGTGTAAAATGGCAATATAACCCATACACACCACACAAAAACTGTAGGACAATTAAAGATGCAGGGCACTCATCTGTTAGAGCTATGTCCAGTCCCTGTGGGCAAAACTATATGCAAACCTCCAAATTTGCATATACGTTGACACCACCATAAGTGACATCACAGAAAGGGCGGGCGCTGCAAGAAGCATCATCAGTCTTTGATACTTAGGGGCACAATGGGAAGTGGCTTTAGAATATGTTGGCTTGACTAATTTGAGTGGCAAAAAACGTTGTGTTGTGACATACATGAACAACACTATTATTATATATTACACAACTCTATTGTCATTAAACCTAGAGAGAGATTGTTTCATAATATCTTATAATAACATAATTATATTATAACATTTATTCAATTAATTAATTAATTTGTTTAATTTATAAAGCACATAAACAGCCCCAGGGCATCTAGGCGCTGTTACAAGAGGATGACTTAGTTACATGGAGCATGAATAAAGTGTTACATGGGAAAAACATTACAAACATTATATAGAGTTAGGTATTGACATACGGGGCTTCACATGGCATAAAGTACGTTAGCTAAACAGCTGTGGGGTTCAGGCAAATAGCAGTGTTTTGAGAGCTATGAGTTGAATCACTTACAGGGACTCCAGACAGACACGACAGAGCACACACTTTGGGCCTCATTACGACCCAGGCGGTAAGTTACTGCCTGGGTCGTACCTTTACCACCATGGCGTAAACTACGTTTACGCCATGGTGGTTGGCGGACTTACCGCCCCATTCCGAGGTCGGCGGGGCGGTAAGTCCCCAATCCCCATTTACCCTTCCCCATTCCCATTTTTGCCCCATAGGGCATAATGGGAGTGGGGAAGGCGTTAATTACGCCACCGTAAATTACGGTGGCGTAATTAACAACATGGTCCCTTAGCGCCATGGATTTTAACACCTGCTAAAAGCAGGTGTTAAATCCGCCATGGCGCTAAGGGACCTCAGAATCAGGCGGTAAGGGTCGGCGCTGTTTACGCTGCCGTAAACCCCTTACTGCCTGAGTCGTAATGAGACCCTTTGTTTAGGGGGTAAAAACAGGATGTGGACAATGTCAGCAGTTGACCAAATATCTATCCGGGATTAGCTGATCTAAACATTAGTTAAGGCTTTTTTTAAAGAAATGCCTTGAAAATAATGCACACAACACAATAAACTAGCATGTCGCAATAAACTAAACTTACACTATATAAACTGTTATAGAAACAGCTTGAGCAAAAAGATGACTTTCGCTTTATTTTCCCCATTCTGCATGGCACCATGCAACGAAATATGAGCCAATCTCACTTGGGTTTTTAAACCAGTCTTGGGTCCCACAGCATACTGCATTATGCACCCTTTCCTATTTCTCATAACCCCATTCACATTTATTGAGGGTCAATGTCCTGCCAATATTCCCCCTCCCCCCATCAGTACTGAATTGCTCCCACTGTAATGCTCTTTACACAGAGAAACATGTTAAGGTGCTGTACGGCCCCAAGGAGACCCGTCCTGCTACCTCGAGCCCTATCCATCACACATAAATGTGAGCCAGGGCGAAGCACAGCCGGGACTATTGGCGTCCCGCAGATGGTGTCTGCAGAACGCGGGACAAAACCCATCAATACGGCTAAGTCCCGCAAAATACGGGACGGTCGGCCACCTTGGTGTTATATCACATTGGAACACCTTGTCTCGCATCAGTGTTGGATGCGCAAGGTCCTGTAGAATGTGGTGATCTGGAACCTGCATACATGTTCGGAGTGTAGCAGATCACATCCTAACAAATCCTAACACAGTTCAAGTCCTAAAAAAAAGTGTGTGTGTGGGAGGGGGTCACATTAACATTCAAAATGGAAGGGACTTCACAGGAAGTTGGAATATATGGCAGTGCCATGGAAAGTGACAACAGACTGCTGCTTTGTGTCTAGAACACAGCATTGCAGGCCAGTTCCAAAATGTTCTCTCACTAAAACCCCTGGGGTTTTGGTACCTCAGAGGCATATCACAGCCACATTTAAAACAATCTGCTCCTAAAACGTAAGGGCGAAGAGTAAATGAAAATCACTGGAGAAGAGTTAGTCCTTTACCCTCAAATATTTTAGGAGGTGATCATTTACTATTTCAAACTCCAGTCTTAGAACATTTGGGGAAAGATTTTTGATTTTGACCTGGGGTTGGGGCTGGAGCGAGACAAAGTGCCACGGAGGGGGAAAGGAATACGTGTACAGACATCAACCGAGTGGTGGAACTTCAGTAGGGGGTCTGTAGGTCTGTAATTAGCAGCTGCTCTATTCAACACAGTGACGCGGCGCGCCACCAGCTCGTCGCCAATGCATTCCTGGAAAAAAACTGCCAAAGAAGTCGAATAGCGTCCATGCTACAAAAGTAGGATTCTTTAGTATGAAGTAGGACAAAGGGAAGAGAAACAATGTGTGACCAACGTCCAGGCAGGTAGACACTGTCACCAGTGGAATATTCCAGAACGTTAATAATCAGAGAACACACACTGCACCACACAACCCCAGCCATCAACGCAGAGCACCTCCCACACAGGAGCGAGGCTACACCGGCGCCACCGCGCCCCCAGAGAGCACTTGTTTCAGCATGAGAGCTAGGCAGTGTCTCTTGGCCAGGCTTCACGCACATTCTGCAAGCTGGGTTGGCATTTCCGTAGTCTGGATGCGTTGGCACCAAATCAAGAAATAATTGAGGAATAATCGGTACAGGTTTGTATCCGGAAACAGTAGACACAAACTGCAAGATTCTTTCAGAAAGGGAGCTCCATGCTTAATCATGGTGGCAACTCGAGCAGACAGGTGACACGTGTGATTGAGGAGGACAGCAAGGTTGGAAAGGTTTGGACACAGGTGGTGGACATGGACTATTAACCAGTGGCAGCTCAGGGGCCTCTTGTCCCGAGCTCAGATGGCTGCCCTATGTCTTGAACAACCAGTCCAAGTTGTTAACTAGTTGTTAACCGGTTGTGCTTGGATCGGTCCTTAAACGAGTTGTCTCCATTCTCCATCCAGTTGTCCGCTTTGGCTAGTGAAATGGTGAGAGGTTTGGTAGCTGTTGTGGATGCCTCACTGTGAATCATTGCTCTGACTTTCATCCATGTGCTATCGCCCTGCAGAATTGCCACTCTGTGATATTAACCAGCAATTGGGCATATGCCCCAAGCAAAAGGGTTAAGATGGCAGAGCCCGGTGTCAAACCTATTTGCTCTTCTTGGATTTCTTCCTTAAGTTCTTACACTGGTCCTTATTGACTCTGAATGGATAAAAGAACCAAGGATTTAATGAATACCTTCGCAAAGCAATGAATACCCTTGGAAAGCAATGTACACCTTTGCATAGCACAGCTATGCCAGGCTCTTTGGGGCCGTGTGACAGAAGTGTCTGTGTAAGTCACTATATCCCTCACATCACAGGGGAAATAGAGATTGAAAGAATAGGGGGCGGAAGAAGTATTTTATTAGGTTTTCCACATGAGGGGCGCTTGGATCCGCGTACACTGCCGCTGTCTCAATGTTTTCTCCAGTCCCCGTCTACAGAACAGTTGTTTGGTTTGAAAAAGCTTTGTGTTTATTTCAGCTCTGATGGCATTATAATTAAGGCTCCTAATTTTCCATTTAAATAGATAAATGCACATAAATACAGACGCAAACACATTGTTTTTCCTGTCTCTATTTATTTGACAAAGTGGTAAATAACAGATGTGGGCCCAGTAGTGCTCCCACACTTTAGGAAATGTATTGGCAACACAACTGATGGGGGTGAGTGGGCATGAGCACAGGCCACCAAACCTAACAAGCAAATTCCTGATGGGGCCCTGGGACCGTCAAGTCTACTGCCTGATGGGGTCCTGGGCACATCACATCTACTGCCCTATGGGGGCCTGGGCACATCAAATCTACTGCCCTATGGGGGCCTGGGCACATCAAATCTACTGCCTGATGGGGGCTTGGGCATATCAAGTCTACTGCTGATGGGGGCTTGGGCATATAAAATCTAATAATCAATAGGGTCATGGGCATATCCAATCTACTGCCTGATGGGGGCTTGGGCACATCCAATCTACTAATCAGTGGGGTCAAGGGCACATTCAATCTATTGCCTGATGGGGGCATGGGAACGTCAAATCTACTGCCTAATGGGAGCATTGGCACATCCAATCTACTGCTTGATGAGGGCATGGGCACATCCAATCTACTGCCTGATGGGGCCATGGGCACATCCAAACTACTGCCTGATGGGGGCATTGGCACATCCAATCTACTGCCTGATGAGGCCATGGGCACATCAAATCTACTGCCTGATGGGGGCTTGGGCACAACCAATCTACTGCCTGATAGGCGCTTGGGCATATCAAATCTAATAATCAACAGGGTCATGGGCATATCCAATCTACTGCTTGATGAGAGCATGGATACATCGACTCTACTGCTTGATGGGGCCATGGGCACATCCAAACTTCTCCCTGATGGGGTCCTGGGCACATCACATCTACTGCCCTATGGGGGCCTGGGCACATCAAATCTACTGCCCTATGGGGGCCTGGGCACATCAAATCTACTGCCTGATGGGGGCTTGGGCATATCAAGTCTACTGCTGATGGGGGCTTGGGCATAAACAATCTAATAATCAATAGGGTCATGGGCATATCCAATCTACTGCCTGATGGGGGCTTGGGCACATCCAATCTACTAATCAGTGGGGTCAAGGGCACATTCAATCTATTGCCTGATGGGGGCATGGGAACGTCAAATCTACTGCCTAATGGGAGCATTGGCACATCCAATCTACTGCTTGATGAGGGCATGGGCACATCCAATCTACTGCCTGATGGGGCCATGGGCACATCCAAACTACTGCCTGATGGGGGCATTGGCACATCCAATCTACTGCCTGATGAGGCCATGGGCACATCAAATCTACTGCCTGATGGGGGCTTGGGCACAACCAATCTACTGCCTGATAGGGGCTTGGGCATATCAAATCTAATAATCAACAGGGTCATGGGCATATCCAATCTACTGCTTGATGAGAGCATGGATACATCGACTCTACTGCTTGATGGGGCCATGGGCACATCCAAACTTCTCCCTGATGGGGCCATGGGCACATTCAATCTACTGCCCGATGGGGGCCTGGGCACATCAAATCTACTGACCGATGGGATCATGGGCACAGCGAATCTACTGCCTGATGGGGGAAAGGGCATGTACTTTCTCCTGCCTGTTGGAGACCAAGTGCACATCCAATCTACTACCCAACAGGGGCATGGGCACCTCAAATCTACTGTATGATGGGGGCATGGGACCCTCCAATCTACCGCCTGATGGGGGCCTGGGCACATCAAATCTACTGCCCGATGAGGGCACAGACACATTCAATCTACTGCCTGATGGGGTCAAGGGAACATAACATTTACTGCATGAAAGGGGCCATGGGCATATCCAGTCTACTTCCTGTGGGGGCATGAGCACATCAGATCTACTGCCTGTTGGGGCACCATTGGCACCTCAAATCTGCTATCTGAAGTGGTCATGGGCACATCAAATCTATTACTTGATGGGGGTATGAGCACATCCAATCTATTGCATGATGGGACTGTTAAACGGGATATCATGTTGTGCCTCCTTTATTTGTATATATTGGCCTAAACCCAGTCGCTCTGCGAAGAAAACCGCGTTGCAAAGTTCCGATTCTAGATCGACTTCGCCGCCATTTTAGGTCCATCCACCATTTTGATTTCTATTCTAAAGTGATTCTGTGTTCTAAAATGGTGGACAGTGTTTCCCGCTTGTACTGAGCCGTCCTGAACCTTGTACGTGAGTTAATGTATAAACTGTCTGTTGGCCGAATGTTTGGGTCGAGTAAAGAGACCTTGTCCCATGCCTGACTTGTAGACAGAGGATTGTCTGCGCCAACAAGCCCGATCCGCGGACATACATCGACTACAATGTTATACAAATACTGAACGTGGACACTAGCTGAACTGCATTGCATAGGACATGTGTTAAGGTTTATTGTTAAATTCGAGAACACACTGTTGCCATTGTAACTTTTTTATATGTAAACTGAGGATGATCCATGAGCATATTGTCGGATAAGCTAAAAGTGAACTCGGCACAAACTCTAGACAATGGATTATTAACCTGTAGAGGGGCTGGACATTATGATTGGAAATGTATAAAATGTACAACTGTTTAGACGTCCAGTACCTCTCACTTCTCACACCGAAATGGCTGGTATTCGCTGTGATGTACTGAGGGCCAGATAGCTATCTGTATCTGATACTTTGTTTCTTTGTAAACTGTACAGTTTTAGAATAAAGATCTGTGAATCTTTATAAGCCCGTGTTTGGTGCATTTCCTTTTGGGGTACTCAGCCTCGATATTTCCTTTTGCTTTTACTTGACCATGGGCTTTCAAATCTACTGCCTGAGGGGTACCCTGGCAAATCAAATCTACTGCCTGATGGGGGCCTGGGTGCATCAAATCTACTACCTGATCGGGGCATTGGCACATACAACCTACTGCTTAAGGTGGGCATGGGCACATCCAATCTACTGCCTGATGGGACCATGGGCATATCAAATCTGCTGCCTTATGGGACCATGGGCACATCAAATCTACTGCCTGATGGGGGCCTGGGCGCATCAAATCTACTGCCTGATGGGGGCCTGGGCGCATCAAATCTACTGCCTGATTGGTATTTGGGCACTTCCAATCTACTACCTGATGTGGGGATTGATACAAGCAAACCAATGTATCACGAGAAAACACCTGATCATCAGCACACAGTCTGCCTGATTGAAGCATGGTCACAGGAAGACCCACTGAACACCTGAACAGCAAGAATGATCACCAGCACACTGACCGATCACCTGTCCATCAACTGCATAAAGAGAGCATGGACACAAGACCATCAATTGATCATCAGCACAGCAGCTGCCTGATGGAAGCATGGTCACAGGCACACCAACTGAACAACAGATCACCAACTGCCTGAGGCAAGCATGTTTCACAGGACTACGACCTGATCAATAGCACAGCAGCTTCCTGATGAAGTAGTATCAGCAGCACACTGACTGATCACCTGAACACCGACTGCCTGATGGGGGTATGGTCACACGAAGGTTGAGTGGGCCCAGAAGTTCACTGGTATGTCAGAGGTACTGGAATCACTCCACGCCCAACTCAATGACGAAGTAGACAAAGTGCAAGGCAAAGTTCAGCTTTAGTATAATCCAAATAAAGTGGGGACAGCAGACAAGCATCCAGGTCTTGAGTCTCTCCCCGAATTCATACAAAACAACACTTTAAGTACCTCAGACGCATCACATCTCGTGGATGGACTGCAGAGATTAATTGAGGTATACTGTCCGATAGCATACTGGACAGTTGGTCTGAGGTACACTGCAGATATGAACTAAGGTGCACTGCAGTGAGGAGGTATGGACTGTAGAGAGGAATTGAGGTATACTGCAGAGCTGTCCCATAGCACACTGCACAGTTGGGCTGTGGTACACTGCAGAGATTAATTAAGGTGCACCGCACAGCTGTCTTGAAGTACACAGCAGAGATGTATTTGTGCAAGCTGCATAGATATCGCGAGGTACGACTGTACCTAAGTGCACTCCAGAGTAGTTCTGACGTGTACTGCAGACATGTCCTGAGGTGTACTGCAAGGTTGTATTGATGCACGCCAAAGATATGCACTGCGAAGCTCTACCAACATACACTCCAAAGGTACACAGGAGTGCTCTGCAGTCCTCTGAAAAGTTCTGTTGATCTGTACCGTGGCATACTCCAGAGCTGTGGCCTGGGCGTTTCTAGGGTGTGACTGTGGGGTGTGGGGGATTAGGAGGGGCTAAAGCCCCTGGTCCTTTGGTTGTAGCACCGGATAGAAGCTCAGGGGCTACAATCAGAAGTCTAGCTAACCCCCGACAGTCCCCACATTAGCGTAGCCCCGGATCTTTTCCACACCTAGCACTCCAGAGCCAAATTGACGTGCTCTGCAGAGCTACAATAAGGTACACTGCACAACTGTGCTACAACGTTCTAGAGCTGCATCAATGTATACGCAAGCGCTGCATTGCGCAGCACTGCAGTGCACTGGATAGATGTATCAAGATGCACTAGACAGATGTATGGAGGTGCACTGCACAGCTGCACTGAAATTCAAAATCTTGCAGAGGGACTGCACCCACCGTACAACGGTCATTAGTCTTTTCTTGGCAAGACTTTAATATTTGAAAAAATACGCTGACAAACAGCTGCAATTATTCTCAGTCTAATCAGCATATGCTAATGAGTCGGTGCACTGGAGCATAGGAAGACCTCTGCGTCGAGCAATAAGACAGAATCCAAGTGGCACCTCTGTAAAGCACCGTGCAGGCGCCGCCTCAGCACCCACAGCACCAAGAACAACCAGCTCGACACTTACAGAATACTCGACGTGGGCGGCCCAGGCTTGCCGCCATCTTTTATATAATGAGTGCGCGACAAGACACAGCACGATTCTTCTTCATATGTCCATCAAGCCGTGTATGTGCCACATGCAAAGATTGCTAAATATTGTTGACTCTCAGCTGCATGGCCCCTGGCACCAAGCGCTCAAGATGGCGGCTCTCGGCTGTGGCGATTTCTTCTTTGATTTTCCTGGAGTGTTTTTGAACCTGCAAGAACGCACTACGCCCTTTGTTACATGGTGCAGCTATGCACCCTCAAGCTGTGTATGCTACACAAGACAGCAGCCATCTTACCTCCAGCCCCCAAATCCCCCTCCTCACCTCCTCACCCCATCACCCATGGCTCATTACCTCCAAGTTCCTTAAACTCTATCAGTTCATTAGGGCCACTGCCCCGCAGTCAGGCTTAACATTCCCAACATAAGGAATGTCCAGCCAGACCACACCCGCCACTCAACCAAATCTCTGCTCTCTGCCTTAGTGCTCTGCAGAATGCACTACTGCGTGAGCCTGCTCTTTCGCCTGTCCCTACACTCTACTAAGAAAACCTTTCAACGTTTCCACATTCACCCTCTACAACCCACCCTGATCCTCCCCACCTCAACACGCCATTACCATGCTGGGTGGCGCCATGCAAAACACCTCTGCATTTAAGCTTCTACTCCTGATTTTTAAATATATCCATAGTCTTGGACCCCATTACCTCGATGACTGCATCTCTCTGTCTCTCTGTTCGCTGCGATCCTCATCTCTCAACAACCTATTTCTACCGCACCCTCAGTTGGAGCTCCTACCGCTTCCTGTATTTTTGAATACATGCTCCCTCCATTGGAATACTCAACACGGCCCTCAAAGCCACTCCATCGGGGGAACTACTGAAGACCAGTGAAGACCAGCCTCAAGCGCCACTTGCTAACGAGTGAAGGGGCTTCTCCAACAACCACTCTATCCCTCCTCATCTGACTGCTCTGCCTGCTCTTCTGGGTGATAACCATTGCGTTTCCCGGTACTTGCAGCTAAATATTGGAATGCACTTCCTATGTCAATCAGGGAAGACACCATCTTCTGGTCATTCCGAGCTAAGGTAAAGGAACTACTCACAAAGCAGCAACAGTCCATGTAATGCCATTTAACTAGCCCGTCTCCCCAGTCACCATTGTACGCGGAATCATCCGTCTGCCCCTAGGCATAACACTTGACCGCATGTATCATTGTACCCAATGTACACCCCACTATCCGGACAGTGTCAAGCCTCCTGTCCACTCGTATCACTGCTTTTCATTCTATGCTTATTGTACAGACCTCCTGTAACCCAGTCCAGTACCTTTGTTTGTTCAGTTTCACTTCTATTCTGTACCCTGTATGTGTAACCTTCTGTAACCATTGTTGCCTCTAAGAAAAGCGCCCAGTTACCTGAGGGTCGGGCCGCGCTATACAAATAAACACACTAACAAATAAACAAGATGGCACACATGTAATGCGTACCCAGGCAAATACTGGCTCTTCGCCCTAAAGGTCCATCTAATTTAGGTTGTGTCCACAAGTCATTGTCCCAGGTGCATGTTTCATTATGGTACCCCACCACCACCTGGCTTACTTCATCCATAAGAGCAGTGTACCTGGTAATGGCTGCCTACCTAGGGTGTGGTTCTGTCTTCTTTATTCCATGCACTGTATGTCACTTTTGTTAGAAATGCTATCCTTGGTACTAAATAAATGCAAAAGAAAGACATTGCACCTCAAGTGCTAAGGTCCTCAAACTATCAAAGTGGGTCCCTAAGCTGGTCATGCAACTCAAGCTTTGTATGCAAGTCTTCAAGCTCTAGACATGCAGATCTGCAAGCTCTACATGCATGCCCATAATCCATGTAAGTGGGCCATCAAGCTGTATATGCAGATCCTCAAACTCTATAGGCAGGTCCTCAAGCTGTTTATGAGGGTCCTCAAGCTGTGGGTGTGGGTCACAAGCTGCGTACGCAGGTCCTTAACCTGTAAATGTGGATTATCAAGCTGTGCATGGGGGTCCTCGAGCTGCTTATGTAGGTCCTCAAGCTGTGTATGCGGTTGTATACGAATTGTTCGTATTACAACTGTTCAAATGACAATTGACCTTTTCACAATTGACCGAATTGTGAAGGTCAATTGTAACATATATGCGGGGGAAAACCCCCGCAACCCCCCACCCAACCCAAACCCGCCCAAAACCCCATATATATATATATATATATATATATATATATATTACTAAAGCGATAGCCCCTATGGGGGCTCAAATGGGAATGGGGAATGGTTTTCTGAATGGGGACTTACCGGGTCCTCCAAGGTTGGAATGACCCGGTAAGTCCCCATTCAGAGACACCGGACCCGGGTTTGGAGGCAGGCATGGTGCTAACAGCACCATGGCTGCCTCCAAACTCGGAATGACCCTCACTGTCTTTAGCGCCCCCTCTGTTGTTTTCTCCTCTCCCACCCCCACCCATGCGTCCACCCGATTCTTGGATCTTGGGATTAGATTCTGCACTTTATCGTAGGCTGACGAGGCAGTAGTATCCGCTCTTCCTCCGGGCGGCCTGCGACAGAGATTCCTGCACGTTCATTCATATTTTAACAGCCATGGATTGAAACTAAATCTGACAAAAAACACAGATTATGATCTTTGGAAATGGAGGGCGAAGGGGTCATTGGTTTATTAATAATGAAAATATAGAGATTGTTAGTGCTGACGGACACTTAGGGCTGAAGTTTGCGAACAACGGTAGTTGGGGCGTACACTTAAAAAAGGTTGCCATGCAGGCTGTGCTGAGCTATGAGGGGTCACTTCCCCTCTATCATCGATGGGGGGGGCAAGATTAGTGCTAGAGGGGAGAACCCAGATGTCAGCCTTATATGGATGTGAGATCTGGGGCTGTTCTCCCGGTGCAGCATTGAGGGTTCGGCAGAATACATTCTTGAGGAAAGTGGCGGGGTTTTCGTCTAGTTCCCCCAGTGATGCTCTGAGCCTCCACTTAGGCATCCGTAGCATGACCTCACGCGCACAGAAGAAGGTTCCTGGAATTATTCTTGAAGATCCAGCTAGATCCCTCCATAAACAGAAATCTAGACAGCGCCCTCATGGAGCTGGTGTCTTCCCCGCTCAGCAAACGCTTTGCTGGTGTTCAGGTGGGATTGACCTGATGGAGAGGTGGTGTTCTGGGGAGGTCATTGTTTTTAGCAATATGCCTATATTGCAACCGCAAGGCCCTTCTTAAAAAAAGAGCAGAAGTAGAATGGGGTAGGATTCTTGCCTAGAATAAAAAACCAACAGCCATTACAGCTGTACAGTAAAGCATGTGAAGGCTTAGGGCTAATGTATTTTAAGTCCCCGGAGTATAGAAGAATAGCACTGAGAATAAGATTAAATGGGCACCCCCTGTAAACCCAAATGAGTTGGTTGGGCTCTGATAAACCGTGTTTCTGCCAAAGAAAGAGGATATGGGGCCTTTTTTTTTTTTCTTGTTGGTTCATTTTTCACAGATTTTAAAAGGAGATGGCTTAGGCCTCATTTAAAAAGAAATTAATATTAGGTCATATAGGGAGGCAATGGGCCTCACTCCAAGTTTGCTGATACAGTAACAACGGTACAGGTAAGCTTGCCGGTACCGTTGTTACTGTAACGGCAAACTACGAGTTCTGCTCGCGGGTGCTTTTTACCCGCCAGGACTGACCTGGCGGGTGGACCGGCACCCGCAAGCAGACTATGCCGGATTCACCAGCACCATTCTGAATGGTGCCGGTGCATCCAGAATCCCCATTCCCATTGAGCCCTATGGGGCTCGAATGGGAATTTGGAGCATTTTTTACCGGCCCCTGGGAATGGGAAATTACCAGGTCCAACAAGGCCATAATGACCCGGTAATTGCCCATTCCTGGGTGCCGGAAAAAAAATTATACCGGCAGCCCCGGTGCCTGTCTTACCGGCACAGCTAATGCCGGTATCGTAATGAGGTCCAATGTTCCTGTTTATAAATCATAGCAACAAAGATTTCATGTATGATGTTGGGCTCTAGCAACTTGAAGTATATCTTGTGCTATTTATTTATTTATTTTTTGCATTTATTTACAGCGTGCATAACCCATAGGTATCTAGGCGCTAGTTTCATTTATAACGCGCTTGTTTTTTTTTTTCTGGGATTCGAACTCTGTGTTTTCAAAGCGTTGTTTTGCTTCCAAGACCCGCACGTTGCCACAGAGCTATCCTCCAATCTAGATGGAATTACCAATAAAGATCTCAGACCAAATGACTGGACAGACTCAAAGAATATGGCAAAGTACTACTTTATTCTCAATTTAATAAAGCAGGGTCTACTGGCAGACATCGGACTGATGCTTGCACACTCACACACAAACTTGATTACACAGCGGTCTTATACCCCAATATGCGTCATCTATGACATCAGACTACGTAGCAAACTGTAAAACCTATTAGCAGGAGGGATTGGTTAGGGGAACATATCTACTTATAGAATACATAGGGGTTAGTACACCATTTGTTGTCTGTGTTATGTGAGGCATGCCTTGAGCTACCTCTAAATACATATAATACTAATTATAGCAAACAAAATGGCGGTGGATTGGTCATTGTATAGCAGGTTGCCCCATAGATCCACTGATTGGTTGGCTTTCTCACCCAACCTTGGACTTTTGGCTCGACTAGCAGTACGTACGTGAAACGAAACCCAGGTGCTTGAATCACGTCAGATTACTCCCCACTTTCCCAATTGGTCCATCATCTCTCATCAGTCCAGCCATGAGCCAAAGTTTCCCATCTGTAGTTGACTTTCCAGCCTGCTCTCTGTTCTGGGACATTCAAGGGATTGTAAGCACATCACTACCTTCACCCAAGGCTTAATGAATAGCCCTTGTTTTTGACTTCCATTGGTTACCGCCGGTGTTGTAATGAGGGCTATTGGCCCTCATTACAACACCGGCGCTAAACCCTGGCGCTATTAGCACCATAGTTGGTGCCGGTGTTGTAACAGGTCCGCCATGGTTCAATGGGGAATTACCACCCCATTCCAAGGTTGGCGGGGCGGTAATTCCCCATTGAACCATGGCCCTTCCCCATTCCGATTTTCGCCCCATAGGGCTCTATGGGAATGGGGAAGGCGCTAAGTCCGGTACCGCAAATTGCGGTACCGTACTTAGCACCGAGGTCCCTTTGCGGGTCCCTACTTTAACGGCTGGTGTAGACCAGCCGTTAAGGTCGGGTCCCGCAAAGGGACCTCGTAATCATGCGCTAATGGGTTAACGGCGCCGCAGCCTTTTACGGCACCGTTAACCCATTAGCGCCAGGGTCGTAATGAGGCCCATTGTCTTTTTTTGTATTCCTGATTACTTTATAATTTCGTACACGTTTCTCTTGTTACTCCTGTTACATCGTCTCTCAAGTATTTTCATATCGTTTCAGTATGGCTTTGTATATTTGCTTTATGACATCACTCTGCCCTCGTCAGATTTCATTCAGTGCTCCATGATGTCCAATGGTGCGTGCTGACATCCTTCCACATGGCATCCTTCCACACTTTCAGTGTAAGGGTACATTTGGTACAACTGCCTGAGTCCATATCGTCTCTCGTACACTCGATGCAGTATAGGAACAACACATGGGGTCCCATACATAGCTATCTTCCTACTGTTCCCATATGACGGTGGTGAGGGTGCGGGAGTTAGGGATAATGCATCCAACTGCTCCTCTACAATGTTTAAAATTTTATTAAATTGGCATTTAGAAGAATATCTAGAGCACTCTAATGTTTTTATCTGGATTGTGATTACGTATGTTTTAATGTTTCAAGATAACAAATGTTGTATATGTTTTATGTTAATGGATATTTTTCGAATACAGTTGCTACCCCAACCCTAGATGTTTGGGTGGTTTGTTATACAGTGCTATTGCCCATTTACAAGTATGCACTTAGGCTTGCTCTTTACCTTTAATGAAGAGACCTTATAAATAAAATATTCCCCCACACTCTTCCATTGCTCCCAAACACTCTATGTTGCACTTTGTTTAGGCGTTTGAGATTGAATCACTCAAGTGAAGAGTCAAGAGTCTTCCCTCTATTTCAAACTTGTGCATTTCAAGGCTCAGGAATTGCACCCATTCCCAAATCCACCATTGGACATCATGGAGCATTTCCCAATAATGAAGAAAGGACTCACTACAATTTGCAGGAAGTTTTTCCATGTCCTGGAACAGTGGACCCAGGTATTCTAGGGCTGCAGGAGCTGTCCAGGCACCATGGTTCATGTCCTGCAAGAGGAATTCCCCCAATTGGTGGGAAAGACATTTCCAGGGCAACTTGCAGCTTCTGCAGATATTCAAGGACCATCATTGTGGCATGCAGTTAGGCCAATGCCCCTATGTAGGAATGTGGGTGGCTCCAGGGCACAATCCCTGTGAACACTGCCCTAATGGCCTGCTTGCTGGGTAAGGGGGCATTTGTCATGCCAGATGCACTGAGCTATATTGTGTGACACATCTCTAAAGATGCTCAGGAGCTGTGCAACCCGTACACAGGAACCCACGGGAAAGACCCTTTCTCCATCGCTCTTGAATTTGGGCCATAAATAAACTGGAGTTGCTATCATTTCTCATGGTGATGAGGTCGATAGGGTATAAGAGATACCTCAAACCCTAAATCTTGGCCCTGCTCCACAGTTGGATGAAATAAGGATGAAAAGGTGGGTGAAAACATGAGCACTGGCGGCAGAGGCAGATCTCACCCTAATACGCCCCTTGACTGACGTCATCCCTCTTGGTTAACATACTGAGAAATTTCATGGCAAAAGATTGAGGGCCTCATTATGAATTTGGTGTCAATTCTGTGATTTCTCTGCATAATTACTGCCAAACATGTTTACCATTAGCGCCAGTGGGTCTGGAAGATTACGAGTGGTGGTAAAGCTGAGTTAATCCTCATTTCTGTAGTACCTAGGACTCAAAGGGGGTTTTTGTGAATTTTCCACGGGTGGCAATTCTGCCGCAGTAAATCTGCGGACTTTTGGAGGTTAAGGGGAGGATTTAACTCCATCGATATTTTGGGGGTAAATCTTCCATTTGCCCTCCTCAGTCGAAGTTGGCCTACGCAGGAAGGTTGTGGTACAGTGGAGGTTATTTCATTACCACCGTTTTACTGCAATTCTTTCGTACACCGCCAAACTTGTAACGTGGGGGGAAGTTCCAAAAGACATTTTATTTTTTAGAACAATGCACATTGTAGCTACATCAGAAGAAAACGTGTAGTGACTTGAACAACAGACAAAGAAACCCTGCAAACAGACTGCTTATGCACCCATAGTTCATTGTCTTAACCATTGCCAGTTGCCAGGGGCATTTGGGCACCCCCCCTGTGCAGAGTGAACTCGGAAGGCCAGCCCAAAAGGTACTGTTTGGACCAGAGGGAATTCAAGGGTTGTGGCCCCACACATTATACACTATTAGTACCCGGTGAGTCGGATGTGACAGCCTCCCAGCCAACCAGGAGGCTCAGAACGGGGCTTTACTACATGATAAAAGCCCAGCTCTGAGCCACCAAGGAGCTAGAGGACGCTATCTTCCCCCACTAGGTTCAAGGTAAGTGGCCCCTGCGCTCCCCTACATGTCCTTCCCTCAACCCCCTTTTCCACATAGATCCCCCACCCCCGACCCACGTACCTGGCACTCCCGAGACCCTGATTGGCACACAGTCATCTTGTTTTGTAGGTTTTTTTTCAAGTTGAGGAATGGCAAACACGCTGTTTCTCAAATTGAAAAAATAAATGATTAGTATCCCTGTACAAGTGCCGGGATACTAATAGCAATAACTCCTTCTTGGCGGGGGCATTACCGGGACAGCTAATGCCCTGGGATATCTAACAGGCCCGGGTCATTACCTGGCCCAGTAATGGCCCAGCCATCAGGGTTTATTGCTTAAATAAGAACGCTGGTAATGGTCTCACTTAAATGTCTGCTCAGGATGTAGGGGCCCCTTTTTTATTATTAATATTAAGGCATTCTTATAACGCACCGCACGTCCATAGGCTTCGGACACACAGAACACAATACACACACTTACTTTAAAGAGAAAGATTGGACTATAATAAAACACCAGCAGACTAAGACATTGGAAGCCAAAAGGAAAGCTCACATGCACGGATGGCTGCTGTGTGGGCTAGCTATCTAGTAGGGCTGCTGGCCCAGGATGCTACCTAACTAGAGAGGTCACTGGCTGTGGGAGCTCATTAGGCAGAATAGCTACTAGCTGTGGGAGCTAGAGGAGCCCCGGCTGTGGGAGCTAGAGCAGCCTTGGCTGTGGGAGCTAGAGGAGTCACGACTGGGTAGCCAATTATCCAGAGCAGTCTCGGCTGTGGGAGCCAGTTATTTATCAAGAGGAGACACTGGCTGTGTGAACTAATTATCCAGAGGAGTCATTGGCTGTGGGAGCTTGTTATTGAGAGCAGAGTCTGGCTTTGGGAGCTTGTTATCGAGAGGAGAGACTGGCTGTGGGAGCTTGTTATCGAGAAGAGAGGCTGGCTGTGAGAACTAATTATCCAGAGGATTCACGGGCTGTGGGAGCTTGTTCTCGAGAGGAGACACTGGCTTTGGGAACTAGTTCTCCAGAAGAGTCACAGGCTGTGGGAGCGTGTTCTCCAGAAGAGTCACTGACTGTGGGTGCTTGTTATCTAGAGGAGACACTGACTGTGGGTCTCCATTTGCCAAACCATTGAGTTGTCCTTATTGATTGGTGATGGAGTAATACATCTGCACCCCCATCCATCGCAAGCTGCAGCTATCTCATCTTAAATACTTCGGAGACAACCCGACTCTATGGGCTGGCCGGGTGTCTCCCTAGTACACTTGGTAGCAAGATCGGATGGTTTATCGACTATCGATTATTGATTAAAGCAAGATGCCTATTGACCGTCAATATAAAGTAGCTCTAGGTCTTCGGCAATATCACGAGTCCTTTGCCATTCGGCTGAGTAGACCGTGAAACTCCCCGTAGTCAGTGGTAGATTAAGAAGAGACTGCAGTCAGGGCCTGAAGGGACCCGTGTTCCCCACACCTCCCTTCCCATTCCTACTGGCAGCTGAGCGGCTGAAAAGCTGAAGAAGGCGGTAACAAAGGCAGTGATCCCAAGGGTCCAGAGAGGAACAATGCGAACAATGAGTGAAACAAAAAATGTTATGTTTTGGCAAATGATGCATGCCTTAGAACAAGTAAAGGGAAAAGGTAACAGAGGGAGGAGCGAAAACAAAAATAGTCAGAAGTAGAAAAGACTGTATATATATATATAAGGGATAATGACTCTAGAATAATTAAATAAATAAAAGGGTTACCGGGGAGGATGCCTGAGAATAGAGACGCTACCCGGGCAGACACCCGAGAAGTGAAAGGATTCACCTTATTCCTAAGCTAATATAGCGGTTAGAAGAAACGTGTACCCAGAGTTAGACTACCACAACGTTTAAAGATGTCGTGAAAGGGGTACGTTTACACTCCATGAAGGGGTAATGATTAGAGGCAGAGATATTTATATTCAGCTGGTATCCATCTAGTCTGTCAGGCGTCTGTCTTACATGTTTTGTTGTGATGTCATATGTAAAATATTTTTCTTAAGAGAACTGATTTAAAATGTGTGGGATTTAATAGGTGAGATAAAAACGCACACGAATTGATGTTTTTTTTGTAGATTAGAAGAGATACAATTTAGTGAAAAATTTGGATTGGAGCTTGCGATATTTGGTGCTCGCTCATATTGTTGGAACTGTTTAAACCACACAAAAGCATTGCCAAGTGCTATATAAGAGGAAAGTGAACAGATTTAAGTATGGAGGACATGACTCCATTAACACACTTATGCAAGCAGTTGCCAAAACACGCACCCAATCTAAAGAAATATAGTACCGAGTGGGTTAAAGGTACCACCCACAAGATGTTTATGCCATGGCCACAAAATGGGTCTTTATCTAAAGCCGTTTTACAATATATGATGACATATTTGCATGTCACATATACAGGCAAGAAGTTAGAAAAACGCCTTGCTGTCCTCGAATTGTGGAAAATGTATGAACAGGTGAAGGAGGAAGAGCCGCCGACAGATTGGATACTTAATGTATGCAACGAGGCGGGGTGAGACGCCTATCGCGCCACCTGCCCCACATGAAATGAAAGTTGAAGAAAGTAAGGATGAGGGATTATACCCGCTGGTTGAACTTAAAGCAGCTACGGGGTACAGCAACCCCACATATGAGTCACCTACACATTGTAGTGACGAAAATCAAGGGAGAGATAAGGACAAAGATATTACCTCCGTATTCCCAAGAGACAAGGGGAGATGTCATGACGAAAGAAGAGATCAGGCAGAGACAAGTGCATCTCTCGACAAGGAGAGAGAAGGGAAGAGATGGAAGGGAAGTGAAGGAAGAACTGATGAGATGGCATTCGCAAAGAACGAATGGATGGGAGGACAAATTTTACTAAAACTCGATGGGAAAGGCATTGATGAAGCAAAACAAAAGGTGAGGTTAGATGAGACACAGAGGAAGGGGAAAGAGAAGGAGTTGAGAGACAAAAGGATAAGAAGGAAAGACAGACAAAGGCGAGAACAGCTATATCGCAAAGAGCAAGAAAGACAGCTCGATCGCAGCCCAAGAGCAGCCAATTATCAAGACAGACAGAAACAGCAAAGGTTACAGGAAGAGCAAAGAATACGTGAGAAAATAATAAGAAGACAAAGAGATGAGGAAATTCGAAGGGCAGACGAATGTAGAAATGAAAAGACAAAGGAAGAAGATAGGGTCAGAGAAGAGACGATGAAACACAAAGAATTCGATGACGATATCGAATGTAAGCGGAGACAGAGAGCACGTGATCCTGAATATCTGGAGAGAGAGGTTAAAAAACCTGATCCGGTTGTAGACTGGGAAGACATCGAAGAATTCTTTCCTGCATACGATTCAGTACCAGGCACAACTAGGGCAAATATTGACGATTACTTCGACACCAGAAGCATTGGAGAAACGATCGATAAAATATATGAAAAAATGGGTCTAGAACAAATACCCCAAGGAGAGCGGAAATACGAGCGCCTGGAGAGCACACAGCTGTATCACACTGAGGATGTCACCCGAAGTAGTGGGACTAGGAAATTATCCCTGGATAGATTAGAAATAAGTAGGAACAAAGAGGATACAAGAGGTTGCGTGAATTGGGGACAATGTCTGACTCCGAAAGGGAGGAGCGCGAGGAAAATGAGGAAGAAGGAAGGAGCGAAAGACGGCTCCCAAGGAGCGCAAGGAAAATGAGGAAGAAGGAAGTAGCAAAAGACGGCTCCCAAGGGAAAAAAGGAATAAGATGGTCAGATACTAGCGAAACTGCACCGAGAGCATCAGAGTCCGCCACGTAGCCTGACCGCTATGAAGAAGTATCTCACGGTCAGAGGGGGGTGTCTTCGCCTCCCTATGTGGATAGACTGAGGGCATTACCAGGTAGATGGCGATGCAGGAATATTACCCCTGCAATAGACAGGAGAACAATGAGAGAAGAAGGAGAGGGCTACGCATTACAATTTCCATTACTAGAAAGGGGGGAGTAAGACCACAATATATTCCATGGCCACATATGGATCGAGAAAACTTGAAAAACAAGCTTCCAATGCTGACATCGGGAGCCGGAAAGTGGATACACCAGTTAGAAAAAATGACAGGAGGAAATACATTAGCCATAGGAGACATTAAGGGTCTCCTAATCGGCATGCTTGGTGAGAGAGCAGACGATGTGTGGGCACGAGCAGGCTACCCTGGTGTAACCACAATTAATACCTCGCATGATGGAGCTCCATTTAACAATTGTAGAGCCACAGTATGGAAAGTGCTACGAGTGCTGTATCCAGATACTTCCGATATCGGAGCTATAATAACTAGAAAAATGAAGGATTCTGAGGATCTGTTAATTTATATACAGAATTTCCAAGACACATAGGTACTCGAGACTCATGAATCGTGGACGAAATCTATACCTGTGTTTTACCGCATACTGTGCCAAAGGCTGCCAGAACAGGTGTAGAAACAACTCAAGAAATGGGTAGGAGTTGTGGCTACACCTTGGGCTGAAATACAGTAGACCATTGCACATTATTGTAGACTGTTGCAGGAAAAGAATTGCAAAAAGGAAGCAACTTGAAAAGGTGAGGAAGCGAAATTGGTGCAAAAGAAACTGTCAAGGTATGCTCTTGAACGAGCCATGATAACTAGTACAGCTGAATCAAGCATGCAGCAGGTGGCTAGTCCACAGCAGAATAATCAGGGCAATGCTGGATTTTATCCAAGAGGAAGAGGATTTAGGGGAAGAGGATGGCAGAACAATCAGGGAGGTTTCCAAAATTATCAAGGAGGCTTTCAAAACATGCAAAATGGTAACCCGGATATGTTAAATGGACAAATGATCCGATCACCGCCAGTATGTTGGCTTTGTGGAATGACAGGGCATTTGGCGTGCACATGCAGAAACCAAGGCATGATGCAGAACGGCCAAGGAACAGGAGCAGGCATGGCAAACCCACATGCAGTTTTACAACAGGGTGTTGCACAGAATCACACGGTGCAACAACAAGCGCCAGGAGCGCAACAAGGAGTGCAACCTCAGAGCATGGGTAATTTTCCACAAGGACAATTCCCAACAGGCACCATTGCAAGTGTCGCAGACAATGAGCACATGGCAGACTCCGAAACCTGGAAGGGGAAGCAACAATGGGAATGGGGGAAATCCACAAGTGCACAGTGGGCCAAATTTGTACAAGAACTAGGACAGCTCACTGGGAACCCTGATGTGCTCTATCCTATCAGTGACACCAGACCCTCACAGGGAACCTAGGGTGGATGTTGTTATAAGGGGTAAAGATTATTCCTTCCTAGTTGACATGGATGCAACACGCTCGTGCATACGCGAAGGCAAATTTTGCTTGTCCGGCGAGGCCATAGATAATCAGAGTTTTACAGGAGCTACCAGTAGAGTTCCCTTTACAAATGCACTTCCAGTCTCTATAGGAGAATGTGAAATGAATGTCCCCCACTATATTCACGTTAAACACCAGTAAACATTTTGGGTCGAGACTTAATGACAAAGTTAAACATGACAATCTCATTCACGGAGGAGTGCATAGTCTGTTCCACTCCAGGAATGCACTACTCAAATGTGTGCGAGATGATTAGAGCATACTCAGGACACACAGCCATGAGGGCTATACCATTAGAGCCAGAAATATTTGCATATGACATGCGTGTGCTTATGGCTGGATTGCCCGGCCTTACAGACAAAGGGCCTGATCACGACTTTGGTGGTAATGCCGGCGTTATTACTGCCGGCAGTATTAGCCCTACCGCCGAACTCCCCAGTGCTAATAGCGCCGGATCACGAGTTTGGCAGTAATGTAATTCCCCATTCCCCATTGAGCCCATTTGGGAATGCCCCATTCCCCATTGGGCTCAATGGGGTGAACTCACGCTCTTACTGCCTGCGGATTTCCCGCCGGTGGTAATAGCGCACATTTTTGGCGGATTTCCCCCAGCCAAGAGCTGGGGCGAAATTCACCGACGTCCTGATTTGGCGGATCCTTAAATCCGGCGGTAATAGCGCGACCGCCGGATTTAAGGGTTACTGCCAAAGTCGTGATGAGGCCCAAAATCATGAGAACCCCTGATGAGTTCCTATTTAGACCAAGAATACTGATGCATGAGGAGAAGGGACAAGTATTTCCCTTGACGATACACACAGCCAGTGCGAGGGAAAGTGACCTTGATTGACGGTTACGATGACGAGGGCAGACAATGCTGCGCAATAATCGCCATCGAAGAAGGATATCGAGTGACTGATGTCACAGATGACGATCCATTTAAAGAGCCAACAGATATAGGCGAGACAATGATAGAAGTGAGTCTCACCTTTTTGGTAAAGATGATCAAGAGAGAGGTACCTCAGAGAATGATGCTGGCATTAAACCGTCCTGAATATTTTGATGACGACATGGCCAGGTGCCTGTCCCAGTATGGACTACAGGACCCTACGACGTAGGCCCTTGAAGGGGGTGGGAGAAGTGAAAATTAAACTAAAACCAGGAGCAATTCTACCCAAGGCACGACAAAATTCAATGTCCAGAGAGGCAGGTGGAGGGATTTTGAAGACAATTTCTTCCATGATGGACCAGGGCATCTTAGTGATGTCAGGGTCACCATGTAATACGTCAGTGTACCCTGTGAAAAAAGTAAAGGGGGGTCTTGGAGGCTAGTGCAAGACAAACGACATTGTTGAGGCCGAGTTTCATCTAGTCCCTAACCTGTCTACAATCCTATGTAATATACCCGTTAAGGCGAAATATTTCACGGTGATTGACTTGAAAAATGCATTTTTCTCAATCCAGTTGCACCGTGACTCACAAGATCTGACGTCATTCACGTTCAGACAAATGCATCTGAAAAGCACGAGGCTGCCACAGGGGTACTGTGAGTCCCCTTCTATTTTCAACAGAGTCCTGCAGATGGATTTTAGCAATATTGCACTAGAAAGTGTCATCTTACAATATGTGAATGACACCTTAATTTGCAGAACCACAGAAGAGCAATGCAGGCACGATTCTGTTCAGCTTTTGACTATATTGACTGAGAAAGGATATAAAGTTGACAAGGAAAAGTTACAATATTGTGAACAAGAAGTGCTGTACATACGCCAGATGATCTCACATGAGGGAAAGAAAGTGACCCCAGAAAAGGCTGAAGCAATACTTAACACGGCCAAGCCATACACGATAAGGCAGATGCAGAGCTTTCTAGGCCTATGCAACTATGTCAGGGCATGGGTCTTCGATTAAAGCTCTTATACTAAACTTTTACTTCAGGCCCGAAAGAAAGCCCAAGTGATGAAAGAAAAGATTGAATGGTCTGAAACAAAGGAGAAAGGGTTTGCTGAACTCAAAAGAGCTTTTTGCACAGCTCCAGTTCTTGGGATTCCCAATTATGCTTAGGAATTTGACCTGTTTTCGAACACAGATGGCAGCGTTATGACAGCAGTACTCACACAGAGAACCACATTGGGGGACAAGCCCCTGGCATACTACAGTGGGAATTTAGACCCAGTAATGAGAGGTCATTTTCCCTGCGAACAAACTTTAGCTGCCGCAGCGTTCGCCATAGAGAAGGCTACACACATTGTGATGGGATGCTCCATGACGTTGTACGTGAAGCACTCAGTATTTGACATTCTTGAGAAACCAAAGGGCACATTGACATCCCAGAGAGCTTCTGCCTATGAAGTGATCATATCAAACCCATCGATTAAAATAGTCTGATGTAAAATAGTAAACCCAGCTATGTTTATAACAGAGCCAGTCACTGAAGGAGAGCGAATCCATGAAAGTGCAAATTATGAAGAATTATATAATGAAATCCCCAGAGTAAAAGAAAATGCCTTGACAGGAGGAGAGATTGTCTGTATTGGGCCTTTCCCCTGGGGCAGGGACGCGTGAGGAAAGAGTAAGACTTCGAAAAAGCCCCAACGCTCCTAGGCTGCCATTTTATGACCTCGCTGTGGGCACCGCTTGTTGCTTTGGATTGTTTTCCTCCTGTGTTGGGCAAGCACCGCGCCTTCCTGGAGAATGCTCCTGATGGAGGTAGCATTTTAGACATTCTTACCCCACATCCCTTGTGATATTTCTCTAATGGTCTTAATTACCTGACTAAGCAGGATGTCAGTCTATGAGCAGTATTTCTCCCGAGTGCACGCTCTTCATGAGCGATGACACACTGTGTGATCTTGCCCATCATTCTGTTACCAATATCCTCAGCCTGATGTTTTCTCGTAACAACTTCTGATACTACGTTGAACTACTGATGCAATATACAGCTACTGCCGTGACATACAACGAATGCCACAATAGTTGCTATGGCAATACCTTCTAAAACCATAAGGTAGAACCACTGACCCTTTTTACAACTACTGACACAATTTAATAACACTGCAACAATGTGCAGCTATTAGCACGGTGCAGCTTCCGTCCCAATCAAATTCTGCAAACACAATGTACAACAATTACACAATGCAGATCTAAAGCCACAATGTATCACTCCAGCCACAACACAGGAAAGGGTTTTAGGCTCCATCCGGCAATGATCAACATTGGTAATGACAGCACTTGTTACTTACGAGCCTGTTGGCCGTTCAGCTGGTGGGGGTGGTGTTAGAAATGGTTATAATCATTATTATTATTATTATGGGTGTTTCTGGGGCTGTTTTTGTCTTTTTCTGCTGCTTGTCACTTATTTTCTTAAGGCTTTCGCTGATGATGTGACATGCTATATTTTATTCTGTCTCGTAATAATCGTTTTACAAATAAGGAGTGCATTACATTAGCTGCACCAGCGGGTTCTGTGGAAAAGACTGTGTATTCTCCCAATCTGGAGCTGAATATTTCACTTTTTAGCAGCCGATGAAATGCAAATAGAGGCCCCTGGGCTGGCAGCACAATCCAAGCCCTGAGTGCAGTGTCATTTCGCCGCGCGCTGAGCTGTCGCTGTCTGCCAGCGCGCGCCAGACAGCGCCACCCTTTAAATCCCGCCATTTAAGTAGGTGGTAATTCTAATTCTAAAGTCGTCTTCATGAAAGGTTTTAAAGGCACCTAAGCTGTTAAAGAGCCACATACTGGGCATTTGCATGGGAGAGGATTTAACGGCAAGCGGTTCTCTGCCAACCTGAGCCAGAATTTAGAATTCTTCCCCTCTTCTGCGCGAGCGCTGAGTGTTAGTGATGGGCAGAGCGAAGACCACAGGGCAACCCTGTAAAATGCGTCTGATTGACACCAGGTCAGATGGCATCCACTGGGTTCTAAAAGTGACATTAACCTCAACACATGTAGCTTTGTATCTCAGGGGCTATCAACAAGTGCTTGTTTTCCAGATCCAGGTCCGAAGGACACAAACATAAGGCTGACGCTGCGGAAGGCCGCAAGTGAAGGCCGCTCCCGCAATTTCAGTCTTATGCCTCCTGCTTCTCCTTGTTCTTTTCGGGGGAGCCCCCATGCAGCACCCTTACCGCTGTGCTGCCTCCCTCCATCTGCCCCCCCACGTGCCTGTACTAGCCCCCACTGCTTCTTCAGTCTGCTCTCAAGGCCATTGAAGCACGGTGTTCTGTGCATCACGCAACATAATGCCATCTTTTGCCGCATCAGGCTTTAGGAGAAGCGGCCTAGAGACAGCAATTGGAAAGTCCACCGGACGTTTCCAAATGATGTTGTGGAGAGGTAGAGGGGTGCCACAGTTTTAAATCATGGATGGCATAAAGCGGACGCTCAAGTGCCTCTATGGCCAAGCCGGTGGGGCACTAAGAACGAAGCGGACACTCGCACCAGCCTTTGTGAAAGGGACAGTGAGGCAGCTGATGACCAACAAAGGAGTACGTTGGTCTAAAAACCTTTGAATCATAAAGGGCTCTGTTATTGGGATGAGGCAGTCGTCAGGGTAAATCTGGAGACTAAGTAGGTCATTTGGTTATTTCACATGCGAGTGAAGCGTGTAGACTAGAAGTGCCAAAGTATTTTCACATTAATACACATGTTCTCTACGTCCCTCTTCTTCATCCAGCACTGACTTATGAGAGTACCAGCCACCCCACACAGGAACCCTTCTTTTATTTCTTTCATTTCATGATCATCATCGTCACAGTACTTACGACCCACTTCTCCCTCCCGTGTGGGTTGGAAATGGTTTCTGCATCTTAGATGGAAGCATAAAGAAACTAATGCATGCTGCGGTAAGGGGAGTATTATACTCTCAGAAATAGGGGAGTGTGTGGGGAATTACATAAATAAAAGATGGGTTCCTGTTGGGAAGGTGCTACCCTTATAAGTAAGTACTGCGTCGAGGAAGAACATGCATAGGAGTAATAAAGATTGCTGGTAAGTAATAGGATCATTAGGGCCCTGTTTCACTGAGATGTGACGTGTTGGTGACTTCCTTTCATCGCTGCTTAATTTGATCATGCAGTTCCCATTTTTGGTACACAGAGTGATGTTGACAATGTGTGGTTTTTAGGTTTTGCACTGTCTGCGGGCATAACTTACACAAAGGAAAGAACTAGAACGTAACCAGGGTTGAGCCATGAGCGCGTGGAGCCATCACCAAGTCTGTGGCAAGCCAATAAGCGATCTGGGACGACTCGGACGAGACCCTTTAAATAATGGCCCGGTTTCATGGACTCAGAAGGCAATGTGCAGGTGTCGACGAAAAAACACAAAATGGAGGAGGCACCCCGATAACCCGAGCGGTGTCCTCCTCCAAAGGCGGCCTCCCCCTCTCCACAGGGGTGGTGGGGGGAAGGCAGGCGCGGCAAACAACGGGAGAAGCCCGCGAAAAGGGAGCGCGGCAAAGGAGCGAAAAGCCCGCGAAGCAGGACAATGGGAAAGGGGCGGAGTTAGCCCCTTAAAAGCAGGCGGGTCCCCACTGCAGAACTCAGTCACCCCTGGCAGTGGGACCCGCTTGCCACCAAGGACTTTGTTTCCTTTGTTTTCGTGTCAGGTGCAGTGCGAGAAGGAATCGAGGGAGAGCGGCGGCGAACCAGCGGCGAAGCTCGAGAGGGAGAAGACGGCTGCGGCGACGCGGGAAGAGATCGGAACACCGGAAGCAGCCAGCGGCAGGCGAGCTGAGTGAGGAAAGCAGAAGAAGTGCATCGAGGCGATCGGTGAGAGGAAGCGGCAAGCAAGGAGCAGCTGGAGCGGCGGGGAGGCCAGACGGGAGAAGTAGGAATCCGAGGGGGAGCGACGAAGGAAGCCGCTGCTAAAAGGTCGGTGTCCCCCCCCCACCAAGAGATCGCGGCCCAGGGGAGGAGCAGCCCAGAAGGATAACTCAGTGGCAACGTGTTATCCTTGGAAACAATCCGTGTTTCGCACCCCTCCCCTCCGACGGAACGTCGCAAGGAGGCAAAGGGCGGCGCGCCCATCGAGGAGTCCACAGCTCGGCGAACGAGCGAGGGAGAAGCAGAGGAAGCCGCGGCCGCGCTCGGGGAAGAGCCCGGCACATTCGGCGGCGAGGCAGTCCGGGGCGCTGCAAAAGCACAGCGAACAAGCGGGCACGCCCACGGCAAAGCACCCCACGTGGCCGGGTAGTGGAGCGGCGCACGGGGTTGCAGGCTAGCGAATTTGCAGGCCATCCTCACAAAGTACCTCGGAGGCAGCAGCGGCAATAATGGACTTGGCGGCATTTCTGGACATGGCGAAGCAGGCAGCAGCCAAACATGGGCCTAGGTGGCTGGAGGTCTTGGCAAATCAACAAGAGGGGGACGGCGCGAGCCCCGGGCCTAGCTCCCCAGTTCTTTTCCCGGACAATGAGGACATTCAGGAGCTAGATGAAGAAGAGCAAGGCGGTGAGGAAGAAGAACCGGCCGGAAAACGGAGGAGGACTCAGACACAGCGGGCCAAGGCGAGCAAGGAACAGGCGGCAAGGAGGCCCAAGGCCGTGGGGCCAAAGAATAAGGGACGGGCACAGGAGGTTGCAGCCAGACCGGCACCTGCACCTGTGGCGCCGCCAAGGGAAACAGGTCCACCCAGCACGCTTGTGACCGTACCGGTGGCGGCAAGGGAAGAGGGGCCAGCATCCCTGGAGGCGGTTAAAGGTATGCTAATGCAATGCATGCAGGCCTGGGGTAACGGGGGTGCGGGGCAGGTGCTAAGCGGAAATGTAAATAATGTAAATGCATTTAATCAATTGAGCGCCAGCACAGTGTTGGGACAACAGCCATTGGGGGTTTGGGGTCCTGGGGGCCTGGGAGCTAGGGGGTTCCAGGGAGGGAACCTGAATGGGTATGGGTCACCAGGGGGGGCGAATCAGTGGGCCGGGGCCTGGGTGAACCCCCCTTTCTCAAGTGGAGGGGCGCAGCAGGGTTTCGGGTCATTGGCCGGGCAAAATGGGAATGCCACAGGTCTGAACAGCCAGGGGCAGGGGCCTCTGGGCGCACAAGCGACGACAGGGAGCGGGCCTAGTCCTTTAGGGGGGCACAGCCTAGCTGCAGCACAAGGGATAGGGCCAATGACGGATGGGACTCAAGCACCAGTAGGGTGGGGTCCAGGCCCTGCGGGGGCAGTAACACCGCAGGGGGGAGAGTCCGGGGCAGGAGCCAGCCCAGCTCCAGCCTGGTGGGGCCAAGGAGGTGCAGGTGTAGGCGCAACCCCGGGGCCCAACGGTACTGGAGGGCTAGGGGGGATGTGGGGCCCCGTAATGACACAATATGGGAGGGCAATGCCGGGTTTTGGTCCAGTAAGGGTGGCAGTGAACTCCCTGTCATGGCACATTCCATTATCGATAAAGGAGAGGGTGTGGAGAAAAGAATTTATTGAGATTCTGGTTTTTGTGGGGATGGAACCTCTGGGTAACGGGTTGAAAGAGCTATCAGAAAAGGAGAAAGAAAAAAGAGACAAGGAGCAACCTAAAACAGAGGCGTCCATTCACAACTGGCTGAAATCATTTAAGGTTTACACATCAGTGATGATTGAAAAATATCCTCAAGACGCGCTATCAATGTTGGCTTATGAACAGTATATCCATGACCTGTATTTGAAGCACGGGGGGGAAGGATGGTTGCAATATGACAGAGCGTTTCGTTTAAAAATGCAAGTATGGCCAGCTTTGTCTTGGGATGAAATGGATGTGGGTGGTTTTTTAGACAAAATGATCCAGCCCGGAGGGGGGGGAGAGAAAGTCCCAGGGGAGAAACCTCAAGTTTGGAAGGGCAGGGGGGGTTACTCCAAACGAGGGAGGGCGTCCTTTCGCGGGCACTCCTCCTGGAACAGTAGAACCAGCTACCAGGGGGAGCAAGCTGAATGCTGGAGGGTCAATTCAGAGGAAGGCTGCCCCTTTGGGAAGACATGCAGATTCAAACACCCCCGAGGGGGGAGGGCCAAGGAGCACACCTCCGCAACCAGTGAAGGGAAGCGCAAGAGCAGCCCCAGACCTAATGAAAAAGTCAAGAGGGATTGATAAGGGTAACAGTATGTCTGGGTCAATGCGGCAATTGTGTAACAATGTCATTAAAGAGAGGCTGCCGACCCCGGTCAATCTGCAAGCAATGACTCCGTGGTTGAATGTGTATCATAACGTCAGAGATGCCAGACTTTTATGGGAAGGTTTCAGATGGGGCTTTAAGATACCATGTTCAGGAGTAGGGAAGGGAAGGGAGGCAGCTAACCTCAGGTCAGCTTTGGCAAGGCCGGAGGTAGTGGCAGCCAAGATCGCCAAAGAAATCAAGTTGGGGAGGGTGGCGGGCCCTTTCACTGAACCCCCACTGAAGGACTTGGTAGTTTCACCGTTGGGGCTGGTACCTAAAAAGGAGGAAGGGCAGTACCGGCTGATTCACCACCTCTCCTTCCCCGAGGGAGACTCAGTCAACGATGGGATCGAAGGGGATCTGTGCAAAGTACAGTATTCCTCCTTTGAGGATGCAGTGGAGGTGATAAGGAAGGCGGGGGAAGGAGCACTCTTGGGGAAGGCAGATATTGAGGCAGCATTCCGGCTACTACCAATCCACAAAGACAGTCAGCGGTTGTTGGGGTTCAAAGTTCAGGACAAATACTATTTTGATAAATGCCTGCCGATGGGGTGTGCCATATCTTGTGCATATTTTGAGACATTTAGCAGCTTTATAGAATTCACGGTCAAGCACGAGTGCAAGGAAGGGGCAGTGGTGCACTACTTAGATGATTTCCTGTTTGTGGGGAAGAAGGGGTCGGATGAGTGTAAGGCTCTCATGCACACATTCCAGAGAGTGACAAAGGAGATGGGGATCCCATTAGCGGGGGACAAGACAGTGGGGCCAGTGACGTGCCTAGCATTCCTGGGAATCGAAATTGATACTTTGAAAGGGGAGTGCAGGCTCCCGCAGGAGAAAGTGCACAAGCTAAAGGCAGTCATCCAAAGTCTAAGGGGGAAGAAGAAGGCTACGCTAAGGGAACTCCAGGTTCTGGCGGGAAACCTTAACTTTGCGGGAAAGGTAATCCCAGTGGGTAGAGTGTTTGCCAGGAAGATTGAACTGAAGACAGTGGGGTTGCAACATGCTAACCAACACGTACGGTTGGGTCCGGAAGTGCAGGAAGACCTCGACATGTGGGATAAGTTTCTGGAGCATTTCAACGGGGTGCGAATATGGAGACAGGGGAGGGAGAAGGATGACAGGTTCAGGCTAGTCACAGATGCATCCGGGGCTCTGGGATTTGGGGCAATCTTGGACACCAAATGGTGCGGCATGGCCTGGCCAGAGGATTGGCATCGGGCAGGGGTCACCAAGGACATCACGCTGTTGGAACTCTTTCCCATTGTAGTCGCATTCAGATTGTGGGGGGAACAACTGAAAGACAGCAGAGTCGTGCTATGGTCTGACAACTTGGCAGTAGTCCAGGTCATTAATCAAGGTACCGCTAGCAACGCCAGGGTGCTAAGGTTGTTGAGAAGGCTCTACAAATGCATGCTGCAACTCAACATTGAAGTGCGAGCGAGGCACATTCAGGGGGTGCAGAACACAGCAGCTGATGCTCTCTCTCGTTTGCAGCTGGAAAAATTCCGGAGGAATTGCCCGGGAGCAGACGAGACGATGGCCACATTCAAGGCGCGATGGTGGGGCATGATTGGGGCGATCTGAGCGCACTGATCCAAACGGCGCTCGCCCCAGGCACCACGAACAGATACAAGGCATGCTGGGAGCGCTATCTGCAATTCAAGCAGGAGGTGTTGGAGGGCAAAAAAGGGGAGCATCCAGTAAGAGCTTTCGTGGGATGGGGTTGGCGAGAAGGAAAGTCCAGGTCATGGATGGCTTACCATCTGGCAGCCATCGCCCATCACTGCAAACTCAAAGGGGTGAGGGATCCCACCAAGGACCACTACATTGTCACGGCCATGAAAGGTTGGGCGAAGCAAGGAGTGCATCAGGGCGACAGTAGGAGGCCCATAGACGTGGCCAAACTACGGAGGATTGTGGCACATTTGCAGGAGATATGTCGGGGTGGGTTCGAGGTGGCCCTGTTTAGAGCAGCTTTTACACTGGCATTTTTTGGGGCGTTCAGAATCAGTGAATTGGTAGCGGAGAACAAAGAGGCAAAAGGGGCCGGGTTTGTGAGGGTAAAAGACGTCCAGGTCACAGGGTCCCAGATGACGGTATGGGTCAGACGTTCTAAAACAGATCAGGGTGGCAAGGGGTGCACAGTTACTCTCCAAGCCATCGGGGGCGACCCAATTTGCCCAGTCAGGGCAATGGCCGAGTTCCTAAATGTGAGGCCGCCTTCAGGCGAAGAGGCACCGCTGCTCATTCACCAGGAAGGGTTGGCGCTAAGCCGCTTTTAATTTAGACGGGTTATGGAAATGGCTCTGGAGGGGATTGGGGAGACAAGAGGTGGCTTTGGGACGCACTCATTCAGGATTGGAGCGGCCACGTCCGCCGCAGTAATGGGGATGAGCGAAGGGGAGATCAAACAGATTGGCAGATGGAAGTCAGGGTGTTTTAAGAGGTATATCAGGCCTGAAAAAATGTAACTTAACGTGCCATCTTCTCTCCCTCCCAGCGGCAGCCCAGAAAGAAAAACAGACGGTCTGGGTGATAGGGCACTCATTCGTGGCAAGGGCAGGGGCGTGCTGGTCGAAAGAACATGAGGAGATGTCGGGGGGCAGGTTTCGAATGGAGTGGCACGGGAATCCAGGCATGAAATGGGCGCAGCTGCAGGGGCAGGTGCATAGGCTTCTGGCGAAGCGGCGGAGGCCAGAGCTGTTGATCATACACCTGGGGGGAAATGATCTGACGAGCTTAGGGAGAGGGGCCCTGATGCGGGCGATGATGGCCTCCTTACAGGAGCTGGCAGGCCATCTGGGGGACACGGAAATCATCTGGTCCGAGTTAATCCCGAGGCAGGTATGGCGGGGGGCGGACAACCATGCAGCCGTCGAGAGGTCCAGGAGGAAACTGAACGGCGCGATGGCCAGATTTTGTAAAGGGAGGGGCTTTGGCCAGATCAGACACGGCCTAATCAATTTAAAATCACCTGAGTATTTCCTAAAGGACGGGGTGCATTTGTCCCCACAAGGGTTGGAGTTGTTTTTTTGGAACATTTGCTCGCATTTGTCAGACTTGTAGGCAAGGGGGCAAGGGGGAGCCACAGCGGGCGGTAACCCGCGGGTGGCGTGGCGGTGTTTGGGCAACCAAACACAAGAGACAGACTCCGGAAGAGCCAGGCGAAAGCGGGAAGGGTCTTCGCCCTTCCCAGACCCAGCGCCCCTTGGGAGCCTAACACGGCGGGGGCGCCTGGGGGCGAACAACAAGGGCTCAGCTTCCCCAAAGATACGGCGCTCTCCCCGCTCAAGATGACCTGCAAGGGCAGGCGAGGCTCAGGCAAAAGGGCTGGGAGAGTTGGGCCTATGAGGACTTGTGGAAAGCAAGGGGGAAGCAGGTTTTCGGACACGGAGCAGTCGCCGCATCTTACAAAGCATCTCCACTAATGTGTGCACTGTGTTTATGACTTGTGGAGAATAAAATCTGCGGCCTTTTTATGCCAAAAAACCAAGCAAGGCTCATGCGACACCTTTTTGGGGGGAGAAAAAAGGGGGGGGAGTGTGAGTTTGCAGAATAAAGGGTCCAGAATGGACAGATGCACGGGTTATGCAGGTGTCGACGAAAAAACACAAAATGGAGGAGGCACCCCGATAACCCGAGCGGTGTCCTCCTCCAAAGGCGGCCTCCCCCTCTCCACAGGGGTGGTGGGGGGAAGGCAGGCGCGGCAAACAACGGGAGAAGCCCGCGAAAAGGGAGCGCGGCAAAGGAGCGAAAAGCCCGCGAAGCAGGACAATGGGAAAGGGGCGGAGTTAGCCCCTTAAAAGCAGGCGGGTCCCCACTGCAGAACTCAGTCACCCCTGGCAGTGGGACCCGCTTGCCACCAAGGACTTTGTTTTCCACCCACCCACCCGGCAAAACGAGAGCAAAACTGGAGGCCTGATCGTCGACGTCGCAGGACGACAGGCGGTGTGGCGGTGTTTGGGCAACCAAACACAAGAGACAGACTCCGGAAGAGCCAGGCGAAAGCGGGAAGGGTCTTCGCCCTTCCCAGACCCAGCGCCCCTTGGGAGCCTAACACGGCGGGGGCGCCTGGGGGCGAACAACAAGGGCTCAGCTTCCCCAAAGATACGGCGCTCTCCCCGCTCAAGATGACCTGCAAGGGCAGGCGAGGCTCAGGCAAAAGGGCTGGGAGAGTTGGGCCTATGAGGACTTGTGGAAAGCAAGGGGGAAGCAGGTTTTCGGACACGGAGCAGTCGCCGCATCTTACAAAGCATCTCCACTAATGTGTGCACTGTGTTTATGACTTGTGGAGAATAAAATCTGCGGCCTTTTTATGCCAAAAAACCAAGCAAGGCTCATGCGACACCTTTTTGGGGGGAGAAAAAAGGGGGGGGAGTGTGAGTTTGCAGAATAAAGGGTCCAGAATGGACAGATGCACGGGTTATCTGCTGTGATCCACTTCTGGGTCTCCCGTGCAGACTCGCTCGAGGAGACGCTTGGGCAGGAGTTCTCGAGGGTCCCCGGAGGCCGTTTCCGCCGCCGCCGCCTGGAGCTGGGGAGTTGCGTGTGGACGCCAGTCTGTAAATTACCCGCGTGAACTCTTGCCTTTGTGTCGCGCATAATGCAGTCGGCGGCCATCGATTCCGTCTGCGGCTCGGTGCATTAATGACACCGCTTACAAGGCTCGAGCATTTGCTGATGGTCTTTGCTATGCATGCGGCTCGCCGGCTATAGATTAATGCGCGGCTGGACTGGCAACGCACATCATTAAGGGAAGGTTAAAAGACACCAGTGGTCGAAGTGTACGAAAAGAAGTAGTGGAACTATGCTCCAGGCTGGCCCACTCCCCACAAACCCCATCGCCACGTCCAATTCAAACCCCCAAACTCATGCGCCTGCTGTTTAAGGGAATGTTAACTGAAGTACAAAGTTTCAACTTCTCCCAACACTTTTATTTTAAAACGGAAGCATACCAGAACGGTTTCTTTTGAAAGAGACTCTCAGTGGCAGGAGCAGTGAATGAATGGGCACAGTACAGGCACTTGACATTTCCGGCCACGAGAACACGCTCGCGGGAATGCATGGCGCGGTCAAGCGTAGGTCCCGAACTGCCCAACACCGCAACCACGGGAAGCAAATAATAGAGATGCCGGTTTTTGCCTGCTGTGCCTGCGACACTGTGTCATGCACACATTTCAGGCAGTGCTTAATACTTAATACAAGATGTGCAGGCAAGAGAACCAAAGTGCAGGAGCCCTCGACCCCCTACTTCACCGGTCAGGGACAATTCCACCCAGCCTCCATCCCCTCTGCTGATAGCCACGCCCACCATTCAATGCTGTCGGCTGTTCGCCTTTGAATCTTCGAACAAATCCTTGTGCGGTCCAAGATCCATCCCACTGCAACTCCTGGTGGACTATCGCTTTGATGTCGCTGGAAGGCGACATACTATGCTACAAAACACCTACAACCATGGACATGCTTCTTTAGGTGAGGGTGTATGTGCACTAGACAGGATCCCGTACTCAGAAAAATGAACTGCTTGTGTTGGGGTGACCAGATTTAAAAAGTAAAAAACCAGGACATGGCAACTAACATAAAAGTAGGACTAACTCTTGAAAGTTGCTGTCAAGGCTCTACACTTCAGTGGTGTTTGGAGGAGAAGGGGGTTTAAGTGTTACTGTCTGAATAAACACATATTATAATTTATTTATCACAAACTAACATTATCTTAAGTTCTAAAATGCAGCATTTCTTCTGTCCGACATTTTGCATTCGTTCCTGCCTGCCAGCTATGAAGACCTAGTATAAAAAACCGGGGCCACTGCAGTTTCCAATGGGAACAGTATCTTGGGAAAGGGGGACAGAGAAGCAAAAACCGGGACAGTCCAGGCAAAACCGGGCCGTCTGGTCACCCTAAATTTTGTGCATGATGGCAACATGGCTAATTTTCCCCACATTCAAGCTGGCAGCACTCAGTGTCAGCCCGTCTTGCCCTACGTTCGTTATCAGTGCTAATTTATTTTAATGGGGGACTGTCACTATCGGAATTGGTGGTGTCCCCTGTTTCTACAAGACAACAGTTTTCCTTGATAATTTGCAAAAATGTGTTTCGCAAAGTGTCAAATAGCAAAAGTGGCTTCTAAAACTTGATCGGGAGTGTGAAAGGAGAGTACCAGCACACAAACGAATGAGCATAGCACGTCCACAGGTGTGGACGCCAACACTTAATACTGCGACGAGAACTGTCGGAGGTGAGGATGAGTTTCCGACCTGTGTAGCAGAAGGGACAGTAACCCTACTTGCTGGACCATTATGGCCACCCTAACCATGTAGGCTTGGGGTTTAGGAACAGGCCCAAACACTTCAGGATTCACAGTCATTGGTATTTTGCATTTTTCAGGAAAGGCCGAAACGTTTTCACTAAGATCCCGTGCCAATGCCCCAGATGCTTATTCTCCTGAAATGTTTATAAAAGAAAGGGCCTCTCGGCCCAATACATAGGAGATCTAGGGTCATCCAAAATGCTTACAAAAAGGAGGACTCTCCAAAGTAAACCTTTTTTAAATGTTATTCTGAATAATCAAAATTGTTTTTGAACATAACTCAACGAATCAAATACACAGATCACTGCATAAACCAATGAACCAATAGGGTCTTTTGATATGATCTAGCGAGACACATCAAACAATCATCCTTCCATTCAACAACCAACCATATCACATTTATTGCTTGCTAAAAGAAAATATATTGGAAGCATTTCATGTTCAGGGTTCGGATTCATCCTTCCAATTTGGATTGGTCACATAGTGAGTTCAACAGTTCTGAATTATCCCAATGGTAGTGGAGTGTGCAGGTTTCTGCCCCAATCAATAGACAATGAACTTGTCAACAACACGGAAAACCTCATGGAGAAACCAGTCCCTCTTCACCTCATTGCCCTGCCTTTGTCTTGACCGACTACCCAATCCAGAAACCGTCAGCTTCCAAGAGACTGGTTCCTGTACTTCTCGCTCCTTTGTCCAAATCAAGCAGCACAAATGTTACCAGGATGAGGTTTCCTGGGATATGCCCAAAGGCTGTACAACCTTATGAATCCTTCTTTGCCATTTAATTCACTGCTGGCCCCCAATGGGATGAACTGATGGGCCTACCCTGGAATCATCAACTGCATTTCCACGTCTACGCAGACAACGCAAGATATTGAATCGAAAGGATTAACGAATCCCCTGCTGCAGGAATATATGTCCCTAAAGCATACAAGATGGATCTAGGCCCTAAACAACTGCTGACGAGGCGGAGCATAGCTTGCCCCACCCACACATGCTTTACCAATCAGAAGGTGAAACATATGGACGTCACAGAGCTCAGCCTCAACATCAGCACCCTGGGGCAATTCTGATTCCTCCCACGATAGCTGCTGAAAACTCGCCTCCCATCATCCCCAGCTACAACCAGGCTTCAGTGGCAGGCACTCTGGTTAACTACCACCTCGCCTATGCCAACGGACGATATGCAGAATCGCCAGAGAACCCACTAAGATGGCTGCATAATGTACAGATTGCGCCCGGTAGCCTGATCACAGGCTGGAAAATGAAAGAACCAGTGTCTCACCATCTGAGGGGCTCCCATTGTAGGGTCTGCAATTTGAGGCACTTTGGGTATTTTGGCCTGCAACTCTAGTAAATGGTGAAGGATCATGGGTGTTGTAGTCCAAATAATCTGAAGAGTCTCATGTTGCAGACCCCTGCCACAGAACGTCACTGAAGGATCTTGGGAGGATAGTTCAGGGGCAACGTGCTCGCCTTGGAAGCAAGACGACACAGAGCAACACAGGTTCGATCCCTGGGTCCACGCTTAGAAACCTCTAGGTATTAAGCGCGTTATAAATAACCTATCATGTCATATCTATGCTTGCTGTTCATGTGCCTCAATTTCATTGTTCCTGGCTACCTACGAAACACAAATACAACCACACACAACCGATGCCTCAGCACATAGTGCTCATCTAGTGTTGCTGGCAACGATAAGCAAAAGGAGGAGGTTTTGACCATCTTTGTGAATCCCCCCAAAACGTCTCAAAGGCTGAAATGCAACAGACATCATGGAGCTCAGTGGGAAGCGGGAAAGTCCCTCCTCCTAAATCTGCCTAAGAGAGAAAGAAAGAAAGACGCATACATTCATATAATGGTAACATACATTGCACTATCACCAAGTATAGACAATCCCTCCCAACACGCTCTTCTTGCTTGGGACATCCAGAAGTGCCTCGGTTTGCCGTGCGTGACATTCAAGTAAACAGACCTATGAACTCACACCCAACAATTCATTCAGCTGATCGTCACACTCAAAGAGGACTCAGAACTCAACTCCCTCAGTAATGATGCTGCTCGCTAACAAAATAAGCTGAAGGCACGCCACTCGCTTGTTTATTCAACACCATCCAAGGTGGCCTCTGCACGAACCAAGGGAACTCATAGACACAGAATACTGCAATCAGACCACTTCTACACCAGGTTACTAAGACACACCCAGCCATTCCTGCCCAAACTCTACCGGGCCGCCCAAGTGTGCACGTGCACAGTAGTGTAAGAAAAGAGCCACTACTGCAGTGTTCTACTTATGGTACGAACAATACAAATATGCATTGATGGCAAAACATCCCCAAAGCATCGATGGACACCGACATAACTGAAGCCAGTATCACCTCCTTGCTAAGAACCATCACCTACAAACAAGTCACGGGAGGATAGCTCAGGGGCAACGTGCACGCCTTGGAAGCAAGACGACCTAGAGCACCACAGGTTCAATCCCCGGGTCCACGCTTAGAAACCGCTGGGTATTAAGAGTGTTATAAATAACCTATCATATCATACCAGCGGCACAGTGCCATTATACTCGAAGACAGGGCACGTACCCACAGATCCAAAGTCAGCCATTGCTGTATACACTCTTCATCTCCCACTTGTCAAAATCCACTTCAGCCACCTCATCGTTCTAACCTTGAGCTAAAGCCATCTTGGGGTGGGCACGCCCTGAAGACGAAGACAATGTCCCAGGCCCCAGAAACCCACCAACTGAAGAAAAGACTGCCCCAGCCTCGCAAGGCACCACCAGTCTGCAACACATCTCTCAAAACAGATGGGATTCCCAGAATCCTGAAGTCTAAACAGGAACAGTGAAGCGAATATATGCAAGACACCTATGGCTTCATTATCATCATCTCATATGCCCTCATCATCACATACATCCTCATTATCATCATCACATATGCCCTCATCATCACATACATCCTCATTATCATCATCTCATATGCCCTCATCATCACATACATCCTCATTATCATCATCACATATGCCCTCATCATCACATACATCCTCATTATCATCATCTCATATGCCCTCATCATCACATACATCCTCATTCTCATCATCTCATATGCCCTCATCATCACATACATCCTCATTCTCATCATCTCATACGGCCTCACTATCATTATTTTCTATGACCTCATTATCATCATCTCATATGCCCTCATCAGCACATACAGCCTCATTATCATCATCACATACAGCCTCATTATCATCATCTCATATGCCCTCATCAGCACATACAGCCCCATTATCATCATCTCATATGACCTCATTATCATCATCTCATATGACCTCATTATCATCATCTCACATGCCCTCATCATCACATACAGCTTAATTATCATCATCACATTCGGCCTCATTATCATCATCACATACAGCCACTTCATCATCATCACATATGGCCTCATTGGCATCATCTCATATGACCTCATTATCATCATCACTTATGGACTCATTAACATCATCACATACTGCCTCATCGTTTCCACATGCTGTAGCAGGAAGGGGACACATGATTTTGTGTCATGCGACCCAGAAGAATTGCCCATTTAGGATTCCCATCGGACTCTATTGGGGTCATACGGTATTACAGCGTGGTGTGATCGTGCATGGGCATTGCACATCTGTTTACGTGTTTAATACTTTGGTACCAAAGCCCATGATTTAGAGGAGTGGAATCGCACATGGCATGCCCAAATATCACATGTTATACCACTACTGCCAAACTCGTGATGTGGCCCTGCTTAGTTTAGAAGGGTTTGCGTGCTATATAGAAACGTATTGCATAGCGTTACATTATGGAAGAATTTGTCGAATACGAATAGAACTAATTTCATTAATCGAATTTGCCCCCAAGAATATACGTGGGTGGGGGAATTGTGATAATAACGATAGGGGGAAGTGGTGGGAGGATAATGGGGGTCTCCCCCGGCATATATTTGCGGCCAAATGGAATTACAGAAAAACAATATTTGATGAAATCGTATTGGTTGAATTGCTTCCCATGTAATGACTGGATCCGGGTGAAGCTATGCTACATTTTAGGGGAGTCTGGGTAGAAGGCCAGGTGTACAAACAAGCTGGGTCGGATTGGCCCCTCGGCCTTTCGGCCCGTGGCCGGGCCGAAATCGTCCCTGGGTAGTGGGTGCTGTTTTCTGGCCAAGCCTGGGCCACTTTGGAAGAAAAAAAATGGGGAAAAAAAGATGTCTTTTTTTTCAATTTTTTGTTTTTCTTTTTCAAAAAGCTTTTCATCCGTCTTAGGTCGATAAATGAGTACCAACACAGGTTGGGTGATATTGTATGCATATTTGTTCTATAAAAAAGAGCTTAAGCGTAAGTCCTATACAATAACATATTATCTATTGGCCTTGGACGTCTGCTTGCATTCACAGTAATTTAGGGTACTTGAAACAATGTTATTTGATGCCACTTTCTGTTTTGTCAAGGGGTGAAAGGTTGTGTTTCATCGCTTCCCGGGTTGTCCCTTTGGGGTGGGGTCAAATGACATCACTTCCGGTGATGCCATCAGAGGTCAAGGGTCGTGAGGCGAGGGGTGGGCCACTTTTTTTTTTGGGTGACCAGGCCTATTTCTTGTCCGAGTCCGACCCAGCAAACAAGGTCTAACTAACGGCAGCATAATGCCACAGCCTGCCAATTATTGCTGCATTACCTGTAATTATTCTTCCATGAATCTGGCCGAGAAGAGAGCGGGAGACGCTGACAAGAGGATCCGATAATTAATACCGAACACAACGGATTATGAACGTATTCCAGGGAAAACAGGCGCCATTCCTAGAAAAGTATGATTAATACCTGGAAGAAGAGAGAGCGGCCGGGACATGGCGGGCAAGCTACAGGAAGTCCACCTCCACCCCCTCCGGAACTTCCTGTCAAAAGAGCGGCTTCTGTCATCTCTGAAGTTACTTACACAAGCCTCGCTGGGTTTAACTAATGGAGGCCATCATTAGAGAAATGCGTGTTCTAAATATATATCATTCACGTCACGCAGCCGACCTGTCGCCCAACGTAGAGGGTTCATTTCAGAAGTGGAGCACTTTTGCAAACCGTGGACATAACTTTACGCGGGGGCTACGCTCAGTGTTGCACCAGTTCTGGGGGACACGACAAACTCTGTCGGGCCCTGGAGACGCATTTTTGCTTGGCAGCAGCAAATCATGTATTTTTTTCATTTTTCTTCGTATTTATGAAACAAGAAGGCCAAGACTTCGATTCGAAGCGCTGTCCATGCGGAAGACGGCGGCGAGCCGAGCAATCGCTTTACAAGGATATAGTTGCCAACATAACCCATTCCAATCTGTAGATGCTGATCCAATCATGGGTTTTTCTTTGCCTTCTGGGACTTGCAGTCCGAGTTTTATAATGGGAAAATTGGACTTAACGTCCCAGGATGTAGAGAAAAAGACAGGACTGGATAAGCACCTACAGATTGGAATGAGTCATGTTGGCAATTATGCAAGGGTGCATTACAAGCGATCACAGTAATAATTGAGCAAATTATGACTCGGTGGCGGAGGGGGGAGATACCAATTGGAACATGGGGGTTGGAGGGACCACATATTTATTTATATATCAGTAATCGTTCCGGTTCCAAACTGCACATAGTGACTTCTAAAGGAGAAGGGAACAGGAGGATGATTATCTGTGGCGTTTCGGGAGACATAGGTGAAGGTCGACAACAATTGTGTACTTTGTATACAGATATAACTATTTACACTAGCTGAACCCAGCCTATCATACACCAATTTAGGGCCCCCTCACTCGCTCTATGTTTCTCTTTCTTTCTCTCTCGCCCTCTCTCTCTCTCACACACATACACTTTCTCTGCACCCTCTTTGTCTCTCTGTCTGACTCTACCTGCCTCTGTTTCTTTCTACGTGGGTGAGAGTTGTAGACAGCAGTGCGACATGAGGGAAAAACAAAGATATCTTGAAGGGGCGAGGGCTGTGCTATTTGCAATAGAAGCTACTATAAATAAAAAAGAACATCATTTAATTGCACTAAAATTGTAAAGTGGCTTTTAAAAAAAAATGTTTTACAATGTTCATTTTTATTGATCACTTCCAGAATATGTTACAATCATAAATAACATGTTACTTCTATTTTAGAGGGCAAAGCACATTGTCAAAACCTAGAATATCATTAACACATAGAATAATAATATGCATTATTTTTTGTCATAAGTTTATCACTTCAAGATGGACTGTCTGTTTCATTCTTAATGTACTCTTTCAAAATACCCCTATGAGAAAGGGAAATGGGACAAATAACACCAACGAGAGTCCCAGCCTGCTTTGCATAAAATTATAGTACATTTTGAAATATACATTATATTATAAAAAGGGCTGTATGCTTGAATCACTAACAGCCTTATCCACTGGTCGAGATGTCTCAGGCGGCGAGAGCGACTTCGGTGTAACAACAGTCAGCGGTGTAGTCGGTTGCAGCTCAAGGGGCTCGACTGGCTCCAAAATGTCCTTTAAGGCAGATGTCGGTGGATGCTTGTCGATGCACTTCTCCTAGCTTCTTCAGTGGGCTCATGTCATCCTTTAATGTGGACGGCCCAAAGATGAGGAGAGTGTTGCAGGCAATGGCCATGTCCTTGGTTTGGTTCAGAGACTCTCTGGCATTTCCCACCTAGGAAGCTTGCTTGCAGAGCCTATCAGAGCATGCTGTGTGCTGGCTGGGTCCCGGTTCTGGAGCTGCTGGAGGGTCTTCTAGATTCAGTATCTCCCTCTGTTCCCTGGGAGATGTTTAGGGGATCTTTCTTCCCACTTGGAGGACCTGGCCTTTTTTCACTGGTGGAAGATATAAGTCAGATTGTACCTTCAGCCAGGGTCCAAATTAGTTCTTCTTGTTACTCCTTGTAAAGTCTTCAGATGATCTACCGAAAAGAGGGGCCCAGGCCTCTTTTAAAGCCAAATTTTGATTGGTAAAGCCATACACAGTGAGTGGTGTAGGCTAAGACTACCTTAATGAACCACTCCCGGGTCCCCACCAACAATCTCCTGTATGCCTGAGGTTATAACAAGAGTGCTTTGTAACAGAAAAGGTAAAGGGGTGAAAACATGTAATACTAGGTCCCACCCATCTTCCTGTCTGTTGTGGATCAAAGGGTCTGTATGGTTAATTGATCTCTCTGTGGTTCCTGATTAAAGCAACAGGTCTCCCTTGAAGCTGCGGCGAGAATAGACTTTCTGTCTCCGTCAATCCATGTACCCATACCTTCTGAATGGGGTCCCGCTGAGGGGGTTGCCTACTCTAAACATATAGTCCCAGACATGAGAGGCGTGAGCTGGCTACAGGTTGACAAAGTGCATCTCAAAGGTTGTTGGGGTTTCCTGTCTCAAACGCTGCAGCCAGGCCCTATGTCAGCCTGTTTGAAATATACTTTATTAGTATCTTAATTATGTTAATTGCTGCCACCATCTGCAGAGGGTAAACAAATTGACAGGGTGGATCCATGGAGCCTTTGATAGTTAATTAGGATGGCCATGGCAGGAGGACGTTTTTCACTCTCTACCATTTGAGAAGCATTCTGTACTCCATCTGTCATATCCCAACTGAATATGGGGGTCATTTCAACCATGGCGGTAAGGGGTTAATGGCACCGCTAAAGGTGCCAGAGCCATCAACCCCATTACCGCCTCATTACGAGTTCTGCTAAGCGGGTCCCACGAGCAGCCCAGCATGCTAACAACGGGCCCGTTGTTAGCATGCTCCCCATTCCCATTGAGCCCTATGGGGTCTGGAATAGGAATGGGGATGTACAGGGTCTGGGTTCCTTGAATGAGGAATTACCAGGCCCTCCAAGGTCGGAATGGCCCAGTAATTCTTCATTCAAGGAACCCGGGCCCGGTACCCAGTAAGGGGGTAGCCATGCCGTTAATAGCGGCTTGGTTACCTCCTACCTCGTAATGACCCCCTATGACAGGGAGGACTGCATATGTAGGCTGTGTCCATTCAGAGTACACAGGTCTATGCGTATGTTGTGTACTGAGCATAGGAAAATGTGCGCGGATTAGCCCCACACATTTTCCAGAGGTTGATCTACCATCATTTGATTTCATAGAAAATTAAAAAAAAGCCCAGGTGAGCACACACCCACCGTGAGAATGGTCGATTCATCACAGCAAGAGAGATTCATACTGTGGGCTAGGATGTCTAGTAGAATGCTGAGGTCGATGGTGTCAAAGGCTGCAGAGCGGTCAAGGAGTATGATTAGTGCTGTGTGTCCTTTGTCTGTAATGCTGAGGAGGCCGTTGAGGATGTCAAGAGTAGCAATTAGGGAGAGGTGGTAGAGGAGGGGGAATGGAGACCGATAAGTGCAGGATGGAATGATGGTATGGAGTGGGGGTAGAGTTGAGCTCACAGAAGAGGGCGGCAAGTTCAAAAGTGTTCCTGGATTTGTGCCCTGGCTGTTTGCGAAGGACAACAAGGAAATGATTGGAGGGAAGGGATTCATGCACAAGACTTTGGGCATTCAAGGGATTTGGGAGGTTTAAATCCCCCTATGGATGATGAGACTGTGGAATTTAAATGAACTGAGAGTGAGGGCAAGGTCCGGAAATAATGAAAGGCTTGGAAGGACCAGAAGATTGATAGATGAGGTGTATGGTAAGAGAGGTTGGTGCGCGGAGGTGAACAGCAATGGGTTTGAAGGGAGAAGTCAGAAGGGGGAATAGGGGAAGACGGACAGGTCCTGCTGTTCATAAAGCCTACTCTCTATTCTTTATTAGTCAGGCGGGCAGATTGAGAGCAACAGGTGAAGTCATTGTGTAGGGCAGCAAGTGTGGCATAGTGGGAGTGCTCCAAAGCTCTATGATTCCCATTATGGAGAGACAGGGTGGTAGGTGCAAAAGATGCAAGGAAGAGAGAAGCTTGTTGCAGAGTGATCCGTAATGTTCCATAGCTCTGGTGTAAGTATGGTAATGGGTTAGGGGAAGAAGGGGCAATGGATGGGGACCTCTAGGACGAACCATTGGGGCAGACAAGGTTGGAGTGCATAAAGGCGGCATAGTGCCTATGTGAGTGACCAGAAAAATAAGAAAGCATCAACAACCATAAAATAGCCCAAAAGAACCAAACCATCAGTACACAGTGCAGCTAAGACAAAAGATTAAGTAATAGGCCACCTACGGCGAAAATATTAGCACACATGACAGTTTCAAACACACGTAAGTGATAGCTTGGCTACAATCAAAACACCGATACAGAGGCCTACTACAATCTAAAAGTTGAGGAATAGGCCGCTTAAGACCACAACATTAATTCACACGCCAGTTGTTCTAAAAAAGTAAGTAATTGGGATTTTCGGATCACAGCAACACTAGCCAGGCAAGTCACAAAATAAGTTATTGGCCAGTTATGATTTGAAAAACAATACAGAGGACCGTATCGAAACTAAGCAATGGACTAGTTAAGATAAAAACATTCATACACAGGTAACTTACGATGAAACAATAGAAACTACAAAGTAACAGGCTGGTTTCGACTAACAGATTGGTAGGTCAGTCCGCGGTTTGAGCGAGTAGTAATAGGACTGGATGGTGGTGATCTGGGATTGGAGACTGGAGCTCAGAGTATCTCGATGGAGGTGGCATCCATTTTGAGGAGGAGGGCGAGAGGGCACTCAGTTGAAGAGGCAGACAGACCGTTTGACATTTGCACATAGGCTAGCTGCTCAACAGGGCTACTGGAGGGGGCATTCCTTGTGGAGGGTCTGTCTGTGCCACGTGACCGGCCGGGGACCAAATCGCTGGGCTGTTCTGGAGGCCCTGGCTCCTCTTGGTCCCACCACCCAGTCAGATGCCTTCTCTGGGGGGGGCAAGCAGTAGCTTTGTGTAAGCACGTCCTTTAGGACGTATGCTGCGGGTGTGTTGGTAGACTGTCAAAATCTTACAGGAAGGTATCATTTGGTGCTGGTGGCTACATCATAGGGGTTCCCGGGATGAACAGGCAATGCAGAATTATCACATGTACCAACTAATAAATTGGTCGGTTATGAGACACTAAGACAAAGACAGGGCTATCGTGCGAGGTTGATTGGGGTTGTTTAAAGGGCTGCTCAGGGGTAGTGGCGTGTTCTGAGATGTAGTAAGGTATGAACAGGTACTTGGCAAGACATGCTGGGGATGGCAGGCATGTGCCATGGGCAGCACAGTGTTATTACAGCTAACATGCATAACCACATGTATCAACAGATATGCTGGAAGGCTCCAAGGGGCAATACTATCAAATGCAATATGTTCAGGATTGACAGAGCTGTGATGGTGCAATAATATTGCAGACAACAATCTATGACTCAGATATGACAGAAAGTCACTGATGGCAGAATTCAAAGAGTTGCTTTAGGCTAACTCCCTTAAACTGGAGCTTAAATCACATCGGTGGGGGCTGTTTGCAGGTGTCATTCTATTTGGGATACAGTGGCTCAATCAGGCCTGGGAAGGGCCCAGCATGAAGAACCGTGGAGCTGAAAAAAGTGACGAACCAACTTCCGGGGCATCAGTGGTCCAGGGATTAATATCGATTTCTAAACTATCAATCAAACCCACACCTCTAGTACACCAGAAGGGATTCGAACAGATTGGAATACAAGTGAATTTTAAGACCTCCTTGTCCAATTTTGGTAACATGGATGGAACGTCAGGCTTATCTCCGCAAGGATCTGGATCGTTGGTTAGATGCAACACAGCAAAATTACAATCATTACCCAATGATAAAAGGGACTGTCCAGTCAAGATTGTATAAACATATCTACTTTATTATTACTACAACAGAAAGTTCTAGCACACTACAAAATACAGTCTACCCTGTAAGGGAACACAGAGGACAGACAGTTTCACGAAGGAAAGGGAGGCACTCTGGATACTGACAGGTGGGTAGTTGGTAAAGCAATCAGTCTTACTGTTCAAGGTTATTTGGTTTCAGCACCACAGGGGCAAAGGGTGTAACTGTCTCTAGGGGCCTTCGGAGAAGGACCAGGGGGGCAGAACCCCAATGTACCTTGTGCTGAAGAAGTTCTTGGTGCTCAATAGCGTTGAGGCGGTTCCAGTGTGCTTCTTAGCCCTGAACACACAGTTAGTGGTGGGAGACAGCTGCGGGTACCAGGCGGCAGGCCTTTCGGCAAGCAAGGCTGGATGGACATCTGCAGGCTGTCTGGCATGGTGGCTCAGGCCAAGAATCGTTGTCTCTGTGCTGGTTGGCGGACCGGGTATGCTGGTCGAGGCATCACTGGTGGCTCTGGTGACTGCAGCGTGACAATAGTCAGCAGTGCAGCTGAATGCGGTTCGAGAACTCGACTGTCTCGAAATTGTCCTTAAAAAGATGGACGCTGGATGATGCTTGTGCGACACTCCTCCTAGCTTCTTCGCAGGGCTCATGTCCTTTCAAGGCAGATGACCCAAAGCTCAGAAAGGTCTTAGCAGGTAACTGCCTTGTCCTTTGTCCAGAGACTCTCTGGCACTTCCCACGTTGAAGGCTTGCTTTTAGAACCTAGCAGGGCATGCTGTGTGATAGCTGGGTACAGGTTTTGGAGCTGCTGAATGGATCCTCTGAGTCTGGTATCTCCCTATGCTCCCTGTGAGATGTTTAGGAGAGGGATCTTGCTTCCCTCTTGGAACTCCGGGCCTTCCTTCACTGGCAGAAGATGTGAGGTAGACCGTACCTTAAGTCCAAATGAGTCCTTCTTACTTCTTTCAAAGTTGGCTGATGATCTTTCAAGGTAGGGGTTCTGCCCTACCTTGGGCCCCAGGTATTGGTGCAGGCTAAGCCTACCTTAATGAACCAATCCTGTGTTCCCACCAGCAACCTTCTGTTATGCATGAGGTCAGGACCAGGGTGCTCTGCAACAGGACAGACAAGGGGTGACAACATATACATAAGTCCCACCCATCTTCCTTTCTGTTGTACATCAAAGTGTCTCTCTGGCTAACTGACTCTTGATTAAATCACAGGCTTCCCATGAAGTATCTGCTGGGAGAAGACTTCCTGTTTCTCTCTAATCACATCCTTCGTCCCTCTGAAAGGGGCCTGCTCTGCAAGGACACCTGCAGTAACTGTTGTACCCAGACAGGCCATTCACTGCCTTTCATACGGAGAGGTGGGAACTAGCTTCAAGTTGACACATTGCATACAAAAGGGTGTTAGTCCTGCCTTCCTGTTGTCTCTTCCGGCAGCCAAACCTCTCCACTAGGCTTGCTTCAATTATCTTGTTAGTCTGCACTGCCACCAGCCGGAGTAGCCAAAAGGAATGCAGATCCATGGAGCGTTTGATATTTAATATTTAAATTAGACTGCTCATGGCTGGAAGAAGGTTTGCCTTCCCCCTTCTGGGGATGCTTTCATGTACCCAGGGCTGTCACATTCCAGCTGCATATGACCGGGGAAAACAGCACCTGTAGGCTGTGACTTTCCAGAGTACATGTAACTATGCATTTTGTGCAGGAAGCAGAGGGACTGTGTGCGGAATGGCCTCACAAGGTCCTCAGAGGTTGATCTCCCATCATTCATTCTCATTATTAAAAAATCAAAAAGCCCAGGCGAGCACACTCTCCCAGTGCAGGTGGTGGGGATCCTCACAAGCTCCAAGCAGAATAAGGCACTATAAAAGGTTACAAGTTTCCATGTTCATTTGGGGGTGTTTTAGTGATTGGATCAAAGTCTACAGGTTTGTTGGATTGCAGATCCTTTCAGCCTGCTCTGGTCTGATGGTGTCTGCAGGTTTCTTGGAAGTTGATCCTTCTAGCATGCACTGGCCAGATGCAGTCTGCAGGTTTGTTGGATTGCAGATCTAATCACATGTCCCGGTCTAGTGCACTCTGCCGGTTTATTGGAATGCAGATCTCTTAAGCATGCGCTGGTAAGATGCAGTGTGCAGGTTTCCCGGCATACAGATCCCTTCAGCATGCACTGCTCAGATGCAGTCTGCAGGTTTCCTGGATTTCAGATCCCTTCAACATGTACTTTTAGAATGCATTCTGCGGGTTTGTTGGAATGCAGATCCCTTCAGCATGCACCAATTAGATGCAGACTGCAAATTTCTTGGCTTGCAGATCCCTTCTGCATGCACTGGTAGAAAGCAGTCTGCACGTTTGGTGGAGTGAAGATCCCTTCAGCATGCACTGATCAGATGCAGTCTGCAGGTTTGTTGGAATGCACATCCCTTCAGCATGTTATGATATGATAGGTTATTTATAATGCAGATCCTTTCAGCATGCCCTGGTCTAATGCAGGCTGCAGGTTTCTTGGAATGCAGATCTCCTCAGCATGCGCTAGTAAGATGCAGGCTGCAGGTTTCTTGGATTGCAGATTGCTTCAGCATGCACTGTTCAGATGCAGTCTGCAGGTTTCCTCGATTTTAGATCCCTTCATCAAGCTCTGGTAGGATGCAGTCTGCAGGTTTGTTGGAATGCAGATGCCTTCAGCATGAGCTGGTAGGATAGAGTCTGCAGGTTTGTTGGAATGCAGATCCCTTCAGCATGAGCTGGTAGGATGCAGTCTGCAGGTGTGCTGGAATGCAGATCCCTTTAGCATGAGCTGGTAGGATGCAGTCTGCAGGTTTGGTGGAATGCAGGTCCCGTCAGCACTGATCAGATGCAGTATGCAGGTTTGTTGGAGTGCAGATCCCTTCAGCATGCCCTGATCAAATGTAGATCCCTTCAGCATGCACTGATCAGATGCAGTCTGCAGGTCTTTGTGTGGAAATCGATATAATATTGTGACCCCAATCGCATTGTTTAAATGTATGTTGGCCTACGCCAAGCTGTCTAAAGAACACTATGTACATAGGTTCTGCGGCAAGGTCTTGACCTTAATGTATTGTGTAAGCTGCCATTTTGGATCTAGCCGCCATTTTAGGTATTCTTGCAGTGTGGAAGTCACCCCGAATCACAAAATGGAGGCCGAATGACATTGCGAGTAAGACTTTGGCCATGGTGACCTCCGCACACGTGAATAAATAATATGTCCGCAGGCTACGTGTTAGGGTCATGAACTAAGACCCTGTCCTCTGTTCAACCTTTGTGTAAATATGTAACTGTATCAGCGGAACTGATCTAATGTATGTAAATTGTGTGTTTGACCTGGCTACGAACCCTAGCCATGGTTCCAAGAATGGTTAACTCGCAAGAGGGCTGGCCAATGTGGTACAAACTGTATAAAAACCCAAGCATCCCGATGATCGGTCTCTCCCACTTTCAGTGCGAACCTAACGTTGAAGGTTCGTGTGTTAGTCAGAGGGCCGAATAGCTATTCGCATGTCAATTGACTTTGATAACTTGGTAACTTTGTAACTTTGAAATAAAGCGCTTTATATGGTCCTTTGTAACCTGTGTTGGTGTGTTTCCATTTGGGCTTCCCGGCCTCATGTCAATTTCTCTGTTTCCACAGTTGGCGCCCGAATAGGGACCCTCAAGATTGATGCCGGATCATTGAAGGTTGACGCAGACTATCGAATCGGGATCGGACGGTGTGATTCTGCGGGCCCGACCGATCGAGACGTGATACCTCGGCAGCGCTGCACGATCCGATCCTTGGGCGATAGTCGTGCGGTCTGACACGGCATCTTGACGAGGGTCCAAATCCGAGGCGGGCAGATTTGCCGAAACCACTGAACGCAGGTAAAATTTGTTAGTTGAAGTCCTTTGAAAACCGTACGGTCCTCCTTAGGTTTGGTCAGGTGTAGTCGTGACCCGGCTCTTAATTTAACCCTGACAATTTGAATTTGGCGTATTGTATCTGCAGACACAATTATTGGACCAGGTAACACCAATTCTTTGAGAAATGCCTGGGAAATTGTCTAGCTGTTTTAGGGCTCTATTCCGCAGCGATCGACAATCTTTGGAATTTAGCCGTCCGGCACCACAGGAGGGGTCGCCGGCGTGTACTATGTACTGTAAGTATGGCATTGGTAGTATTGTATTTAATGACATTTGGCACAGACAGACCAGAAATGCCTCCGAATTTCAGTGGCCAATCAATGGTAGTTTTGAGATCCCCCGTATTGAATACTTAGAGTCGATTTTGCTTAAGAAGAAGGCTAGGCCAGCAGCCTTTGATGTGTTACAAAATTGGAAAAAGGAAGCATTACAGCAGCTTAAAAGTAGGGATAAACATGCACGACGTCATAAAACGAATGCCGAAAAGGCATTGTTATATGACAAGGAAAAACGATTAGATGAAACCCAAAAAATGGACAGAGCTTTTTCGCTCGGAGTCCAGAAAATTTACCCTTCTAAAGATTTCCATGTTTCCGAGGAGTTTATTGAGAAAATATTAAACGAACGGAGGCCTGATTCTTCAGCACCACCTCCGTATGCTCCTGTTGTGGGCGCTCTTCCCATTCCTGCTATTGCTCCTATCGTTATTCCTACTCCTCTTACACAGCCTACTACCCCTAGTTCCTTAGTTGTCGCTCCTCCGTCTATTTCGTCTGTTACTTTACCTCTTTCCCCTGCACCCATGTTAGGTTCACCTACACTTTCGATTTCGGGGAGTCCTGTGTTTATTAAATCAGATCCTGGTGCAGGGTCGGGGATAGTGACTCGTAGTACTGTTCCTGCGGGCAGGAAACAGGAACTATTTGCTTGGGCTAAACATTGCATGGAAAAAGGTGATCAAACTGAGGTATTTTCAACATTATCTAATTTGCACGATTTTCCCGAGAAAAACGTTTTTATTGAAGGACTGGGGATTCATTTAGGTGTAATGTGGGGTAGATTGCAGACTTCGGATCTCCCACAAGGGGTGAGAGATCTGAACGCTTTGGCACTCTCAAGGGATACCGAACAGAAAGTATATGGACATGTTGATAGATTGTTTGAGTTTAGACAGGATTTTGAAAGATTACAAAATGAGGATGATGAGGACGATAGGATATATATGCAGAAACGGTTCCTTTCGTGCCGAAGATCAGCACCCGAGGAAGTACGGATCTGTACTAGAGATGCGGTTCGATGGATCTCGGATTCATCAATACCGCCGGATGAGGTATACGATACATATAGTCAATATACGGTAGAAATGCAAAGGAAGGTAATTCAAGTGATGGTACAGCACTTGCAGGAAGAATGTATAAGAAAGAAGGTTGGTTGCCCCACAGACTTATTAGGTATTTGTAAAAGAGCTTTTTCGCCTGACACTTCCACAGCTGCTTTAGCGCTTGATTTGGCCTTATTACTCAGTAAGCGGTCGGAGGTCCCTATATCTCAGTTGCCTATGAGAGAGGTCCCTCCGACCCTTGTCCCAAAAGTAGAAATCCCCGCCAACGCGGCGACTGGTGCTCCCGCGGTGGATATCCCAGCACACTACGTATCACAGTTTGTTCACGTCCCGTTCTCTCGACAGGAAGTGAACACAATCAGACAATCAGTCCCTGATATTAGGAAGAACCCGACAGGGTTTTATAAAGAAATAGAATCCGTTTTGCAGTCTTCCGTGTTCACCTTAAGTGACATGGATTTATTGTTCCCAGTGCTTTTACCTGTTGATGTATGGAAGCAGGTACGGACAGTAGATGATGTGCCGGGGTTAGGGGATACATGGGTAAATCTAACTAGAATAGATGGGGAACGACCAGCTGGTGAGAAACCACCACAGGTAATACTCACTTTACCTGATAGAATAGTTGCCAAATTGAAAACTATAATTCCAGAAAAAAGGATTATTTGGGACAAGCTTACGGCCTGTGTCCAAGGAAAAACTGAAGGTACCACTGAATTCTTTAATAGGTTTGAACAGGTGTTCTCCGACTTCAGTGGACAGGATTTGGGTACAGAGTCGGGGAAGAGGTTGTTTGTGGACAAATTTGTGCGTGGATTGTTGCCCGACATCCAGTCACAAATTATGTCCTCAGAGAGCGCTTGGCAGGCAAAATCTCAGTCAGAGGTTTTGCATATGGCTCAGTATTATGAGAATCGGGTTAATAACGAAAAAGAGAAAATCGAAAAAAGAAGGGGTGACCTAAAGACTAAGGTATTGTTGCAGCAAATTGTCAGGCACCCCAGAGGAGGTACGACACAAACTAGAGGTCAGTACATTCCAAGAGGAAATACTCCTCTAAATTCTATAAATATTAATCAGTGTGCTTATTGCCGCCAGGAAGGTCACTGGCGAGCACAGTGCCCTGCCCTCCGTCAGAGGTCAGGAGGCACATTCGGAGGTATGGATAGGCGACCAAGGGGCCGCCCTGGAGCAGGGGGTCCTGATAGGGGTCAGCTTCTACGAGATCCCCAGCAACCTTTTTCACAGGAAAATCAGACTTCGAGTATGGACTCGAGAAATATATTTGATCACCCTTCCGCCGTCTATCTTTCTGAGGAACTTCCTTTTGATGAAGTTCTGCCTTACTAGGATTGCCCGAAGCAGCGTTTGGAACCTTTACCTATTCCCGTTATTCAGAAGGGCCCCTATGTTGAATTATTGGTGGGGAATAGGAAACATCAGTTCTTGATCGACACTGGAGCGCAGAAGTGCTCCATTGACCATTCTCGGGTTCCAAACATTCCCCTGTCAGGGCAAACAAACGTTTCTATAGGGTTCTCTGGTATACCAACTGTTTGTCCGGTCTCTGCGCCGGTATCCGTTTCTTTGGGCCCTTTTACAGACCAGTGCCCTTTTCTTCTTACTTCAAACTGTGGAGAAAACTTGCTGGGGTTGAATTTGTTGAAGAAACTGAATGCAGTGATCCATTGTACCCCTGACGGAATAAGATTGACAGTTTCACCACAGCAACCTTTTAACTCCCAGTACTTGACCCGACCTCTACCTCCCGAGTTTGGTATTGTTCCGGAATGTTTGTGGGCAATAGACGACAATGATGTCGGAATATTGCACGTTGAGCCCGTTAAGATAGTTTTGAAACATGGGGTTAAACTACCGCGCATTCCGCAATATAAAATTTCAGTTGAGGGCGAGCGCGCTCTGAAATGCATTGTCTCCGATTTTGTACATCGTGGAGTGATCGAAGAGATTACAGGTAGCTTATGTAATAGTCCGATCTTACCGGTATATAAGAAAGGCAACAATGCAATTCCGTACCGGTTTATAATAGATCTTCGTGCTATTAACCGGGTAGTGGCCCCACAATTTCCAATCGTGCCGGATGTAACAACAATCTTAACAATGATCCCTGCTACGGCTACGCACTTCAGTGTCGTAGATTTGAAAAACGCCTTCTTTAGTATTCCGATACACAAGGAGAGCAGGTATTTGTTTGCGTTCACCTTGGGGGGACGCTCATTTACATTTACAAGGGCACCTCAAGGGTATACTGAAAGTCCTAGTATCTATAGTAGAGCCTTAAAAGAGCAGCTCGACACCCTTGAACTGCCACCTACTTGCACGCTGCTTCAATATGTAGACGATTTGCTCCTAGCTGCAGACTCTGAGAAAGCTTGTAAAGAAGGCACTATATTGTTGCTTGTTCATTTAGCTGAACATGGACACAAAGCTTCACTTAAGAAATTTCAATATTGTTGCCAGGAGGTTGCCTATTTAGGCTACCTCCTGTCAAAGGAGGGGAGAAGATTGACACCTGAACGAATAAAATACATTTCTGGCATGTCTGTCCCAAAAACACAGAAGGAAGTCAGAGCCCTGATAGGGATGGCGTCCTACTGTAGACTGTGGATCCCGAACTTTGCCCTAGTGGTAAAACCGATGTTGGCTTTGACGAGGAAGGGCATTTCTTTGCCACTGCCATGGGAATCGGAACATCAACGATCATTTGAGCTTCTCAAAGCCGCGCTGTGTTCAGCACCGGTTCTGGGTACACCAAATTACGATAAGGCCTTTGTGTTGTTTGTGCATGAATGTAATGGATGTGCTTTGTCTGTGTTAACGCAGGAACATGGAGGGAAGAATAGGCCGTGCGGCTATTATTCCTCCGCCCTTGATCCTGTCGCATGCGCTTTGCCGCGATGTCTGCGCGCTGTTGCTGCTGCTGCTGCGTCTGTAAAACAGATTGAGGGGATGGTCCTAGGCCACGATTTGATTTTGATGGTACCTCACTCTGTTGATATTCTATTGAATAAAACTCAAACACAACACCTTACTTCTGCCCGGTTGACCAGGTATGAATTAGTTCTATTTGCTCCTCATATCCAAATTAAAAGGTGTTGTGTTCTCAATCCGGCTGAACTTTTGCCTCTCCCGCAAACTTCTGCTTGCGGCGATGATGGATCACATGACTGCCTGTACGCCACCGAACAAGAAACAAAGGGCAGAATAGACCTCTCAGATACTCCTTTGGAGAATGCGGAAGGGGAGCTGTTTTGTGATGGCTCCTGCTTTAAACTTCCGAATGGCACATCTACAGCTGCTTATGCAGTTACTACTTTGAACAAGATCGTAGAAACTAAAAGGATTCCGCATAACTCTGCGCAGGCCGCAGAGATTATAGCGTTGACTCGTGCTTGTGAGCTCTCCCAAGGGCATAGAGTTAATATTTATACGGATAGTCAGTACGCCTTTGGGGTGGCTCACAACTTCGGAAAATTGTGGTCGGAAAGAGGGTTTCTGACCTCACATGGGACCAAGATTCAGCATGGTCCCTTAATAGTACAGTTACTTTCAGCACTCTCACTCCCTAAACAACTAGCGATTATGAAATGTGCAGCTCATCGCAAGGTCATAGATGATGTGGGCAAAGGAAATGCTTTTGCAGACTCGATAGCTAGACAAACAGCTACAGACCTTAGCACAGACATGTATACCTCAAGGGAAGTGAGAGATGGTTGTATAATAGATGAAGGCATTGGGTCTGTGCGAGATATTCAGACTGATGCCTCTGTTGAAGAATCTAGGAAATGGGCTGAAGGCATGGGGAAATTGGATGACGAAGGGTGTTGGGTGGACGCATCTGACGGGAAATGGTTGCTTCCTGATTCTTATGTATTAGCAATGGTCACAATGGCACACGGTCCAACACATGTGTGTGCCCAGCAAATTGCGAAGATATTACAGCAGGTTTGGGTGAATGATAGAATTTTGGAAACTGCAAAAAGACATGTTAGTAGTTGTATGATTTGCCTACAACACAATGTGGGTAAAGGGACAGTGACTCCAAGGGGAAGTTTCGGGCCCCCCTCTGTCCCCTTTGAAACCATTCACCTTGATTTCATTGAAATGGAACGTTGTAATAACTTGAAATATGTTCTTGTTATCATTTGTGCTTTTAGCAAGTGGGTCGAGGCTTTCCCTGCCAAAGATGCTACCGCCATGACCACCGCAAAGATCTTGGTGAAAGAATATTTTCCTCGATTTGGGCTCCCGAGGATAATCTGGTCGGATAACGGCCCACATTTCATCGCAGCTGTAATATTGCAAATATGTGTTGCCTTAGGGATTGAGAAACGTTTTCATTCAGCTAGGCACCCTCAAAGTGCGGGGTTGGTAGAAAGACACAACGGTATTTTGAAAAATAAACTTGCAAAAACATGTGCTGAGACTAAATTGAAATGGCCAGATGCTTTACCTATTGTATTGTTAGCTATGCGCACCACACCCCAGACTAGAACTGGGCTTTCTCCATTTGAGGTAGTAATGGGAAGGCCTGCTAATATTTGGGGCCTCCCTAAACCTAAGGCCCTGAGGGATGTGGAGAATGTATTGCTTGTAGATTATTGTAATCAATTGACTAAAAACCTGTATTTCATCTACCACCAGGTGAATGCCGCCTTACCTGTACGGTTTACGGGCCCAGGACACGATATATTGCCCGGCAGCTGGATCCTGGTAAAGGCCTACGAAAGGTCTTCCTGTCTCGCGCCTCGCTGGCGGGGACCCTACCAGGTTTTATTGGTCACCAGGACGGCAGTGCGGGTGGCAGGAAAGAAGAACTGGATACATGCAACTCACATCAAGAAGATCCCTCACCCGACGCCACACGTTACAGAAGAAACAGAACCCCTCGCTGGTGCTACACTCTCTGATCTCGGAGTAGCAGGCAGCGTTGTGAGTGCGTCGGAGAAGTTCTCTGAGCCTGAGGAGCTCGGGGAGCCATCCATTTTGTCTCCGCACTCCCTTGATCAATCACTTCCGGAAAACCTTGTTTCGAGTTCTGCGACTTCCGTCGCCACCGACGTGACGCCCCCCTCAGGGAGCGACGATACTTTGCTTTTGGATTCAAACTTGGGTACCATCAGGTACAACCTTCGACCACGCGCTGCACGAGTATAGTGCATTTGAAAGGAAGAAGGAGTGATTGAAATACTATTGTCTTCCCTTTTTTTTGGAACAAAGAAAGAGGGGGGGTTCTGTTGGCTAGGGTTGGAAAGGACTAAGAAGTCGCGCGGCCGAAGTGCCGCCAGCAACGAACATTGGGGCCGTCGATCGGGATAGCCATGATGCCTGCCGCCTTCACCGCTGCTCCTCGTATTGAACTATTAGATAAGGAGGTGACCAGTTCGAACAATGGACAATGTGCCTGGGCCCTGAAAACGTACTGTTGTGTTCTTGTTTTGATTACTGTTAGTTTTGCAACTGCTGCCGTGGGACTTTGGTACTTTGAAGAGATTTATCCTTTGAAGCCTCTGTTACCGACCGAAATTGTACCAACTGTTTTGACTCCCTCTGTACACCTTCATACTCTGTCCCCTAGGGACTCTCGGCATAGACAGAAATATCATAATAACACTTTGATGATAGTAATGAATGCTACACATGCTATTCTTAATAGGAGTAATTGTTGGATTTGCACTCACTTACCACAGCATGGGAACAAGGGACTGGGATGGTATATACATCCCTTACCTCTAACGACTTCCTGCTATGCCTCTCTTAGAGCACTCTTCTTTGGCCGATGGAATGATAGCATCTCAGGGAACTTCGATGGCACTAATTTGAATGAATTTGAGAGACGTGAATTGACTCCCCTGGGATGCTCGCTTTTTCGCAAATAGGAGTAGACCTAATATCGCTTCTATTAAACTTTCCTTTCCTTTCCAAAATCTAGTTTCTTTCAAGATGGCTCCGATAGGCAATAAGGATGCCATGCCTCCTTCTTATTCTGTAAATCACAATCCTGATTCTGTCCCTTTCTGTGTACAAAGAAATGGCACTAGGCCAATGGGAGATTTTGAGCCATGTATACATATTGTAAATTTGACTGGGGAAAATAGGCCTTTGTATGTAGGGGGACCCGTTTATTTTGTTTGTGGTAGTTTAGCTTTTCCCTGGTTGCCCAAGGATTGGCAGGGGACTTGTTATTTAGGGATATTGTTACCAGGTGTATTTATAGCCAGTACCTTAGAGGTATCCAAGGCTCGCCCGCGACGAGATAGTGATGGAGATACCCCCGGACAAGTGTTCGGGGATATAGCCAAATCAGTAGTCCCCTTTTGGGGACAAATAGCAAATTCAGAAAACATTAGGGGATTAGCGAGGGTATTGGAGAAAACGATCAACCGGACCACGGACATACTTTACAATATGACCTTAGAGCAAAAGGCGATAAGATTGGTAGCACTGCAAAATCGAATGGCATTAGATGTCATTTTAGCCGAATGAGGTGGAGTATGTAAATTAGTGGGGTCCGCTTGTTGCGTTTTCGTACCAGATTCTTCACCAACAATATTTAAAGCAATTCAGAATTTATACACTCTTAGTTCTGAAGTCCATATCCCTGTAGGAGACTGGAGCCTTAGTACTTGGTTTTGGGATTCTCTACGATCTTGGGGGTGGAAGGTGCTTTCTGTCATTTTAGGTATTTTAGGGACTCTGTTATTTCTTTGCTGTTGTTTTCAATGCCTCCCGAGTATATGCGGAATGATGGGGGAATGTTGTGCCCAGGTAATGAGCGCAATAGGGCGAAAGATATACACTCCGAAGACAGCATCTAAAGAGTTCATGTTGCAAGAAGTTCTTACGAACGACCTTATGGCTATTGATATTTCAGACAATGATGCGGAACCTATGAATGATAAGGCCTTCGAGTATTTTCGAAAGTATTAGAAAAATGTTTTAGCACTTGGCATAGGCCAAAAGGAGGGTCTGTGGAAATCGATATAATATTGTGACCCCAATCGCATTGTTTAAATGTATGTTGGCCTACGCCAAGCTGTCTAAAGAACACTATGTACATAGGTTCTGCGGCAAGGTCTTGACCTTAATGTATTGTGTAAGCTGCCATTTTGGATCTAGCCGCCATTTTAGGTATTCTTGCAGTGTGGAAGTCACCCCGAATCACAAAATGGAGGCCGAATGACATTGCGAGTAAGACTTCGGCCATGGTGACCTCCGCACACGTGAATAAATAATATGTCCGCAGGCTACGTGTTAGGGTCATGAACTAAGACCCTGTCCTCTGTTCAACCTTTGTGTAAATATGTAACTGTATCAGCGGAACTGATCTAATGTATGTAAATTGTGTGTTTGACCTGGCTACGAACCCTAGCCATGGTTCCAAGAATGGTTAACTCGCAAGAGGGCTGGCCAATGTGGTACAAACTGTATAAAAACCCAAGCATCCCGATGATCGGTCTCTCCCACTTTCAGTGCGAACCTAACGTTGAAGGTTCGTGTGTTAGTCAGAGGGCCGAATAGCTATTCGCATGTCAATTGACTTTGATAACTTGGTAACTTTGTAACTTTGAAATAAAGCGCTTTATATGGTCCTTTGTAACCTGTGTTGGTGTGTTTCCATTTGGGCTTCCCGGCCTCATGTCAATTTCTCTGTTTCCACATTTGGATTGCAAATCCCTTCAGCATGCGGTGGTAGGCTGCAGTCTGCAGGTTTCTTGGATTGCAGATCCCTTCAGCATGCGCTGGAAGGATGCAATCTGCAGGTTTGTTGGAATGCAGATCCTGTCAGCATGCACTCATCAGATGCCGTGTCAGGTTTCTTGGATTGCAGATCCCTTCAGCATGCGCTGGAAGGATGCAATCTGCAGGTTTGTTGGAATGCAGATCCTGTCAGCATGCGGTGGTAGCATGCAGTCTGCAGTTTTTTTGGAGTACAGATCCCTTCATCGTGCCCTCTTCAGATGCAGTCCGCAGGTTTGTGGGATTGCATACATTGGTCAGATGCAGTCGGCAGATTTCTTGAACTGCGGATTCCTTCAGCATACACTGGGCAGATCCGAAGTGCAACACTGCTCACAAGGTCTTGGATTGGGTGAGCACAGGCTCTTAATGTGTATTTGTAGGTTCTACGATCTTGGCACGGTGACAGTCATCTGCAGAGAATGACGCAGCAGTCCGGTACAGTTTGTGTTTGCTATAAAAAAAAATGTAGCAAACGCAGTTCTTTTTATGTTACGCAGAAAACCTAGGACAAAATAACCAGAGCCTATTTTTAACTATTATGTATTGGGACAAAACCTGTTTGATCTATTTCCTATCATACGGGCTCCATGTTTTGCTCGAGGGCAACATTATGATTATCTGGACCCAGTTACAAATGTGTGCTACTGGTTACAGCTGCAGCATTACCTCAGCCGAAAAAACAACAGGAATTCTACTGGAACCCAGAAGAATTTTCTTCATAGCAGTTCACGGGATGCTCAATAAAACCGTTGATGGCAGCAACCAAGCATAGGAGAATTAACGGGACACTCATCAGCTGGCTTTTCCGCCTGGGGATTAGTTTTGTGGCCACTACATCATGGGTGTCTTTTAGAGGTTGGCACCTCCAAACTCAAATACGGTTGCCACTGTTATATCCCTCACATCTTCCATGCACACAAGGCCGACAGGACACGTCGTACATCAAACTATCTTTATTCATAACTACTGGCCTCTTCCTTCCTGAGGTCCCTCCTCTTCCTCCTGCATTGCCTCTCCCTCTCAACCCCTTCAGTCCATGCTGCCTTTTCCTCGCAATACCTCCCCTCACATATTTCCTTATGTCCATGTTACACTTCCTCGATCAGCCCGCAGGGCCTCGTGATGCTTCGCTTGGGTTGCCCTTCTGCCTCGTCTCCATCTTCCCTTCCAGCTGGTGTCCAGCCACTTTCCTTATTCTCCTCTCCTTCTTCATCGGGTGCCTTTGTCTCTTGTCGGGTATCTTCGTCGGGCTAGAAATGTTTGAAAAACTATGCATTCCTTGTGACAGCCCTTTGGGCGTTGGTGGCTGTCACCATAGTCCCTTTTATTTTGGTCACCCTGAGGGGGGATGCTGTCATATCGGGTATCTATCTTCCGCTGTATTTGCTATTTTACCAGCACCCCTTCTTCAGACTCCTTGCCCATCGCTCTCCTGGTCCGATCTGTTCTTTCCTTTGCGTCCTCCTTCGCCGCTGCATCCCTTTCTCTCACCTCGTCCTCTAGCACTCCTCGATCTTCTGGCTCCCTCTGGGTTATGGGAGCCCCTGGATCATGGGTGCTTGACGATGGGGAATCTGGAAAATATATCGATTATCACCAGGAAGTAGTCCCCTGTCTCGAGTGGCCCGTAGATGTCCACACTTTCTCTGGGATGCATATGGGTTGCAGGGGAAGTGGCGGATCGCTTCTGGTTGTGCACTGACATGGGAGGCAGCTCCTCACTGGGTCCTCCACCATTGCGTCCATGAGTGGGAACCACTCCGACTGTCGGAGTAGGTTTTTGGTTGCCTCTACCCCTCGGTGCCCTTCAGATGCCAACTGCACCAGCCCTTTCTGAAAGGACAACTGGATAACTATTCGGCAGCCTCTCAGCAGTATCCCCTGTTCAGACACTGCCAATTCCAGTCCCTGCTTGTTCACTCCTTTGCACTGGTGTGATAGTCTTTTGTAGTCTTTCCATTTGTTTGTTGCAGTGAGTTCCCTGGCCCATCTAGTTGATGGTTCCGCCTCAGTCATTCCGGCTAGGTCCTCGGTCGTGAGAGCAGGTGGTAGGGCTTGTTCTGCTATGTAGCATAGATATTCGCATCACCCTCCCTTGGTGACAGATCTTCTGTAGTTGGGTGCCTTGAGATGTAGTCGGCTGGATTGCTGTGGCCCCGGCCGGTACACGATGGTATAGCCATACTACTGGAAGCGGATTCCCCATCTTTCTATCCTGGGAGGCATCTTTGTTCTTGGCTTGCCGAAGAGTGACAGGAGGGCCTCGTGGTCTGTCACGAGGGTGAACTTCTTCCCGATCAAGAAGTGCATTAACATGCCCATACCACTGCCAGGCTCTCTTTTTCCACCTGTGAATATGCACTTTTCGCCTTGGACAGGGATCTGCTCGCATAGGCCATGACCCAGCTTTCAGGGGCATCTGGCTTTTCACGCTGTGCCAGGATGTCTCCCAAGCTGACTGGGCTGGTGCCGACCACTAGTTCTGTGTGCCATCTTGGGTTGAAGTATGCTAAGTGTGTCACACTTGCTTGCTCCGTTTTGATCATGGCAAACTTCTCCTGGCATTCTCTGGACCATCGGAACAGGTGATCCTTTCATAGGAGCCGCCTTAGTGGCTTGGTGGTGATGGCATATTTCTGTAGGTATCGGGCACAGTACTCAGCCATCCCTAGGAAGGATCATACTTTTGGTGGGTACCTGTAGCTCGTTGATGGCACATACTTTTTCTGGGTCTGGCTGCATTCCTTCCCCTGATAAGATGTGGCCGTAGAACCTCAGTTTGTCCCTGCTGATGTTGCATTTGTCGTGATTCAGGGTGAGTTTGTCTTTCTTCAAGATGTCGCACACTTCCAGGAGCCCTCAATTGTGTTCCTCTTGCATGGTGCCATACACCAGGATATCGGCTGAATAATTAAAAGCCATTTTGATTGGGAAGAGTAGGTGCCTGATGGCCTCCTGAAATATCTCTGCGGCTTAGGAGATCTCAAAATTCAGCCACTTGTACCTGCAGAGGCCATTGTGGGATTCAAATGTTGTTATCCTTCTGGAGTCAGGGTGCAGCTCCAGCTGGTGGTACCCCTGATTGAGGTCTAGTTTAGAAAACTTTGTTGCACAGTTTAGGCTGCCAATCATGTCCTCTATCTTTGGGTCCCGGTGTCTCTCTCTCTCAATGGCGGTATTTGCCACTTTCATGTCGATGCAGAGTCGAAGTCTGTTGCCATCCTTGGGCAGAACTACCAGGGCTGATATCCATGGCATGGGCCCCATTGCACATTCAATGCTATCGTTGTCCAGAAGCTGTTGTAATTCCTGTGACACGGATTCCTGCAGGTGGAATCCTACTGTTCTCAGGTGTTGTGGGGCGGGCTTGACTTGATGGTTTATATGTAGGCTAATCACTATGACTTTCAGTTTACCCAGTCCTTGAAACAATTTGGGAATGCTTGTCTGATTGTCTCCTTGGTCAACAGTGACCCTTCTAGGTGGCATATGGACTTGTATCCATGCTGGCTTTCACTGCATACCACTACATCATCTTCTTTAAATTTGAAGTGAATCAGGCCAAGCTCTTTCGCTGTGTGATAACTCAGTAGGCACTTTCCTTGGACTGGGCTCCGGAGGACGTGGATGGTGGTTTCGATCTTTTCCCTTTGAAGGAGAATGTTTTGCCGAATTGTCATATCGACGGGAGCAGTACATTGGCCCCCCCCATTGAAAAATCCTTGCCTTCGACGGCATCAACTCTTGGGTGTTCCCTGCAAGCAGTAATTCCTGTTCCCCATAATGTTGACTGTTGTTCCTGTGTCAGTGAGGAACGTGTGTGTGACTGTGTCCATCATCACCAGTACCCTCGGCGCTTCACTGATGTCTTGTGCCCCATGTATGATGTTCACAAATTCATTGGGGAATTCCAGGTCATGTCCATATGAAAATTCGTCCCAGTTCGTGGAATGGTCATCTGAGTAGCCGTACGCATCTGCATAGTACTCTGATCGTGTCAGTGGGTCATATACGGGTGTCTCTTCGTACTCTATTTCGTGTTCCTTTGTTCTCACCATCCTCCTCGACTGTTGTGGGTATGACTGGGTCTTTCTTCATGTTAGGGTTGGTGGGATTGGTCTATTTGGCTGTCTCCAGCTGAGGTGTGTCGCCTGCTGCTGGTGTTTTGGCGGGAAAGTACCCCCCTTCTCGGCAGACCACCTGGAAATGTCCTTCTCTCCTGCACCTGGAGCACCGTTGGGCCATCGCAGGGCATGGCCCTGCATGAATGAAAAATCATCCATAGTGGTAGCATAGTCTCTGGGGGCATGGCCCCGGTCTCAGCTGTGAGTATCCTTCCATCTGCAGCCCCCTTGATGGTGTCTGGTAGTCCGTTGTGCTTCTTGCCCTATCCTTGCCTCTGGTAAGGGCTGCTACTGTGTCACCCCTGTCCGTTTTCTTCTACAGGGTCTCTATGGCAGAGACCTGTATCTCCACCCTCTTGTGTACTCTCGCCATCTCTATCACATCATCGATTGTCTAATGCTTCTTCAGGAGCTGTTTGTGGACCACCGACGACGTGCACCATTCCATGGCGCTGAGTCTAGTTGCCTCATCATCTGAAAAAGCTGAAAATTGGCAGTGAACCTGTTTTTGGCAAAGCCTCGTTATAAACTCCTCCACTGTCTCATGAGATGCTTGGTGGCATTGATTGAACACATAGCGTTTGTAGTCCCTATTTGGTTGTATCACCAGTTTCTTGTCTAGGGCTGCCAGGAGGTCCTTGTTTGTGTCTCTGTTTTCAGCCCGGGTGGTCTTAATGATGGAATTTACCTCTGTCCCTGCCAAGTTTCATAAAGATATCCTTAAGAACTGGTGACTTCTCCTCCCCCGCCGCCTTTATGAAACCAGTGAAATCTTCGACCAACACCGTCCACGTGGGTCCTCTATCCGATTGTGGTTGGAGGCTGAATGGGGAAGGCTTTCTCGGAAATGCAACACTGCCAGCGGTGTCTAGTGGTGCGCCCTGTCTTCCGGCCTGGTCCACTATGGCTGCTGCTATGTTGGTGGTCAGGTGTGCTATGCATTAGGCCTTTCTTGCTGTTGTCGGGTGAGCAAGTAAGCTTACCTGCCGTAGCACATGGGGCGCTGCTGGGCGCAAACTTGAAATTGGGCATGCTTCCACTGTCTCTGCCAGGTCTGTTCAGGCAGTAGAATCTCAGGGTTGGGGTGAGTGAATTTCCTTTGCCTGAATGTGCGTGCACTTTCTCTCGCTCGCTTCCTGTTCGTAGTGCCGGTGGGCTGAGCTTGACTGACACAGGCCGCCGGGAAAGAAACTGGCGCACTCGCGCAGCAAGGACGGGCTGCTGCCCAAAGGACGCGGGGTGGAGGGCAAGGACCGAGCGTCACACCCACACACACAAGGACAGCGTCACCCTGCCAGGATAAATAAGGAAAAATGATCTCTGTTTACCTTCGTCACCAGTTGTTATATCCATTACATCTTCCATGCACGCAAGGAGGACAGGAACGTACACCAAACTATGTTCATTCTTAACTGCCAGCCTCTTCCATCCTGAGGCCTCTCCTCTTCCTCCTGCATTGCCTCTTCCTTATAAGCCCTTCAGTCCATGCTGCCTTTTCCTCGCAACACCCACATGCGGTAAGTATGCAGTAACCGGCCGGGTCTACATGATTCCCTGTCATGCAGAGCCTTCAGTTATTGCACGTGTGGAAGCCCCGTGGACTTCCTGGGGATTGAATATTGTTGCATGTGGTAATTCCTGCATGCAGCACTGATTTTGTGTGGGAGAAATTTCCTCTGATGAAAACCAAAAGGTTTTTACTAAGCTTCAATTTGAAACTCTAAGGGCCTGATTCATGGAAGTGTTTTATTTTATTATTTTTTTTTATTTTTTTTATTGAATTAGTTGAATTTAATCAATCGTACATTTTTATACATGATAAATAAGTTTACACTAAAAATATTAGTAACATAACAATCAAACAATATCAACATACTACATAACTCTATTCATACATTTAAACAGTTTCTCAAAGGAAAAAAAATGCTAGACCTAACATAAGAAATAAACTGATATGTACATGTTTCCAACTCATGATCTATACATATATACACAATCACAGTTCATTCCCGATATATTCCTAATTCGTGGCTTGTTAATAACTGTTTCTTCACATGCGTTTACAGACACTAGTAATGCAATTGTTTATAATAGGTCAGACACTCAATGTTTACCCGTTTTACAAGAGGAAGTGTTTTATAATGGGGCAATCCCATAGGAAAACTTTCTGTGAACCAGGCCCTATATGCAGCGGTGCTGCAAAAGTTGTGTGCCCCCTTTTTTTTTAACCCACACTGCCAAACTCTAAATGGAGCCCTTTGTCTATTTTCTAGCTGAAAGAGAGCTCTCTCTGTATTAACCCCTCAGGTTTGAAGCTCGTGCCAATGTGAGTGTGGCGGTTTTCGGTCACCCCAAAAGGCAGCTTCTGACCTTGCCGTGATGTCTGCATGGACGTGGCGAGTGGGGAGGGGGGCGGCAGTGGAGTGAAAGCTGACAGTCTCTGTGGTGCATCTTTTCTGCAAATCTTGAACGTGTTCAACTATAAAAATACATACATGCATAATAGATGACGCAAAGGCATCATTTCACTAAACAGAGTGACAGTTTCTGCTGCTGGAGAGGAGAGCTGCACCGCCACCGCTCGTCTGGGCTGCTAACCGCCGAGCCACCATGTTCAGAAGAGAAGCGCTCGGCTTTCTGGTGCTGAAGATGGGTGGGTGCCCTGTCCTCGTATGACTCCCTCGGTCCCCTGGTGTGGCGCGTCCACTTAACTCTAATCCTGGATGCAGTCCGGCCGCAGAAGCCTCTCAGCGTGGATTTGACAGTCCTCTTCAACACCACACGTCAGCGTTCCCCTTCCGGTCCATGGGAAGCAGCCCACCTTTGTTTCTCAGGGATGTGGCCATCTTGCTTCGGGGTTGAGATGTCTGCTTAAAATCTGCCAGGCCTTTGGGCACTTCAGACTGCCCTGGGAGGCCGACACCCCTCTATTCCTGTGGTCAGTCTACCCCTGCACTAGAAAATGTGACGGTTTAGTTCTTTTCTATCTCAATTCAGATGCTTCGCCTTGCAGCTGCCCGCTTCATAGCGCTTTGGCAGTACTAGTCAGCATGATGTCGCTCAGTGCATCTGACCCTGACTTTAAGTCATACTCCCTCAAGATGGCACTACTCGCGTCTCACAGAGAGCTCTACTAGGGAACCCTCAGGACAGAGCGTTTAATGTCTTCCACTGTGCACTACGCATGCGCCTTTAGATTGCAGCTGTGCACATTTCACCTTGAGCTCCATTTACTCAAACTCAGGATGGAGCCATGAAGCACATCTCACTGTGAGCTCTATTTATAAACCCCCAAGGGGGCACTGTGCACGTTCCAAAGTATTCACCAATCATGCTCCCTCAGGATGGAGATGTACGTGTCCTATCTTGAGTTCCAATCGCCCGTACTCAGGATGGAGCCATGCACCTCTCTTGAACCTCCAGGGTGGAGCTGTACATGTCTCACGCCAGGGGCGCCGAGTACAGGGGGGCTCCGGGGCCCGGCAAAATCAAGTCGGGGCTGAGCCCCCCCCCCCCCCCGAAAATGTGCGATTAAGCCCTCCACTCTAGGACTCATTGGTGTATGGTCCTGGAGGGGAGGGCTTAGGCGCAGCGGTATTCAAACTGTGGGGCGCGCCCCTCTGGTGGGCCGCAGCCTCATGCCACGGGGGAAGGGGGGCGGCGCGCATCCAGAGTTTGAAAAGAAAAAAGAAAAAGGTTAAATGACCAAAGGGTCGGGCTGTTGCTTCATTAACAAGCAGCAGCCCGATCCACGGCCCCTGCCACACATGCTTAGTGCGACAGGGGCCGGGCCTTTGTGAGGTCTCAGGCTCCATTAGGAGCCTATTTATAAAGACAAAAGAAAAAGAGCACACCTTATTTTGCCTTGATGATGGTCATCACGGCAAAATAATGTGTGTGCTTTTCTTTGTCTTCATGAATAGGCTCCTAATGGAGCCTGAGGCCCCACAAAGGCAAAGAAATCGTCCCTGGGGAGTAAGGGCCGGTTTCAGGCCATGCTTGGGCCGGTTTGAAAAAAATGTTTGGGAAAAATTAATTTTTTTCAAATTTCTTTTTTCATTTTTTATTCTTCAAAAACCTTTCATCCTTCTTGGCTCGATATAAGTACCAACACAGGTTGGGTGCTATTGTATGCAGATTTGTTCTATAAAAAAAAGCTTAAGGGTAAGTGCTATATAATACCATATTATCATGTGGCCTTGGACGTCTGCTTGGAGTCACAGTATTTTGACAATATGGATCTATACACACAGATATTAATGATACGTATGGTGATCCATTCTTGTATGAAATGTATATCACCTTAGTGAAATCATAACCATATTTTTCGTAGTGTAGTTTACTTAGGAACAATGCTATTTGATGCCACTTCCTATTTTGTCAAGGGGTGAAAGGTTGTGTTTCATCGCTTCCCGGGATGTCACTTTGGTGTGGGGTCAAATTACATCACTTTCGGTGATATCATCAGAGGTCAAGTGTCGTGAGGCGAGGGGTGGGCCACTTTTTTGAGGCGAGGGGTGGGCCACTTTTTTTTGGGTGACCGGGCCTATTTCTTGTCCCAGTGCGACCCTGGGTGGCAGCAGTGGTGTGGAACTGCCCAAGTGTCACAGAAGTGCTAGAACATATTTGGGCACAGGCACCTTCCTCTTTTTCAAATTAAGCACTTGGTATACACATGCAGTTGCAATTAAATGTTCATTTAAAAAATATGCCCTCAAGAGTATGCTATCACAGAGAAACGGGGACCCCAAAGCCAGTTCAACTACCCATTCCCAGGTGTGCTACTGAACAGGTAGATGTAAGTCGAGAGCCAACAAACCTCTTTCTCCTATCTGCTACTGTACCATACAAATAAGGGTGAATCGCTCTCCTGCAGTCTCTCTCCCAGTCATCGATTCTTGATGATTTACTGGTGCAGTCACAAAAAAAAGATTTCTTGGGGGTTCATTTTGTTTACAAAAGTAGCGCATTGCTAAAACCCCCTGGCTGCCAGTTCATTGTCCTTGGAGCGTCCTAGGCTCCCTACCCCCTGAGAGCCAACAACCTTGGTTGCTGTTTTATAACAAATGAAAGACGCAGACAGAACAATAACTGTGTGAGTCAACTGAGAGATTAATGCACTCATGCTCCATTCAGAGAGAGGCTTTGAAAATGTAGCTCTGACAAATCAGAGAATCAGGGGGGCAAAGAAGCATTGCACATCTCCGCTCCCTCTTCATGGGTTTACGGTTGCCACCTGAAAGGTTGCCAGCAACTAACCTGCCATCCTGACTCCATGCCTCGTGTGCTATTCCCTGGTCAACAAAACCCTGTGAACTCATAGGTCGCATACGACCCACAGAAGTCTTTTTACCGCCCGTCCTGGACGTCTGTTTCTTGCACTAGTGCTATTAACGCGTGCAGCTCCAAGGTATAACATTAACAACTAGTGTTTGTGGGTAAAGGGCCGGCATAAAGTCTCTATTTCAGTCTCTATTTCAGAGCCAGAGTCAAATGATAAGGTGCTTGTGGCAGTATGGAGTTCCAGGCCTCTGCTTGGACGCCGGGTTCTGCAACCTTTAGCTCTGCAGATGTGTTGGACTACAATGCTCATCAGCCCCAGCCAGCATAGTCAATGTTGATGGATCATAGGAGTCGTAGTCCAAAACATCTGGAGAGCCACATGTTTAAGACCCCTGGCTTTAAGGAACAGGAAGTAAAATAATCCATGAAAGTAACAGGAGTATGACGTTCCTGGATCTACATGGGTACAATAAAAGTAGACATGAAGATCAACAGCCTGGGGGCATCAAGTTTATGTAGGATGGAATGGTGGGGGTCTGAGTCACCTGAGGAGACAGGGGTATTTTACAGGTCTGAAACCTGGTAATCCACTTTACATTAAAAGACAACATGGAGAGAGGTGATGTCTCTGTGTGGCCTGTAAATCTGCAGAGATACCACCAAACTGTACTACCATTACTGCCACTTGGTCTGGCGGTATTACTGCTGGATTACAAGTGGTGGTAGGCAGTGTTAGTCCCCATTAATTGGAGTCCGTAGGACTCCATGGTGGATTTCAGCGGTATTACTGCTGGTAGTAATTTTGCTGGTGGTAATATCCCAAATTGTTCTATTTTGGGCGCTATGGTGGAGGAAATACCTTCAGATTCGTGCTGGAGGATTTTCCTCCACCTTTGCCCTCAAACTCATAGTTGGGCGGTGCGATAATATGGCTCTATACGGTATTACCAGTGTTGCCAGTCAGAACTCATTTACCTCAGCAATGTATTCAGTTCTCTGTTTTTTGTCCTGACGCTTAAAATGTGCGATTTGCATTACAAGCTGTGTGCCGCAGACTGCTTCCACTTTAAGCGGGGTTGAAGTTAGGACTGTGGGGACTGAGACGGCAGGACTTTTCAACCTTTTGACACAAGGGGCCTTCACTGAGTCTTAGGTGGCATCACCTCCCACGAGATATGGTACAGTATAATTACCTCACTGCTTTCTAACAGTGGTTCCTCTACATCAGCATCTTGCTGACCTAGAAGGGTTTATAGCTGTTCAGAGGGCATTCAGTGGTTAAGATCTATGCTGGCCTGCCATCTTGTGATAAACGGCAGCTATTAACCTTAAATTTGTCACCATTGCAAGTCTCACTTCTCCCACAGCAACAGCAGGGCCCGCTTGCCAGTGCCTGATAATCCCAAAATTCTCTGTAATTCTATGCAAAGCTGCATTTTATTTTTATAAGGTTATTTTACTCACTGAATGCTGATCAAGTGTTTTAAGTCTGGACTTTATTAACTGGGTGCTTGTAATTGCAGCACAAGCACTCTTTACAATCTAAACTAGAGGTGTGTTTACAATGTTGATTGTTCCAAAATACATCTCCTAGTGTGCTGCTTTGGGTCAGGTGGCCCCCTTTAAGCTGTACACAATGATACATTGTCTGGTTGACATACTATGTGATTTGTGTATTTTATAAAGGAAACCAAGACCACTAGAACTCACCACCCCAGAAACTCACAATCCCATCCTTGGGGGCATTCCTGTGGACATGGGAACACAGAGGAAAGAATGAATAAAAAAGTATTTGCCTTCAAGAGGAAGCTAGACCTTTCCAAAAGAACAGTTGGAGCTGGGCAAGCCACCTAGCAACATTAAGGTCCAGCTTTGATGAATACTTGCCTGAAGTAAATGCTGGCATTAATGACTGGGTGATGCAGACTTTTCTGGCAGAGGAGGTGGTGCATCATCTATTTGATGCCCAGGAAGAGCTGATTGAGGTTCAGTCGGACACTAATCTGCAATCTGAATTTAGGAACATTGCAGTGGGTGAATTTTGACTGAAGGTAATCCTGGAGTATCCTACATTGGCATGGTCTGCTATACAGTCGCTCTTACCCTTTGGGTCTTACTACTTGTGCAAAATAGGCTTTTCAGCATTGGCTTTTTTACTGACTCCTTCATTTTTTGTATAAGGGGTGTTTCAAATGAATGTTGAAAACCCGGAAAGTGGGAGTTTTTAAAACATGGAGACAACTATGGCTACAACATTTAGACGCCAGTGCTTCCATCAGTCCCAAACATCACCTGGGTGCAGGGTGAGCCTGGTTAACTACAATGTTAAAAGCAGTTAACACTCTTCCCCCCAAGTCTGAAACCACACTTGATTGCATTATACTTCAGCCAGGATTGCATTATACTTCAGCAGCACATCTGATGTGTCCACTGAAAGGTTTAAGATTAAGCTACATCCCTAACTCTATCTGGTTACCCAGAGGTAACATCTTAGCAAATGTCACTTGTGGCTGGCCAATCTACAGCAGCACTATTGTAAGTTTGAATAGTTGATGTTTTACTGAACTTTGATACCACACACGTCTTGCTTGGTACTTTTTAATCGGGAAACGTCTTTACTTCTCGTTTCCCTTGAATTGGGAACTTTCTTTTTTGGTGATGGTGGTGGTACTCGCTGTACCTTCTGTTTAGCAAGAATTTCATTCTCCCATCCTAGTTATGTTGCTGACGATTATAGAGCGGTGGAGTAGGGGCAGTGATGTCTTACTGGAATGCAACTCGAAGGCTTAAATCTCCTTCTTTCTTGACTTTGGTATATGCAGTGGAAGCTAGCCAATGTTTCCACTGTTCGGCGCTGCGCGCGCCAACACCCGCCCCCCCCGCGCCGTTGCACCAAGTTGGCGACTACATGAAAATTTGCGGTCATATAACTGCCAGTGATGTCACTTCCTGTATTTGGGCCACCCCCGGGAAATTCATAAGTCGGCTCCCCTGTCTCACGCAGAGCACTACTTATGCTCATAAAGGAAGGAGAGGTACCTACCTTACGCTGACATCCATTTACCGTCCCTCTGTCCAGAGCTGTACGCGTCTCCATCTAAGCTTTACTCCGGCTTTGAATTTGATATACCTGGTCACCTGCACTCGAAATCACTGGGATGCAAAGTAAGCTGCTATTTGGGAAAGCCGGCCAATCAGAAAAAGACACCAGGAATCCAAAGGTCACGCTACCTGCACCAAAATTGATAAACAATATGTATCCAATTAATGATTTTTGATAAGGTTCAAAATGCATTTAATGATTACATACTGGTTTAGTTTCATGAATTCCATGATAAAAAAACTCTCAATGCTTCATGTCCGTGGTGTTTCGTGGTGGTACTGGACACTCTTGCTTCTCTTCACGTGCGTGGTGTTCCACAGTTGTACTGGACACTCTCGCTTCTTGACGTGCGTGGTGTTCCGCAGTGGTACTGGACACTCTCGCTTCTTAACGTGCGTGGTGTTTCGCGGTGGTACTGGACACTCTTGCTTCTCTTCACATGTGTGGTGTTCCGTGGTGGTACTGGACACGCTTGCTTCTTCATGTGTGTGGTGTTTCGCAGTGGCACTGGGCACTCTTGCTTCTTCATGTGCATGGTGTTCCGCAGTGGTACTGGACACTCTTGCTTCTTCACGTGCATTGTGTTTCGCAGTGGCACTGGACACTCTTACTTCTTCACGTGCGTGGTGTTCCACGGTGGTACTGGACACTCTTGCTTCTTCATGTGCGTGGTGTTTCGCAGTGGCACTGGGCACTCTTGCTTCTTCATGTGCATGGTGTTCCGCAGTGGCAATGGACACTCTTGCTTCTTCACGTGCGTGTTGTTCCACAGTGGCACTGGAAACTTGCTTCTTCACGTGCGTGGAGTTTCGCGGTGGCACTGGACACTCTTGCTTCTACACGTGCGTGGTGTTCTGCGGTGGCACTGGACACTCTCGCTTCTTCACGTGCGTGTTGTTTCGTGGTGGCACTGGACACTGTTGCTTCTTCAAGTGCGTGGTGTTTCATGGTGGCACTGGACACTCTCGCTTCTTCTTGTGCGTGGTGTTTCGCGGTGGCACTGTTGATTCTTCACGTTTGTGGTGTTTCACGGTGGCACTGGACACTCTCGCTTCTACACGTGCGTGGTGTTCTGCGGTGGCACTGGACACTCTCGCTTCTTCACGTGCGTGGTGTTTCGCGTTGGCACTGGACACTGTTGCTTCTTCAAGTGCGTGGTGTTTCACGGTGGCACTGGACACTCTCGCTTCTTCAGGTGCGTGGTGTTTCGCGGTGGCACTCTTGATTCTTCACGTGTGTGGTGTTTCACGGTGGCACTGGACACTCTCGCTTCTACACGTGCGTGGTGTTCCGCGGTGGCACTGGACACTGTTGCTTCTTCAAGTGCGTGGTGTTTCATGGTGGCACTGGACACTCTCGCTTCTTCATGTGCGTGGTGTTTCGCGGTGGCACTCTTGATTCTTCAAGTGCATGGTGTTTCACGGTGGCACTGGACACTCTCGCTTCTTCATGTGCGTGGTGTTTCGCGGTGGCACTCTTGATTCTTCACGTGCGTGGTGTTTCGCGGTGGCACTGGACACTCTCGCTTCTTCACGTGCGTGGTGTTTCGCGGTGGCACTGGACACTGTTGCTTCTTCAAGTGTGTGGTGTTTCATGGTGGCACTGGACACTCTCGCTTCTTCATGTGCGTGGTGTTTCGCGGTGGCACTGTTGATTCTTCACGTGTGTGGTGTTTCACGGTGGCACTGGACACTCTCGCTTCTACACATGCGTGGTGTTCCGTGGTGGCATTGCCCATTTCCCAAATGCTCTAGAAAGAACAATGAACTTTCCAGGACGGCTCCTAGTTTATTGCCTCGTCACTTAGCGTGGCACAGAGATAAGGTGCCAATTGGTAAGAACTTATGACATTTGGGGACCTTACTTTGGAAAGTCACACTTGGGGCCTGATTCACAGAGGGATGGCACCATTAAAAAGGCTTCTGGGAATCAGGCCCATAGAGTCTTTCATCGTTTCCTTCTAGACCACCCCAAACATGTCATGGATGTGAGGGTGCTAGAGGTTTTCCGTGTGGATTCCATGTAATTGAACCTCTACTTGTGCATTGTTAGGGTGGGGCTCTTCGCAACTCACTCTTAACCCTGTTCACGGCCCCCGCAGGATGACGCTGTACATTTCCCACTTTGAGCACAACGCTCGCTCCCTTACCATGGAGTTGTACATGTCTCACCCTATGCGCCACTCTGCATGTCTCGCTCTTACCTCTACTGGTTCTCCCTCGAGATCTGTCTTCTCAACTTACTCTGTGAGCAAGAGTCACCCTCCTCAAGGTCTCACAGTCTGTGTCCCACTCTAAGCTCTTTTCATGATCACTCACATGGCGATTTCCACATCACACACGCCGCCTTCTATCACCAATGTTTCCTTATGAAGCTTATCGTGCTTCCCTCTGACGTCTCTCCTAATTTTATGAGGATTGCGTATTTCCTCAGGAAGAAGCTGTCTCACGCTGAGCTTTTCTTCCTCCCTCTGAGGGTGGAACTGCATTCTCTGAGCCACACTCATGCTCCGGCACCATCGGGTTTATTAGGCCCACATCTGAGCTATACTTACATGTCCTCAGTATGGAGACATGCAAGTCTCATTCTGAGCACCTTTCACATGCTCTCAGTTGGAGCTGTTCATGTCTCGGTCTGGGCCTTAAACTCCCTCAGGATCTTGACCTTCCCCTCTCTGAGAGCCATGCTTTATTTTTCTGAAAACGCAGATTTCCAGCCCAGTTCTCTGAGTTGCATTCTTGCTCCCACAGCACGGATCAGTTCACATCTGACTAGAAGATCTGATCATGTTCGCTCAGGTTTGCGTGCTTCACATCGTACTGTTTTGATCTCTGTCCATGCTCTCTTGCGTCTCAGTTGAAGAGATTTAGACATGCTCGAGACATCTCAGAATGACACTGCACAGGTCTCCCTCTCTGAGCTCTAGCCAGGATTCTTCAGATCTCACGCTTTCAGGTCTAGTACCGTCCCGTCACAATGGCACTCCCTATTCACTAAACCTCCTTCTGGTGGTGGTCACATCTCAGAATGTCTGTCTACTTCTCGCTCCTTGTGCTAGACCTACCAACACTAAACATTCCTATCTCTGGCTCCTACGACACAGATTCTTTATCACTTAACGCAATCTTTCAAACCATCCAGGCCTGGATGGCCCAACACGGTTCATGCCTAAATGATGAAAAAACCGAACTGCTCCTCATAGGATCTCAATACCGCCTCAACAAACTCGGCGACTCCTTTAAAGCCTTCAATATAGACGGCATCTCTATCAAAGTGTCGAAGGAAGTAAAAACCCTTGGATTTTAATCTGGGCTCAACGCTTACCTCAACCAAATAAGTCAAGGCCACCTCTTCAGCAGCAGCTTACACACCTAAGCTTATCACTGCCTGTAGATCCTACCTGTCACCTGACAGCTGCATCACGCTAGCCAGAGTCCTCATCTTCTCTAGACTGGACTATTGTTATGCCCTCTACGCTGGTACCAAGAACCTCAATATCAGAAAATTGCAGGTTATTCAAAACAACGCCCTTAGAAATGCTCTTAACATCGCTAAAAATACTCACATCACCAAGCCTAGAAGAAACACCCATTGGCTATCCAATCCAGGAGCAAATCCTCTTCAAAACTCTCACTATGATGCACCAATGCCTTCATAAATCCGCACCTAAATACTTGGCAGATAAATGTACTGCCACCCAATCCAACAGGCCCACACGCTCTCCACGCTCTCCACCCCCACCCCCCGTTTCAAATCGCAGAAAGACGGTGGCAGTAGCTTCCCAGTGGTGGCAGTGAAACACTGGAACATATTACCAGCCACATTAAGGTCATAAACCTCCTTCTGGACCTTCCGCAACCACTTGAAAACATGGCTCTTCACACAGGAACTATTAAAATAATTCGCGATCAGCAATCTGCACTGTATCTTCAACTAATGATCATTGCAATTTAAACCGACATTGTAATGAACCTTGTATATTTTTGCACTCTATACTCGTAACTATGTAACTACTGTGCCTTTACTCTCACGAACAGCGCGCAGATGCCTCCGGGATGGGTGCGCTATGCAAACTTCTAAATAAATAAATAAATCTGGTGCTCCTAATATCTCAATGTCTCTGCTCTCTTCAAGCCTCTTGCGGATTGTGCTGGTGCCCTCGCACTCTGAGCTCTGCTTACCTTCCTCAGGATAAAGCCATTTACAGTCTCTGAGCTCTATTCGGGTCTCATGATAACACTCTTAGCTATCTTCTCAGCCCCATAATAACGATGCGGTTACATCCTGACCTCTCGGCTCTATCCACGTCTCCACACTACGAAGCTGATTAAGTCTCTCTCTGAGCTCTGTGTGCTTTGTCTCACTCCGAGCTCTATGTGCTTTATCTCACTCTGAGCTCTGTGTGCTTTGTCGGGCTCTGTGTGCTTTATCTCACTCCGAGCTCGATGTGCTTTGTCTCACTCCGAGCTCTGTGTGCTTTGTCTCACTCCGAGCTCTGTGTGCTTCGTCTGACTCTGAGCTCTAAGTGCTTCGTCTCACTCTGACTGCTGTGTGCTTCATCTCACTCTGAGCTCTGGGTGCTTTGTCTCACTCTGAGCTCTCTGTGCTTTGTCTCACTCTGAGCTCTCTGTGCTTTGTCTCACTCTGAGCTCTATGTGCTTCTTCTCACTCTGACTTCTGTGTGCTTTGTCTCACTCCGAGCTCTGTGGGCTTTTCCTCACTCCGAGCTCTGTGTGCTTTGTCTCACTCCGACTTCTGTGTGCTTTGTCTCACTCTGACTTCTGTGTGCTTTGTCTTACTCTGAGCTCTGTGTGCGTTGTCTCACTCTGAGCTCTTTGTGCTTTGTCTCACTCTGAGCTCTGTGTGCTTTGCCTCACTCTGAGCTCTCTGTGCTTCGTCTCACTCTGACTTCTGTGTGCTTTGTCTCACGCCGAGATCTGTGTGCTTTGCCTCACTCCGAGCTCTGTGTGCTTTGTCTCACTCCGAGCTCTGTGTGCTTTGTCTCACTCCGAGCCTTGTGTGCTTTGTCTCACTCTGTGCTCTGTGTGCTTTGCCTCACTCTGAGTTCTATGTGCTTCTGAGCTCTGTGTGCTTTGTCTCACTCTGAGCTCTGTGTGCTTTGCATCACTCTGAGCTCCATGTGCTTCGTCTCGTTGTGAGCTCCATGTGCTTCGTCTCACTCTGAGCTCTATGTGCTTCGTCTCACTCTGAGCTCTGTGTGCTTCGTCTCACTCTGAGCGCCTGTGTGCTTCGTCTCACTCTGAGCTCTGTGTGCTTTGTTTCAGTCTGAGCTCTGTGAGCTTTGCCTCACTCTGAGCTCTGTGTGCTTTGGCTCACTCTGAGCTCTGTGTTCTTCGTCTCACTCTGACTTCTGTGTGTTTTGTCTCACTCTGAGCTCTGTGTGCTTTGTCTCAGTCTGAGCTCTGTGTGCTTTGCCTCACTCTGAGCTCTGTGTGCTTCGTCTCACTCTGACTTCTGTGTGCTTTGTCTCACTCTGACTTCTGTGTGCTTTGTCTCACTCTGAGCTCTGTGTGCTTTGTCTCACTCTGAGCTCTGTGTACATTTTCTGATAATAGCCCGTTCACACTTCATCTTGACCTCTCTTTCCAGCTCAGCGATGTGGTCTCTTTGTCCCACTGTTTGAGCATCAGTTGTACCCCCTCTGCACAGCACTGTTCACACCCAACCCTCTAACTACCTTCCCTCAGGATGTCTCTGTTTAAAGAAAACTCTGAGATCTCAGTATGGCACTGTCCATGTCTAATTGTGTGCACTATTCGTCATTCCTCAAAATAATGCAGCAGGCACGTTGTACCATCCTGTGTTCCCCTTAAGACATCCTTCCCAGAGAGGTGTCCTCGTCTCCAATGGTGATGATGAGTCTATCAGATGTGCCCATGCACACCACCGGCATCATTCTGGGCAACCATGGCTTGCCTAATCTATGCATAGGTGCATGGGAGGGTTAGAGGGAACAGCCAATCTCTTGGCATTCATGCAACACCACTCAAGTGGTCCTCCTCATTCCCAGTTCAATCCACACACCAATCAGAGTTCTGGTATTTGTCTGGAAAATCACCATTCTCATGTACGTGCTCCCCACATGATTAGATAGTGGGTTGACCTATTGCCAGAGGTGAGCCGCACACCCGCTGCCAGTTTACTGACTGCCCAGGTTTACCATCACATGGAACGCGTTTCCCTTTTGTATCTGCCTTCCTCTGTCACCAGAGCTGGAAGCAGGCGCTGTCTGTGGGACTTTGCTTGGCCAAGGTGTACTTTTTCTGCAGTAGTTGGTGGTGGTGGGGCTCTCAAGAGTGACCTCTAGAGGACAGGACCCCGAAAGACAGGGAGACACTGCTTGTGATCATTTCCACCTACTTCTGGGGCGCCACATACTGGGACCCCAGTGCAGGTTTGTGGAGGGAGGAGCATCCCTACGGGAGGGTAGGGGTAATTCCACTCATTGTACCTAGCTCCATCAAGAGATGGTGCAGTGAGAGCACTTATGGGGGTCAGGGTAATTCTATGCATCGTGCCTAGCTCCATCAAGAGATGGTACCTAGCTCCATCAAGAGATGGTGCAGTGAGAGCACTTATGAGGGTCAGGGTAATTCTATGCATCGTGCCTAGCTCCATCAAGAGATGGTGCAGTGAGAGCGCTTATGAGGGTCGGGGTAATTCTATGCATCGTGCCTAGCTCCATCAAGAGATGGTGCAGTGAGAGCGCTTATGAGGGTCGGGGTAATTCTATGCATCGTGCCTAGCTCCATCAAGAGATGGTGCAGTGAGAGCGCTTATGAGGGTCGGGGTAATTCCACTCATTGTACCTAGCTCCATCAAGAGATGGTGCAGTGAGAGCGCTTACGAGGGTCGGGGTAATTCCACTCATTGTACCTAGCTCCATCAAGAGATGGTGCAGTTAGAGCGCTTATGAGGGTCGGGGTACGCTTATGAGGGTAGGGGTGATTCCACTCATTGTACCTAGCTCCATCAAGAGATGGTGCACTGAGTGCGCTTATGAGGGTCGGGGTAATTCCACTCATTGTACCTAGCTCCATCAAGAGACTTTTTAAGCTGCATTACCCTTTGATGAGGAGACTTTAGCCATCGTGGGTTGCTCTGGGCTTTTGGAACACAGTGTACAGAAGAGAGAAGGTGGAGTGTTGGTCAAGAACCCCCTTGGCAAGTTTGTAAATATCAAAGCCATGTGAGTTGAAGGCTCAGAGACCGGCGTTTGGGACTCCTCCAGATTGTCATACATGTTCCACATTTTATCTGTGACAATTTATGTCCCCAATTGCCAGCTCACCTGGGGACATGGGGCTGGAGGTGTGATTTGCCGGAACCTTTACCTGTTCAGGTGGCTACAGTATTTTCATTGCAGGTCTGTTACAATCGTTCGTCCTGCTCTCCCCGATACTAGTGCAAATCCAGCTCCCTCGCACCGTCTCAGGCATTCCACGCACTTGGCACTCGGACACAAATAACCCACAAAGCCAGAAGTGGGGTTGTAAAAGTGCTGTAATGTTAACACACACACCAGGCTCTGGAGGGCTGCATCGACTCTGCCCCCTCCCAGGCCTGGCTCATACTTATGTACAATGCAAAGCTACATATTAATCTCCTCCCATTAGCCGTACGTATTCATAACAATAGTTCATTTCGCCGAAGAAAAGTTAATCAAGTACATTTCGTAACTTCAGATTGTCTTTGCAAGTCAGGCTCTTATCAACCTTGGGACTTGAGCCAGCAGCATCCGAACTGTGTACATTCTCGAAGGGAGGGCTGTTCATGCCCGTCTCTGCGAGGCCTGCGGCATTCCACAGCTAGCTGGGCTGGTTGTGCTCTGGTGGTTCTCTGCGACATCTGCTTTCATGGCTGTTAGATGTTTAGGCCAGTCCTTATGTCAAATCATTAGGCCAGTGTTCCTGCTTCAGATGTGATGTATCTCGAACCAAAAGAAAGTGCAGAATCAGAAATGTACCACGTAACATGTGCCCACTTTTTTTTCATCTCTTCTTATTTTATCTATCAATCACTAACGAAAACCCTTGCACTACTTCTACATAAGCACATTGTAATAAAACTATTCTTACTCAATAAAGAAGCAGAAAAATAACAAAAAACATTACCAAACTAAGACAGCTTATTTATGTCTTTACTCATCTAAAGCCCTTCACTGTACTATATTGCATAAACACTGCCACCTATTAACCTCAGCCATAATCTAGAGTGCATCTAAAACAAACATAACTACATGTCCCGCCCTTTCCAGCTCTGAGCATCCCTGTCACTCTCACATTCAGCAACACCACATACATGTGCCTGTCATGTTTGTTTGCACTGTCCAAGTCAAACTCTCCCTTACTTTTCAATAGATAGTAACCCTCTAGTACCTCCCATTCCCTAGGTGCACCCGCAGTCAGTGTCAGCAGCCACTTGTCAGTGCTTGTCATATTTTTCCCAAGTAGCATCTTCCATGGTGAATACCTGGTCGCTGAAAACTCTCTCAGCAGTCCATGGAGAACAAATGACAGCCAGTCTTGCCACTGTGTGTCTTTCTCATCCATCTGTTTGAACTGCTCCTTCTTGGGCACCTCTTTCTGTTTGTTCTTCCATTGAGCCACACAAATGTCCATGTGCTCCTACCACTCATCTTTTGCTGTGGGCCCCCAGGCCCTCTCTGTCGGGCACTGAAATGCATTGTCTTGCCCTTTCTCTGCATTGAGAAGCTGAATCATTAGTTCATCCTCTGCTTTCCAAATACCCAGGAGGCGCTCACATTTCCTTTGATCCTGCTTCTTGCTCTTCTGTAAGATAATCTCCACCATTTCAAGCTGTGGCCCCTCCATCAAATGACACTCCTTATCTTCTATGGATGCCATTAGCTCTGGCTGTGGATCATTGTCAGGTGCCACGGGCCACTCTCGCTCAGATGCAGTTACCATCTTTCTTCCCAGATGCAGCACCACTGATTGTGCTTCACCATGCTTTGCTCTTTCCCCCCCAAACACTATTAAGTGACGCTGACACTGACCACCAACTTCATATGTGGGCCTGTCAATGTGCTTCTCTGGTGCACATGCCCTGAAAGCGTCTTGTTGTGATTTGACATTCTCTGGCATGTATTCGCTTGACACTACACCTTTCACTATCATCTTGTTCAATTCCTTGTCTAAGGTGCACACTGCACAGTCACCTGTCCTTCTGAAATTCAGTTTATTTATTGCCCCTTTGTCTGGACATGCCTTCCCCCATTTTGTCAGGACCCCGTTTGCCAAATAAGTGATTGCATCTCTCTCTTCCAAAATGTCCTCCCTCCGGTATCTTCCCCCACTTCCTTCCCTTTCTCGGAAATACATAGAGCCATCCCCACAGCGTTGTGCGTCATCCACCCCAACCCCCAAAGGCACTGGTGCTGGCACCTCACATTCCTGCCCCTCTGTGTGTCCTCTCTCCTCCCCCTCCTTTACTAACACTGTTTTTTTCATTTTCAGCCATGCGTCATCAGCTGCATTCAGAATGTCTGCCCACCCCTTGGCGGATCTTAACCTTTCCTCCACATTCCCTTCAACCACCCTCCTTATCTCTACTAGCAGCTGCCATCTTGTGCCGATCATGAACTTTTGTGTAAGCATTACTTCAAAATCTGAGCGTCTCTGATCACTCTGTACCTTTTCTTGTGATTCAGCACTTCCTCCCTTGTCCATTCCCTTCACCACCCTTTGTAACTGATGTTCGTGGGCAGCCCCAAACTCCTTCTTCCTTTGTACCGACTGGGGGATCACATCCCAATTGTGCAACATGCTCTTCAGCCTTTCCAGCACAGCCCTTGCCCCCGACTTATATGACAGATCTTCACCCGCCTCTTGCCTTGTCAGTGGACCGGCATCTGCCATGTTGCCACTGAAACTGTATTCTGTAATCTGTATTCTTTAATCTCTTTTATTCCTCTTTTATTCCTCTTTTTATTCCTCTTTTACTCAACCTTCAGACAGACCTCCCACTCTGTGCCCTCTACAGCATCGACCCTACACCCACTCTCCACGCCCCGGTGCTCTGACTGTATTACAGGTGCCTAAGAATGCTCTGCCCTATCTTTGTATTATTCCTAGAGTCCCTGAAGACTCCAAATTCCACTACCGCAACATGCAACAGGGTCCGCGAAAATGTTTTCACTTACCCGTTGTATTGCTGTTATCTCTGTGCACTTGATGAACAGAAGAGCTCCCGGGTTTCGGCACCATATGTTACAATCGTTCGTCCTGCTCTCCCCGATACTAGTGCAAATCCAGCTCCCTCGCACCGTCTCAGGCATTCCACGCACTTGGCACTCGGACACAAATAACCCACAAAGCCAGAAGTGGGGTTGTAAAAGTGCTGTAATGTTAACACACACACCAGGCTCTGGAGGGCTGCATCGACTCTGCCCCCTCCCAGGCCTGGCTCATACTTATGTACAATGCAAAGCTACATATTAATCTCCTCCCATTAGCCGTACGTATTCATAACAATAGTTCATTTCGCCGAAGAAAAGTTAATCAAGTACATTTCGTAACTTCAGATTGTCTTTGCAAGTCAGGCTCTTATCAACCTTGGGACTTGAGCCAGCAGCATCCGAACTGTGTACATTCTCGAAGGGAGGGCTGTTCATGCCCGTCTCTGCGAGGCCTGCGGCATTCCACAGCTAGCTGGGCTGGTTGTGCTCTGGTGGTTCTCTGCGACATCTGCTTTCATGGCTGTTAGATGTTTAGGCCAGTCCTTATGTCAAATCATTAGGCCAGTGTTCCTGCTTCAGATGTGATGTATCTCGAACCAAAAGAAAGTGCAGAATCAGAAATGTACCACGTAACAAGGTCCCCCACCCACTTCCGGAGAGTGGGGGGCAGATGGTTTTCCAGTCTTGATACTCGCCTTACGCCACAGGAACCAGAGCACGCCAGCATTATGACACAGATGAGAATATGCCATGCATTATCCACCACGTAAAACCATTCCTCGTGGAACTAAGAGTGCTTAACCAACTCTGGACCCCACCGCTCATCATAATAGAAAGTGAGGAAATACTGTTTAAACCTATATAGCACTAGGCGTCTAAAACAGACTATAATCACGTGGTTTCAGACTCTGGGGCAGGCTCCATCTCCTATGTTGCGCGTTCATGTGTTCCAAACAGTGTTCTAGAGTATTTGCTCCCCTAGGCTAAAACTCGGGTCTAGGTTAGATCTCGTGCCCCTCAATGCCATTGACCTTGAGGGATCCTTGTCCCCAAAAGTAAGTATTTAACAGTTTGATCCTGGTATTGTACAAAAAGAAAGTATCTAAACGGTCGCATGAACAAAAAGTTCTAAAAATGCTACCACCAAAGGTTCGAACACCACAAGTTTGAACCTTTGGTGGTAGCATTGCAGGTAAGTAAAAAAAAAAAAAACGGGGGCTGCTGGGCTGTCCCCCGCAACACCCCGCTCACTATACTGAGTGGTACACACCCTTTTTTGCACACCTGTGAAAAAAGAAAAAGAACAGGGCCTGCGGGGGTGTTCTTCGCAACATCCCGCTGACTATACTTTACAGTATAGTGAGCGAGGGTTGTGGGGGAAACCTCTGCAGCCCCCGTAAAAGAAAAAAAAAGAAAAGGTCCCTGCGTCGCCGGTTCCCGATCACGAAAGTGAAAGGGAACTGGCGCTGCAGGGACTCAGCGTTAAGAAAAAGGTAAGTGGGGTTTGTTTATGTTGGCGGTGTGGGTGGGGGTGTGTTGAGGGTGTGTATGGGGAGTGTGTGTGTGAGTATGTACGTGTGTTCAATGAGAAAGGTGCAAACCTTTGGTGGTTCGCACCTTTCTCATGAAAACTTTCCAGCCGCGGCAAAATCAGCCGTGGTCGGATCACGTAGATCCTTGATCCTTAGTGCCAATTTGGGCAAATCCATTCGAGCCATGCCTCATTCCTCCCGATGCCTGGGAACTTTAAAGACTACACTAAAGTTTCCAGTGGTGACTCCTTTGATCTGGAAACCATTGGCTGAACCCTATGGCTTTTCCACCTTCTGGTCTTTATCAAATGTGCCCTTTATTGCAAAATGATTTGAGGAATTGGTACCCTGCCCACTGCCATCTTTTGTTGAGGCTAATATTCTGGACCCTTCACAGGAACTATCCAGTCATTGCTGCCATTCTAGATGAGCCGTGGCTATGGGCAGATGCGCTGCCTGCAGGGGTCTTAGAGCCCCTGGACCCGTCCACGGCACTTGGCATGTGTGAAGTCACACAGCTTCCGGGGTACCAGTGGTCCAGGGATGAATATCTGTTTCTAAATCATCAATCAACCCCACACTGCTAGTACACCAGAAGGGATCCAAACAGATTGGAATCCATATAAATGATACGTCCTCCTTGTCTGATTTTGGTAACGTGGACGGAATGGCAGGCTTATCTCTGCAAGGTTGTGGATCGTTGGCTAGTTGCAATACAGCGAAAATGCAATTATTACCCAATGATAAAAGGGGCTGCCCAGTTAAGATTGTATAACAATATCGACTTCAAAATTACTACAACAGACAGTTCTAGCACACTACAATTACAACCCACACTGTAAAGGAACACAGAGGACAGACAGTTTCACTAAGGAAAGGGATGCACTCTGGATAATGACAGGAGGTAGTTGGTAAAGCAATCAGTCTTACTATTCAAGGTTATTTGGTTTCAACACCAAAGGGGCAAAGGGTTGTAACAGTCTAGGAGCCTTCAGAGAAGGACCAGGGGGGGGCAGAACCACAATGTACCTGGTGCTGAAGAAGTTCTTGGTGCTCGACAGCATTGAGGCGGGTCCAGGGTGCTTCACAACCCTTGAGACAGAGTTAGTGCCGGGAGACAGCTGCGGGTGCCAAGCAGCAGGTAGTTCAGCAAGCGAGGTTGGACGGACGTCTGCAGGCTGTCCGGCATGGCGGCTCTGTGCCAAGAATCATTGTCTCTGTGCTGGTTGGCAGATCTGGAATGCTGGTCGAGGCCTCTCGGACGGCTCTGGTGACTGCGGCGTTACAACAGTCAGCAGTGCTGCTAGATGCAGTTCTAGGACTCTGTCTCAAAATTGTCCTTAAAAGATGGACGCTGGATGATGCTTGTGTGGAACTCCTCCTAGCTTCTTCTTCGCAGTGCTTGCGTCCTTGCAAGGCCGACGGCCCAAAGCTCAGAAGGGTGTTAGCAGGCAACAGGCTCATCCTTTGTCCAGAGACTCTCCGGCACTTCCCACCTGGAAAGCTTGCTGTCAGAACGTAGCAGGGCACACTGTGTGCTGGCTGGGTACCAGTTCTGGAGCTGCTGGATGGGTCCTCTGAGTCTGGTATCTCCCTCTGGTCCCTGGGAGATGTTTAGGGGAGGGATCTTGCTTCCCTCCTGGAACTTCTGGCCTGCCTTCACTGGTGGAAGATGTAAGGTAGACTGTACCTTCAGCTCGGGTCCAAATGAGTCCTTCTTCTTACTTCTTGCAAAGTCTTCAGATGATCTCCTCAGTGAGGGGTCCAGCCCTCTTTTAAAGCCAAATGAGCCCCAGCGATTGGCGTAAGATAAACCGAACTTCATGAACCAATCCTGGGTCCCCACCAACAATGTTCATTGATGCATTAGGTCAGAACCACGGCGCTGGGCAACAAACAGGGGAAAGATGGCACCATATACTCTAAGTCCCACCCATCTTCCTGTGTGGTGTACATCAAAGTTTCTTTGTAACTAACTGAGTCATATGTGGTGCTTGATCACAACATGGGCCTCCTTTGAAGTAGGGAGTTGCAGGCAACTTTAGTCTCCTACAATTCACACATTTCTCTGCTCTGAAAGGAGTGGTTCCAGAGAGGACATTCACTGCCCTTTCATACCAAGCAGGGGTGTTGGTACCAAGTTGACACATTGCATTACAAAGAGGTGTCTGGTCTCCATTGTCACATACTGCCCCAGGCCTTCCCTGAGGCTTGCTCATTTACATTCTTCAGTATCCACCGCCACCAGCAAGGTGTAACAATGGAGATACAAATCCATGGGGCCTTGAAATTCTAATCAGGCTGCTCGGCTTTTGATGTACCCATGGCTGTCAGGTGTCAACTACACATGACAGGGGAGGGCGACGCAGGTAAGATGGGTCCTCCCAGAGTACATAACTATTTTTCTGCTGTGCGATGAGCGTGGAAATGTGCGCCGAAATGGCCCCATCATTCATTCTTTTTAAAACAAATAAAAAAGCCCTGGTCGAGCACACTTTTCCTGTGCAAATGGTCGAATTCCTCACAGCGTGGTCTCGTATGAGGTGCATAAGGCAGGCCCAGGTAAGCGGGTGGCGGGGCAGGGTCCTCTAATGGTTTTCTTCTTTTTCAGTAGTGTAGCGCCAGATGTCCCTTCTCTGTTTCCACTGAGATCATGGCCATTGTTGCATCTGTTGGTTTATGGCCATTCAATATCTGCACCCGCTTACCTGTGAACATGCCTTCAAGCGTGGGCCCTGGTCAAGAACCAGGAGTTCTCATGGGAAGAGAGCTAACTATGGCGCCTAGGGTTTGTACTCTTAAAGCACTTTCCCTTTGGTGGCATCCATCTTAGATTATTCTCGCGATGCTTTCCTTGCTCGCCTCGGATGTTGACTGAATCGCTCGCAGCACGCACACATGCTGCTACACTATTGCTCCTGAGGCCGCCACTCCTGCGCTCCGGTGACGTCATTAATTGGCCACCTGTTTAGAACAGATTGGTCGGCATCACACCTCGAGCGTGTTCCAGCTCAGGATCCATGTTAATGCAATGGATATTAGCCCCAGATGCTCTCTGAGATTTTAATAATCCCTCCCTTTTGCTGTCTCAGAAACTAGACTTGAGTCCTTGGCAAACCTCTCATACTGAAACTCCCTTCTACTTTCTCTAACAGGCTCAGCGGACAACCTCAAGTTTATGGAAACTTTTGTGTCCAAATCGTAACCCAGTGTTTGAGCCGCCCTCGCCCTCTCTCACCAGAAGGTGTCACTGCAACATTTTAGAGAGAACACTAGAAACGTGAACCGTAATAAACCAACCTGACAATATAGTCGATCAAAAAGAGAATTATTCTAGCTTTATTCCCCCCCGAATGGAAGTCTGCAATTACCGGCGTGCAGATGAATGTAGGGCCAAAAGAAATCACCATTTCATCTAGAAAGACACACAGTGAAACTAGAAGCCCCTGGTAGTAGTTATTGTGCCACAAAGGATGCCGCTTTATGCATCCACCCATTTTTAATCGCCCACCATTCACACCTCTCATCATACAACAGCCGCTTATAGCAATTCACTGAATGCTGTGCCTGTGGCCATCTAACCTTAACTGCAATTTAATGCACTTAAGTTCAAAACAAAACGAACAAGCATTGGCAAAGCCAACCGTTTTGGCTTTTGTGTAGGCATGGGATAGGCATCTGTCAGGCATTGCCATAACAGTACTACATGGCCATCAGATGCAACAGTTGGGGAATGGCATGATTACCTGTGCATATGATAACCATGTCTTGCAAATGCCTCTGTAATACATATGCACAATCCAAAGCAGAATGCCATGTCAATGTTTTTTTTAACAGTACTTAAGTGCAAGGAAGCAATAAAATCAGGTGGCTGAAGGCACTCTTGGTTAAGATATTGCTGCAACATTTTATTTATGTTATTTATTGTGCATTTATTAGGTGCTTATACAAGTAAATTGTGTTTCAAAGCACCCGCAGGGCAACAGGGAGGGAACATGGCATTGAAAACAATATATACAATGGAGGATAAAGACAAACCTACTAGGCCTTGTGAGTATTCAGAACGTGTAAGTGCAGAGAGAGAAGAGAGGAAGAGGGAGTGGGGGGTAAGTGCTGGAGTGTCAATGCTCGTGGGTGAGCAGTAGATGTAAGTGCCCAGTATAGTAAGTGCTGGAGAGCATTGAGCTGCAATAAGTAGGAAAATGCAGACCTACAGTGGCGTAGGAAAGCGGTTGCCAATGCAAGTGCTGTGTGTAGGCAGAGGCTGAGGTGATTGGATGTGGGAGGCCAGGGCCTCGAAGGACACATAAGGGCCGTGGTCACCAATCACAGCGACTGTGGGATTAGCAGAGGCGGGAAGACAGGAATGAGGAGGTGAAAAGGAAGGTCTTGAGGAGCTTGTGGAATTTGAGGAGGTCCAGCTCAAGACGAAGAGTAAGGGGAAACCTGTTCCATAAGAGGGAGACAGCTGAGGAAAGTGATCGGCCACCGGCTCTCTGTTTAGTGAAACGCTTTGCACACAGAGAGTTGGTGCCAGAGAGCCGCAGCGGTCTAGAGGGAGAGTATTTAGTAAGAGCAAGTTGCAGATAGCCTGGTCCCCTGCCCAAGAAAGCCTTGTGGATGATGCAGAGGGATTTTTATGTAATCCGTGCAACAACCGGGTGCCAATGAAGAGTTTTTAGGGCAGGTGAGATGCAGTCCATGGGCAAGAGAGCCAATGATCTCCTTAATAGTTCTGGAGGAGCGGGGGAACCCTGTTTGGAGGAGACCTTGATGGAGCGGACAACTCTGGTGACCTCATCAGGTGTGACAGGGGAGAAGGAGGAGAGAGAGATGGAGGGAGAGTGGAAAGCCATGGGATGTCTGCTGAAGGTTTTTTTCAGGAGAGGGCGCCCAAGGGAGTGCTTGAGGGCAGAGGGGAAGGTCCAGTGGCAAAGGAGTTTTTGCAGAAATCGGCAAGTGCAGGGGCAAGAGACCCAATGTTCTCCTTAATGGTTCTGGAGGAGCGGGGGAAACCTGTTTGGAGGAGACCTTGATGGAGCGGACAACTCTGGTGACCTCATCAGGTGTGACAGGGGAGAAGGAGGAGAGAGAGAGAGATGGAGGGAGGAAGGGTGGAAGGCCATGGGAGGCAAGGGGGTGGAGGTGGGCGTCGGGGAGAGGGGAGCAAGGGTGCTCAGGATGTTCTGAGTTTTAGTAGTGAAGTGAGTGGCCAATGCATTGCAGAGGACTTGCGAGGGGAGGGGTGAGGAGGAGACTGCAGATGGGTTGGCTAGTTCCCTGCAGATTTTTATGAGTTCAGCCGAGATGTTGTATGCACCAGATACCCACGCTTGGATGTGGGCCCTTTTTTTGGTGAGGATGAAAAGTCTGTATTTGGAGCAGGTGACAGGCCAGTTAGTCAGAGGGTGAGCCAGATGTCTGTCACTTCCATACCACAGTTCTGCACTTGCGTTGCAGGGCTGCTAGCTCAGAGTCGTACCAGGTGTTACACTTAGAGGCAGGTTTCAGGCAGATCCTCATGACTGGGGCTAGAATGTGCAGAGTGCTGGAGATGGCCAGATGGAGGTTGCTGAAAGCAGAGTCGGTGGTGGAGTCTGGGGTGGGGGATATGAGGAGGGTGAAGGTGGATGCGAAGGCAACAGCTGACACTTGTTTTATCGGACGGATGTTCGTGAACGAGGTTGACAGGACTTGAGGAGGTGCGGTCAGATGGCCGAGGACACCAGCTGAGAGGAGAAGAGAGAATGGCTGACCAGTGGGGAGAAAAGAGAGAGATCAGAGTGGATGAGGGCATCCAGAGTGTGTCCAGCCGAGTGGGTTGGTCCAGAATTTAGAATGGAGAGGGATAGCGAAGTGCAGAGGTCATGGAAGAGAGTGGATGCAGTGCTGGAAGAGTCCAGATGGATGTTGAAATCACCCATGAGGATGAGTTTAGAAGTGGTTGAGAGGAGAGAGGAGCAGAAATCAGCCGGTTCAGAGAGAAACAGGGTGGTAGAGCCAGGGGGCCTGTAGATAGTGGCAATGGTCAGAGAGGAGGAGGGAGAGATGACCAACTTGCAGAACAGGCTTTGAAAGGACGAGTAAGGCTATGTGGGTATGAGGGAAAAGGGACCCACTCAAAATCAAGGCAACCCCAATACTAGCACGTTTAGGGCGGGGCTTGGAGATGATCTTGCAGCCATCTGGGAGAAGGGAGTCAAAAGCAGTGACTGAGCAGGCATTGAACCACATCTCGGTAAGAGCGAGGCAGTCGAGGTCTAAGTCTTCAAGAAGGAGGCAGATGCCAGAAGATTGTTGGTTTGCTAAACAAGCTTTAAGTGTGGCTAGATGAAGGAGGTCTCCGCCATTGAAGGTTTTCCAAGGAGGGGTACAGGGGCGTGGTACACCAGTCGGAGGGGGAGGAACAGCGAGACTGGTCAAAGGTGAAGCAGAAGGACGTGGATGAGGGCCAGCAGGCACTGGTCAAAGAGGAGGAGTTTGGGTTGAGGACCCTGAACCAAGATAGTGCCCGTGTGGTAGACATTAATGATACACCTTGATGATGAGAAGCCCACCAAGAGGACTGCCCACTTGGTGCCACCATTAATGGGAGAGGATGTGAAGGGGGGGAGAGTGGAGATGAGATGAAGAGTCTATAGATCTGGGGAGGGGACAGAGAAGAGGATATCGTTGAAGACCTGTCTGGAAGTTGCACTGACATAGGTATCAGCGATGGGTATGATATGATATGGCATTTATAACGTGCCTATACACAAGTGTTTCAAGGCGCAGGTAGGCCAGGAATTGCGGTCAGGATGTCTTTTTCGTGTTTTGTTTTTCCAGACTTTGTAAGAGAGGGAGGGTAGGTGATAGTAAGCAGTTACAGAAGATAGGAGAGATGGTGAGTGCCATCATGGTGGCAGCGGATAGATAAGGATAAAGAAGTGGTTGCACTGCAGTCATAGCCCAAACTCGCCATGTGGCCTAGTAGTGACAAGAAGGACACAAAATGTAATGCAGCAGTGGGGTGCAACTTGTTAAAAGTGCACACACCCAAATTCAAAAATAAAATACAGGTCACAGAATGCAATGCAGCAGTGGGGTGCAAGATGTTAAAAGCGCCCACACCCAAATTTGAATATCAAATACAGGTCAAAGAATTCAATGCAGCAGTGGGGTGCAAGATGTTAAAAGCGCACACACACAAATTCAAATATCAAATGCAGGTCACCGAATGCAGTGCAGCAGCGGGGTGCAAGATATTAAGATAGCCCACATCCAAATTCAAAAATAAAATACAGGTCACAGAATGCAATGCAGCAGTGGGGTGCAAGATGTTAAAAGCGCCCACACCCAAATTTGAATATCAAATACAGGTCAAAGAATTCAATGCAGCAGTGGGGTGCAAGATGTTAAAAGCGCCCACACCCAAATTTGAATATCAAATACAGGTCAAAGAATTCAATGCAGCAGTGGGGTGCAAGATGTTAAAAGCGCACACACACAAATTCAAATATCAAATGCAGGTCACCGAATGCAGTGCAGCAGCGGGGTGCAAGATATTAAGATAGCCCACATCCAAATTCAAAAATAAAATACAGGTCACAGAATGCAATGCAGCAGTGGGGTGCAAGATGTTAAAAGCGCCCACACCCAAATTTGAATATCAAATACAGGTCAAAGAATTCAATGCAGCAGTGGGGTGCAAGATGTTAAAAGCGCACACACACAAATTCAAATATCAAATTTAGGCCACAGAATGCAATGCAGCAGTGGAGTGCAAGATGTTAAAAGCGCCCACACCCAAATTCAAATATCAAATGCAGGTCACCGAATGCAGTGCAGCAGCGGGGTGCAAGATATTAAGATCGCCCACATCCAAATTCAAACATAGAATACAGGTCTCAGAATGCAATGCAGCAGTGGGGTGTAAGACGTTAAAAGCACCCACACCCAAATTCAAATATCAAATACAGGTCACTGAATGCAATGCAGCAGTGGGGTGCAAGATGTTAAAAGCGCACACACCCAAATTCAAATTTCAAATACAGGTCACCGAATGCAATGCAGCAGTGGGGTGCAAGACATTAAGAATCGCCCACATCCAAATTCAAACATCAAATACAGGTCACAGAATGCAATGCAGCAGTGGGGTGCAAGATGTTAAAAGTACCCACATCCAAATTCAAATATCAAATGCAGGTCACTGAATGTGATGCAGGAGTGGAGTGCAAGATGTTAAAAGCACCCACACCCAAATTCGAATATTAAATACAGGTCACTAAATGCAATGCAGAAGCGGTAGAAAAGGTAAGACAAAGGAGGCAGAGTGAAATAGGCACAGTTTTTCTTCTGATTCAGAGTTCTTAAGAGGAGGAGGCAGTGGAAAGTTCAGCCATCACTCACTTAATGTTCTGTAGAGAGCATGGAGGTGCAGGGGCTATGGTTCATGCAGGTGACAGCTACATCTGGAGGTTGCTTCATGGTTCGTGGGTGGGTGGAAAGGGCTGGGGGACCTTCCAGCCCGGACATGCACAGGTAGGAGCCTTACTCGGTGGGCCTTGATGGTGTGGGCCGGCCCCAGCCGTCCGGTGCCTCCAGTTGGAGGCTATAGGCAGAGGCTGTCCAATCAGCAAGACAGCAGCCTCACAAAGGAGATATTCCCACCCCATGAGGCGGCGGCAGCCATTTTTAAGTATTTTCCGATAAATGCTGAAATTCAATGGCCCAATTCAGTGATGTAAGGAAACAACCTAATATACATATTCCCAGCGTGTGTGCAGTAGGTGGCAATGCTGCAGCAATGATGCTGCCCAACAAATAGAGCGTGTAGGAGCACTCGTCTTGCGCATTTGTACATTTTCAAATTTTGGCGGAAAGAAGCTTCAAAAAGCCCATTTGGGCATTAATGCATTAACTCTCGGCAGACTAATTAGAAATAACACTGACAGGCCAGCATTTGATATTACTGCTTGTTATTACTGCTTGTGAGAGCTAGCTCAAAGAGACCCGAGGAGGATGTGTTTTGGGCAGAGATGGGCAGATAGGGTTGACAATCACTGCAGCGATTACCAATGCCTTGGGCAGTCAATGGTGGGGGTAATAAATGACCAAACAACACCCACAGGCTGTGTGTTCCTCATCACATGTCATCTCCTTCCTAGCTGTACTCCAATACAATAGTTGTGTCTCATGTGGTACTTTAGCGCCACCTAATAGCCAGAACTAAAAAGGACAAGAAGGAACCAAACTCTTCTGAGCTCAGAATGTCTCCAGGTGCTGGGAACAGCTGATCACTGTGGCAGCAATGTGCCTGTTTCCATGTCCAAGGCAACCAGCCGCATTCCAGCACTTCGAACCACGCTTGCTCGGTCTTCCCAGGTTAATGCTTAAAGCGCCCATTGAAAGGGCTGGCCAGCTCTTGGTGCAATAAAATTAGCAGGTACATAATGCAGATAAGATTGAGTTCCGCGGCACTGGATATGCGGTTCCCGCTTTCTGCCCCCCACCCACTGACCCTGCACATAGCATTCCCTCTCACCTAGAAATCTGCAACGTAAGATGTCCTTTGAAGGCTGGGTCTAAGCTTTGAGTCTAGGGGGGATAATACTCCAACTGCTTTTTACCAATCGCCATGCTCTAGCCATGGACAGAGTAATGAGTCACCTTGAGTAGTGTGAAGGCCTCCACCTGGATGTGGCTGCTGAAACCCTTTGCAGTCCACAGAGGGCACAGAATGAGGACGCTCGTCCCATTCTCAGTGGGGAAATGACCCAACCATGTGACTCAAGCCACAAAACCTCTCCACTGGCCCCCAGCCCACAGCGATGATCATTGGAGGCACTTTGACCAGTGGCCAACACAATGCATTGGCCAGCAACGGCATACTTGGCCAACGTCTTACATCCATGGGGACTTCCAAGGGACCTCCATGGGGACCACCATGAACGCGCCACTCATCTCCTGAAATCCAGCCGAGGCACGCGAAGGATGCCAGGAAGCCTGGGCATGACTGCTCTTGGCTGAGAGGACTCCGAGATCCACACATTTAAGCAATTCCTGTTCTTCTGGACCCCGCCGCGTGGCAGCGAATCACCACGCCGTGCTCGCCTTAAATAACTGCCACCATCCTAGAATCTCAAGCTCCCAAATCAGAGCGATAATTCAAGGATGTCAAGCAGCCCGTCAAGGCGATAAAAACCCAACTCCGATGGGAAAACAAGGATCTCGGGGCCCTTTGCTGCAAATGATTAAAACATTGATGGGAGGAAATAAGATTCACGTTTGTAGACAGCTGATGCGGTGAAAGATTGCCACCATATTTATTCGGGACAATAAAGCGCGAGCAAAGTGTCTGCTAACTGGTGGAAATTAACAGCAGAGACGGCGCCATCAAAATCCTTATCGGCATCCCCCAAGGAGCCCGCTCGTCGAGAGCAAATTGCAGAAGCAATGGGATTTTTAATCACATCAGTGTGAATGGTAGGCGCGGAGGCTTGCCTGTCACCCCAAGTAGCACCGAGCCCAAAACCCCTATCTAACCCCCATCTGGAAGGCATCCAGGATCAGCGACTCTTTAGAATGAGTGTCCCGCCTGAGTTTCCTTGCAGGGCACTGCTCGATTGGAGAGGAAATTCATCGAAACATATAGGGGGGCTGGAAAAGTATACATACAGGGGTGGGGGTGGTTGGGAATAGGTAAAAAACAATAGGGGTTGGGTGGCTTGGGTGGGAACCCCCTGAAAAATAAAAATAAATCAACTTCGATGAGTTTTATCGGTAAATAATACTCGCGGCGGGGGGGGGGGACATCGAAATTGCACCCGTTGATGAAATGACATAGAACCGTGCAGGAGCAGGACACAAGGAAAACCCACAAATCTAGAGGTACTTAATGGATATAGAGTTCTGGATTTTATCAATGTGATAGAGAACCTACAATTTAGTTGAACACCAGGGGCCCAACATTGTTCGGGGCTATAGAAATATTTTCCGTAAGCAACTTTTTTGTCTTTCAAGAGAGGTTTTTTTTTTTAACGATAAACGTCTTTGATTTCAAAATGAAGTTTCATGGGCCTGTTACAGTTCACGACTGGTTACTCTTTAAAGGTCAGACCAAACTGGAAGAAAGGAGACGTCTCAAGATATGCGCGCTCTGTCACATGGTCTCTAGGGAGCCAATAACGTGGGCCATCTCGGCCCCCCTGCACAAGTGGACACGTGTGGGTCTCTGCACTCTGCATGGAAAGAGCAGCAGGAAGAATTGTGCAGTGTTAGGGGGATCTGGGGATGATAACCACCAGTGAAACATTCTACCATTGTAGACAGAACCTCTCTCCATCATTAGCAGCCAGGGTAGCAGCAGGTGTGATTATTGGTTTCACAAGCGATGATGCTTTAGGATCTGGTGATGGCAGTTTGGGGCAAAGCAGCATGGCATGTTATCAGCCGGTCTGGCTGCCGCCAAGGGCTGCCCACCATCTGAATATTGGGTCCTCCATCAAACAGACAACGTCATCAAAGGCCTTCACACTGGGTCACTAAGATGACCCAAAAGCTGGGGTACCCACACCAACGAGCACGCGCCACCATTCTCTGATGGTAAAGGGTACCACTACTGTCTGAGAAGGAGGACCACGCAATCAGAGCTCCAGTCCCCCTCACGTGTGACTCTCGCTCTTCACCTAACTGCTCCAAAGTGCTTGAAGCTGGCAGCAGTGGGCTGATCAGCGCTACAAACACCCAGACAGAGCCCGCCCTTGAAACCCATCTAACCTCACGACCAGGCCTCCTCCTGGGCATATCCAGCGAGAACTAAACAACCTGTTGTAGATCAATGGCACCCCTTTTTTTCACGTGACTGGACACAGCCAATGACCATACAGAATCCATCTGAGGTCACAGCCATAAACGTTTTCTAATATGGAAATTCAAATGCAGTGTGGAGATGCTGATTGCTTTCCCTCAGTTTATATAGAGAAGTGTATTTGGGAAAGATAGCTCAGTGGGTTGTGCGCTCGCTGCTGTGATCTGTGTGAGATCCACAGTTTGCAGGTTCGAATCCCAACTCAGCCTTTCAGCCTTCCAAGGTCGATACATGAGTACCAATTTTGGTTGGGTGATGTTGTATGTAAATATGTTCTATCTAAAGCGCTTTGTCAAAAGCGCTGTATAAATTACACATCATTATCATTAGAGAAGTGGCCTTCGTATCAAGTTAGCAGGTAGTGAGGAGGGTGCTTGCATCGTCTTTGCGCCAACATTTTATAAGAGAGATAGACATTTTATATGGCGGAAACTAGTAAAATCATTGGCAGCGCGGGCCATGGAGAACTAAAAAGAAACTTAGTTTTAGAATAAATTGTCAGCGAAGGTCAAAATACAAAATATCTTAAAGCACGGTTGGGACATTGTTAGGAGTATTTTTATTTACTGCTCAAATTTGCAGGTACTAGAGTACATCTAGCCCTGCGCGCAGATGCCACGGGGCCCTACGTATCTGCGGTGATTGTATTGCGGTTTATAATAGTAATCATGATTCTGAATCCGGTGTAAACCGCAGCTGTCATGGTCAGAAAAGACATGGTTGGCGTCTCTCCTGTGCCTGCCCAACAGGTGCAGGGGAATGAACCCAAGTTCTCCACATTTAAAAGCACATCCCGTTTGTGAATTTGGGAGGCGCTTATAAATGCAAAGAAAAGGCTCCCTGACATGTGCAAATGCGCAAAGGGGTGAACAAAGGCATCTGAATGAGTGCATTCCAAGATGCGTGCATTCAGATGCGCTTTGAGAATTGGATTGCCACTTTTTTTTGGCGCAAGTGAAGAAATGCACTAGAGCATCTTATCAATTGAGCAACTGAGCCAATGCCTCTGGGATTGCAAGAGTACTGCCTCTATAGTTGGATCACTATAGTGCACTTCGAGCTCAAGGGAAACTATGAAAAGTCACCTGCGGGCACACTGTCTCCACTCTGGGTACTTGGGTGTCCTGGTCACATGGTTCTTAGAGAAGGCAAGCTACACGTTCTTCCAGTTAGTGGGCCTTCTGTGCCTCAGGGACATTAAGGGGAGGGGGTCAATGTCTTCACCCTTACTCCTACTAAAAGGGACTGAACTGTCCACAAGTCCCTCAGGAATTATTATGATAGTGGGTTCTAGCTCCCATTAGCACCCTCTGAGGGGGCAGAGAGCCTATCAAGAGGCTTGAAACGCCGACTGAGTCTCCTGATGTTAGCCCGTGTTCCAAGCCACCTGATGTCTGCCTCCACCGCCCACCATCCCCACCACCCTAGACCTCATTTTAAATCATCACCCCTCCCCACCTACCTCTTTACGGCAGCAGAGGCTCTTGCAGCCGCTGCTTCCTTCTTGTTTTGCTCATGCGTGAGACTGCCATGGAAAGGGAAGAGGGGCTATGTACGGAGCCCCGTTTTACCGTTCCATGGCGGCCATCTTTGAACAGTCTTTTTTGTTCGGTCAATGGGACACTGCGAGGCGACCCGTTTACGGAACGAAGATACTTTCAATTAGTGCCATCCCATCCATGGGATGAGTGCTAATGGCATTAAGCACGAGTTCCAAGGGTTGGAAGGAGAGGAAATGGCTGAGACCGTTAAATTGGGCCGCCGGGCCATTACCACCCGTTCCAGCCCATGGAATGGGTGCTTAATGCCACATTATAGCAGAAAACTATCAGACATGCTTTCGAAGGTCTCTGCTAGAACTCAATACAGATGACTTCCTAGGCAAGCGTCCACACTCTTCTGCTGTAGTTCCCAGAGGCCTCGAATCCCAGTGGAGTCACTTCGGGGCAGAGCAAACCATAGATAAAGGTATACACATGGTAGAAATATTCTTTCCGTGGTGAAAGCTACCCAGATACCTTGGCTCTACCCATTTGCCACCTCCGGCAGAACAAGAGCCACTTTCCTGTCATTGGTGCTTGGCCATCCCCTGTGTAAGAGGCTACGCCAGTCTATCTATGGTTGCAGCCTAGCCTTGAGAAACCAGTCTCTCCCAGCTGTTCGGTGTGAACGCCTTTCCTGAGGTTGGGCAACAGATGTCCTGTGAGCGCCTGACACTAGAGCCATGTGTTCAGAAAAGGGGCAGCTATGTCGGCAAACTCACGCTAGGGCAAGTGAGCAAATGTGAGTAAGGCAAGTTTGGTAACTTAGATATCACTAGGATCGGAAAGGGCGTAACTTCATTCCTTATCACACGTCACTAGACTCATTTGCCAGAATATTAATCTATGTGGGGGTTTGCCAAGCATTGCATTTGTAGAATGGTGCCATCTGGTGTGAGAGAGCAGTGGAAAAGCCAATGGTATGTCACGTGGGGCTTCACACATTGAAATAAACCCTGGTTATTTCTAGGCTGCTTTAGGCCTTAGCAGACTTCCTTAACTAACATTATACTTTCACCAACTCTTTGCACTAGTAGTGATGGGGTTGAGAAACACATATCTATCTGTATGATATTAATCTCCCTCCATAGTGGCACATTAGCTATTAAGGGGAGGTAACAGGAGGCACTGCTAGACTGCTTCGGCATGTGCACATGTGCAGTAACCTAAAACTGTGCGTCTGAAATTTAGAGCATTCACAGCTCACCTGCTTCTGCGTCTTTGGACTGCGCACAAAAGCGGTAGAGCGCCGGGAGGATAGCTCAGGGGCAACGGCCTGGCCTTGAACGGAAGACGACGCAAAGCAACAGAGGTTCGATCCCTGGGTCCGCGCTTAGAAACCTCTGGATATTAGGTGCTTTATACATAACCAATTAAAATTATATGCATGCACCCCTTAAATGGATGCTAGTGGTTGTGTGACCCACTCGACTGCCGCGAGATTGGCTCATGTGTAAGAACCGACTGGACTCCACTTTTTTAGCCACAGGGAATATGTGAAAAGTGTGTCTGTTCAAAACTCAAAAAAGGCTACGGGTTGCAGGACCTCAGAGTTAGCATCACGCCGCCCTTCCATTTCGATTGGTCGACTCTTTGCAGGGGGTGGAAACAGATTGGATTGCCTTAAGGAACAGGAAGTTGGTAATGCTGATTCCGAGCACAAGGCATGGCATCTGGTTTGGATGTGCTTTGTGTATGAATTGTTATAATTCATATTTTATTTAAAAAATGTATTGGCTATTTTAAAGGTAAATATACTCGGCAACACACATATACATCTAACTAGGTACTTTTTTTCCTTTCTGAAAGAAATTGGTATTAGACATCATATTTAATTTATACTAAGGGTGTGGTTTGTATAATGGTTTTCCTTAACCAAATACAGTGTATAATACAATTGAAATGACTGTAGTCTGATAATCCTAATGATTAATACAATAATTTAATTTCACTACACAGAATATCTGCACACCTGGGAGGAGGTCTATATGGAAGTGCCCATTATTATTAGCCCTTTTCCACCTAAAAAGAAACCTTTGAACAGTTCAACTTACAATGTATCAACCACATCTCTGCACACATTCTTCCACTGGGTGGGCGGCCATTTTGAAGTGTGGCCTGCGGAACACATTGATAAACCAACCCTTCCTCTTGTCGCCACAATACGTCAACTATTTCAGAAGAAACGTTACTCTAACCTCTTGCCGAACCCAGTGACACAGTTGATTCTGCCATGGTGGGAAGCTGCTCGATTGGGCATTGGTTTCTTGAGGTTCTGTCCGTCCGCTCAGTATAGCGCGTGTCTAACGATTGTCTTCCGTGCCGCCCACCTCCGCCCGGGGCCTGGTGAATGCGCTCCTTCTCTACTGCACGCCCTCTCTAGCCGCTTTTCGTGGGATTGCAAAGCATAGCAGCAAGTACTCACCTGGTTCTAAGAGAGAGAGGAAGAGAAAGGGGAGAAACAGAGAGGGGGGAGAACATTAAAATAATGTGTGATTTTACTCAGTTCTCTAGCTGGCTCATTATTAATGCTCTACCTACTGTATCATGGAACATACAAGACATTGATTTTGGTGACAGGTAAGGACAGAGTGGGGCCATCCCATCAGTGCCATGTATTGGCTACTACAATTCAGAAAACTCAATATGCCACCAGCTTCCCCTTCTTTCGCTGCACAAAGGGTTTTTCTGTGACTAGCTCAGACCTCACTACATTTTGACATGGGTCCAGCCATAGGCAGATGCACAAAAGGTGCAGGTGGAATAGCCGAAGAAGGATGCAGAAGATGCGATGGCCCATCACAGCCTGAAAATCTGATCACACACAACAAAGCCAGTCAAGCAATACTGCAGGGGAGTGAGATCAACTTCCTCTTACTTACCCTAGCCAGTCAAGCAACACTGCAGGGGAGTGAGATCAACTTCCTCTTACCCTAGCCAATCAAGCAATACTGCAGGGGAGTGAGATCAACTTCCTCTTACCCTCTTACCCTAGCCAGTCAAGCAACACTGCAGGGCAGTGAGATCAACTTCCTCTTACCCTAGCCAGTCAAGCAATACTGCAGGGGAGTGAGATCAAGTTCCTCTTACCCTAGCCAGTCAAGCAACACTGCAGGGGAGTGAGATCAACTTCCACTTACCCTAGCCAATCAAGCAATACTGCAGGGGAGTGAGATCAACTTCCTCTTACCCTCTTACCCTAGCCAGTCAAGCAACACTGCAGGGGAGTGAGATCAACTTCCTCTTACCCTAGCCAGTCAAGCAACACTGCAGGGGAGTGAGATCAACTTCCTCTTACCCTAGCCAGTCAAGCAATACTGCAGGGGAGTGAGATCAACTTCCTCTTACCCTAGCCAGTCAAGCAACACTGCAGGGGAGTGAGATCAACTTCCTCTTACCCTAGCCAATCAAGCAATACTGCAGGGGAGTGAGATCAACTTCCTCTTACCCTCTTACCCTAGCCAGTCAAGCAACACTGCAGGGCAGTGAGATCAACTTCCTCTTACCCTAGCCAGTCAAGCAATACTGCAGGGGAGTGAGATCAACTTCCTCTTACCCTAGCCAGTCAAGCAACACTGCAGGGAGGTGAGTGGCTGCACGCAAATTTGGTCAATTCCCTCTTACCCTAGCCAGTCAAGCAATAATGCAGGGGGATGGGGATGGGTGGCTGGCAAGAAGATGAAGTCAACCCCCTTTTACCGTAGCCAGTCAAGTATTACTTCAGGGGGGTGGGGATGGGTGGCTGGCAAGATGAGGGCAACCCTCTCTTACCATAGCCAGTCAAGCAATTCAGCAGGGGGATGGGTGGGTGGCAAGAAGATGAGGTCACCCCTCTCTTACCCTAGCCAGTCAAGCAATACAGCAGGGGGATGGGTGGCTGGCAAGAAGATGAAGTCACCACTCTCTTACTCTAGCCAGTCAAGCATTACAGTCAAGCATTACAGCAGAGGGATGGCGAGGGGATGAGGTCCACTCTCTCTTAGCCTCACCTTATTACTGCTGCTCTGGAAAGGCATACTCCCACAGCTCCCCACACCAACAGCTGCTTGGAGCACTCTTACCAGTTAATAATGTGATTCTAACACTTGTGGTCCTAGCTAAGGTTCAGAGTAGTAGACAAGTGCTGTTGATTATTGGTATTGTACCTTCACTGTTATCAATGCACTTGATAGGGACGAGACTCACGTTTAGCCCTGATGATACACTGAAGAAGTGATTGCCTAGCAACATGACAGGTAGTGTTTTGTTTAATGGTTGTGTTGGGCAGCATGGGGCTCTGTCAATGATATTGTGTATCAATGTGGGACTCAGCGATGGAACAGGAAGCAGTGATAATGTGGGAATGGTAGGGGACTTGGTGATGGAGTGTGAGAGAGTGATGCTGTGGAAAACAAAAGAGGCGATCGCTGGAAGGTTTAGAATTAATCTTAACCTCTGGAATTGCTCTGGGCAACCCTCAAGACCATTGTTTTTCGCCTGCCAAGTCATTACAAAAGGGGAAAGACCATATGCAAATCAGGCTTGGACCCACCTCAAAAGTGGCAGGTCAGCCCAAACTGCTGGGTCACAACCCTTTTGCACGAGACCACAAGCATCCCCAAACATGTTTCTGCCTAGTTGGACTTCTTCAGTGAGGAGTAACTTGGGCATCTAGGCCCAGCAGGCACGGGACCTATGCCTGGGCATACCCGTCCCGGGTGGACTGCAGCAAAACAAAAGAGGTGATGGCATGGATGCTCCCATTGGTGGCTTTACCTGACTGATTTGCATATGTCTATACCCCTTTTCCAATGGTGCAGAAAAGCTAAAAACGGTGGTGAGGAAGGTCGTCCAGAGCAGTGCCAGTGGTTCAGATTAATTCAAAATCTTCCACCCATCATTTTATGGGTTATAGTTTGTCTCCCTGCGTGAGAGAGGATATGCCCAGATGTGGGTCACTTGCTCTCTACACCAAAGGGAACCTAAGTGCACCTCACTGATGAGGCCCAACAAGGTCAAAACATGTCTGGGGTTGCTTGTGATTCCAGGCAGAGGGGACCTGGCCTAGCAGTTCGGGCTCGGCTGCTCCCATTGGTGGCAGTACCTGACTGATTTGCATATGGCTGGACCCCTTTTGCAGATGGGCCAAAGAATGGTGGTGTGAAAGGTTGCCCAGAGCAGTGCCAGTGGTTCAAAACCTTCCACCCATCACCTTTTTGGTTTTAGCAGTGATACTGTGGAACAGAGTGGAGGCCAGTTAGTGGAATGTACTGTTGAACAGTGCAGTGACCGGTGATGGAGCGTTCATTGAGAACTCCATTAAAAGTAGTGAGTGACAGTGTGGGGCGTAGCAATGGAATGAGTGGTAGGAAGTCTTGAAGTACTGGAATGCGGTTCAGTGGAGGATTGTGCAGGGCAGAGCTGAGAAGTGATGTTGCGAGGAAGGTGACTGGATGAGTCCATGTCACCTGGGAATCAAGTTTCCAGTCCTGGGGTTTCCTTTCACAAAGCATTATAACCCAGCACATTAGACCAGGCATGCATAGGCCTATAGGGCAATAGGACAGTGCCGAAGGGCCCACCCATCTGGCAAGCGTGGGTTGCTTTTCTGGGACAATGTCAGCCACTTTCATGGAACAAGGTAGGCCTCTTTCTCGGTCAATGTGGGCCACTGTTCTGGGAAAATGTAGGCTACTTTTATGGGACAGTGTGAACTACTCCTCTTGGATAATGAGGGCTGCGTTTCTGGGACATGGTGGGCTACATTTCTGGGGCAATGTGGGCTTCTTTACTGCGACAATGTGGGCTACTTTTCGGGGACAATTTGGGCTACGTTTCTGGGACATTGTGGGCTACATTTCTGGGTCAATGCAGGCCACTGTTCTGGGAAATTGTAGGTTACCTTTCTGGGACAGTTTGGACTACTCTTCTTGGATTATGCATGCTACGTTTCTGGGACATTGTGGGCTACATTTCTGGGTCAATGCGGCCACTGTTCTGAAAAATTGTAGGCTACCTTTCTGGAACAATTTGGGCTACGTTTCTGAGACATTGTGGGATATGTTTCTGGGGCAATGTGGGCTTCTTTACTGCGACAATGTGGGCTACTTTTCCTGGACAATTTGGGCCCCTTCGTTGAGTTCATGCAACATGCAGCTTGTAGATATGAGCAATGTTCTGAACCCAGTGTGCATTAAAAGTCACAATTTGCTATAAATATGACCAGAAAATGCACCTATAAGTTCTACTGAAATGTACTGTGGCAAGGAGTAGTGAAAACTGATTTGCAATTTTGGGCCTTTTTAATTGGTGCTTGGCCCTAATTTATGGCCCAGTCCGAATCTGCGTTAGGCCAATCAATTCAATTGAACTGGACCAAGAAAACAACAGCAGAACACACTAAGGTTAGTGATGTGGGGTCCACAATAAGGATGGTGAGCGCAGCATAGAGTTTCGTAGTGATGGGCTGCGGCTGGGTCGCTCTCAGCGATTTAGAGTTCCAGAGGGAGTTTGCCAGTGATATGGTGCGGCAGGGTTGTGCTGAGAGATGGAGTGTGCAGTGGGAGCTCAGCAGGGACAGGCCGGGGCTCAGCGACGCAGAGTGCAGCGTGGTGACAGTGCGGGTCCAGCGTTAGAGAGAGAGTCTAGTAGTGATACCTTTGGGATGGGCTGGGCTCAGTGGCATATTGTGCAGCAGAGAGTCCCGTAGCGACCGTGTGGAATATCATTGCTCCCATTCATGGAGCGCGCAGCCGAGCGGCCATTCGTCATATCGTGGGACAGTATAGGATAGTTGGGAACAATAGGAAAACCAGTGTTCCAGTGTGCATTAAAGTAAAGGAATGGCAGTGTGGTGCTGTGTGATAGACAGTGATCTGTGTGGAGCTTGGTGAGGTAGAGATAAAAGCCCTTAGACCTAAAGGAGAGAGGGAGGCCAGCGGCCATGACACTATTCGATGCCACTGCAACTTTTGCCACCATGGTCGATGGCCTTCTTATCCAAAACCTGGAACATCTGACCGGGCTTCAGCGGCCTGCATTGGCATGGACCCATTTCTTGTTGAGAGACAGTAATCAGAGTGTCAACTGGGAGAGTGTGTTGCTCACAGTTGTCCAATTCCTGGGGCGTCCCGCAAGGCTCCTTTCTCTTACCCCTGCTATTTTGAGTTCATGTGTACCCCCCGGTCCGGGCGATAGAAGGTCATGGCATTCAGGACCCTCTTTATGAAGATCCTGATAGATCCCCATAGTGGGTCTGGTGATGTTTTTGGCGGGACATTTGGGGATGGTGCGGCGATGGATTCAGGATAACTTTCTGTGCCTTAATGGTAATAAAACGGAGGTCCTAGTACCGGACTCTGACTCAGCTGTGCGGTGAGAAGGGAACCTAGGGGTGATTTTTGGTAGCAGTATGTCTTTCGCCCCTCAGGTGGACGCTGTTGTGAAATCTGCTGATTGCTCTGCACCAGCAGCTGTGGGAGTTTCCTGTCAGAATCTCAATGTCAGCTCTCACCTCACATAGTGGTCTTGTCCATGATACAATGTAGCATTAATAAAAGAAGCATTGGCAACGCCAATTGGCTTTTGTGTAGCCATAGGATATACATTTGCCAGGTACTGTTGCTATGGTACTAACTGGTCATTAATGGTGGAAGCTGCATAATGGCGCAGTCACCTGGGTATGATAGCAGTGCTTGCCAAATGCCTCTAGTGCAAATACATAAGCCAAAACTGCTGGGATTGCCAGTGTTTGTTATTAACTGAGCTTCAGTGAAGGACACAGATGCTGCTTAGAAATCAAGTGGCTGATGACATAATTGGTTACAGCATTTGTAGGCATATAACTCCCAGAAGACTGCTTTTAAATAATGCTGGCAGGCACTGTTGATGTTATGGTGTGATAAAGCTAGCTCAAAGAGATCCTAGGAGAATGTGGTTTGGACAGGGGGGCAGAGAAAGCGGGCTGGATTGGCCATAGGGATTAACATGGACATGGGCAGTCAATGAGTGGGTAAATAACCAGACATCAACTACAAGTTTTGAGAACCTCCTCATATCCCACCCCCCTCCTAGCTGCTCTCCAGTAGTAGTTTCAGCGTGTATGTGGCGCTTTAGCATCACCACGCCACTTGGACAAAGTTCAAGAGGTCCAAAATAGAGTTGGCTAAAATAGTTTATCAGCTGAAAAAAATGTAAACATGTTAATTATCCATGTGCCTCTCTAGGTTGGCTTTCAGTAGGACACACCATCCAGATCCGGGCAATTACTTCAATTTGGAAAATCTTAAATGGACTGTCTGCTGGGTATATATTAGCTCTCGGCAAAGTGGGGAGAAAGTGTAGCTCAGGGGCAACGTGTTTGTCTTCGAAACAAGCCACCGCATTGCAACACAGGTTTGAATATCGATCCCACCTGCTGGTATTAAGCGTGTTATAAAAGTACAATTATAGTTATAATGCCCCCCTGCAGGCTCTTCATTCAAGTGCTTTGGTTTGCTTGTAGTTAGCACATTTCAGAAAGTCTATTTGGGTGGCACATCTTTTCAGGTCTGGTGGGTTTAGGAGTGGAGCGGGGGTCGATGGTAGAATGCCCATTTTCTTGAAATAAGGGCCTGCATTGCAGGCTTTTAAATAAAACATTATTTTGTCAAATTGTTAGACACTCTTTTTATGTTCTTTTTTTGTAATCCTGAGTTGTACTTTTGTAACCTTATGTGTCAATAGGGTTGGGTGTCTATGTTGCTTATACAGAGCGCCTTGACACTGTTGTCAGCTGGTGATTTGCTTGCACCGAATACATGTTTGTACCTACCCACTACAATTGTTTTACCATTCTGCAAAGTACATACATCAACGCATCACACTGTGCTTGCATAGCAGTAATGGTCTGAGTGAAGGTATGTGGCCTGTGACGACTCTTGGTGTGGTGCTCATTTTTGTATCACTTGCACCAGAGCCGGTGCGAATGTACTATAGCGTTGGGGTCCGCACCACTCCCTGTTGCTGTCTTAACTCCTTGACCCAACATTTCTTTATCTCAGACACATTTTCATCTTTCCACCCACCTGATTGCATTATACCCCCACGCTCCTACAATTCATAAAATAACTCAATACCCACCACTTCAAGGAGTGTCTCTTCCTCAACAACTAGGCCATCACTTCGACCCTCATGCCACCTGACTCACTAGAGATGCCCGCAGCCCTCCTCCCTGCCACCCGGTACAACTGTACCCCTCCTCTGTGCCCCTCTGTATCCTCCCCCTCCTCCCCCGCTGTATATCTGTTCTGGTGTTACCTCTGGAAAGCGCTCCGTTATGCGTCTGTAATGTTGTATCCCTTTGTAAAGGGCTCTGTTGCTTCTTGAAGCTAGGTCCATGCTCAATAAACACAATAATATTAATAATGATAATAATAATAATAATAATAATAATAATAATAATAATAATAATAATAATAATACATGCCAAATGATCCACTGACACTACCACTGCCTGCTCAACTCACTATGAGAAGAGACCGTTTTTGTAATGCTTTAATCAGGGATCACTGGGCAAGTCTGGCAACACCTTCAAAACAAGAGGCAAAATTTAGAGAGCAGTGACTGAGCACCGGCGATTAAAACTTGGTTGTACATAGGCAGTAAACAAGTAGCAACCGCCAGAGGGCAACAACGAAAGAGTCGCAATGAAAGCGCAGAGATCAAAAGTCAGAGGTAAAATAGCAACCGCCGAGGGCAACAAACCAAAAGATTGCAATGAAAACGCAGAGAACAAAAGTCCGAAGTAAAATAGCAACCGCCAGAGGGCAACAGCCAAAGAGTCGCAATCAAAGTGCAGAAATCAAAAGTCAGAGGTAATATAGCAACCGCCAGTGGGCAAAGACCAAAACATGGCCAATACAACGTAGCAAACAATGGTTAGGGTGGTTATTGAGAAACGGCCGCCAAATGGCTACGATGAAATGGTGGCACCCAAACTGCAGTGTGGGCCATGGTTAAAGCTCATGGTCACAAATTTAGTGATAAGATACTTATTGGTAATTTATGGCAAATAAAATGCAATGAACGGAGGTCACAGAGGACAATTAGGGCAATGGAAGACACGACATCTCCAAACCTACAGAAAGTAAGCGAGTAGCAATGCTAACACATATGCCTGAAGATTTAGGAATCCCAGATAATAGTATTATCAGCTCAATTACTAATCAGCATCACAGTTGACTTTCAGTGTTGTTATTGTTGGTCCGTATATTATTAATTACTTACCTACAAATCTGTTAGCCTAAGTTATCTCACAGTGTTTAGCTTCCCATCAGATATTCTTTGCTAAATAAAAGTCTCCCTTGATTCGGATAGGTGAAACCTACAAACATCCTATACACATTTGTGTGAAATACCAGTGTGAATACACTTTTGCGAAAACAGGGCAACCACTCAAATTAGAAATTTGAAAACCTTTTTTGTAGGTGACTAGAAAATGGTAATCCTGCCCAAAATAAATCAAATTGCTGTGTGAATTGTGGCTGAGTGTTTGCAGAAAATGCTTGAGCCTGAAAAGAGCAGTTGGGTAGCAGTTCTGTATATTGATCGCATTGGAATACTACCTGTGCAGTGTCTGCACTGGGCTGGAGCGCAGGCGGAGTCAGTGGAACCAAAGTGGCACGCTCACAAGCGCCACTGAAGCGCCTGAAAAGCGGAATTGGGCAGCAGTGTTGCATATTGATTTTATTGGAATAGTACTGCGAGGTGTTTCTTCAGTATCTGCAACAGGCTGGCGCATGGGTCGAGTCAGTGGAACAAAACCGAGCGCTCACAAGTGCCAACGAAGTGCCTGAAAAGCGCATTTGAGCAGAAGGTAGGCAGTGGTGATGTGCTACTTTAACGCTGGAAACAGATTCTTTTAAGCTCCCATCATGCCACTGGTGTGCGACAGTTTGGCTGAGATCACATTCATTGCCTTCAGCTTCAAACAACCCGTACAACAATGTCTTATTTTTTTCATGTGAGGATCTTATCGGAATCTGATAAGATCCTAAATAAATCCTACTTCAAAGTTAACAGATTAAAATTCAATAAGTATTTTGGTGCCATAAAAGTTCTTATAAAGTTCTCATTATTTTTCCCAAAATCACACTAGTATCTCACAATTTCCCATAAGCTTCTAGTAAGACTTTCACAAGGCATTTCTGTATAGGAACCTCAGTTAAGGCATATGTGTTTTTTTCTGATTAGACTGTTACATTAAACCTCTGTCTTCCACGGTTCTCAGTAAATATCTAAAGGTTAATATAAAGCTTAAAATCAAGATATTAAACTCATGCTCTTGGGTTCTTCTCTACGAATGAGAGTCCTTTAGCTCCCGGCTTCTGAGATCTTTCCGTGTCATGTCAGGTGCCATCTTGTGGGTTTCTTGTTAGATGGCCGGAATGGTTGGCCATTTGGACGGGTGGTCCCCAGATCAACACCACCGCTTGATGATTTGGAGGCCAAGTGCTGCAACTATTAAAATTTCTTACGATTGGCTCTTTTATTTCTACCATAAAAGGGTGCTGATAACCCTTGGAAGCAGCTGGGAGTCATTTCCTACATCTGTTTAAGCAAAGGTGCGATGCTTAAATTAAGGGATCCCTCTTTATCCAGGAGATGGCCACACCCCCCAAAAACCACAGAGCGAGCCCATGGTGCGAAAACTAATATGTGAAGAGGGAGTGGGTTGAACCAATGATCCTAACCAATGCCCTTGAGTAGCATCACAGGTAATTGTTTCTTAGCTCGGCGGTGCCTTCACAGAAAAGATTTGCAGACCAGCGGCACCATTGCCTTGCACTGTGCGCTGCATACGACATCCCACTCTCTCAATAATTAGCATAAACCCAAATTCAGTTTAAACTAAGTATGGCACTGTTGTTGCATAGTAAATACAGATCCTCGATTTTGAATATTGACGAGTACCATTGAGTGTCAGCGAGTGCTGTGGCAGGCAGGCATCATGCACTCTCTTGATTATTGCAATGCAATTTACCTTGGGCAACCGGAGATGTTACTGCAACGACTCCAAACTCTCCAGAATGCTGCTGTGCGCATTGCTCTTGGAGCCCCCAGGCTTGCTCACTCCCATCAACTTCTACACCAACTACATTGGCTTCCCACCAGAAGCCGAATTAAGTTCAACGTACTTTGAATGGTTCATCGGGCAATTCACAATGCAGGGCCTGAATTCTTGCACTCACAGATTCTTCCCTACACTCCTAATCAATCACTGCGCTCAGCTAATAAACTCCTGCTACATGTCCTCAGATTTCTTCGCGGCAGAGCTGGAGGAAGATCCTTTTCGGTTCTTGCTCCTACTTTTTGGAACACTCTGCTTTTAGATCTTCGTAAGCTCCATGAGTTCCTCCTGTTCTGAAAGACCTCCCCCCTTTAACCCCCTCCAGCGCCTCGATACCTCACGGTCTTTGCATTCTCTATAAATATCATATAAATAAATACGCAGAGGCAGTTCCTCCTAAAGAGCCGAAGGTCTGTGCACTCACTCCTTCACTTCAAGTACATGTTTGTGCATCAGATATAATGACTTGTTTGCCCAGGCCTCTGCAGTGCCCATTAACAATTACATACTTCACCTGGGAGACCAATTGTGTCATGATTACCGAAGGCTTTTCTGAACTCCTCGATTGCTCTGAAATCTATTAATGGAAAATCCACATTTCATTTTACATAATGGCTCCTTCATAATGGAAAAAAAAACCTTCACAGTTTAAACAAGTACTTAGGAGCACAGGAATACAGCAATTATACAGAAAATTCCCTATGATCAATTAAATTATCTCTTGGGTTTTTTGAGTGCTTAGTGGACAATATTCCCCCATTAAAACTAATTGTTGGTATTTGCGGTGAACCGGCGAAAGAGGCTCACAAAAACATGTGTCCATTCTATTCAAGTTTTCTTTTTTTAATCTCGAGCATGGAATTACTTGTTATAAAAATGTCTTGGTAATTCTTTATGAAAGTTACTCCATGTCCCAGAATGCAATATCATGCCTTCTTTTCCCTGGCAATGCCTTTTAGACAGCTTGGTGCTTGTATTACACATCCCAGAATGCAATTTCAAGCAGTATATTTATTTCTCAAAGCCTTCAATCGCTCTCACTACATCAGAATCCACCTTCAAGACTATCTTTGTCTCCCAATTTAAGGGGCTTGGGTATTTTTACTATATTTCCGAGAATGCAGCATCAGGATTTTCTCTGTCTCACATCTTCTCGATACTTTGGTTCCTTCACCAGATTCCCAGAATGCATCGTCAATCTGTACCGTACACTACAATGTGCCTCTTTACGAGTTTTGATTTAATACTGCCACGCTCAGATACCCTTAGCCCTACTTATTGCGGAAGTTACAAGAATCATTAAGGCAGTGCTAATCTCCATTTTGGTGACACGTTGGGCTCCATTGAGGGTTTGGAGGATTTACTGCCTGCAGTAAATCCAATATTTTTGGAGCCATGTGGAGAAAAAAGTGCTGAAAATTTCTCCTCAACTTTGTGTCCAATCTTGAAGTACGGCGGTGTGGAAAGGCGTCAGTTAATCCATGACTACTCCTTTACTGCCAATTCATACAGCAGAGCTATAGTTGTACTAAGGCGCAAGGCCTTTTAGATGTGTTGGTACTTTAAGCACCGGGCCTCCCAATGTCTGACACTTTGTTACTTTCTGTTTGTTCCCAAAGTGCATTGTCAGGACTTCCTTTATCTTTTAATGCCATTGTGACGCTTTGGTACTTTCACTACGATTCCAAGAATCCGCGTTGGAGCACTGCTTACAGAGGCGTAGACAGGGTAGGCCCCTATTGACTCTTGGCACTACATTTCCCAGAATGCAGCTTCATGGTTTTCATCATCTCACAATGTCTTTTGGGACCCTTTAACTCACCAGTTCCCGTGGCTGGTCATTTGTGTTGAGAAGCATGCCTCTTTGCTCTGCATCCGGTCTTTGCAGCTCTCCAGGGTGGGGGAGCCAGCCTCTCTTACTTCACAGGTAGCCCTCTCTGGGTCCAGGATTCAGAAACATGGATTCTCGTGTGCAGTCCTCCACTTGTGTCCAGCCCAAGCAAAGCCAATGTGCCTCCTCCTCTGCACATTCAATTTAACAATATTGTTGAATAGCAAGATATTCCGGAAACATGGAAAATGTCTCACATGGTGCCAATTTTTAAGAAAGGTTCTGGATTGCTGCTAATGAATTATAGATCCATCTCAGTAATGAATATGGACTCCAAAGTCTGTGCTTCTATTGTGCTGTATCATATAGAGGAACGGAGTATGGATAACCACATCCTCGATTATAGATACATGGGGTTTCGAAACAATATGGGCACAGACTGTGGGGAATTACTATTGAGTTGTTTACAGAGATTGGCCTGGTCATCCATGAATTTGGCAATATTTTTTTGCTTCAATGGAGAAAATTGTAATTACTAAGAAAGTGTGAAACCTCTCATGACTGGAGTTTTTACAAATTGTTGGGGGTGGATGACACAGTAGGGTTCATGAAGGATCTTCACGAGGACTGCGATAGAATCCTAGGGAACTTGGGTCTCTTCTTTGACACGTTAAGAACAAACCCGACAAAGGTGAAGAACATCAATAAGAGTATGGATTGGGAGAGAAGTAGGCTTGAGATATTGGATTCTTATATTTATTCACAAGCTGTGTCTCCACAAAAGATTCTGGGCTCTATGGAGAATGATCTAATCCAGTATCCTAGCAGAAAGGTGAAGATTGGCATTATGAGGTTTAGATGTAATGTTATGTCAACAAACCAGATCCATTTTATCCGTAATCCTTTAGAACAGACAAAGGGTAGCTGTAGACATTGAATCACGGTTTCATGTATTACTGTTGTGTTCAGATCTGTTGAGCATGAAGATAAAGTACTTTAAAGGATTCGTAAACTAGGAATGTCTCCAGCGGTAACAGTTCTGGCTAACCCTATTACACGGAGATTCAATGTCATTAAAGTTAAGAGTGTTATAATTTCTAAACATTGTTTGTAATATAGATTGATTCCAGAAAAATATAATGAGGTAATATTCATTCGTTTGGTATCGAATCTTGTTTTATAAGCAGTATACTTGAGAAATGTATTGTAAATGATGTCGTTTATCGCAGGATTTGTACGAATTTAAGAATTTGTTTCTTCTGTTCAATGGCTATTGACTCCTCGTTGAAAATTGATCTAAATGTAATGTAGAATGTGTTAGTCGATGTGAAGAAAAGCAGAAGCAAAATAATATCAAGAAAGTAGAGGAGATTTGGCTGATCACATGTATATATATTTAAAAAAATATATCGTCATGAAAATAGAGTATTTCATTTTGTTATTTTTAATTTATTTGTATGGAAAAATGTGTTGTTTTATGTTTGTTTGTAAAGATTTTGTAAGGGTTTATATAAACCATCTACAAATAATGGGGAAAAAAATGTTCCTCCCCCTCACATCCCACTCTGGACCAGCTCCCCTGCTAGCTTGGCCAGCAAACCACATGCATCTCTTTCACCTCTCCCACAGTTGCACAGCTTCTCCCTCTTTACTCCGTCGCATGCCCTTCTCGCGCCTTTCTAGTCTTCACCCCATTGGTGGTAAGTACCCAGGACATGTTCTTACTTGTCTCATTGGTTTTCTTGATCTCTGTCACCTCGCTGCTCTCCAGCATTCTAAGTCTCTGAGCTCTGGTCACATGGTCTGGGGAGGTAATTAGAGCTCTGGCTGCCATTTTGGATCCGATTACCATTGTGCTGTAATCAAATCTGGTCCACACTTATGCAAGATGTGCTGCTTTGGAAGCCACAGCTCGCCAGGGATTGTGCCAGTTTGTGTGGTGATAAAGTAGAAAACTATGCATTATCGTTTGGTCTAACAAGGGTATGCATTCTTAAACGAGATGGGTCAGAATTATAAATGATATAATAGCTGTGTGAACCGTCTAAATAGTTGTCAAATGTATGTTAAAAGTAAATTGATGTCAACGCTTTCTAAATTTCGAATTCAAACAAAACTTTGATTCCTTAGTTGATACATCTTCAACCTTTTGATCTCCAGATGTGTTGGACTGCAGTTCCCTTCAGCCCCAGCCAGCATAGTCATTGGTGAGGGATCATGGGAGTTGCAGTCCAACATATCTGGAGGGACTCACTTTTGCAGATCCCAGCCTTAGCACTGTGCCAGTAGCAGATGAATAAATCTTGTTTCCTTATGTTGCGCAGCTGTGCGCTGAAAAGTCAGGCTTTTACCATTTGCAGAGCTGCTCGGCGTGTAAGGCCTTGAACGGCAGACATCTAAACACCTGTTGTGAAGTGGGGGATGCTAGCACATAAAGAATAAAGTAGGGTACAGTCTGAACTCAAGGGTGTCAGAAATAGCCCTAATGTAGAGTGTGGGTACACAGACAGAAGACCCCCTTCCCCCCAGCCCATGTGTTTCCTTTAGAGATGGGGCTTGGATCAGCAGTTCAGAGCCTCTTTGCATCTATTCCAGCTGGACAGCAATCTCAGACCTTCAGTACCAAAATGCATGATGCTTCCAAGAGAAACGTCTGATCTTTGGGCGACAGTCATGCGGCCAATCCAGCAAAGGCCTAGTCTGGCGACCACACCACACCGCCTTCTGCCCCACATTCCCAACACTGCTCATTTATTTTCAGGCATTCTGTCGGCTCTGCCATTTCATTCAGAGAGCAGAACGCAGTCAAAGAGCACTTCCTATTTAAATACTGATCAAAACAATCCTGCGGTTAAGAATGTCGCTAAACTATATCGCCTATCTACAGATCAATCCACGTTATTTCAATATGGCAAGGCACACAGTAAAAATATTACACACCAAATCAAGAGACAACTTGCAACACTCCAGCAATTTTGGATGTACAATTTAAGAAATGGTGACTACATATAAGGAAAATATCACACCAGTATAATAGCGGTATGGGAAAATGAGTGAATTCTTATTAATCTACCCCAAAAATAGAGCATTCAATGAATACATGCTTGTGCAGAAAGGAAGTGTTGTGGTGAATTGTGCTAACTCAGCAACAACAACAAACCCAAGCACTGACACATGTGATGGCTCAGGAGATTAAAACTGGCAGTGCAGCAATGCATACCCCTATTATGCATGCCATCCACCCGAGATCCTGTGATGAACCTTTGAGACAGGACTTGGGGTGGCCTCGGGCTTACTGGGGCATGCCTCGCCAGTCTCCAAATGCTCTCCTTGAACCGGGGCGCCCCCTTCCCCCATGAGTAGCACTTGACCTGTTTTTTAAACAAGAACTTGTGAGTATGGTGGGGATGCCGTGAAAGAGTCCTGTGGGGGTAAACCTTCTGCCAGTGGCAGCAACTGACTCCCAAAACATAAACCGCTTCTAATTTGTATATATACTTGTAGTTTACCATCCCTTTATTGGCAAAATAAGTAGAAAAGCCAGTCTGCATTATGTGTTCAGAAGGATTGCAGAATTGAATCACTGTCACAGATATGTCATGTATGAACATTTGTGTGCGTTCTTATGTTCCCAAAATACTCTTTGATTTTATGCAAAGCATCAAGTAGTTTACATTGGTGCTATTTGTCCTCCTCTCCTTTCTCACCAATGGTCTCCTGGGTGGTTTGAGGGTTCGCTGATGATGTCAGGGGCATGTTAACATCCTGAGGTGTGTCCAGGGGTGTTGCTAGGTCTGGAAAAGATCCAGGGCTATGCTAATTTTGGGACTTTTGGGACTGGGGCTAGCTAGCCTTTTTGGTTGTAACCCCTGAGCTTCTATCCAAGGCTACAACCAAAAGACCTTGTGCTATAGCCCCCTCAGCTCCCCCAACCCCTCCAGCAACTCCTCTGGCTGTGTCTATTGGTCAGCAAAAGCACATTTAAAGTGACACAGCCTTTAGTATGAGAAGACTGCTGCCTCCCTACGTGCATACTAAAAGCCCCTCCTTGCAGGGGCTTAATAGCTACAGATTGTCAGAGGACAAGAACTGCAACCCTAAACGAGCACTTAAGAGCTACTAAGCGCACGGGGCTTGGGGCATTTATTTACAGAATGACAGTGATATACGCGCTGATTGAATTGCTTGTATCCCAAGTCAGAAAGGGATTTATTTACAGCCAGCAGCTTTTTTAGAAAGTGAGTTGCATACTGGGCGCAAATAAGCCCACCTGAGACCATGTTGGGTGGTCCATAATACACGTTTGCAGGCCCTCATGGGATGCTTTCCTTAGTCACCTGCCCTCCATTAGCTCATGCTCAGCAACGTCTGGCCACACCCCTTTTCCAGGGCCCCCCTCGGGTTCATATTCACTGCCGCAAGACCCTCTCTTCCCGTAGCCGCCACGTCACCGGTGGGAAACCTACAGCCCTGCAGATGTTTTGGCCTACAACTCCCATCTGCCCTGGCCAGCATGACCAATAGTGAAGGGTAATGGGAGTTGAAGGCCAGAAATTCAGGCTTGCCGCCTACCCATTTCTTTTCACTTTGAGGATTTCCTCTAAAAAAAAAAATCCCGTTTATCAACGAAGCAGCGATTACATGGAAGCCTTGTGAACATTTCAACTTACTGAAGCTGGTTAACTAGTGAAAATCCACTTTTACACCCGTGCTGAGGGCCAACTTCAAAATATTAGTTCGGAGGTAGCAGAGAAGTTATCAGTAAACGTACAATATGTTATTGCTGCGTTGGCAGTGCAAACTTGCCCGGTATTTGTCACAGTAATTCCTGATTGCATATGCGCAAGTGCAATGAGTCCAGCGTCAGATAGCGCTGTATGTTAAGTTTATCACGGCACGCAAATGAAAGCCATCCCTATGATATGATATAGATGATATAATATGACACTTATAACGCGCCTATGCACAAGTGTTTCAAGGCGCGAGGAGGCAAGGGAGGGGAACAGAGGGAGGACAGACAACGATCCTACTAGGCCAGGTGTCATTCAGATTGCGCAAGTGCGTGGGATGGGGGAAGGGACAGCGCAGTACAAGATGATAACAATAAGCAAGTAACGGCAGCATGTGGCAAGTGCAGTACAAGATGATAACAATAAGCAAGTAACGGCAGCATGTGGCAAGTGCAGTACAAGATGATAACAATAAGCAAGTAACGGCAGCATGTGGCAAGTGCAGTACAAGATGATAACAATAAGCAAGTAACGGCAGCATGTGGCAAGTGCAGTACAAGATGATAACAATAAGCAAGTAACGGCAGCATGTGTCAAGTGCAGTACAAGATGATAACAATAAGCAAGTAACGGCAGCATGTGGCAAGTGCAGTACAAGATGATAACAATAAGTAAGTAACGGCAGCATGTGGCAAGTGCAGTACAAGATGATAACAATAAGTAAGTAGCGGCCAGCATGTGGCAAGTGCAGTACAAGAAGATAACAATAAGCAAGTAACGGCAGCATGTGGCAAGTGCAGTACAAGATGATAACAATAAGCAAGTAACGGCAGCATGTGGCAAGTGCAGTACAAGATGATAACAATAAGCAAGTAACGGCAGCATGTGGCAAGTGCAGTACAAGATGATAACAATAAGTAAGTAGCGGCCAGCATGTGACAAGTGCAGTACAAGATGATAACAATAAGCAAGTAACGGCAGCATGTGGCAAGTGCAGTACAAGATGATAACAATAAGCAAGTAACGGCAGCATGTGGCAAGTGCAGTACAAGATGATAACAATAAGCAAGTAACGGCAGCATGTGGCAAGTGCAGTACAAGATGATAACAATAAGTAAGTAGCGGCCAGCATGTGACAAGTGCAGTACAAGATGATAACAATAAGCAAGTAACGGCAGCATGTGGCAAGTGCAGTACAAGATGATAACAATAAGTAAGTAGCGGCCAGCATGTGGCAAGTGCATGGATACGTGCGGACAACAGGTGTCGGGGCTGGTAGGGGACTGTAGGGATACAGAAACAGTCTCCGAGTATGGGGTTTGCCAGGTAGGCAGTGCATGTGTGAGACGATGGCATGGGGGGGGACTGGGCCCCAGATAAGAGGGTGTCCAGGTAGCCAGAGTGGTTTAGGTTTCAGCCAGGATGTCAGCAGTAGAGGTGAGGAGGAGAGAAAGCAGAAGCAAAGAGAAAGGTTTTGAGGTGCTTCCGGAACCGGAGATGGTTCTCCTCAAGTTTAAGGGAGGCAGAGAGGCTGTTCCAGAGGGAGGCACCAGCCGAAGAAAGAGATCTACCACCAACTCGTTGCTTGGAGAAGCGACTGACCCTGAGGGAGTTGGATGCGGATGAGCGGAGAGCTCGAGAAGGAAGGTATTTAGGAAGGGAGAGTTGAAGATATTGAGGACCCAGGCACTAGAAGGCCTTGTGGACGATGCAGAGGGATTTGAACTTAATCCTCGAAGCCTCTGGGATCCAGTGCAGAGATGTCAGTCCTGGAGAGATATGATCTCTGGGCTTGAGGCCAAGGACAAGTCTTGCAGTCCTGTTTTGGATACGTTGCAGAGGGCAGAGAGTAGAAGCAGGCAGATTTAGAAATTCACTGAAAAAACCAGTGGCGTTGGCAAATCCTGCAAATTAGGCTGCGAGGTGGAGGGAGTGGTGCAGACTATCAAGCCTAGTACCATGTCCTACAACATGCACTGTTGGGATGTTATTGCGTCCCCTGTCCTTTATACTTCACCTGTTTCTCTGCATGGGTAATGCCAAGTGCCCCGTGGTCCCAGGTGCCGTGGCAGTGCAGAGGTTCAGTGTTGCCATCTCGTTGGTTGTGATCCGGGGCTGAAGGTGATCCGATGCAGCAGCCCCACCGCCGGCGTTCCAAGCCAGAGTGAGGGAACATCACATGGAAACAATAGGGGTAGATGGCACATTGACAGCGCTTTAAGTGGGTCGGGCCGCAGGCGAGTTTTAGCCACAGAGCATCTGCTTCTCGCCAAGGAGGAGAAACAAGCTGCGGGTCTATTTCATAATATCGATTTAGAGCTTGAATATAACAGAGGGAGACTGACCTCTGACCACTGACTCTAAGACCACGGCTTGTTATTTATGTGTTCACCACTTTTATGGGCGGGTAAGTGGGGCTCTGCACTTTGGGGGCTGCGGTGAGTAAAATAGTTCTTGAACCTGGGATCGTGATATTGCAATTGACATCAGCGCACAATGAAGTGAGCATCGCTTTTTCTAATAACACCCTCCTTGAAGCAAGGTCCAGTTGCATGGCAGTGCAGCGTTTCAGGATGAGGGGCAGTTGGCCAAGTGTGAGCGTAGTGGATGTATTGGTGTCGAGCAGCGTGATTAAATCATTACCTGGTGCTCCCACTAGGTGGCTTAAGTCTGGGATTGTGGGTCTCGAGCCAGGAGGGCCAGGACTTGTAGGCGGGTACAGGGTAGGGGGAGCAGACGTCCCGGTTTTCCCAGGACAGTCCGGGAAATCACCCTCCGTCCCAGGAGTTTTTTGATTTTATAAACCCCATCCCAGGTTTCCAAGGGTGGGTGGCTACGGTCCTGGTTTTTGCCAGGACACGATTTCGAAATCCCGAAATTGGGTCCTGGCGCAACTCTTCCTGCGTGAATGGGGGTGTGAAATGATGTTCACGCCCCCATTTCCTCCCCCTTCCCCTCTCAGGCGCTCTCCTCCAATGAGAGGAGTGTGCCTGTGAGCACACCCCCTCCCCACCACGCACGCAACAGGCCAGCGATATAGAAGTAGGACTGACGTTTTATTTGTATTTACTTTAGTCCTACTGCTATTTCTACGACCTGTCACTTTTTTTTTTTAAATCTGGTCATCCTAGTACAGGGTGTTGCTCCCCCTTACAGTTATGCCAGAGAACCAAGAACCCTGCACACCAAAGGGCAGAGCTGCGCTGTTGCTCTTTCCAATAAAACTAAAGAGAAATGCCAGATTGAGAAGGCGAGAGGGATCTGGAGAGGGACCTGAAAGTCTGGAGTATGTTATTGGAAAACAGAGGAGGAACAAAGGATAAGAATAGTTATGGGGGAAGAAAAAGTAAATAACTTAAAAACAGTGAGCACAGGAATGAAAGGAGAAAACAGAAAGAGTTGACCAAAATGTGGGAATGCAGAGAAAGGTGAAAAGGAAAAAAAGGGAGTAAAATAGAATAGTGAGAGAGCATGAGTGAAGTAAGTGAATACAGGTGGAGAAAAGATCAGAGGAAACCAGGGAATGGAAAGAAGAACACAGGAAAGCTGAGTGCAATACACAGAACTGTGGGGAGGATTAGAAAAGGGCAGAGTTGGAGGTGTGACACTGAAACTGGAAGGAAGAAATGTGAGAGTCTATGTAGCTGCGACCATGTGAGTGACAGACCTGGGAAAATAGACATAGTCCACCCCGCGATACACCACCCTGCTTCTCAAACACGGTGTAAGTAACTGCAATATCTTCCATGTAAAGTGTGACTCCTCACCCTCGGCTAACCGAAGGAGGTGGTGCCTGATATACGGCAGTGCGTTGTGAGTGTGCTGGGATCTACCTGGAGAATGCCCATCACTGGGTCAGGAACTGTTCTGCACAAGTGATTTTGCTACCCATGCCCACCAGATCCTTTGGTCTGTGGATGCTGTACCTGCTGGCATGCTTGTGTATAAGGCAAGAGGGACACACTCGTCATGTGTATGGTGTTGGGGAGTTGCTGCGTGCCGTGTGTGGTTTGAGCATTGATGTGTTATACTTTTAGGAATGCAGCAAGCAACACTGTTTTGCGAAATGCACCTTGTTATGCCCAAACCATTTTTACATGTTCGTTTTAGGGCCACGCCCAACAAGTCTTAGACCATGTCCATCATGCAAGCCACACCCCCAAATTAGAGACCCTCCTCAATTTCTTACCCCACTTAAAGCACTGCCCTCTGGGGTCCAAAGAGAATGGCCAAGATGGCTTCCACCAGGTCCAGAAAGCTGTTGCATGCCTCGTGGGCTTGTGGGAGAGGGACGCGTCACTGTTACACTGGGTGGTAGTCAGGGCCCTCTGGAAAGGCAGGAGTATGAAACAGAATTTTTCAAAAATGGGGCTTCAATTTTGTTGCCCCTCCAAACCGTATACACAGACACTGTCTCGCTGCTCTCCTAAATACCTTCCACCCTGATATATGCTTTCCACCATTATGCACTGACATCAACGTGATATACAAATAAATACATTGCCAGGGAGCGATTCGTATCTGTGTGCATATATATAAGCCAAGTCTGTGGCTCAGTGGACTAATGCATCTACTGCAAGGTCCTGTATTTCTTCTCATGGTCACAGGTTCAAATCCTGGCAAGTCCACTCAACCCTTCAGAGGGGCTTAACAAGCGCTCTATAAATACACCTGTTATATTATATTAAAAAGGGAGAAAGAGAGAGATACTTAAGAATTATTCCCCGAAGATTACCGAGGTGTGCAGAAGCATTTTATTTTTTATTTCTAAAGAGCATTGGAGCTGCATAAACGCAGCTTCTTAAGGTGTACACAAAGGGGTCCATTGTCTGTGCGAGTAAGCACAGTCTCCACGCTTTGTTTGCTTTGATTGATTTAATCGGCGGGCGCGAGACAGCAGGATCCTTGAAAGGCTCCTTTCTCCAGCCCCTCCCCCCACCTCCAAAGTACAATGTAGATTCCCAAGAGGTCTGAATACAGGGAAATACAATACGTATAATTACAGCAAACGCCGGAACGCCGTTGTAAGAGAATTTAAAATGGAGCCTTTTCACTGTCTACACAACCAAATAAAAAAGATAAAAAATGTGGCTTAATTTGAAACCCCAGGACAAGTTTACTAAATTATCAGGAAAACATACACAATTGTTCACACAGTGGCCCGCCATTTCAGGGACCATCACTGAGAAGTGTACAAAATAATTTGGGGTATAGAAATGCAAGTGTGACAGCAGCCGTCCATGCCACTAGTGTTACACTAACAACATCCATGTCTGTGTCATAACTGACTTTCATATATTGCCGCCCCCCTGCGACTGTTTAGAACATACACAGGAGAGGTAGGCAATACATGACAGGGTCAGGCAGATTTTAAAGTGCATCCTGTTTCTGAACATGGAATGTACTTTCAAATGCGCAGAAACATTACTTGCGCCAATAAAGGTTTTCAGAATCCGGCCTGATGAGATGAAATGCTCAGGATCACACACTCTGATGGAGCCGGAATTCGAGCCCATTCTGCAATTCTGGCGCTTGACCTGATTGTTTCACAGTCCTTGTCATGCGCAAGGTGCAATAATTGGTGCATTTTTGACTTCCAACAACTAAAATAGCACCCTGTTTTGTCCAGCCCGGAAATTCACAACTCACATGATAAAGCAACATCACAATATTTTTTTTTTAATGCTTATACAAACATTTGCTAAGAAGAATAATGCTAGCTTTATTTTCTTCATTAATCATGGAAGTCTATGAGTACCATTATACCAAATGATGTGAGCATAAACAATCGTATCTGGGTTTCACTACAGTCTTTTAAACATTTACACACTCCTAACAAAAGAAACTATGTGATAAGTGAACCTGCTTATGGTTATCTTTTGACAGACTTGCAGAATGCCATTCATGATATGGAGAACATTTGCTGTGTTTACGTCAGATAAGCAGGCTGGCCAGTAAGCCCACAATTGGCCCTCCCTGTTATTTTTTAGCACAGTCAGTAGTATCATGAATGTTGATTCTTGTCGATCAACCTCAGAAGGAGGGAAAGCGGAGTCTGCCTTGCTTGGAAGTTATACTTTGAGGTGCACATGGACACTCATCTAGTAACAAGTGAATGACACACTGAGCTATCTTTGTACCATCACAGTAATTTGGTCCAGGTCCTGAAGATACGAGTGCCTCTCAGCCCCACCTAGGGTACGTCTGAGCTGGGGGTCTGGGAATTCCCATGGCAAGCCACTTCCATCACATGCTCTTTGTGTGAACTCCACAAGCCTCATTCTGAAGCCACCAGCCACTGTCTAGGCACACACTTCTCCCCAGGTGCCATCTGTTAACCCAGAGGACTGTGATGTGTGTTGTATGGTAAGCAAGACTCTGTGAGCTGGGTGCATCAGTCACCTGTAGAGTCCAGGTAAAGGGAATGGTGGCTCGAAGCGTCCCGCTAGGTCAATTCTTCAGGTATGAAGTTGTAATGTAACCATTATGCAGTTGAAGCACGTGACACATTACTTCGAAGCTCCAATTTCTGCAAATATTTACATTTTGGATTTCAAGGCCTATATTAAGCCAGCCTTATGGAGCAGAGTTCTCACGTTTCCGCTGGCCATGTGCGAGAAGGCAATCTAGTCCTATTATTTTTCCAAGTGACTTTAATACACAAGGTTTTTGTTGATTCTTAAAGTGACAAAACTACAGTGGTGTAAAAAGAAGACATTTTTCACTTTGTATTATTGTGCACCCTTCTTTGACTTCTGGTTTTCCATTCAGGATGTTGAAAATACATCTACAACAATATTCTTTTGGTTTAACATGTTTCTCTAAACATTTACATATTGGAAGGTTAAGTGCCAAGGACGAGGTATCTCGTCCTTGGGATTACCTCCCTGTTGCCAAGGACGAGATAACTCGTCCTTGGCACTTAAGGGGTTAATGAAGGAGACAATGTTAGAAGGAATTGAATGGTGAAATACCGAAATCACCAAAAAAGGCCTTGGTACTGGGGGGGAGGGACCCATGGCAGTTATGCAAGCCATGTTTATGTTGCAAGTAAACTCTATCAGGCGCCTCAAGTTTCCCATGGCCTTGTGTGAGAACACCACCAAGCCCTGCTTTTTTCCCCTTGGGTTCTGGGACTTGTATTTTTTCTTTCCTATTTGAAATGTATCAAAACTACAAGTTCCATAATTACAAGCAAAAACAGGATTAGATCACCTTCTCACACATGGCCAGGGGAAACGTGAGAATTCTGCTCTACAAGGACATATTAATACAGGCCTTGAAATCTAACATCTAAATAAGTGGCGCTTCGAAGTAATGTGTCAATTGCATAAACTGTACAATGGGCTACATCCCAGCTTCACTGCTAATCAATGTTGGAAATTGACTTCATAGATTTTCTGCTTATGTGAGCGATGGGAGATTGTTTCCGGATCCAGTATATTCTTTAGGCTTGAACTTTTGCAATTGGGGGAAGCCAATTGACTCTGGCTATTAGGAAGCCATGGTTGAAGAGGTAGGACTTGCGCTAAAGATAACATCTGTTTTTCCGGCGCTGCAGCACAGAATGTGTGTATGGGATTTATAGAGTGTGAACCTAACTGGGAAGCAACAGAACACTGCGTATAGAGGATGCACCCCCGGGGATGGGGAGGAGGTGGGGTAGCAAAGGTAACTGGGATGGGAAGAGCGGTAAAGCGGGCAAGAAGTTGAGTCGAGTGGAGAAATCAGCAATTGGCAAGACGTTCTTTGAAGAATAAGGTCTTCTGCTGCTTCCTGAATCATAGCATGACGAAGGCCAGTCTTATCTGCATTGGTAACTCGTTCCAGAAACTGACTGATATCAATCATCCAATCCTGAGCAAATGGTGATCGTGAGATACGGGGCTTGAGTGATGTCCAGGTTGAAGGCCATCTGGGAGCCATCATCATTGGAATTGAGATGAAGAGGACTCAATTAGGGATGTCAAGTGTTTAATACATCATTTTAAAAGCCAAGGGAGAGCATAGAGTCTTAAGGTAACCCTCTTTTAAGGATGAGAAACAAACCATAACATTCAAGATACACCCATGACGAGTAAGAAGAAATCTTTCTGAATATAACTAAGAACTGGCGACTGCGCTGAATGAGGGATTAAATCCCACTGCTGGCTGCAGAAAATGCCTCCATGCTGGCAGCAGAGACGCAAACTTCTTAAAGAAACAGAAGGGCCCCAGAAGGCCAATATCTAAAAATGATTTAATCCACGAGGAAACCCAAACACACTGAAATGTTGCAGACTTCTCACCAGGAACTGCACCCTTGAAGAATACTTATCCAAAGTGACAAACTGCAGCCATGGAAAAATGTTGACTAAATATGGCGTCAGTGACAAAAGACTAGAGATGGAAAGCAGACTGCGCTGACAGACCTGAAAAGCAGAGCCGGACTGGACCAGCCAACGCCATGATCTTGGAAATCCCACCGTTCCAAAAACTCCAAATATGAGGTATCCCAAAACTACTAAGGTTGAAAATTCTCCAACAAAAACAGTAACCTCAGGAACCATGAACATGAACAAGCGATGCGTGTTTCACTAGGTGCGACCACCGAGACGTACCCGAAAAGGGAGCACAATGCTTTTAGCGGCATGTGGCGACATCAGGGGCCCCAAATTATATCTGTGAAGCTATTGCAATAGCTATGAACCAGCACTTTGTTGAAACTTGAACTTCATATTTCATGACAATAAGGCAACATTCCATCGCAGTGTGTTGATAATGGCATCTAAGTGTAGGGCCTGCACATGCTGCATTACTGGGACCTGCAAAGTGTTTCTTTTACAGCAGGAAAAGTTTTTTCCCTCCCTCACTCTTGGCCCAAACCATTTGGTTCCTTCCTTAAAATCTCCTTTGAAATTGACACCATCAAAAATACACAAATAGCCGAGGATAAATTCAGCATCCAATAAATAACCAAAGCACACCTGCTCATAACCAATGTTCAGCTACAGCACAAGCCACTCCCTTCACACATTTAAACAGGCCAATGCCCTAAGAACAGGCCTTCTAAAGACTTGTCCCTTCCCCCAGAAAACAGTAGTCCGCTTAGATGCTCGCTTGAGTACGGATCCACCCCACCCAGCCTGCTTGAGCAGCACTGGCCTCGTTTTCAAACTGTAGAAAAGACTAGACAAACTCATCAGGTTTTTCAAAGAGCAAAGACTGGGCCGCAGTACATTGATTAACATAAAAACAAGAGGCACAAGGAGGAGAAGCAAAGAGGATCAAAGCAGTGGAGATACCAGTGTATTAACTAGAGTGTATATGGATGGGGGCGGGGGGGGGGGTAATTTCAATTTACTGTATTGTGATTTAACAAGACACATGGTGCAGAGGACACGTCAATGCGCTTGGGGCGGGAGGGGAGATGAAAATGGCAGAGGAAGGGTCCTGGGAGGAGCACGGTCACAGATGCAGAGTGGGGTAGGTTTGTTTTTACTCCTCTCCAGTAATCTGCATTGTCTGTTTCCAAGCAAATAAGAAGCGGTTCAGTGTTCCAGAGGGAGGAACCCTGTGTCTGCAGAATCCCTACCCCCAAAACCTATGTGCTTCCGGTTTGGGGGATACTGGACTTGGAGCAGAGAGAGGCAATAATGTTTGGGTGAGAGAGACAATTGTAAGGAATGCATAATGGGGTGCAGGAGGGAAACGCACATGCCCGCATCCTATAGGGGGAAATCAAGTTTCGTGACAAACAGCATCCTTTTATCTTCATGGTCAACATCCCATCTCATCCACTTCCCTCAATCCCACGAATGGGTCTTGTAGCGAGAGGATTTCCAGTTGGACCATGACCATGATCCAACCTATTCCAGTCCCGTACCGTCCCACATCCGATCCTAGAACTTCGAGGAGAGTTGCCCAATGTGCGTCTACTTCAAGGGATAACCAAACTTCAGGTTACCCGGAGGGACCCTTCACCAGAGGCATTAATCAGGAACCCATCATTGGCAGTGGTGGCATCGGTGCCTGCCGCATGGTCAGCCGCCAGGGACTCGGCAGGCATCTGAAGGTGGTAGCCTCGGGCAAACATCTCCTACAAGAAGGGGATTGGCGCGCAGAGCTGCAGCCTGACACTTTGCAAAGTATTGACTGCACCTAAGAGGCAATTTAGATGGCATTTGCTAAAGCAATCACTTTCTAAATAAAACCTGCACATTTCCTATTTGTGTCATGAGTGCATTGCTTCTGCACTGATGGACAGGCCGCGTTCACAGAGCTTGCGCTCCTCGCCAGGGACAGGAAGCTAACTTTCCACCTCAGAGATGAAACCGGTCAAATCCAGGCATTCATTTAGAGCACTTCTGTTAGGATTCCAAGAAACACTGACTTTCACTGAATAGCAAGCAAACCCATCCGGCAGATGAAAAGCTCTGTTCGTGTGGGTGTGTGTGGGTGAGGTTAGGAACATCTCACCCACACAGAGACACAGAACCACCACACCGCAGCCTTCAGTGAATTCTCCGACGAGCCCAGGAGCGACGTTCGTGAAATACTACAATTCTTAGAAATCAACCTTTCTTCCTGACGAGAGTGAGTGACAGATGCAAAGAGAGCGAGAGAGGAGCATATTTATATTCTCTGAAAAAACCTTAGTTAAAGTGCAGTTCAGTTGTGCAGATTTAATACAACAAAACCCTTGAAATTCAGCAGATGTGGGAAGTCATGTACAGCTTAATTCGTCAGGCTCCCATTGATGTGCCCCATAAGGCCATTTTCCATGTCATTGTGAATCCCTTCTCTTATAATATGTATGTGCTTGTGGGCTTTACAAAGGGAACACGTTGAGGCAAGGTGGTCATGACTTCCCACATCCACAGAATTTCGAGGGTTTCGTTGCGTTAAATCTGCACGACTTAACTCATGTTTTTTCAGTGAATTTCCAGGGCTTTTCTATACCATCATTTTTTTTACAGGCCACTATCAATGACCTTCGGTCTTGTCCACTGTACATGTTCCTCCAAAATCTTTCTTGTGTACCCTCTAGGCCGAAGGCCATGGCCTATCAACATGTCTTTTGGGCCCACTAGCCAGGGTCTTTAGCCCTGGCCAGTGATCATGGCCTTCGGCTGTGCCCACTGTATCTTTTAAAACACTACCTTTCTTTTTCGCTCACTAGCCATGTCCTTCGGCCGTGACCCCTTTACATGTTGCCCCAATAGCTTTCTTTCAGTCCCACTAACCATGGCTTTTGGCCATGGTCAGTGCTCAAGGCCTTTCACCATCGTCAATCTACATATTGTTCCAATAGGTTTCCTAAACGCTCCCTCTATCCATGGCCTTCGGAAATCGCTAGTGGCCCTGGCCGTTGGACATGTCCACTCTACTAGCTTTCTTTTGGGCCCAAAAGTCATGGCCTTCATCCATGGCCAGTGGCCATGGCCTTTCGCTCTGGTCCCTTGACATGTTGCCCCAATAGGTTTTGTTGGGGCTCACTAGCCATGTCTTTCCATATTGCATCATTCGGTTCCTTAAAGTAACCCAGTAGGCATAGTCTTTGGCCATACCCATTACCCCCACCTCACTGTAGCTGTAACATTCTACTTTTTTAAATAATATTTTTTAACTCTCTTTTAAAAAAAAACGTTTTCGCATAATCGTGGGTAGTATAACACTGATAATAGTAATGTACTACAAATACCCTGGTTATTCATAAAATAACCACGTTTATTCTTGTTAAGCACTTTCATTCCCAATCCCGTTTTCTCCTATAACCACAGTTATGCGAAAATAACCCAGATTACATTTGAGCTCTAAACTTCCCCACCCCTCCAACTCCCCAAATTCACATGGTGTCTTGTTTCCCCAGGTATGTAATGTCATCGATGATGTCATTTGTGATATCATCTTTGATGTCCTGGGTGTTAGTGTTAGCAGTGCATGGCGGTGGCAAGAGTTATGGCTGCATAGCTTACCATAACTGGTGAATTTTTTATGTTTTCATTTTTAACTGCAGCCATAACGTCCCTTTAACAAAGGTTTTTTCCCTGACTTTGATTGGTTTTTATTAGTGCCACTTAACCATAACGTCTCTTTAACAAAGTCTTTTCAGTGCCTTTTTAAGTTTTTATGAGTGAAAATATTTCATGTTACATCACTGTATATAAGTTATTAATAATTCCTCTTTTAACATATATGAAATAACTCTGAACCTCCTTTAACAAACATATTTTTTGCAACACATACTGATGGGTATCATTATCAGCAGTGCATGCTGAGGGTGCAAGTCATGTATGAAATGTCTTGGGCATGAGGATCGATCATGAGGCTCGATCATGACCCCATCCCCACTAAAGCACGCCCGTTATCCACTGCACCTACCCTGAATCCCAGTTCATTGTCCACTATACCCTCACAATGTGACCAATGGTCAGGTCTCATGGCTTGCAGCAATGGCCAGTCTCCACAAGCCATGGGGCATGGGCTTCGGCCATGTTGCATTTCCCAATAAGCAAATCCGAGTAGACATTTGTCCTTGCGGAGGGCCAGGCTCACTGCGGAGGCAGCAAAGTTATATCACGATTTTATACTTACATTTTTGACACTTTCATAAAAGAAAAACACAGGACAGATTTGCAAAAGCATGCTTTGAGGTCCTTGCAGATGTGCCACGTGCATGTTTGCTGCAATCCCGTCCAGCACTTTCGGCTGTAGCCATGAGGAGAATGTTTGGTCCCATTCAAACCTATCCCGAATTGAAAAAACGTTACCACACAGCTGGTCTCTGGTGGCTATGCCCACTTTAACCCCATTGCCATTCCCTCATGGTCATTGCCAGTAGTCAGATTGTCTGGGTCAGGGCCATGACCCGGACAATCTGGCCAATGGCCATGGCCACAGGCTATAACTCAGTCACCAATGGTATATCACTATTTTTGTACCTACATTATGACACTTTTCAAAACATAAAACACGGACACATTTGCGAAACCATGTTTTCGAGTCCTTGCCAATGCTCATTGCATGGGTTTGCTGCAAATCCATCCATGTTTTATTTTTTTCTAAGTGTCAAAATATATGTACATAAAATAGTCATATAGCTTAGCCCCCACTTCAGAAAATCCATTCAGACTTTGCACAAACATTCATGGTCGGGTATATAATCTTTCTGCAAACGTGTGTGCAGATTTGTCAAATGGCAACAGAGTTATAAGCCATCTAAAAATGTTAAAAACCCCCCTCTAATTTTTCCCCGTCTTGACATAATCCCACCAAACTTCACGAAAACATTAGAATCTGGGTCTACAATCGTATTGCAAATGTGTGTGCAGATTTGTAAAACAACACCACATTTATAACCTTTACAGCCCTTCTACTTTGGCCCCTTCTTGGGAAAACAGCATCAAACCTTGCAGAACCATTCACGGTCGGGTCTAGAATGAGGTTTCATTGAGTGGCGCCAAAGTTATAAGCCATCCATAAACTGCTTTTCACCGACCCTATAATGCAGAAATATGCATGGATGCCAGATGTTCAGGAACATCAGAGTTGAAAAAACACCAGATTTGAGGCTTTTTATGGCCATATCCCATCCCATCCTCATCACCCCCACCTCCTCAGAGATTGTTTCATTAGTTTGACAAGTGTAATGTTGTGTTTTTTAATATGCTTTTACTGCAATGGCCGTGGACTATGGGCGCAGTTCACAAATCCAACATGGCGTCTATTTGAAAGGTTTTGGTGTGCCTCACATTTTTAATTGACCAATTAGCAGCCGCGTATGATGTCCGCAAATGTCATGCGGCACTCTGATTGGTCCAGAAGTGTCTGTGGAAAACGGATCTGAGGACCGGATGTAGATATCACCCATTTTTGTACATACTTTTTGGGCATTAGAAAGAAAACTACCGGACGGATTTACACCAAATTTGCAAAAGCATGCTTTCGGGACCAAGCCGCCGCTTCTCTTAAAAGTTTGGTGCAAATCCATCCAGCGCTTTGAGTTGTGGGCATGAGCAAAAAATGTTTTCAATTATGTCCATGAGAATTTCAAACGTTTTGGGACCCCCCTATAACTCCCTCCCTTGATGAAACTGCACCAAACTTTGCATAATGATTCAGAGGTGGCCATATACCTTTTTTGCAAAATTTGGTGAGGATTCGTCGAAAGGTGCCAAGGTTATAAGCCACCCAAAAAAATAGTTTTCTATCAATTGAGCATATTAAAAATAACTATACGGCTGCTACTGCATATATAAAACCCTGCCTCCTTTTTTGACAAGTGTCATCTGTAATAAATGTTTTAGTGATATCAAATTTACATTTGTGAATTATTATTTTTGCAAATGTGTTCTCGGCGTGCGGTCCTTCTCCTTTGTTCTGTTTTCTTTTTTTTGTTGTACAAACTCCCAGAAAGTTATGGTGGGTTTAAAAAACTTTGGAAACAAATCTTTCACCTGAAATGTGAAAGCAGGACAGTCCATCTGAGCCAAGTCACACATTCCACAACACCACCTAGTAGCCATCGATGGAAGTTCACCTCCAGTTCTGAGCCACAACAGCAAGGCATTGTGGGTATGCAAATTAGCCTAAATGCAAGCCTTTTTCTAGCGAGTAATGGAGAGTCAGTTATGTCATAATAAGAACTTTTCATAGTGCACTAGTCCCCACCAGAGGGGCCTACCAGCACCAAGGTATACTGAACCCCCAAAAGGGGTATAAAGACCTTGCTCTGTGAGAGAATAGAAGACAGCAGAGGAAGAGAGAATGCAATGTGAAAGAAGGGTTAAACATATAAGATTTGTAGGGATACGAAGGGGTGGGTGTAGGAAGGATGGTTTGTATGCTCGTGGAGTCAGTGTAGAATGAAGTACTAAAATGTGTCATTGCATCCTGAGACCCCGCAACCACCCAGAAAGACAATGCCCTTTTGCTGGAGCAGACAGAGACCCTGGAGGGGTGGGCAAAAGGGCCAGTACTCCACATCCATCTGTTTGTCTTTTTGGGGCAAACACAATGTCAATCAGAGGCATCTCGTGAGTCCCTGTCCACCTGCTCACAGAGGAAACGGAGAGTGACTGTAGCATCCTCTTCTCCCCTGGCTTCCGTATTGCATGCCTTGCCCCACCCCCCTCTTCCCAGGTGCAGCACATGCTGCCCATCACCAGTACCCCTCCCCACTGCACAGGCGTAGGACTTGAGCATGATGGAAAGGCAGAGCGATTTACGGATGTTCACACGATCAGAGGTATGTAAAGAGCTGGGGAAGCCAGGGATTTCATGGGTAGGACCGAGCCAGGGCATTGCCTAGGGGTCAGGCCTGGTTCTAGGAGCCCAGCACGGGCCGAGCCCATACAACCCTGGCTCCCCCAGAAAAAGGACACAAATTAAACGCGGCACTGGCGAGCCACCATCAGGGGCGCGTTTATATTTTTCCAAATATGGGCCTTTTGTTCCATTTTTCCATTTTGCACGCGCTGCGCAATACCTGCTGGACATTTGCTGCAAATAATACCTAAGACCTGGGCATGCCGGGGCAAGGCCATCAATCAGTTCCACGTCATCTCCCAGGAACACTCTAATCTCAGCGGCACATGAAGTCCCCCTAGGTACCAGCCCATGCAAAAGGCGGCTTAGAGAAAATGAATGGCGCCCACCTACGGACACAGAACCACCAGGTGCATCACATGCCTCGAAGGACACAAACGCTTCCACACCTACACCCCACCCATGACTACAATGGAATAGACGCGGAAGGTGTGGTAGAAAGTTGCAATCGACTTCATAGGGCTGCTGGACTACAAACCGCCTGACCACGAAAATGCAATCCTGACGGACAAGACATTGCTGTGGGCCGACATGCAATTCCTGCAAAATCCACTATTGCAGTCGTGCAGGGTATATTCCAGAAGACTACCACCAATAACTAGCATTGGACTTCGAGCTGATACCTACAACATCACAACTTCAAACACTGCAACTCAGCTCATCCTCGCATGTGATTGGTTGGGAAAGAGTGTGAAAAGATTATTATCAAAGGGGGCCTTCCAGCCAATCAGGAAGCTCTGAAGGCGGGCAATTCCTCATGCTATTGCACGCATTCTGAGCCACCTGAGACGCGGGATTCCGCCATCTTCCCTCCCAGGGGAAAGCATTTGCTCACCCTCTGTCCCCTTCCCGACAACACCTCACCACTTCCACTTTCCCCACACACTCCCTGCACCATCCTGACTCAGGCCCCACTTACCTGAGGCCTTGCCAGCACCAGGAACTCACACTGTCTGAGCCCTTTCCCTATGCAGCAGTGGCCACCATGGAAAGTGAGAAGGAACTATATGTAGTTCCCTTCTCCATACGTCGATGGGGGCCATTTTGTTTTGTAGTTTTCTTTATGTTGAGAAACAGCAACTGCAGCGTTTCTTAACTTAAAAAAGAAAGCTGGTAGCACACCAGAAAGAATGCCAGGGTTCTTATAGCTATAAATCCCTCTGAGGGAGGGTATTACCAGCCAAGTAATGATGCCAGGGCCCACACTAATGCTCGAGTGAATGTAGCTTGGGCCTAGGGCTATTACCTGACCGGTAATGCCCACTGACGTTGTGGTTTACAGCTTGAATACAAGACATTACATTTGTCTATAGTGATTGGCAAAGACTGCAGGAAACTGTTAAAAAAGCCACAACAGCACACAGCTTGACTGTCAACTCCACAACAGGTGTTACTCCCTTCTGCCGCAGGCGAGCTCGTCCTCTAATCACTAGATTAAATACTATGAGAGAAAGAAGTGCCCTAAAGATGAAAAATGTGGATCAAGATGGCGGGGAAAGCACAAGACAAGTGCATTAAGGCTGCATCAGTCGCAACACCACCCATTGCCACCACACCGAGTTAGGAGACTGGGTCAAGAGAAAGCCCAAACACAAGAATAAGCTCTCCCAATGCAGTGCTCCTATGGTCATCCACACACTCTTGTGTCATTCCCAAATTCCTTGGAAGCAGAAGGAGGGAAGCTATGGAATCTCTGTAGGATGGCACTGTACAAAAGAAAGGAGCTGGGAAACAAAACAGAAGATGCGGAAACACGCCCCAATTTAGGAAATACAAACAAAAAACCACCAAACATTGATATGATATGATATGGCATTTGTAACGCGCCTATACACAAACGTTTCAAGGCGCGACGAGGCAGGGGGGGAACAAGGGGAGACAGACAACGATCCTACTAGGCCAGGTGTCATTCAGATCGCGCAAGTGCAAAGGGTAGAGGGGAAGGGAAAAGTGCAAGGGGGAAGGGAGAGGGGAAAGTGCAGTACAGGGTTATTAGCATACAACATACAGGATAAATAACAAGGGCCAGCTGGTGGCAAGTGCGAAGTAAGTGCAGACAAGTGCTGGAAAGGGGGGCTGTAGGGATACAGACACAGTCCCGTAGTGCAAGGGTTGCCAGGGAGGCAGTGCAGGAGAGAGTGGCTGGGCCAAGGACCGAGAACGGTGAGTGGCCCAGTTGCAGATTCAATGCAGTTTCAGTAGTATTAGCAGGGGAGAGGGGGAGAGAAAGCGGAGGCAAAGAGGAAGGTTTTGAGGTGCTTCCGGAAGCGGACTAACTGGATGAAGTGGAAGATATTGTTGAACCCACGACAATTCAAGACAGCAAAACTGTAGCCAACGGTGAAGATCCTGTAAAGGAAAACCATAACACTGCACCCCAATCTGGGCACTAGACCGCAGGGAGAAATGAACACACCCTGGGAAAGAAAAGCAGCCTCCAGAGAGGAGACGTTCTGGCTATATTGGCTATCTTCATGTCAAAGAACCGAAGATGAGGAGAGGCAATCTCTTCTCCTCTCCTCACTGCCACATCTTTTATCTATAGCATTTTGCACCTGGTTCCTCCCATTTCTATGTGCTGTATTCATAGATGTTTCTAATATATGATATCATTATTTTCAATGAATTAACCTCAAATGGATGTGGAACTAAATCAGCTAGTGCAGGGATCTGACATTTGGATGTCAATTCTGGTCCATGCCTAATTAAAGGCTTATACTCACTGAGCTGTCCTTTTTCCCCTCTTCGTGAGCGTAGAACACGCTTCCCCCACACGATCCACATCCTTTACCACTCTGTGGACTTCACCGTGAATGCCGGGAAAGATACGTGAGGGAATATCCAAATATTTACATGAGACGGAATAGGATGTCTCCTGGTGGGTGCCTCGCCATCAATATCTGTATCGGTCAATAAGTTAAACAAACCATGAACACCAGCCATACACAATCAGACCTCAACACCACATGACGGCTACCAATCGAGAACACACTGATGCTCAGTGACCGGTTCCTCCGAACTGAAGCCGCTAACAGCACATCACAGCGCTCTTGCTTTTTCTCCCTCTCAATCCCACTAACAAACCTGCCACCCTTCTTGCATTGCATATCCGCCAGAGCGCCAAGACCCCAAACGCAAGTGGCAACAGAGCGCGGTACAAGACCAATTGACATGAACATTAACAGAAGTGAGAAACTTCCCGTAAGCCTTCGTCTTTATTTGCTGCCACAGAAGCCACGGAGCGGTGTGACTCACCTGCAGGTCTTCAACGTCACCAAGACTGGAGTAAGTGTTATGATCGTCTGCCGGTGTAGGAGGGCTGATCCACACCGCTGTAATACTCTGCCAAGTCATGAAGTGCAATGCACAATGTGGAACTGGTGAGATACTGGATGCAAACAGTTCTTGACACATCCTGGGGTCCTGGTAATCAGTGGATGTGTCTCTCAAACCATACATAGCTGTATCAAATCTTAACATTAAATTTGTGTATTTCAAAAAGTGGGTTTAAAACAACAGCAAAGTTATGGTGGGTTTAAAAAGACTTGATAAAAATCTGTCCACCTGAAATGTGAAAGCAGAATAAGCCATTTCAGACCTTGCTCTGTCAAATCGTAGGTTAAAAATGCCCGGGACCGAGGCAGGATTTCTCCTCGACAGCCCCAGATTGTTTTACCTGGTGCATGCTGGGAATTTGATGAGGGAGTGGTGGGGAACTATACCTCATTGAACTGAATGCCAGATAATGTAATAGCCCGCCACTGGGTACTGCTCCGAAGTGGGCAACAGAGCGTTCCAGAGGGGCAGCCACCTGCACATTGGGCTCCTTGTGATTTTTGCCAAAACGCAATTTCCGGGGTCTGGCTTTGGTGCTGAGGGAAATTGCTTTTTGTGGGCCCACCCCCACTCTGATCCCCCTTTTCAACTGGGAACACCACTGTAACTGTAGGAACCTCAAACCCATCCCCCCTACTCCAACCGCACCCGTCTCATGCATGGGGGGCACCATGTAACCCACAGACTCCTGCGAAGTCCAACTTCTCGCCCTCCCTCAACACTCCGCCCCCTAGCCTCTGTCCTTCCCTTTCCCCCTGCATGGTAACACCACCTTCCTCCTGACCAGGGCTTTTAGTGGGGTGATCAATTGAGGGAGGGGGCTCATTTGGGGTGTGGCTTGTATGATGGGCGTGGCCTGAAAAGTAAACAAACCACAGTAAGGTACTCAAACAAATATGAAAATGTATGTACGCATTTAAATATGTATGCAAACCTTACTGTGGTTTGTGTACTTTGCAAGGCATCTTTTATACATACAGAAATATGTTACATATTTTTATGTTTATAAGAGATGGCTTGAGAGTACACAAACCATAGTAAGGTACGCAGATAAATATATAGCATGTATATATTTATGTGCAAAAGTATACGATTCAATCTATCTTTTAAAAAGGTTTGCCGACTGACAAACCCGAGGTGTCTTTGTACGTCAGCAACTCTTTATAAAAGATGCCTTGCATTGAGCACTTTTCAATCCATCTTTTATAAACTTTGAAATATGTCAAGCAGAGTCCACAGGTTCGCCAAGGGTTAAATACACCTCGGTGACCGGGGCGGGGGGAGGGGGTAGGGGGGGAAGGACAATAACTTCCTCTCATGACCCCTCGAGCGAGGGGTCACCAGAGGAATGTACAGCTTACCTGACTTAATGGCGGGCACATCTCCCATTGCATTGCAGCCGTGGCAGGTTAATGTGTCCCGCCGTGGTGTGGTGGGACCGGAGGCTCCGTCTGAGCCCCAGCTCAGCCCCACTTTTTGGAGACTGCCTGGGCCCGGATGGCTTTGGTTCACTTAAAGCACTGCTCCTGACCGTACTTTGTGGGCATGCCATTTCCGAGTCTCGGGTTGAGGCTTACATTTGTGAATGTACTAATCCCACCAGGTCGCTGATTGGGGCAGGTGGCCTGTCGGGATTCTTTTTTGCTCAAAGTGGGTGGAGCAGTACATTGTTTTTCCCTGGAATGTGCCAAAGCTAGGCTGACAAAGGGTGCAACTTCTAAAAACTGACATTTCCAAACTGGATTGAGATTGATCACTACATGTAACCAAAGACTAGCGGATTAGGGGACACTTTGTGCATCAGGTTAGACTGAAAAGTCAAGCATTCTCCTCCAATATGCTTTTATTCTGTATTTTCACTCAAAAGTTGACAACCACCGCATTGCCAAACTTAGCCGAAAAAGTAAATGAATAAATAAATAAGTATGGAGACTGCCAGGGAAAAAAAGCCGGCACGTTTCAGGATGTTTTTCCGAACAGGAGGTGTCCCCAAGTCATTTCTTAGGGGACCGTGTCATTCAGTGCCTAGCAGCCAGGCCCCAGACCACTGCACAGCAGGTCTTCCACAAGGGGCTCAGCAGGGAGGAGAATTGACATGATCTGTCCAGCCTATGCCTTACAAAGGCGTCAACGGCTTCCTGTCAAGGGTACCCACAGACGAGAGGAACCCTACGAAATGAGCACCAGTGGGCCTCACCAATACGCGGTGCACCATAGCTGTCCGGCAGAGAGGGCCATGGATTGGGCAAGCTTGACTATCCAGAGGTTGGCAGAACACAAGAACTGGTGACCTGCACTGGGTACATACCCCCTGGCATCTGGGGGCCATCTTGTAGGGTTCCTCTCATCGGCGGGCACCCACGTTTGTTTTTTATCTTCTGCAGGCTGCAAATGCATTTTTGCCCATACTGCGTTTTCCATGAACCATTTGACTCTGGTAACACTGCCTAAGTTGCCTCACCACTTCATCAGCACACCAGTGGCATTCTGGGAGCTGTGATTTGGGGGCACCAAACTGAATCGGACTGCAGAAACTGTGGGGGTGGAGTTGGCAGTGTGTTGGGAGGTTGATGCCAGTCAAAGAAGTGCTGTCCATAATTCAATCATTCAATCATTCAAGGCCCTCCTGGCCTTTATATAAAGAATGACACCACTCGTTTCTGGCTTATGAGTATTTATTGGCAAGATGTTGACCGTGACATATGTACAAATAGGCGTTCACAGTTTTGCCCCTAATAAAGGTGGCTGGAAGAACTATAGATATGCTTTAGCCAGTCCCAAGAATCAGGTGTTGAACCTTACAGGAATCCGCCAACCCCACCCGCGCCTGTGTAGTCGAAGAAAAGTTGTATTTTGCTAATCGCAGACATTCTGGCTCTGTTTCTTTGCCGAGAAGGCGTAGGGCTTCATTACGAGTTTGGCACTGTGGTTAAAAAGTGGCAGTAAAGGCATTATCGACATTTTGTCCAAGTAATAGATACTGTTGCTTTTACCACATGCCCACATGTGAAGATGGGAGATAAACGTGAAGGAGATACCACCATTTTATCTGGAGAAAATGGAGGAATTACATCAGGCGGAATTACCACCCACGGTAATTTCTCCAAAATCCCTATGGAGTCCCACGGACTACTAAAGACGGGTGATCACTGGCCATTTTCCCACCTGTAATCGGGCAGGTTTAGCCGGATTGCAAGTGCGTAACAGTAATCAACTTTGCCAATCATTTCTGAGGTATTACCACCAAATGGGTAATGAGGTCCATAGAGTGAAAAAAGAGAGCAGGGGAGAACATGAAAGAGATCATGCGCGAGAGGGGGGGCATGAAAGAGCGAGAGAGAGGAAAAAGAGCAAGAGAGAGAGCATGCTATAGAGGAAGTGAGAGGGCGAGATAGAGGAATAAAGAGCACACAAGAGATCAAAATCACAGACAGAGAGCTCTGTCATTCTGGCAAGACTTTCATCTGATGCTGCTGGCTCACAATATTTGGTTATTTTATCATGAAACTAGCTGGGGTATCTGGCGTTGCCCGTGTCCTGATTGAGTGGTGTCTCATGGGTCCTGGAGGATTTTGCTCTTGTCCTCTTGTCGGCAAGGCTTGCTTCAGTTGGCTCTGGCATCTCATTTGCCCTGGAGAAAGGTGCTCATGTCCTCTGGTTGGCAAGTCGTGCTGCTGTTTGTTGTTGTGTTTCAGAAGCTCTTAACATTGATTTTTCGCTTTGCATCAGATGGAGCTTTTCCAAGTGATGTTCGTTTTTTGTGGAGCATGTTTTAGTCACTCAATGGCTTCAGCACATTTCAGAAAATGCCCAAGAAACATTGATTTTTGTGCTCTCTTCTTGTGAATGAACTTAAGTAAACTGTAACCTTGACATTTCCCATATTTGGAGTGGCGTGATATATAAAAAAAATACATTTTCATTTTTTTATTCTCTTTAAAAATGCTTTAATAAGCACTTTCGAAGTGTATACAGTAGTAATAAATGTCAAAGGAATGACCAACACATTGAATATTTTATTTCAGACACTTTTCCAAATGTTGCCTCCTTCTAGTACCTACTGTAGTGAATTGGGGTGAGCATCATTCAAAGAGGGTGTCTACGGAGTGAATTTTTTGCATCCAAACATAGACTACAATCTTGCCCCAGACAAATGAGGAATCCATGCAAAATGTGTTAGACGTGGGTTCAACAGTGTGGATTTGTATAGCCGGACAAACATACGCACATACATACATTCAGCTTCATATATAAAGACTAGGATGGCCCAATGAGCAAAGACTTTGAGTGGACACTATCCATGCAGATATGGCCGACAGGGGGCTGCCTCTGCAACAAGGTGACCTTCCCTTTGGAAAGTAAATCCAGTGAAAAGGCGGCTAAAGCTGATCACCTTTTACGGAATGGACTTCTCCCCGCACACAATAGCGGGGCCAGGAGACCAGGGAAACGCAAAGGATTGGCCAACGTGTTTCAAATGAGGTCAACCTACAAAGGTCAATCGGCTTAAGCATTTAAGAAATGGTATCCATGCAGCTCAACATAGTAAAATCTTTAAAGGAAAAGGCCCCTTTGGGAAGCATTGAGTCTGTTGCTCGACCAGCAACTGATTGACTTGTTTTACCTTGAATTATTTTGTTCGAAATTTCCCTACGAAATGTAGATGGTGAATTGGGGTTAGGTAACATTGGGCAGTCTTCCCTGCTTTCTTCTGTAAACAAATTGAGCAAAAACTAAATAAAATATGTGAGCAATAGACATACAACAGTTTGGAAACATATCATGCGGTATGTTCCATTTAGTTCAATAGAACCGTTTTCAAATGCCTATTAAAACAGTGATACTTATTTTGTTACATTTTTCATCTGTCAACAGATGTCCTCTATCTGCACCTGCACCTCACCTGATCCCTCAACATTGACGAGGCTGGCTGGGGCTGATGGGAGCTGTAGTCCTAAAGATCTAGCGATCCAATGGTGGCAGGCCCGACTGTACACTGTCCAATAATGTGACTCTCCTGGTTTTTATCAGGCTATATTTTTGCATGATGATATTAGTTACATACTGCTAGCTACTGGAAGGAGGCTGCTTCAGAGGGGGGGCCAAGGAACAGGTGGCTAGTCAGGGCCACTCTGATTTCCAAGCTATTCTATTTATTTATGCATTCATTTATATAGCGCGCAACTCACCAGTATCTGTTTCAAGGCACATGTGGAGTGAAGGAAAGTTATACAGTGTTGTGCTGTGACAATGCATGCATCTTTTCCACAAAATGCATATTCTTTGGAGGGCATGCTGGCTTTCCGGTGCCATCAGCCAGGTAAGGCAACAGGGAACAGGGAAAGCAACAGGGAGCAGGAAAGGCAGCAGGGAACAGGGAGCGGGAAAAGCAGAAGGGAACAGGGAAAACAGCCGTTCACAGGGAAAGGAGTAGGGCACAAGGAAAGGCAACAGGGCACAGGGAAAGGCAAAAGGGAGCAGAAAGGCAGCAGGGAACAGTGAAAGCAGCAGTGCACAGGGAAAGGAGTAGGGCACAAGGAAAGGCAACAGGGCACAGGGAAAGGCAAACGGGCACAGAAAAGGCAGCAGGGAACAGGGAAATCAGCAGGGCACAGGGAAAGGAGCAGGGCACAAGGAAAGGCAACAGGGCACAGGGAAAGACAAAAGGGCACAGAAAAGGCAGCAGGGAAGATGTAAAAGCAGCAGGGAGTAGGAAAGGCAGCAAGGAAGGCAGCAGGGTGCAGAAAAGGCAGCAGGAAACAGGGAAAGCAGCAGGGCACAGGGAAAGGAGCAGGGCACAGTGAAAGGCAACGGGGCACAGGGAAAGGCAAAAGGGTGCAGAAAAGGCAGCAGGGAACAGAAAAGGCAGCAGGGAGCAGGCAAAGCAGCAGGGCAAAGGGAAAGGAGCAGGGCACAGGGAAAGGCAACAGGGCACAGGGAAAGGCAAACGGGTGCAGAAAAGGCAGCAGAGAACAGGGAACACAGCAGGGAAGGCAGAAGGATGCAAGTAAGGCAACAGGGAACAGGGAAAGCAACAGGGAGCAGGAAAGGCAGCAGGGAACAGGGAAAGCAACAGGGAGCGGGAAAGGCAGCAGGGAACAGGGAAAACAGCCTTGCACAGGGAAAGGAATAGGGCACAAGGAAAGGCAACAAGGCACAGGGAAAGGCAAAAGGGAGCAGAAAAGGCAGCAGGCAACAGGGAAAGCAGCAGGGCACAGGGAAAGGAGCAGGGCACAAGGAAAGGCAACAGGGCACAGGGCAAGGCAAAAGGACACAGAAAAGGCAGCAGGGAACATGTAAAAGCAGCAGGAAGCAGGAAAGGCAGCAGGGAGCAGGGAAAGCAGCAGGGCACAGGTAAAGGCCACAGGTCGCAGGGAAAGCCAAAAGGGAGCAGGAAAGGCAGGAGGGAAGGCAGCAGGGCACAGGGAAAGCAGCAGGGAGCAGGGCGCAGGGAAAAGGTAAAAGGGCGCAGGAAAGGCAGCCGGGCGCAGAAAAGGCAGCAGGGAACAGGGAAAGCAGCAGGGAGCAGGGCGCAGGGAAAGGGAAATGGGCGCAGAAAAGGCAGCAGGGTGCAGGGAAGGCAGCAGGGCGCAGGGAAAGGCAGTAAGATGCAGGGAAGGCGGCGGGTTCAGGGACGTAGAAGGCCTTGGGACTGGGAGTCAATGCATGACTTGGTTCCCGCTAATCTAGGCAGGATCATGTACAGCTGTTTTCTGACTCCTTTCTCGAGGTGCAGTCCGCCACATGGGAGTGAGAGAGAGAGAGAGAGAGAGAGAGAGAGAGAGAGAGAGAGATACTCCACCCTATGGAGAGAAATAGGAACGTGAGCAAATTCCCGTGGATCCGAGTTGCACGTGAGCATGCGAGAGAAGCTGCAGGCATCTCCCGATGTGCTAGAGTGATAGAGGCTTTGGTAATCGGGTGCAGACCATGACGACGGAGGGCAGCGCTGGATTTGCTGCAGTGCAAATCCCTGAAATAAAAGCTCTGCGCTCTCCTCGCCTCCCCTCTTCATCATCTAAGAAACTGCAGCAGACCGTTAACACCCAGGCCGGAAGTGACGCAGGTTCCTAGCCTACGCATTCAACTATCAGTTCTGTGGATGGACTGAAATCCACTGGGCAGAGCGCATTTTAGCAGAGTGGCTGAGCACACACACATAATGAGACAGCTGTAGACCTCCACAGGCACTGTGCCTGCCTGCAGGCACGCATGGCCTGCAATGCACGTTGCTGAGCACGAGCTAAAGCGAGCTTCTGACATCCTTCCAGTTGCACTCATTCCAAAAGAAGGTCTCCTCCAAACACTCCTGGCCTCGCAGAAAGCTGCCAATTGCCTTAGCACTATCCAGGTATCGCTGGCACGTTGTGTGGTTCTCAACGTGCAGGGTGGGTCGCCTCTGGTTTTGCAGCACCATTTCGTATTGCATTGCATGTCTCTCTGCAACAGCTGACTGGTTTCGATTGGCTGTTGCCAGTGCCTTAAGTGGCACTAGAAAATGAGCCGGGCTCATCAAGGGGGCGTGGCCTAAGGGCGGGGGTCCCGCTGGCCCGCTAGGCCACGCCCCCTCTGACATGCCTTGGCTCAATGGGCTACTGGCACCCCTGCCAGGCAGCATTTTGCTGAGATCAGCACCCTCTCACCACGGGGGAGAGGGTGCTGATCTCTGCCTTTATTTTGTATAGCCTTGCTTGGCAGGGGACAGTGCCTCCCCCATTCAGCCTTAATGGTGGCGCTGCCCCTCGCCAGCTGGGAAGGGGTAGCGTCACCATTGAGGCTGAAAGGGTGAGGCCTCTGGAAGCAGAGACCTTTTTCCTAATGTCTGAAACTCCCGCGAATCCGCGGGAGCTTCAGTATTTAGAAAGCAAGGCCTCTGCTTCCTGCGGTCTCATGTTTTCTCCATAATGGTGGCGCCGGCTTAAAGGGATGCCTTGTAGGCGCGGCACCACCATCATGGCTGAAAGGCATTTTTATCTGAAGCCTGAAGCACTCGCACAAGAGCGAGAGCTTCAGGCTGTAGAAAATAAAGCCTTTTCGTGTAGTGGTCAGGGCTGCCAGGGGAGATTAGTGGGCCCCGGCAGGGCTCTGCCTCAAAACGAAATTTCGGAGCCTGCTGGGGCCCAGCCCCGGCAGGACACGGCCCACTTAAAGCCCAGACTGTTGCAGACCTCTCTTCCATCACCGAGGAACCACTCGCCGAGGACTTGGAGAAGGAAATCAATTTTCGAGTTGTATATTTAGAGGCTCTTCAGTCCCGATTATATGGTTTAAAACGGCGTGGAATGACGTTGTGTGCCATTTATGGTCTTTATACGCTCCAATGGATTTTTCTCAATATATTCTGCATAGTGATATTAAAAATGCTTAGGCACACCCCTTCCGGGGAGTCGCCTATTTTACCCACACATCAGCAGATCCTCTGATTCACCCACTTGGATCTCCAACTCAGTATCCTTCGCAGCCAATCACCACTCACCTTCTTAGTGGAGCAGCATCCAATGGGGCAGTGGCAATATTTTAGTTGAGCTTCCACCACTAATCAACAAATAATTATATAGAAGTGTTAAGAATTCAGGCAACATTTTCTTCTGAGAAGAAACATTTTCTTTGAAAATGGCCCATATCGAAAAGAGCCAAGGAATCCTTCTCCATGATGGAGTCATTGCACCTGGCCCTCTAGTCCAAAGGTCTACAATCAGCAGCTCTCTAGATGATGTGGACTTTGACCCCCATGGTCCCTCATCCCTGAACATTCTAGAAAAATCCGATGTCAGTTGTAGTACAAAACAACTGGTGATCCAAAGGTTGCAGACCCCTGGCATAAAGGGTGGAGGTGTCCTGCACCTGTCAATGTCTTATCCGACCACTTTCGAGTGCCCAGCTAATGATGTTATAATATGATCGAAGTAGCTGGCAAGTGCCCATAGAGTGAATGTGTCAATGTGCGTTGTAAACCAGGTCACGTTATTGTGATTCTCTCTGCGAGGGGTGGTTGGCTAATACCGATGGAAATGATATAGCTCCAAAGATGCCAGGACTAACTATATCAAACAGTGCGTCTTGTGGTCAGGCTGGAATGAGAAATATTATCCAATTGTTGGTACAAATGAGAGCCTTGGTGCCAAATGAAAGGTATTGATATGATAGGTTGTTTATAACGCGCTTAATGCCCACAGGTTTCTCAGCGCGGACCAGGGGATCGAACCTGTGTTGCTCCGTGTCGTCTTGCTTCTAAGGCGAGCACCTTGCCCCTGAGCAATCCTCCCGTGACTAAAGGGAGTTGCCCAGCTCTTTCTAAACAGTAAGATAAGGGAACCTCGAATCACAATGCCCTACACCCTTTGGCGAAAGCTAAGGATTGGTTTTAATAGTTTAATAAAAGTCATGAAATTCTGACTCCGCTCCGCACATTTTTTCTCCGATGATGGTCAACGGTGGTACAAGTTGATGCAGGACTTCTTTTCCTGAACACATGGGACCAAGTATCCACTGTATCGGAGTAACCAGATTTTCAAAATAAAAAACAAGGTAAAGGCAACAACATAAAGGACCGAGGTTCATACACTCTCCACTCTCCACCTTACTGGAGACTGGGTGATCCCCACTGTTTCCTACCCGGTCACTTGTAGATCCATTGCTGACTGTTGCCCTCCCTCCCCTGTTAGATCCCCACTCCCTTGTTTCTATGCTCCCTAACTATAGTCTTCCCCCTATGATTGTAGAGTGTTCCGTTGGTTCCCAAGCTAGATCCACACTCAATAAATACCCTAATAATGATATTAATGATAATCCCATCATTGGATTTGCCAATGAGATGTCTGATGGCAAGCCTGCGTTAGGAGTCCAGTCCTTGAAGTCAGCTGTGGTTTGGAAGATCTCAACATTATATTGGTCAATAATGATGCCTGCCAAGGGATCCCTTTATGAAGAGGTCTTAGTAGAGTTAAATGGAGGCACAAACCGAGCGGTGATGGCACTACAGGGTCACGCTGTCTCTTTTTTGGAACATTGTGACCGTTCAGTAGTCGAGCTGGTGGCAATTCCAGTGGGAGTCAAGCAGACAATGTTTAGAATGGACTTGGTCACAACGACGACCCTATTGATGGGATTAAAAGTGCATGGCTCTCTGTCAATTGTCAACAAGCGGAGGGACTTCCTGGCTAATTATTTGAATTACTTTCCCACTCAGAGGGCTAGAAGAGATTTTATGAGCATACGACTCAATTTAGTTAAAACAGGGGAGATCTGCTCGATTTATGAGAAGCAGGATGTAAGCTCCGCTGTTTGAAATGTGTGTGAGGAAACTGTTACCCAGACTTTATCGCATTTCTTGTTGCGTTATGTTAATCAATTTTATAGAGCGCACGTTCACTGAGAGCATCATGGCTCTAGGGGACATCAGGGGAAAAAGAACTTAGAACAATAAGGTTTTAAGCAAGTGATGGAAGCTAAAATGATCACTGGTAGCCTGTAGTGAAAAGGGCAAGGCATTCCACAGTTGAGCCACTGCAACTGAGAAGGAGCGGCCACCATTTTGGGTTTGCTGAAACCGGGGAATTACCAACAGTCGCGCGGTTTCAGATGGCAATGCACGGCTGGCAGAAAGTATTGAATATTCTCTTGGAGAAATTCTGGTACAACCCCATAAAAAGCATGCTGAACGATACAGAGGGACTTAAAAACAATCCGCTTCTGGATCGTTAGCTAGTGTAGGGAGCGCAGAACGGGGGAGATATGCGTCCTGTATGCTGTGTTGGTAGCCACCTGAACAGCTGAATTTTGCAACAGTTGGAGCCAGTGGATGATATAGGCTGGCTGGGCGAAAAAAAAACGAGTTGTAGTAGGATAATGCGAGAAGAGTATTTGGGCAATTTTATGGACAATCTTGATTGGCTTTCAACAATTAACTTTTGGGAAAGACTAATTGCCAGTTATGAAAGTCGTCTCACTATTGCTGTCCGAAAGGGTAGGAGTTCCTTGGGCCTGGTCTCCTTTAAATAATCTCATGATGAGATCGGAGGATTTGATGTTCACTCCTTTCTCTTTTACTTTAGGTATGTAAACTCTTCTATTGTATATTTTGTCTGTGGAGTTTGGATTTTATATTTAATTGGAAAGTTTTGTTGTATGTGTGGTTTGCCTTCTATTTTCCGTTTTGGGAAAAGCCATTCATTACTGCCATAGCACAAAAAAAAATATTTAAAAAAATAATGATAATAAAAGTGGGTCGTGTCAGGTCTAGAGCATCATTAGTGGGCCAAGGAGTGTGGGGGATTCCAGGGATAGCCCTGCACAGAGACGTTGTTAGGCGGGTGCGGGGGTTGGGGGGCTGAAGGAGCTATAGCCCCACGTCTTTTGGTTGTAGTCCCGGATAGAAGCTCAGGGGCTACAATCAAAAGGCTAGCTAGCAACTGACAGTCCCGACATTAGCGTAGCCCCGGATCTTTTCCAGACCTAGCAACACCCTGGCCCTGCCTATCAACTGTGTAGATTTAGGTGTAACTTTAAGTATACTAAACACTAATGAGATGTTTGTCGATTGATATCTAAGCCTGGCTGCGGATCCAATTCCCAAGCAGTCTGGGTGGCACAGTCAGTTTAGTAAATGCCTTTGGCTGTTAATGGAATGGTTTCTGCTTCGAGTCCGCCCAGGGGTGGCACTGATCCGGCTTTAAAGTGATACTGTAAAATGTGCTATGTGTAATAGCATTTATTTGGCTCATAAATATGATGTTTGCTGGTCAGCAACCACTGCCTGAATTCTGATGATTTATGCTTTTTCGCTCTTCTTGGAGCAGGGATAGATTCGGCAAAATAACTTCAATGTAATATGTCTTCAGTGCATAATTCTGCTGCTTGTGGGTAAGCAGCCACTTCTTACCAACACACTGTGACCATGTATGCTCGCTCGCTGTACTTGCAGCTGGGATACTGAAAGTGCTCCCCTGACCCCATCCCCAAATCCAGTACAGGTTTTTTAAATAAAAATAACTCTTGGGAAATGGGCACAGAGCACTCAATGACCCTAGCACTGCTCTCCATATTTGAGACTTTAATACATGAAGCACCTCCTTTGTCTAGTGTGGTGCGGCATATGCAAAAATGATCCCTGAGAGTCTTGCCTCCAAGGGCCATATTGAACAAGACCTTTGGCCAAGTAGGGTGGGCCTGGAGAGTGTGGGCCTCATGCGGAACACAGCTGCAGTGGTGTTCGTTAAGCCTCTGCCTGGTCTATCAGACAGTAGAGGGCCTTCTCTGGTTAGAGCAGAAGATCAGGAGAACCAAAGCTCAAGGCTCAGGTCACTGAGCACCTCAGATCACCTTCTCCGGCCCATTAAGGAGGTGGATTTATACGTTGAACTACCAGCTTCCTCTTGAGCCTGCTCAGCTCTCACCAGAGGGTCAGGTGCAGCGTTACAGGGAACTGATGCAGAGACTGCCAGATGCAGGGCTCAAGGCGAAAGTACACGCGACTGGACAGAGTCCCGCCACTTCTGAAGTGCCCCCCTTTTTTAAGAGGGCACCTTGATATGCTAATTTCTGGTGACATCCGATTTAATTGATATGTTGTGAATGAGCCCCCCCACTTTTTAAAGACTTGACCCCTGGCCAGATGAGCAGGAGTGAAACAGCATCACTAGCGCCTGAGCGCGTCAGCGGGAGCCGCCGCCTTATTCCCCTCCGGCCGGGATCACACGCTGCAGCGGGTTTGCCATCTGCTGAGCTGTGCACTTTGCAGCTGTAAAAGGAGCTACTAGGACACTGCATCAGCTTTCTTACTTTTCATCCTCAAAACTGCAATCCCCTGAGAAAAGAAAATAATTATCATTTAGAGTATAATGGCACAATATAATGTCGTCCTCTGACTCTCGGTGCACAGTCTTTCAAAGGCTCTCGGATGTGGAGCCACCAATAACCCGAACCAGCCTGGGCGCCTGCTCAAACGTGTTTGGCAATTGCAATGCACTTGCAGAGAGAACTAAAGGCAGATGGCGACGTATAATGCTGCAATTTAGCCTAAGAGAGTAGCATTCATTCACAGGAGCCGTCCCCAGCTTTGCAGACATTGGCTGCAAGTGCACATCGCCGCTGGGATTCCGTGAATAATGCATGGCAAGCGCGGAAAAGGGAATTAGCCAATATCTCGCATTGAGGATCATGAATGGGAGCCCGCTTACGACTGCCTGAAGAGCAGTTCCTGTTACTAAGCACCGATTGCCGTTCATCGGAGTAGAAAGAGGACTATCATCTGTAAAGCAGACAGAACTCTAGCATTCAGCCCTGGCGAAGGCAGAGCACTATAAAGTACAGTTCACTGCGGGCCCTCTGCCTCTCTGAAGTCACTGAGCTCTTTCCTTTCACCGTCTAAGGTCTTGGGGTGAAATTGGTGTGTTAATGCCTAAGGGCGACTTGTAATGTCGGTTCTTCCAGGAACAGTCTCCACGTGTTACAAGTTCTGAGAAAAGTGGGTGTAGGGGAACAGCGGGCAAGCGGGGAGCGCAAGGGGTTTGCTAAGCGTGGTGGGTAAAACAAGGGGCCAGTGCTGGTTAACCGCTTGTACAAATGATCGTACAATGGTCAGGTATTAGGTATTCAGTCCGCCGCTCTAATGTTCTGTGGTGTCCATGATGTTACCTTGCAGCTAGTCTTAACCTTTACAAATAAAATGGGTACGACGTCCTTTCATCGCCTGCCATTTCATCCCCTGGCATTTTAACGTGTGTATTACAACAAATATGCTCATTGAAATTTTTTGTGGGGGGGCGGAAAGGGCAAATACGGGTTTGGGGGGTAGGGAATAGCTACAGAGGGAGGTTGGGGGAACCCACCCAAAAGAGGGGACAGGGGATGAAATTGCAGGTGATGAAATGACATAAAACCATAGAATCAAGCTGGTTGGGATTGGCACGGACATGGTGTCGGCCTAGTTGAGGTCGGCTGAGTGGGGTCCCTTTCTCTCTGATGCATGACTACACAGGGGAGTTAGGGACTCTGATCAGTGCATGTTGGTGGGGTTGGTCGCGGCCACACAAGCAGGACTGGAGAGAAGTTATGCAGATAATTTAAATGGTGTGACAGAGCATGAAAGAATTGGCTTACCACGAATATTGGCATAACACTAAGAAAACAAGGATATGCAAGCAGCGCAGTGAAAGAAGCAATTCTTTCAGAATCAGGAGGGATCAGAATTAACCTCAGAGGAAGATGGAAGAAGTCTGAACCTGAGCACGAATGGCCTTGGGCATATTGTTGTACTACTGGGCGCATCTCGACTATGCCGGCGTAACAATTATTCGGATTACTTTCAGACTGGCCTCCGGCAAGGACATATTGGCACACTGGCACAAAGGAGCCTTGAAGTGAAGTAGGTCGCCAAGTCTCATACCACGCTGGAGCCTGAAGGTAAGTTCATAGGTAAGTCTATTTCCCAGCAGAGACACACCTTTTCAGTTGTTATGTAGGAGAAAATACTGGGACAACCACCCAACGCAGTCCAGAAGGTCCAACTGTCAACTATGGAACCTCACACACGGAACACACACCCCTGAACACTCCACATTCCAAATGACCTCACCAGCCTGCACTCTACCCACCAGATGAGATTACAACAAGCCTCATGAACTGTAAGTAAAGATGGCGTACTTGTGACTATCGGCACCCTGGATCCGGCAAGTTGAGCACAGAGAGATTTCTTTAGTCTTACTTAGCACCCAGCAAATCAGGAGACCAGCAAGGTAGGGGCGGGCACCACTCTATACCACAAATATTTTGGATTTTAGTGGAGGACAAGGGCATTGGTATCCAGTACGTGGTAAGGAGGGGGGTTTAGGGGAGGCATCATTTTTTTATCGTAGTGTGTGGTTGGTATAGAAGGGATGTCACAGTTTAAATCAGAATCAAAAGTTGGACAGACAGGCCTGTTTAGCTGACAATGCAGCGGGGTAGATCCCAGCTCAACTCCCTCCTCTTAGGCGTAAGAATTTATTAATCCAGTATCTTAACCCCATCCTTAATTATTTCTGATAGCAATCATGCAAGGTGAGAAATGGTACTACCGAACATTCACACAAGGGACCCCCACATTAGCCAGCCTGTGTAATCATATGTGTGAGGAAGGGTGTGTAAGTAGTTGCGAATAGTTCTTGGACTTCGGGGATAAGGAAGCTAGAGGAGGTCAACAAAGAACACAACTATGATGGTACTAAAGTCAGGTGTGCTTGGCTTTCAGAGAACCCCAGGTGACCCCTTATTTCTCAGCCACAGAACTGCAAGTGTGAAGATAGGATTGAGGCGGACAGCCCCAGCATTGAAGTTGTTGATGACGTGTAATTTGAGAATGTTATATGTGAGAGGAGGCCCCAGTAAAAAGTGCCACATGCACAAGAGTGAGCACAATATTCTGGCAGTGATTTGCTGCTCTTCCTAAAGACAATGTGTGTGGATCTGCGATTAATCAAATGTGGGGGCAAACCGGTGGACAAGAATGCATAGAAGACAGAGGATGGGGATAAGGACGGTGGTGGCATGGGTGCTGCATCTCAGGACACCACCATAAGCCTCGAGTTATAAGGGGCCAGAAGGAGACATGGGATGAGAAAAGGAGGACCCAGGGCTTGTGCAACTGAGACGGACTTGGAGGAAGATTTGCCAGCCAGGATGGCTCCGACTGGCCGCAGTGAAAGCATCAGTGAGCAGGTGTTCGCCCCACCCCACTAAAAGAGCAGGAAGGAAGTGGTCTGGCCATTACCCAGCTAGTAGTACACAATATGGGCGTGGCTGCATCTGCTCCCAACGCGGAGGCCATGGCTGATTGTGTGCTGACTTTGTCTTCGTTGGAATACCTTTTAGGCTGGATGCAAAAGAATGGCAGAGTGGGCGTACCAGGGTTAGGGGCAGAGCAGACAGTACGGGTATCGCTAAAGGAATGGCAGAGTGGGCGTACCAGGGTTAGGGGCAGAGCAGACAGTACGGGTATCGCTAAATGAATGGCAGAGTTTGCATACCAGGGTTAGGGCGCAGAGGAGACACTATGGGTATCGCTAAAGGAATGGCAGAGTGGGCGTACCAGGGTTAGGGCGCAGAGGAGACACTATGGGTATCGCTAAATGAATGGCAGAGTGTGCATACCAGGGTTAGGGCGCAGAGGAGACACTACGGGTATCGCTAAAGGAAGGGCAGAGTGGGCGTACCAGGGTTAGGGCGCAGAGGAGACACTATGGGTATCGCTAAAGGAATGGCAGAGTGGGCGTACCAGGGTTAGGGCGCAGAGGAGACACTACGGGTATCGCTAAAGGAAGGGCAGAGTGGGCGTACCAGGGTTAGGGGCAGAGCAGACAGTACGGGTATCGCTAAAGGAAGGGCAGAGTGGGCGTACCAGGGTTAGGGGCAGAGCAGACAGTACGGGTATCGCTAAAGGAAGGGCAGAGTGGGCGTACCAGGGTTAGGGGCAGAGCAGACAGTACGGGTATCGCTAAAGGAATGGCAGAGTTTGGCTCAAGGTTTGGGGCCAAGCAATGTCAGCATAAAAGTGAATTCGCGGTCAGACTCTTCAGGTTGGAAGCAGAGGGTATTCTGGGGAGGGGTGGTCCCCCTCAAAACATCAAGGTGAAAAGGTGAACATATAACAGTGGAGAAGGAAAGGGCAGTCAGGTTGGCAGCTCATGCTTCAAACACATCTACATATGCAAATTCACCGGGCGGGAGGAAAGATTGCGATGGGTTGAAAATTGGAGGTGAAGCAACCTGATTGGAAGGTAGGTCGCTGGGCTTCACCCAAAAACTCATTTGGAAGAGATTCATAATCAATATTTCTCCCTTCTGGAACATGAAACTAAAGGATATGATACGTCACAGGGAAGAGAGAGCTGGTGACGGACAGGCAGAGGATGCGGCCTGAGGAGAACATAGAAAAGTGGATCAAGGCATTTAAAATTCTGGTCCAAATAATTCTACAAATGTACCCAGATCAATACCCTGTACACTATAGCTACAGAAACGGCCCCTATAGCTACAGAAACGGCATAATTAACACATACAAGAAGTACCGGTTCATGGAGGGTGATCCACGGATGAGGGGGGATCGCAGGCTTGTAGAGGAATGGCTGGAGCCAATGGGCGATCCCATCTAGAATGGGCACAAGGGGCCTTATACCATAAGGATAAGATGGAGGTAAGCATTATGCATTAACAGAGCCAGATAAAAGCACCCTTTTGATGACCCCCCCAACCCCAAATGTCTTCAGCAAGGTTTTTTTTTCTGGAGACTCAAGCAAAATTGGGAACGGCTGCTTTCTATAAGATATGATATGATATGATAAGTCATTTATAACCACCTGTACACAAGTGTCTCTGGCACGACAAGGGAAGGGAAGGAAGATGGAGGGAGGACAAGACAAACAATCTTACTAGGCCTTGTGTCATTCTGATCGCGGAAGTGCGACAGCGCAAAGTGCAGGAGGAAGGCAGGGGGGGAGTGCCAGTGAGAGGGAAGAGGGAAGTGCAAACAGGGCAGGGTTGCTCTGAGTAAGTGCAGCCAGGGCAGCGCTGCTATGGGTAAGTGCAAGGAGGCAGGGGACTGTAGAGGTTACAGTTGCAGCCCCTAAGTGCGTGGTAGGTCCAGAGGCAGTGGAAGGAAGAATGATCATGGAGTAGCCTGGTACCCTGTGAGACTCTGAGGGTAGCCAAGCAACCAGTTGCCACAGCAGACAGGCAGGTCAGCTGGGAAGGGAGAGAGAGAAAGCAGAGGAGAAAAGGAAGGTCATGAGCTGCTTCTGAAAGTTTGTGCGGCCCGGCTCAGGTTTGAGAGGGACATGGAGGCTATTCCAGAGTGAGGAGCCTGCAGAGGAGGGAGATCTACCCCCCAATCTCTGCCTGGAGAATCGAATGACCCTTACAGAGTTGGAGGTAGCTGAGCGAAGAGCTGAAGAAGGAAGGTATTTTGGAAAAGAGAGTTGGATGTAGTGGGGGGTATTGTATTGTTGTTGGGGTTTTCAATCTCCCATCGAAGGAGTCCAACTACCACCTGGTCGCTCATTTCTTGGCAACAATGTTGGATCCTGGACTACCTCAATTGGTCACGTATCCTACACATCTTATGGGAAATACTCTCGATCTTATCTTTTCCCCTTTGGCTAATGCCTCTGTTTTCTCTGAGCTCCCTGTAATTTGGTCAGACCATATGGTGATGCCCTTTTCAGTGGAGCTTGAGGGTTCCTCTCTTCCTCATCCCTAGCAGTATATTCAGAAACACTGTTGGCACACTGTTCCTCATCAGGATTGGAGACTCTGAATTTCCAAAGGTTGTGCGAACACTACTGACTGCTCACTGCCAATCCTGCCCCAGGCACTTAATGTGGCGGCAGATACTCTTGCCCCTTTCAAGTGCTGTTTAGTGAAAGATCGCCGTTCGGATCCATGGTATACAGCTGAACTTAAAGTTCTTAAACTCCACCGTAGACACACTAAGAGGAAGCAGAGAACTGGCTATTTATTAGTCGATAAAGTTCTCTTTTGTTTGACACCATAGACCTATCACAGTGGCCAAACAACAATTATTTAGTGGAAACATTGAACAGGCTATCAACCAACCTAAAGCTCTATTTGAGACAGTTCACTTGCCGACTGCTCAGCCTACGTCTCAGCCCAGTTTCCCCTCCTCGCAGGAGCTTTGTAACTCCTTAACTAAGTTCTCTGCTGATAACATAGCTGCCATTCAGTGCGATTACTACAACTCTTCCGCATTCCACCATGCTCTATCCATCTGTGGGTGACTGGTCTACTTTCCCTACTTTTAACAGCATAGGACATTTTAGCCGCCATTAAAGGGCTAAAACCAGTGTCACCCTCTGACCCTACCCTGCTTTCTATATTGAAAGATGTGTTGAGTGCAATCATCCCGTGGTTGGTCAAGGCAGTCAATGATTCGCTTTCATCAGGGGTTATCCCTGATGATCTAAAACATGCCCTTATAATGACCCTTCTCAGAAAACCATCTTTGGATACACTGGTCCTTTGTAACTTTCTCCCTATTTTCCTGCTCCCATTTCTTATGAAACTACTCGAGTCTCTGGTTTCTCCACTTGTAGGTTCTTATCTTGAACTATCTTCCTTCTTCGACCCCTTTCAATCTAGTTTTCGGCAAGGCCGAGGTACTGAATCTGTCTTGGTCTCAGTAGTTGATGATTTGACGCCGTTTGTGGACCAGGGGCGGGAGGTGGATGCCTTTTTTCTATTTGATCTTTTGGCATCATTTGACACCGTGGACCACCCCACCATGGTCTCCCGTCTCTCTTCCGCTGGCCTATCTGGTAAGGATTTAGCCTGGTTTGCTTCTTTTTTTGGCAGGATGCTCACAATCTGTTTCTCTGCCATCTTTTCAATCCCAACCTGTACCTCTGTTATGTGGAGTCCCTCAGTGCTCCTCGTTGTCCCCCACTATGTTCAATGTTTACATCCAGCCACTTCTTGGCATCATCCACGCACATGGCTACTCCTACGCCGAGGCCACACAGATTATTCTGTGGCTCGATCTGTCTTAGCTGGATATGGCTGTTCGGCTGAGGAGTTGCCTGGAGACCGTGGCTGGATGGATGGCTAGGAACTGGCTTAAGTTGAATGGGGAGTAGACAGAGGTGCTGGTGGTTGGTTGGAGCTTCTCTGTTCTGGACCCCAGAGCTCTGGCACGCTAGTTTGGGCACTTTTCCCACACCTGTTTCATCTGTCAAAGACCTAGGGCCTCATTACACGGTAGGCGGTAAACCATGGCGCTATTAGTGCCATGGTTCATGCCGGTAATTTACCGGTACCGCCTTAGAGGAAAGGGGAATTACCGCCCTATTCCAAGGTTGGTGGGGCGGTAATTCCTCCTTCCTTCATTGCCCTTCCCCATTCCCATTTTTGCCCCATAGGGCATAATGGGAATGGGGAAGGCGCTAATTACGGTACCGTAATTAGCACCCTGGTCCCTTTGCGGGTTGGATTTTTAACGCCTGCAAAAAGCAGGCGTTAAATTCCCCAACCCGCAAAGGGACCTCGTAGTAAGGCAGTAAGGATTTACCGGTACCAGTAAAATACCAGTACCGGTAAACCCTTACCGCCTACCGTGTAATGAGGCCCCTAGACATCAAGATTATGGGGGTCATTACGAGTTTGGAGGTAGCCACGGTGACTAGCACCATGGCTGCCTCCAAAGTCGTGTCCGGGTCCGGGTCCTTTGAATGGGGACTTACCGGGTCATTCCAACCTTGGAGGACCCGGTAAGTCCCCATTCAAAATACCCTTCCCCATTCCCATTCGAGCCCCCATAGGGCTCAATGGGAATGGGGAGGGAGCTAAGAACAGGCCTGTAAATAGCAGGCCCGTTATTAGCTCCCTGGTCCCTTAGCGGCTTCCGCTAAGGATGGCTGGTTTTACCAGCCGGCCTTAGTGGGACCCGCAAAGGGACCTCGGAATGCAAGGGGTAAGGGGATAACAGCATCGGCATCCTTACCGGAGCCGTTAACCCCTTACCGCCGCACTCATAATGAGACCCTATGTCTTCTTTATCCATGTCGGATCAGATGTCAACCACTTTCAAAAGGGTAATTTCAAGATGCGGACACTACGCAAGGCTTTGCCTTTTATTCCTGTTAATTTTCAGGCCCCTGTAGTCTCCTCTCTGGTAATCAGTGGAATTGATTATTGTAAAGCGCTATATTTGACTGCACCACACTGTTTGCTCCACCATCTCCAGCTGCTGCAAATCATGGCTGCTAGAACGGTTCTTCACCCCCTTGCATGGTGCCCATATGACTCCCATTTTTCAGCAGCTTCCCTGGCTCCCAGTTGAGCAACGTGTGAGCATTAAGTCTCTGTGCTTGGTACACAGAGGCCCTCACTATAACTCTGGCGGTAACCGTGCCCTTATTAAGGGCACGGCTGCCGCTGGAGTTGTTTTTTATCCGGCACCCCCGAATGGGCAGTAACCGGGTCATGCCGAGTTTGGTGGACCCGGTAATTGCCCATTCAGGGGTGCCTTTATGGCCGGCCTCCCGATCCCCATTCTGCCCCACAGGGCAGAATGGGGGTTGGCAGCATGGCTACAACGGCACCATTTATAACGGTGCTGGTGCAATCATGAGTTCTGCTCGCGGGTGCCGGTATGCACGCCTGGTCAGACCAGGCGTGCTATCCGGCACCAGCGAGCAGAACTCGTAGTGTGGTGGAGAGGTAACAACGGCGCCGGTAGCACTACCTGCGCCGTTGTTGCCTTTCCGCCACACTCATAATGAGGCCCAGAGCCTTTTACAAAAAAGGGGCAGAATATCTTCAGGTGATGTTTTGCCCTTATATTCCCCCGAGAGCACTTGGGTTGGAGGCTGTGCTTTCTCGGTGGCTGTGGCACAGGCTTGGAATTCTCTTCCTCTTTGCCTGCGTGCTATTGAGGTCTATTTTTCTTTCGGGCGGGCCTTGAAAACATTTCTTTTTTAGTTTCTTGTGGATACTCAACCAGTGCATACATTGCTTAAGGTAGGGGGCCATGATGCCTTTGGGCGACTGATGCGCTTTACAAGTGTCGATAACATAACATCTTGATAAAAATGTGTCTAATGGTCTCCTTTCTGTTTCCAGAAAGTATGGAGGTTAGTGCGGTGGGACATTTTTTGTATCAATGGCCTTGAGAAGAGTGAGGGATGGTAAAAGAACAATGACTGGAACTCACTGTATACGAGAATCCATTGGGCGGGGACATGGAGAATGCTATGGTGTGAACTAGGGGGGGCGGGAATAAGGAATTTCATTTTCTTGGCCATAATGATATACCGGTGTTACATTTGGGGGAAATTAGATGGTGTGGAAAGGAAGAAGGCCTTATTACCAGTGATGCTGGCTACATTGGCACACTTGTGCAATGTTTTACAGAGCCCGTAGATGGTATGGTTCAGGATAATCCCTAGGCAAATGTAGAGGGGGCCATATTCCCTAAGGGGGTGGAAGAAATCCCAAGGGTGCCTGGATGATCATTCCTCTTGTTGGTGCAGGGTTACCTAGACATACCATCGATCTCTTTCCACATGTGGGGGAAGCAATGGTGAAGGACAGAGAGACCATCAAGCTTGTTTCTTCTACTGGGGTACTGGTAACTAGACTAACCATTAATCTTGTTCCATGTTGGGGGGGTGGAATAGAGAAGATGATAGCGAGAGAGACAATCAAGCTCATATGTCTCCTAGGCAGATATGATAGGTTATTTATAACGCGCTTAATACCCAGAGGATTCTAAGTGTGGACCCGAGGATCGAACATGTGTTGCTCTGCATCATCTTGCTTCCAAGGCGAGCATGTTGCCCCTGAAAAATCCTCCCAAGCCAAAATGGTTTACTCAACAGCTAACATTCTCTGTCCATGTATGGAAGAGGAAATGGGGAACGAGAGAGGCCACAGATGAGGGGTCTGCAACCTTTGGCTCTACAGATGATTTTGACTCCAACTCTAAGCAGCCATAGCCAGGACAGTCCTTGTTGAGGGACCATGGGATCTGTGCAGGCTTGATATGACATGATATGATAGGTTATTTATAACGCACTTAATACCCAGAGGTTTCTAGGGGTGGACCCGGGGATCGAACCTGTAGTGCTCCATGTCGTATTGCTTCCAAGGCGAGTATGTTGCCCCTGAGCTATCCTCCCGAGACTTGGGGAAGAAACCCAAGGCAACCATGCATGTTCCACATGTAGTGGGTCATGGCTTGGTAGGCTTCAGCTATGGCACCCATCTGGGTTGGCTCCTTGAGCGACTAACACTCGGGACTGACCGTCAGACACCTGCTCGCGCTCCATCACTCACAGAGCTCTGTAACACTTAGGCAACTTGTTGAGTTATGAGGTGCCCCGGAGGCGCGCAAGATTAAACAAGCATGCGGTACCATAAAGGAAACAAGAACGACTTAATTGGTTTTACAAAGAAAAAACACTTTCTCCGGAACACGCAGAATAGCAAATGACACGCTGCAGGAAGAAGACAAAGGAAGGAGGCCATTGTTTCTGGGCGCAAAAGAAAAATGCATTTCTCGAACCCCAGGGAACCTTCTTAATGTCTCTTCAGAAAGCTGAAAATATCTGCAATCGACTGGAACAAATCTGCATGCGAAAGAAAAAGCAACATTAACCCCAGACAGGCCGGCGAGCTGGATCTCTCTGGAGGAGGCAGGGGGCGTCAGGCTTGCAAAGGAAGCGAGAGCGGCTTCTCTTTCATTGAACTGCTTTATTTCCCAGCTCTGGTAATTACACAGCAGCCTGACAAACAGGCTCCCTTTCAATGTCCTTTCTGGGGAAAATAACTCCAAAAACATTGTGAAGTTTGGTGCCAATCAGGCTTGCCGGTTTGCCGAGCTGTCAGGCCTGATCTGCCTGTTTCCCCTCTTTTACGCCCTTCTGAACAGGTGCTACCACCCTGTCCCCCTCCTGGCAGTGTACTTTTATAGGGTGACCAGATTAAAAAAGTAAAAAACCGGGACAGGGCAACTAACACAAATGTAGGACTAACTCTTGAAAGTGGCTGTCAAGTAACGTTTGGAAGATAAGGGGCTTTAAGTGTTACTGTTCAAATAAAAACATATTATAACTAATTTATCACAAACGAACACTATCTTCAGCAGTAAAATGCAGCATTTCTTCTGTGTCAGATTGTGCCTTCATGCCTGCCAGCTACACAGACTGACTACCAAAAACTGGGACCACTGCAGTTTCCGATGGAAACTTAATCTTGAGAGAGGGGGACAGAGCACCAAAAACCGAGACAGTCCCAGCAAAACCGGGACGTCTGGTCACCCTAACTTTTATGGACTGGAGTGACATATCAGCCCTGGTCAAGTAGGAGTCGCTTGCATCCTTGATAGTTTGGTGGAGGGGCACACGGCATGGACCTGGCGCTCCTCATGCAGCGCAGATCTGCCCGCCCGCCCTCACTCACGCAGCAGCTGCAGTAAGTGAGGTCCTGGAGGCCAATCAGTGACGAGGAGCAGGGCTCCACTTCCTTGACAATTCCTTGAAGTCCCGGCATGATGTAGCCTTGTGCCAAAGACATCTTGATCGAGAGCGCCTCTTATGATGGATACACAGTGCTGGAAATGGACACAATTTACCGGGGGAACTCCCCTCCCCTTTGCACATGGGAGCGTATCTAAGCTACGCATGGAATGATGTGTCTGCCCTGAATATAGGATGTTGGCTGCTTTGCCTAAAAACAATAAGTGCATTTTGAGCCCTTAGGAATGACCACCAATTTATCAAACATGTCTGTGCTAGTAATTCAAACGGGCATTTCTTCCGAGCATGCAGTGCACACTGGGTATGGTGCTCATTTCAGAATAGTCACCCTGACAGCTAAATGTGTGCCAATCATGAGACATATACACAGCTTTGGACAGTTGCACTGTTTACGTTTGGCTGCTGGGCAAAGGACGACTTTCAGATGCAGTCATTGAGGCATGGCGTGCAAGAGACTCACGGCAGTCCGGGGAAGAGAGCTTCATCAATTTGGGGCGTTTGGGCCACGTTTTAACAGGGCTCCGGTAGTACAGGTTTTGGCAGAGTGCAGCTCCGTCTTGTTCCGGCCCAATTCCTCGCCTGTGGATACACCCAGGGATGAACGGGGAGGTATTAAGGAACACCAGCCCATTCAAAAATTCTTCTCAACTATTTCTCTGCACAGAGAGAATTGTGAACGTGTTTGCGCTCATAAGCACGGCCAAGAAATAATAAGACTTCTATGCCCATGCCCTGCTTGGACTCAGACACGTTCTCTGCAGAGTAAGCTATGACCTCAACAATATGCACCTATGGCAGTGAGCTATGGGTCCTGCATGAAGGCTGGGTAGATGAGTAGTGTTTACCCCCCCAGGACCTTAGACGGAAGGTGATACAACATGATAGGTTATACCCAGGGGTTTCTAAGTGCGGACCCAGGGATCAAATCTGTGGTGCTCCGTGTCGTCTTGCTTCCAAGGCGAGCACGTTGCCCCTGAGCTATCCTCCCATGAGCTTTTAAAATGAGCTTTTAAAATGGCTGCTGTCTAATGACCCGGACAGTGGCTTGAGAGGGAAGGATAGGGCAGTGACCACACACAAGGAGGCAGCCCTAACACAACAATAAAGCAGCCCTGACACCTTTGATGGGGGTTGGCTGACCAGGTGAATCGGATAATGCCCAATCTTCCATTGGACACACCCCAACGACACTGCAACACCATTTCAAAGCTAGTCAATTTCTTCCACTTTTATTTGTTCTTGGGTGATTTTAGAACTTGACATTTGAGGTTCAGTCGGCAGTTGGGTTAAGGATTAATTTGGGATCTAGTTGTGCTTCTTCTTTGGGATGTGGATTTAGTAACATCCTGGATAAGGATCAATCCAGTATTTCTTTCTGGAATATCATATTTCTTTTTGTAATTTGACATTACTGCAAAATATTTTTCTTTTGTAGAACCTATGGAACTCGTATCCACATGCTGTGGTTTCTAGGAACTGAACAGTAGTTGGGGACTTTATGTCAGTGTCAAAGCCCGCCCCCTTTCCGTGGATCTCCTGGTCGTTGCTGCAGGTAGTTTGCGGTTTCCTCGGGTGGGCAGTTGGCGTTTGGCTCGGGATCTTGGTGACGTCTGACACATGCCAGCCCATAAGAAAAGCTCTCAACATTCTTAGAATGGAGTTCACGCTCTGGACTGTACATCACTGTAAATGGAGCAATGAAACACTTGTGTGCGAGCGCGATATAAATAAAACATCAACATCGATATCATTATAAGAAGATGAATAACATATACACCTTTTCCTCATCTTTAAACATTCTAACATGCTTCTGAGCCTCACCCCGCTTGCTACTTTCTTGGACTGTCTTTAGTTTAGGAGGGATGTGTGGTTTCTGCTGCAGGCACAACGTTTGCCACAGGGCACCTCTGAGGGACTGTGGTTTAAGGGCTCGTCTTATATGTGTGTGCGTGCAAGCACTAGAACCAGCCCAGAGCGAGCACATCTCTTGTTCGTATTTGCTAGAAACATTGAACCCACTCAGGAGAAAGGAAAACACGTTATACTTTGCATTTATTTCGCAACTAGTGTATGAAAGGGAAAATAATGACTACGAAATGCACAGGCATTTATGCTGACAAATAGATAAATGCACAAGGTACACAAACACAGCCTGAAGTGCCTTTGTTATTTTCGCTGCGCTGGGGACCCTCACCCGGACACCGGATAGGGTAGCTCTTCCCGCACAGGCCAGCACCCAGTGCAAGGCAGAGGCCAGGAACAGTCGCTTAGACGTCCCACATGCAGTGCTAGCTTGCCGGTGAATCCCTCCTTCTCCTGTCTGCTCTTTGCTTTTAACAAAAAGGCAGGCTCCTGGTTAGGACCATATTCTGCCCAGGAGGGCTAAATGGTTATCAAACACAAGTGAACAGGGCCAGGGAAAACCACCCTACCAGATCAGTGGGAACAATTTACACAATTCAACAAACACATCTCGGTTAATTCACCAATCATTTTTTGTCAGAGAAAGGACAGTATTGTCTGAAGTTACGACACAACACAGAAGACCTGGTGGGTACAAGTGTGAAAAAGTAAGTGACACAAGACCAGGACAATTAGCTTGGGGAGCAATACAGGTGCCGTAAAGAATACATATCCTACTGTCAGGTAAACCACATGACAGGGGTCATCACAATGAACATAAACAATGTGGTGTGCTATATTATACAATCATAAAACAGTGTGGATTTTTAGTGCAGGCACAGTGTTTAACAATTCTGATGCTGCCTCGATCGTCTGATGAACACAGTTAATTGCCCTGATGGGTAAAATTGCCAACTGGTTTCTGAGCACAGCACCTGGGCAGGTGAGAGTGAGGACTGAGATGGGTGGCTCTCAGAGCCTGCCAACCCATGGAGGAAGGAAGGTGAAATGGGTGCCTGGGGTCATATCTTAGGCTGCCCTTTCTCTGAACAAAAAGTTCAGGCCTCCCATAAATCCAAAGACTTTGATTATGGTAATGAGTGGAGTCTCCCGAATGCCCCTTTCCCTCATCTGCCAAGTGCCAGCTCCTTGTTCCTTTGAACGGAGGATAGCACAGGGGCAACGAGATGCTCTTGGAAGCAAGACCACGCAGAGCAAAGAAAGGTTCGAATTCCGGGCCCGTGCTTAGAAACCTCACTCAGGTACGGTATTAGCTGGGTTATAAAACAAAACAATACAATAAATATGGTTTACAATGTATCTATTTGATAGCGAGGAAGAGCTCAGGAGTTGGAAAATGAAATAGGAGCTGTCTGCAGAGGCCAGTGGTAGAAGTGTGGGTAGGACACCCCTCATTTTGCATTGTTAGGCCTGCTTCATGTGCCGCTATGCCATTTTATTATTTGGCATATGTGGTTTCAGGGTTGTCTGCGCCCTTCACCAACCTGCCCACTTATTGCAATTGAACACACCTCCCAACAGACATCTCACATCAGAAACCTGCACCTCTGCAACCAATGTAGATACCAGGCCACTGCATCCAGGCACCAGGCGCGCGAGGCTCCCCTTCGGAAACACATGTGTCTAAGCTCCTTACACAGAAGGCCGAGAAACAGGCCTGCACGCAAAGCTCAGGATACTTCAGGTCAGCACGCATCAACACGACAGCAAAGCTATTGTGCATTTACCCTCTCTCTCTCTCTACTAACCTATGCCACCCCCTCTCTTACCCCAGAGAGCATGGGGACCATGCAAATGGTAGCGGAGTCTGCTATAAAATGCTAATGACATAACTGACGTTGTGTCCTGTTTGGATCATGGCAGGGGGCTGCGGGGCCCAGTATGCAGCACAAGCAGACTACTTCTGTGGCGACACATGGCTGTCTGGTGGAAACATCCAATGGCAAATACACAACAAATGCCTGCTCAAATTCCTACTTAGATCAAAGTGCCTGACACTGAGTCATATGTATTCAAACACTACTCAATAATCTGCACTTAATCGGAACACCAATGGTCTCAAAGTAGTCACACATAAAGGAATCGGGCTTGACGCAGAAACCAGGCAGCCCACGGGCTGAGCACGGGGCACAGGGAACAGGGAACACACTACCCCTGGAGGAACTTGTGGGGGCGGTAATTGCTACACTGTAGAATGATTGACAGGGGAAGGGATGTGAATCGCATTTAGTGAGAACAGCGGGGGTAGGAAATGTACCGCCACTGACAAACCTTACTAGAAACTCACCCTTCTGCATACACCTTCTCAAACTCTAAACTAAACGCAGCCATACCCCTACAACAGACTAACCGCACAAACTTCACAACACCACAACAACGAAAGAAAGCACACATAATCTCGCCCAATACCACATGGCAGCCACCAACCGAAAATCACATCTATGCTTAGGGAACGGTGTATCCGAACTGAAGCTGCCAACAGCACATCACAGCTCTCATGAGCTTTTTCCCACTAATTCCTGCTAACATACCCGCCACCCTCCTTGCATCACAGATCCGCCAGAGCGCCAAGAGACCAAGCAGGTGGCAACAGTGGACAGTATAAGAACCTTTAACAAAACAGAACACAACAAGGCATGAACTAAGGAGGGTTTTCCTGATTGTGCAGTGGAAAAGGTCCATCCAGAAATAAATAAAATAAAATATTAATATCAATATCCAGGCAAGTGTAGGAGCTTTTTTGGAGTTAGGCAGAAATTCAAATGCTGACACCGTATTACCCCCAATGCTACTGCACTTGACCCTGTGTTTACTGATGGAAAAATGCAGTGTAATTTGAGTTGCAAAAAAGCAGTGCAGAGCTCAACGACAATTTCTCAGTGACTCCTTTAGCCAGTGCCTTTTGAACCATTGGCTCATTAGCTCTGCTTTGTCCGGTCGATAGCACTGCTGTCAATGATGCAGACATGAACAGAGCAGTACTTTTTTATGTCTATTTTACAGATGCAGACATGAACAGAGCAGTACTTCTTTTATGTCTATTTTACAGATGCTCTTGGAAAAGGAAGTCAAGTGCTGGGCAGTTCATGCGCCTTCCCCAGGGCGTAATTGAGTGCTGCACAAGTGTCCGTTTCTCAATGTAAATGGAGTCACATGCACAAACTATTGAATGCACCGCGGCACACACAGCACAAGATCCACTCGGAAAGAAGAGGGGCATTTTGACGTCATACAGGTGATTGTTTCAGCAGCAAATATTTCGAGGTAAATCGATATAGTTGATGTGGTTAACATTGACATGTTGTTTGAAAACTGTTTTCTTGGAATGTTCTGTGAATTGCAGTCACACACACGAGGAAACGTGCCTAAAACGTGTACAGGCAAAGGACGAAAGCCCCCTATGAAAAGGATATGCCTAACTGTGCCTGCAGTGCTTTAAGTGGGGTAAGAAATTGAGGAGGGACCTCATTTGGGGTGTGGCTTGTCTTGTGGGTGTGGCCTAAAACTTGAAGGCATGGCCTAAAGAAGAGCATGCAAAAATGAACAAGGGTGGTCTCGTCTACAAAACTAAGCACATACTGTAACACTGCTGCTAGAACCAAAACGTGTGGTCCTGGGAAAATCATTTAATTTCATTGCTGAGGGTGAGGCCTGTTAAAAAGAGAGAAAGTTGACTGCTTTTAATATAAAATACAAGCAGTCCTTGCATTCGGGGAGGGGGGCCTACCAACAACTTTTTTACTCAGTGGGCTTGACATAAAAAAAAGTTTGTATACCAATGCCCTTGCCCAATGCGGCCAGGGCATGGTTGCAGAGCCCAGCGCCTGCAAGTGGGTGTGCTACCGACAGGATAAGGTGACAGGTGGAAGATGTTGGCTACGAAAGCCCACTGCCAGGGGGGGGGGGCCCTCATATCCCCCCACCCCAACAAGCAAACAGAAAAGTTTACAAATGGTTCTGTTTTTAAATGCAGCCACATGTTCAACTACGCCCACGTGTTCCTCTCTTCGTCCTTTTTTTCCTCTTGCCATCTTGTTGCATTGCTCGCCCCATTCGCACCGCCACTTGCCGCTTTGCATTCCTATGGCCTGATGGCTTTTGGGCTACTTTTGGGCTAGCTCTTTAAAGACTTACAGCCATCCCTCAACATTCCCAGCCAGCCAACACAGCCTCTTGCGCCACTCTACTGTGGCACATTTATGTGCCCAAATACACGTCCCCGCACCAACAGCTGGTGTTAATGCCCTTCTCAGAGGGCTGACCAGTCCTGGTAGTCGCTTACCACCCATTGGCTATACATTTTCTTGGCTTGGACCATAACTTGCGGACAACGGGGCGTTACTAGGGAGTGCAGCCATAAGAGAAACCCATTACCACCACCTTTTGAGTCCCGTCATGGGGTTAATGGGTCAAACATGAACACCCTTTTGTCTCCACTCCTGTTGAGCCTATTACTCTCAGCCCTACGCTGTAAAAGGCACAACAGGGAGTGGAGACAAAAGGGTGTTGATGGTGGGGACTCTGTGCGTTTCCTGAGCTGTGACTGACAGAAGTGCAGGGCAGCCACAGCTTCGTGCAAACTAGTTTGAGTGAAGCTGTGACTGCCCTGCACTTCTGTCAGTCACAGCTGCCTGACTTGATGATGGCGGGCTCATCTCCCGTCGTGGCTGCGGCCGTGGCCGGACAATGTCCCGTCGTCAAGTGGTGGGACCGGAGGGCTCCGGCAGGGTCCCGGCTCAGCCTCACTTTTTGCAGCCCCGGCAGGCTCTGGCCCACTTAAAGCACTGACTGTCTGCCTTATTATGCCTGAATATGAGGGAATGGAACGCAATGATACTCAGTGGCATTCAGCTTTAGTTAAAGAAGGTTCTTAAATATTGCTTACACCATTGCTGGAAAGAGTGGAGAATGCATACAGGGCCTTGGCCCATGGGATTTCAATAGGGTATTTTCTCGGTGCTAGCAAGCTTTCCTTTTCCTCTAATTCTCATCATCGTACTAACGCTAGGTCAGGAGCGGGGTCTTACACTGGCCTAAATAGGAGCATTAGGTAACACTAAAAACATGTGGGCACTCGTATCGAGTTTGGTGGTAAATGTAAAATGTGGTATTTTCGAATAGTACACGTTGTAATGCTTTGCTAATGTCCGCGTTTCAGAATGGCCTGCTTTTGTGTGGAGGAAAATTCCTCCACAAAAAACCATTACCGCATGAAATATTACCACATGAGGTAATTCCACTTCCGTTAATACAGCATTTCCTCATGGAGTCCTATGTGGAAAATGAGAAATAACTGGAGTGTCGGCATAACTCTTAATCATGCAGACCCTTTTAATTAGCACACGCTTACCGTTTGCGGTAAAGTATTTGAGTTTGGTGGTATTTCCAAAGGAAACACTACCAAACTAAAAATGTGGCTTCTGGTACTTAACATACCTGCTATGCGTGGAGTACACAGACAGTACTGCATGTTTTAAATATAGGTTAGTTACTGAATGCAAAACTTTACATAGAAGTCATGCCGTAAAGATCCCATGCAAGCCCAACTCTTAGGTGGTATTTCAAAAATAGGAGGCATTTGACATGATTTTACCCTTTCTGCCTTAGAGATAAGCCTGCTGAATGGCCCATGACATAATGTATCCAAACACCATCTGTAGATTTATTACGCACTGACCCAGCACTCATACACATTATGCAGTCTTTCTTCACTTTTCACCTGTGACCTTGATTTGCTATATAGTGCTTGCATCTGCAACGTATTTGATGCACTTGTAAACATATTTTTTTGCATGACGTTGAAGTACAATTAACTTCTTTAAAAACCTGTCTTCTTTTTAAATAATATGTCTTTGAGTGCTCTGTCCTTCAGCATTAGTAAAATTTGCGGTAATACCGGCTCTGCACTTTTTAACACATTCTGCGAACTCAAAACGAGGCCCTTTATTGAACACTGGAATGCAGACTCATAGGGCCTGATCACGACTTTGGCAGTAACGCCGGCGGTATTACTGCTGGCGGTATTAGCCCTACCAACAAACTCCCCGGCGCTAATAGCGCCGGATCACGAGTTCGGCGGTAATGTATTTCCCCATTCCCCATTGAGCCCATTCCCCATTGGGCTCAATGGGGAAAATTCACGTTCTTACCGCCGGCGGATTTCCCACCGGCGGTAATAGCACGAATTTTCGGCAGATTTCCGCCCAGCCAAGAGCTGTGGCGAAATCCGCCGAAGTCCTGATTTGGCGGACCCTTAAATCTGGCGGTAATAGCGCGACCGCCGGATTTAAGGGTTACCGCCAAAGTCGTGATCAGGCCCTATAGTCTCCTCAGGGCCTTACTTCTCAAAGTGCAGGCTGATTACTAGTTGGGCGGTAGTCTAATTCTGCCGATTTTATACTGAAAGTGCGAGAATCCCTCACTCCGGGGCCATACTCCTAGTATGGCGGATCGAGAAAAGTGGTAGTAATTCTAATTGTTTCCCGCACCACCATACCTGTAATGATCCCCAAAGTGCTATAATAAGCATTTGATGGGTGGCCAGGAGTGACCATCCGAAATGTGGACCTCAAAAATAACCACAGAACACCCCTACACTTTCATAAGAGATCAGCAAGGAGCACCCAAGCAAAAAGATTGCATTTTATAGATGGAGTTTCATACGCTATCTATACAGGTCATAAAAGAAGGCTGCCACCACCGGATGGCATGGGGTAGTATGGGCTGTGCTATCCCATGTGGCAGTGGGTCTTCTGAAAGAACTGAAGCGTTTGATTGGTTGGAGCCTATTGTCAGTCTGCCCTCGGCAGCAAGTTTGGGAATCTTCCAGCTGGGTTACATTTCTCTTATTGCAAAGTCTTTCTTTCCTACCAATTAGCAAAGGAAGACAGACTGTAAGGAAGAGAGATTTCCAGATGGGTTAGTGCATATGTAATGCATGTATAGCTTGGGCAGAGAGCCACATGCCAGGCGAGCTTGACCCAAAGGCTGACTCTGCAGCGGTATGTCCCGATGGACCAGATACAAATGGTTTCTACTGGATCCCGCTGTTGGATGATGTGTGATCATTGGAATAACATGGGCACATTTTGAAAGATTAATTGAAAAACGAAATGACTAATAGATACCATAGGTTTCAATGGGCAGGTCTATGGCCCAGTGGAATTGACGAACTGGAATTTGATGCGTAGTAGCTCAGTGGGCGTCCAAACATCCATGTAAGGTATTTGGATCCAGTACAAGCCATTTGTAACTAGGTAAATGGATGTTCCAGCTGGGAAGCCGGAAGTCCATATGTTTAGGTCTGTAATGAAATCTTCCTTCTTTGCTCAAACAGGTCTGCCTCCGCGTCATGGAATCCCACTACCCAGACAACTTAGCAGCAGCATCGGAAATAGACACACCTGGGCATACCTGCACCTCGTGATTGGTAGTTATATTAACGCCCTCCCCCGGTTAGTAACGCTGTGCCCCTGTCTTGGGACTTACACTGACGAGTTGCTCTGGAAACGGTCCTCGCGAGTTTTCGGGCACGTTGATAGGAGGGATCACCCAGTCTCTTTTCTGTCGACGAAGTCCCTTGGAATCTTGACGCCGCTGCCATGGTAATATGGTCTCAGTCCGAGGGTGCAGCACAACTGCGCTTGCGTTCCTCTTTACTTTCAGCTGAGTTGGTTTTGTTGTAGAGGTGAAAAGGGAAAACACAAGGAAAAAAAAACAAACAAAAAAAAACAGGTTAGTTCAAGGCTATTACCACATCGATATTCAGCGAAACTGACGGCTCACAAGTAACTTTCATACAATATGAATATTAAGTCAGTTACTCTGGCAAACAAGGCATAATGTGTTTTATTGACACTTTTGAGGCCTTTTAATTTGCTCAGTGCTCTGCCACTGCATAGAGAGAGAGCAAGCGGCTATCTGGCAAGATTTGCGTTCTGCAGTCCAGAGGCGGTAAACAGTCCGTCAACATCAAGAACGCCGGACTCCTTGGTATGGGTAGAGTAGGTAAGGCCTGGGTCATGGTAGAGGGTGACCAGATGTCCCGAGTTTAGAGGGACTGTCCCTGTTTTCACACCATGCCCCCCACAACCCACAAAATACTTCAACACATCATCAGACCCGCCACCACGCTCCTGCAATTCAGAAAATAATTCAAGACCCACTTCATCAAGGAATCTCTCTTCCTCAACAACTAGGCCATCACGTCACCCCCGTGCCACCTGACTCGCTAGACGACATCCGCCTCTCTCCTCCCATGCCACCTTGTACAACTGTACCCCTCCTCTGTGCCCCCCTGTATTCTACCCCCGCTGTATATCTGTTCTGTTGTTACCTCTGAAAAGCACTCAGTTTTGCATCTGTCCTGTTGAATAACCCTGTAAAGCACTACGTTAAGCATCTGTAATGTGGTACACCTCTGTAAAGCGCTCCGTTGTGTATCTGTATTCGTGTGTACCTCTGTTGCTCAAAGCCTCAAAGTCATCTATTAGTTGTCATACCACTGAGGCAATGGCCCATTTTACCCTGGTCTTGTGAGCAAACACATCACTGACATGATCTGATGCATAGGGTTCTGATGTACCCATCATTCTGTGAGCTTTGCCATTGTGATTGGTCATGTTTTAGGGATTCGATGTTTATGTCCCTCTTCTGTGTTTCATTTTGCAAGATTGGCCCAGGTTTTGGCTTGGGAAATTTGGTCAGCCTATCGTGCTAAGGCATGCCTTTAGGATTGCCACGAGGGTCCATTGCAAATCAAAAAAGCCTACTGGCCCCAAGCCTCGAGAGCCCCCTTTGGTCAGTCATGATTTTTCATTCATTGGCCCTCTGGGAAGCATTGGCCAAAACCCACAATGGAAAAAGCCAAACTACAACCCTTCAGAATCAAAAGAGCTGTTAGTTAAAATGGCTAGAGTGGCTGAAAGGGACCTCCAGGATATGGGGATTGTTGTAGGCTTATGGTTCCTAGGCCTGCCAGTGCCCCAGTCAGGCTGAGAAACATGGTGGCAGTCACCACAATGCCGGGCAAAGTCTACAATATGGCCGACTAAGACTATATATTCATCGCCTTATCTGGGGGATAGCTTGCGCTTTAGGTACTCGCTCCTGACATGTGGCAAGCTGACATGTAACAAGCTATAAACCGGCATGGTCGACTCAGCCCATCCGAGGTTGGTAGATGGAGTATCATTAAATGGTTCCATGGGATAATGGCCCGCAAAAACGTCGTTTTTTGAGGAGACATTATTACATTGGACACCTTTGTAACCCCTCAAACCTTTTTTTCGTTCAAGGGGAGCGTGGGACACCCCCCGCAACCCTCCCTCCCCCTGTCCCTATGTATATGGTCTCCTATATATTGTTGCCACAACCTTTTCCCAGCGACATTATGTACGCCGACTATATATATATATATTATTTCACATACGTCGGGGTCCCAGACTCTTCTCGGATGGTCAGTGGGCTTCTCTCTGCTACTGCTACCAGGAAGATTAGGTTGAATGCATGGTTGACTCTTCTTTGGCTTAGCTGCCGTATATTTCCTAGTGAGCCGAGGGAGAGTCGCTTGTCAAGCTTTCACCCCTGTGTACTCTCCGGGTCTCCCGTACCACCCGTTACCTTCAATCAGTATTTGTTACATCTCCAGGTCTTTCTGGGACTGGGGTTCATATCTCCGGCTCTTTAGGTTTCTCTCCACTCTCTCTGAAACATGCCATCTCGGCATGCAGCTCTGCTCGGCTCTGCTACTCCTCAGCTTTGTGCAAGGGTTGTGAGAAACTCATGGTGACAACAAGTAAGACAGACACAAGTGATCACAGTTCAAGGGTGTTTATTGAACAATTAATTATGTATTCAGGTTGGAAAAATGCCTAATCTAAACCTAAATCTAAGATGGGAGCGTCACCCAGAAAATGAAAACCAAAGCAGTCCTAGTGCCGTTGTGTCAAAATAAAAGGGCCTAAACTAAGAAACCTTTTGCCAAACCTCACAGCTAATACAAAAAGGGGTGTGGGATAGTTCAAGAAAAGAAAGAAGTGTTCTCAAATAATATGTCAGGATGCAGTAGCATGGGTCTCCCTTCCCCATGTTTTGGACATGGGTTAACATGGGAACTTGGAGCACAGTACACTGTTAGGCTTCTGTAGCATGAGACAACAGTTCCAATGGCAGTTCTTCTGACCGTCGATGGTCAAGTCTTGTTTACTATGAAAGTCTCTTGCCTTCAAGGCCTGATGTGGTCAAATTTCCAAAACAAAAGTTCCTTTAACAAATGAACGTTCATTTCCAATGTTCGCTGCGTGATGGGTTCACTCCTGGGTCCCCCTCTTCTGGGGCACTGACCATTCTTAATTGTAATCCTCAACTTCTCTATTAGTTATTTTCTTACTTAAAGTTTGGATGATAGCTTCACCCCTGGAGCTCCCACCATCGGGCTTAGACCCCTCTTGACTGGCGGTACTCGGGTTATGGCTTCACCCCTGGATCTCCCTCTGCCTGGCTCGGACCCCTTCTTGACTGCTAGTCTTTGGGTGATAGCTTTGCCTCTGGCTTCTCCCCTTCGGGTTCACTCTTGCCGTTGCATAGCTTCTGTTCTGTTTTCACTTTTCTCATTCTTATGGGTAACAACGTTTCACCCTTGGATGCCCCTATGCAGGGCTCCAACCCCTCTCGATTCTTAGCCTTCCTTCACCGGGATTACTGTGGCTCCCGATTCAGGATGATCGTGGTTCACCCTCTGGGCCCCCCTCTTCTGTGGAGCTGACCCTTCTTTACTTTTACAGTTCAACCTTTACACAGTTCGATGTTTGCAGGATTAATTTCCCTTTCTTTTTCAATAGTTTGTAGATCAAAGTCTTTCAATTGAACTGGGAGTTTGCGTGACCCTCAGTATGACCACTTTCCCCTATTTCGCTGGCTCTCCGATGGCCTTCTGGTATCTGTAGTTTCTATCATATGGGGCTTGACCAGAGTCTCTCAACTTAGCACCCGCATGGTGCCGATTTCCTGCTGCCACTGGTCTCCCCTTCATACTTTTAACACGTCATTCAAAGTTCATTAGTTTTGGTTCAACCGTGCCACTTTGCGATTCTCACTCACAGCCGGTTCATATCGGTTTTCCCTTCGACTCACCGGTTGCGTCGAACCGCTTGGCTATTGCCTTTCTGGAGTCAAGGCCGGCACCACGGGCGGGGGAGCTTCCCTCGCTCCTGCTTCTCGGCGTAGGTTTGCTCTGTGTACCGTTGACATCTTTATTTGAATCTAGGTGCACTGTAGAGCATAGCAAACCATGCTTTAACCCAGCTGCATTTCTGAGTATAGAGACCAGATTGAATAGGGTACTGCTGCCCTCTAAATCTTGCCTCTGTGCTGGAAGTGTACTACACTCTGAAGCTTGCCACTGTACTAACCACCCCTGCTCCTCTCCCGCATTCCTCCCAAGTACCCCACACACCCTAAATTGCTGACCACACTACACACGAAACACACAAATCACACATTCAGCACAACAAACATCTGCAAACAACAAACAATCCCAGACACTGGGCCCTACCCTTCCAGACACAAGCCAGTGCACACAATGAAAGCACAATCAGAAAGCTGACACGCATAGACTCCAGTTTCTCCCTGCACGCATCAACAGAAGAGCGCACAACCTCTATCCCATCCCTCTTCCCTAACTAACCTACCCCACCCTCTTTCTTATAGAGCCATGTGAGCGCCTGGAGACCATGCAAATGGTAATGGTGTGCGTTATTAGTGAACAGAACATAACATATGGAGGGGCATTTGGGTAGCTAGCAATGGCATGTTTTCTTACAATGGCATGGCATTTTATATTGGCGATAAGGGCAAAGCCAACATGTTGACTGTTCATAAATATGGGGGCAGGTATTTGCTTTGCCAGCAAAGACATGTTTTCTTACTATGGCATGGCATTATATACTAGGTTACTGGCAAAACCAACATGATGAGTGTTCTTATATCTGGGCGGGGAGGCACTTGTTTATCCAGCAAAGACATATTTTCCTACTGTGGCATGGCATTTTAAACAGGTGCTAGGGCAGATTAAGAGCAAATCCACCATGAGTGTTCTTACATATAGGGAGAGCATTTGTGTAGCCAGCAAAGACACATTTTCATACTCTGGCATACTATTGTACACTGGTGTTATGGGCAAATCCAACATGATGAGTGTTCTTACATGGAGAGGGGAGAATGGGTGCAGTCAGCAATGACATGTTTTCTCACTGCAGCATGGCATTTTATACTGGCAAAAGCCATAAGGGAAAGGCCCACTTGATGGGTATTTTTACATATAGGCGGAGTGATTTGTTTGCCAGCAGAGAGCTGATGTATATCTATGGCATTGGCATAGCATTTTATTTTGGCATTAATGGTAAAGATAACATGAGTGGACTTGCATATGGGCTAGAAACACTAAAAAAAGCAACATTTACAGTATTGGCGCAGACAACCATGAGGCTACACTTCTCTAGTGACGGGCGTGTTTCACCTTTGAAAGGCCAAAGCTATTGCAAAAGAATACACAAGTGTGACGTGTGTGTGTGAGTTGGGGGAGGAACGAGGGTAGGAGGGTTGTGCATAACACATGACAACCCGCGTTTCACTGGAGGTTTTGAAGAACTTGATGGAAAAGGCGTGGATTGTCAATCAATTGACGGAAACTCCAGCTTGATGAGAGAGACGTTGCATCTGCGTAGCGCTTGGCCCACCTCTTCTCAACACAGAGACACTTTAATTGCACAGTTAAGAGATTTAAGCATCCCAAAATAACATGATGATCCCATCACACAGTGTGGCAGCTGACTAAGCCGTACTTGACATCACAACTCCCAGACCGGCCGCCCATCCTCTGAAGCGCTTGACAGCACCTTGGGTAAAATCTTCCGGACTCCAGATTTTGTAGAATAAATTGTGCTGTTGCTTATTCGTTGAACATGTGTCGGCTCGACTTATTGAGATGAGGCGTGCAGCAGTGCGGCAAGGCCTTCTGGGTTGGCCAACGCGCCCTTCCTACAGCCTAGCGCTGTAACACATTTGCAAATGAGCCTTCAGTCAGCGGCACTGACAGAAACATATGGGGCTGTCAGTGGAAATTTCTCTGGACTGTTCCATCCGCCAGAAGAAGTTACTCCGCGCCTCCATTGGACTGGAGCGGATACCGAAAGACAGAGCGCGATCGGGCACTGCGCGCACTGCATCTCAAGTGAGGGCTCGGAGCGGGGCGACACTCTTCTGACATTGGCTGGTCACATACACAAATGCAGAGTGACATCAGTGGCCAGAGTCCTAGGGACATGCCTGCTCTCAGGAGAAGGTCCTATCAACATTGGCATGATCATTCATTTCAAAGTGTATGCAACTTGTAGTTCATAATCATATTGGTGGCACACAGTGCTTTTGTTAACAGACTTCTGCGGTTATTAAATAATAGACCAACCACAAAGTCAGCAAAATGCATGGTGTTTGTGCCCCAGGGAAACTACATAAACAGAATAACTACAGAAGCAAAATCATTAGGACATGAGGATCTAGGGAGACCATAAAAACAGACTCTCTATCACTGTCCACTGCAGTGTAGCCCTGAAATAAACCATCAGATGCAGTTGTGCTTCACTTGGTCAGCTTAACGTGTGGTACACAGTCACAGCGTCAGAACATCTGCCTAAGGTAGAACAGTTCGGCCAGGTCTCGTGAACAAGGATAGCAGTGAGAAGGACTCAAATAGGCGGACAGGGCTGTTACTCTGCAATCTTCATGTAAATCCTGGTTTTGCAATTCAGATGAGGATTTGGAAACACAGGCTGGGGTTTCTACCCTAAAAGGGATTGTAATTTTGGGCCTTGGGCGGGATGCTTGCTTAGGTATTGTTATGAAACTGGTGACCGTATGGTTGCATTCAAATAGGGTATCCTCTGCAGTAGCAGGCCATCAGGGACTGAGTGTGGCCGAACAGGCCATACCACACACTGAGTGTGGTCCAACACACCATTCATTCTTCTATTTATTTAAGTGTGGTCAAACAGGCCATTCATCCTTCCATCCACTGAGTGTGGTCATACAGGCCATTCACCCGTCCATGTATTGAGTGTGGTCAAACAGGCCATTCATCCTTCCATCCTCTGAGTGTGGTCATAGAGGCCATTCACCCGTCCATGTACTGAGTGTGGTCATACAGGCCATTCACCCGTCCATGTACTGAGTATGGTCAAACAGGCCATTCAGCCTTCCATAGAGTTGTGCCAAACAGGTCATCGACTTCCACTAAGCTGTGGGCAGCCGAACATCCATATTCCACACATAAGTAAAGCCAGCAATGCCATCCTCTCATTCACTCAGCTCAGTCCAAGAGACCGACCCGCCGTTCATCCTTGGCGTGTAGTTAAAAAGGTCATCCTTCCTCCAATTCAATGAGTGTGACCAAAGAGAGCTTTCATTCCCAAACAAAGAACCTGCTAATACAGTGAGAGTAGCCAACAAGGACATCAATCCGGCCATACATGTATGGTAGCCATGCAAACAGTATATCCTCTCATAAACCTGGGGTAGACAGACCATCCATCCTCCCATGCATACAGGGCAGAGAGGCATGCCATCCATCCTCCAACACATGAAGGGTAGCCAAACACAGTCTCTCCGCCCATACACAGAGGGTAGGCAAGCAGGCGGCCACCCATCCTCCAATGCATGGATGTCTGCCAATAATACCATACATGGAGAATAGCCGAACAGACCATTCATCCTCCCATACACAAGGTACCCAAACTGACCACCCATCCTTCCATACATGCAGAGTAGCCAACAGGCCATCAGTCCTCCCACTCTCAAAAGTAGCCTAACACACCATCTATTCAGCCATACACAGAGGGTTCATAAACAGACTATTTATCCCATACATGCAGGGTAGCCAAACAGGCCATCCATCCCTCATACACTCAGGGCAGCCAATAAGGCATCCATGCATTCACTGCTGTCAGTCAAAGAGGCTATCCATCCCACCATGCATTGAGTGGGGCAAATAGGATGGATCTTCCAAACACTATGTATGGCCTAACATTCCATCCTTTTCTCATACACTAAGTGTAACCTAACAGGTCATCTATCTTCCTGTACAATGAGTGTGTCTAAGAAAGCCTGCATTCTTGTGCACACGGAGTGTACGCAACCATGATACCCATCCTCCAAAATATAAAGAGTGGCCTAATAGGCCAGCCATCCTCCCATACATTGAGTGCAGCCAAACTCAACCCATACACATTGCGTCAACCGGGCGTCAAGCCTCCCACATTGTGAGTGTGGTCAACCAAGCATCCTTGCATTTGCTCAGCTTGGTGAAAGAGGCATCCATCTACTTATCGATCAAGCACCGTCAAAATAACCATCCATCCTCCCATACCGGCCAGCCATCCTCTCATTCATTGTGGGGCCCATCCCCCGTTTATTATGTATGGCTTAACAGGTCGTCTATACCCCATATACTAAGTGTGACCCAATAAACCACCTGTCCTCCAAAACATTGAATGTTGCCAAGATGTCCCCCCCCCATCCAAATACTAAGAGTGGCCAAACCGGCATAATGAACCCAAACACAGTGTGGCCAACCAGGCCTCCATCCTCCCACACACTGAGGAAGTGAATTGGATATTGTCTCATTGGCTCAGCTTGGTCGAAGAGGTCGCCCACTCGCTCAAAGATCAAGAACAAACAAAATGGCCATCCATCCTCTCCTACTGGTAATGCATCCTCTCACTTATTGAGTGTGGCCAAAAAGACCATCATATAAAGCACCGAGTGCGGTCGATCAGGCCGTAAATTGTCTCAACCTGAAGATGCAGCCAACATTATCTATTCATTCTCCCAGCAGGCCAACCTTTGATGCACTGAGTGCGATGAAACACGACACAAAGAGCCCAGATCGCGTAAACCTTCTCATTCACTGCACAGGGCCAAGAAGGTGATACTCTCCATGAATGGAGATTGCCGATAGACCTCACAAACCCTCATGAAGAACTCCCTTAAAACTTTGGAGATCCTCTTCTCCAAGACAAAGGGAGTCATTCTTGTGTGATTTGTGAACATCTGAGGTAAACAATGAGACAAACGTCAACAATTACCTGTGAAGGAGCTTGAAGAACATCTTCTCTTCACACAGATGGGGTTCTCGTTTTAGTTTGAGTACTTCTGGCTTTTAGTTCCTCAGAATCTATTGAGTATTTATTCCCTTTTGGCCAATTCACGGTTCCCTCATCCCTTCCCTCTCTGTGATGTCACAAAGGCCCACAAACAATTTCCAGGAATTCATTCTCATACGGGTACGTGACTGGTGTACAGATGACGTTGACGCATCCCCGTTTTCTATGCCAAAGGGGAGCAAATAATGACCATGTTTATCATTAAAACTCTTCTATCCGGTCAACCCTGCCCCATGAGAATCAACACTAACGTTTGTGCCCCAGGCTTGCGTAAGAGAAAAGAAAGCGCCAACGCATGATTGTAACAAAGGGCTCATCCAGCGCTACCGGGGAATCGAAGAATCAGTGGCAAACTGGAACATAAGAGGAAGAAGATCCAGGATCAGTGACAATGGACAAGTCGGTAGGCTATCACAAACAGATTCACGGAAAGCTGTCTTGTGGGCAAAGAGCCTCTTCCGAGCTGATAGAACAAGCGGGAAACAACCCAGAAACAGCCTTTCCATAAAAAGCTAACATAATGTATTAACCGACTAGTTACTAACTTCATATCTAAGAGGGGCATTTCCGTGCGCCTTGGATGGCCACCCAACTGACATGTGCCGACTTCCGACGCACTGCAGGGAAGAGCGACCACAGTGAAATCCTCATTAACATTCTACCGCTCTGCCACCCAGAGGATAAACCAGCAAGCCTACGCTACTAAGGCTATAGCCAGCGATCAAAGTGAGCGGGAACCGTCGGGAATGGTGTTCTACTACTTTTTCTTCTTCTGTTTACCATTCCTCTACTTTTTACGACCATATTCACCAGGGTATCCATCAGAGGCGTTGCTAGGGGGGGGCTAAGGGGGCTATAGCCCCTGGTCTTTTGGCTGTAGCCCCTGGATAGAATCTCAGGAGCTACAGCTAGCTAGCCCCCAGTCCCAACAGTCCAGTAATTACCGTAGCCCTGGGTCTTTTCCAGACCTAGCAACTCCCCTGGTATCCATTATTTGGAATGCCTTGTCTAGCTCAAGAGGGCAGTTAGTGCTGTCATTTTTCTGCAACTATTGATGGCTTTCAAAAAGTGGTGCAAAGACTCAGCCTACCAGGTGGGACTGTTAAAAAATAAATCTATCTGTGTGTTGGGGTTGGGGCATTTATTCAATGTTTGATACGATTCAGATGTACATAAATTTAACATGTAAGTATGCGTGCTGCAGTAAAACAAAACATACTAATACAACGTGCTTTTGTTTGTATCATTAGTGCGGCAGCTGAGCTTATACCGTAGCTGAATGGCTCGTGTGTTTGATGCTGCCTGCCTACACGCAGTGTGCGTGGCATTTGAACGTGACGTGTCACGCCAAGTATGTATGACAGGGCTACGAACTCCGCGTTGAGGAAACACCGGCGCTTGACGGGCTGCTCTTCCGGAAGCGGGGACCTGGGAAATGTCGGGTCAGCGCATGCGTAAGTGACAAGGCCTAGGCCTGCTTTACAAGCTCCTGCCAAGCTCGTGATATTTCCCCGAACTCGAATAGAAATCGGCGAGAGGAAAGGTCGCGGTCTCAGCAAAACCACTGCCACTTGTAATGCCACTCGTCCACGGAGAAGTGTGGGATCAGACGGGGAGCCGGTCAGAAAACAACCCGTCGCCCCATTGAATTCGCTCCCGGTTCCAGGCACTGCTTCAAAGTTATAATAACATGATCGCAGCGCCTGGAAGGGGCACGTTCGAGGAGCCGATAGCAGCGGGGAAAACACATTGCGGTGTAACATTTGCAGCATACGATTTTGGGCTTTAAAATCGCTTTCACTGCAATACAAAAACAAGAAAAAGAGAACGCTTTGTGCTGAAAGGAGAGCCGAGTGATTAGACCTTTAATAGCTTGTTCTGGGTAATGCAGCTACACAGTGCAGCCCAGGTAAGCAGAACACGTGACCCCACTTATAGAACCGCCGTTCACAGCTGTGTGGGTACAGCCTACCTACCGAAACAGACCCACTCATTTTAAGAACAGCGACTCTACATTCATCGCGAAATAATGCATTCTTTGATTAAATTACATGTTCCTATTCTGTGTCAAGTGTGTGTATATGCACATGTATAATATGTAATCCTTGCAGGTTGTGTAGGGCAGCTATATCATCCATCTGTGGCCCCACTGCCCCTGTCCAGGTTTCTACCTCCCATGCATTATCTGCCCTTATAGCCACATCCGCTCACTCCTTATTATGGGCACTGCTCCTCCACTCTGCAAATCAATGTTTATTGTGAAAACGCATTGTTGCCCATTACGTTTTCATTAAATAAATAATACATGAATACACAAATATATATGTACTTACAGGCAAGGGATGTATAAACCACGTCTCGTCTATTTTGGGGGCAGAACCCCCAGCAATGTCTGCGCCGGATATGGATTTAGATCCAGGCAAAGACTAATCTCGATTCACTTCTTATTTGACTTGGAGTTTTCTTAATTTTCCATATTATCCCTTAAATGTAATGTAATTAGTTCATTGTACATATTTTAGGCAGAGTTGTTGTCAATTGTATTCCTTTTAATTGTTATGAAAATTGGTGAATTTTTCTATTTTTTCTTTTTTTCTTTGTAAGTATTGATGTAGCATCAATAAAGTTCTCCTGAATCGGATGGCTCTTTAATTGTATGTATATTGTGTATTAGGCTTGTTCACTAGCCATAATGTACTTAATTTAAAAAAAAAATAATTTACTCGCTAAAATAGGCAAAAACGCCCAAAAAAGAAAAAATGGGGAGTAGGAATTCTCACAACAACACACAATAGGAAACAGACCTCTGCATGTCCCCCTGCTTTCCCCCCCCTCCCCCCGATCAGGTTTTTGTATATGTTTGGACTAGAAGTATACGCTTCGCCACAGGAATAAACGTCTGTTATTACTGCCTGATCCAAAGGGGTAATGATGTATCTTATCATGTGCATGAATAACCAAACGCATATGTATTACTAAAACATTCTGTTTTAAAGTAAAACATACTTTTACTTGCTTATGAAACGCTCCCATTAGGAATGATGTTGTACTCCCTAAACATCAATTCTCGCCTAACTTTAAAAAATAGGGAGTAAATTAGTCCTGCTTCAAAACTTAAACTTATCTTCTCTAGAGCACTTTAATATGTACATGTATAAAGCAGGCAACTTGGTACAGCATATGTTTATATGCTGGTCTCTCTGGCACTACCTAGAGGTGTGCCTCGCATCCATGTTGCAAAACATAGATAGACACATGCAAATGCTCCTCCTTTCCGAGAACAGCAGAGGAATGCCAACAAGCCTAGTGTGAAAGGAGAGCAAAGCGAGGATGGGATCCAGCTTCCCGGTGAAGACTCATGGAGAGGGTAGAGAAGGAAGGGAGATGCGCTCTTTGGGGGTTTGGTGGAAATCCCTGCAGTAGTTCTTTGAGGAAGAAGGGGGTGCCTCGGCCCAGAAATGTTTGTATATCTCACATTGTGCAACACAGGGCTATGTTTTCTTTTTTTTTTTTTTGCTCAATGCAAATTCTTCCTGAGTTAATCTCACAGGAATTTGCGTTAATCCCACAGGAACGGAAACAACATAATTGCTCAAAATAATATTTGGAGGAAGGAAAGGGGAGGTTTGACTTCAGAGAGGATGTGGGGAGCGTGAAAATGGAGTCAATGGTGCGTTCCACACTTTAGGGTGGTCTAGAGAGGACGTTACCAGGCAGATCATTTTCATTCGTTCTCTGGATGACCACAAGTAAATCAATAGTCGAGTGGCTACTAAAGTGCGTCCCAGGAAGAAATGGGGGCAAATGACATTAGGAGAGAGTCATGGCTACTTCGACTGACGGAGGACAAGGGGGGAAAGAAAAAGAGGAAGGGTGAGCATGCGGAGGAGGGCTGTGGAAGACATTTTAATTTTAATGCGTTTTTGTCTTACCACAGTAAATAAAAGTAATTATGTTTTCATAGTAACCAGCTTTGTGGGAAGGGAAGTCCACGCAGGGGTTCTCGCAAGATGTGTGCTGGTGGAAATTGGCCCAGAATGAAAGAGAAGAACACAAAACAAGGGGAAACATTGACCAGTGGGCCACAGTGTTTTACTGCAGTAGCAAGTGGCCATAACCTAAGGCCAGGTACAGTGGGCCAGGGTCTTTTACTCAAACGATTGCAACGTGGCAGGGGACAGTGCTGAAGGCCGTAGTCAATGGGAAATGGTTATCCAAAGGGGATGCTTGCCATGGCCAGTCTGTCACAGTCTTTAGGCCTAATTGGGGCAAAGTGAGAGGGGCCACGGTCTAAGGCCATGGTCAGTTGGACATGGTTAATTACTACTCAAGGGTAGGTAGGCCATTGAAAAGGTTATGGCCAGTGTATCACAACCTCTCACCATTTGTGGTGCAATGTGGAAGGCCATGGTTATTTGCGTACTGAAGGGGATTGGGTGTCGCTCGTAGGCCATGGCTAGTGGGCCACAATCTTCTAATGCAATTGGTGTAACGTGACCAGTGCCCATGGTCAAAGTCCATGGATACTGGCAAGGCGAGTCGGTCACAGTATTTCACCCATATTGGTGCAAAGTGGCAGGGGCTTGCCCGAAAGCCGTGGCCATCCGGCCATGGTTATTTACTGCTAACGGGACTATGGGCCGTGACCATGAGATGGGGCTAATGGGGACTGCGATGAGGAAGAGTGCTGTGGGGCACTGAGGGTGTGTGAAGGGCACGATGGAGAGGTAGAATGGGGTGGAGATAAGGGGGGACCTGCCCATGACACTTCTGTGGAACGCATAGCACTTACTGCGGCGCTCCACTGTGAGGAGTGCCACATTTCGGCCAAGGACCACTGTAGATCATATGAAAGATACAATGTTGTGAAGAAAATAGCTGCACAATACGTCAAAGGGGAGCTTAATGCCTACGTTGCTACTATTTAATATGAAATCTCATAGATTGCGTAGCCTTTTGATATGGAAGGGCTTGTTTCATAGGACAAAGCCTCACAAGTACAATGTAAGCTTCAGCTAAACATGTTATTAAATCTGTAGTTTTAGCTGTTCTATGAAATAGAGAGCAGCCTCCTGCCAATTCTCCCTCCGCCCACAAATTATATTTAATTCAAATAGAACAGGAATTGTGTGCAATTTTCTTTTTTCAGATTTTGTTTTCTTTTCTACATAAAATCCAAGATGGTGCTTGAGTTTTGCATTTGAAAAGTCTCTTCTTCAACTTCAAGCAATGCATATTCGGAGATATATAAGGCTCCCACGTTTGTGTTTATAAATATATTAATGGGTATGTATATGTATTTATGTATACATTAAACAATATAGGATGTCTGAGGTAAATGCATGCAAGCACACACTTCCACCACTAGATGGCAAATTATTTGTAAGTAATATAAAGTTCAGTGATAGTAGTATATTTTAAAGTGAAAACTGACACGTTATTTTTCTCCATCTCTCTCTCCCACTCTCTATCTTTCTCTCCCTCTCACTTTCTATTCTGAAGAACTGAAGCCAGAAGAGAAATGGAGTGGCACTGTAAAGGTTGCCTATTGATATCCTCTTTTCTAGGTAAATACCATTTCCAGGTTAGGGGTGGCCGTAGACAGTTATTGCAGAATTTCAGAATGTCAGTTTTGTGCCATTGCCCCAAATCTTGAATGGCTCCCTCTTTTGGTCAAACAGTCCCTGTTGACCTCTTTTGGGCAGTGTGATGCTGGAAACTCTTTGGGGGGACAGGGCCTCCATGTCCTTGTCCTGTATTCCTTTTTCATGTGTGTTCTGTGTTGTTTTCTGCACAGGAGTCCATGTGGGACTCCTGGCAGTGCAGCTCTTTCTCTTTTTATTGTGGTGAACAGACCCTTGGGATACCCTTATGGCACACATGGGTGGGGTAAAGCCCTGTACCCCTAGTGTATGTTGCTGGGCACCTGTGTGTGGCCCACTGAGCAGGGTATGGGCTGGTGGCAGCTTCATGCGGAATTTGACAGGTGCTCTGAGTATCCTCCATTTTGGGATACCCAGGCCCTGCCATTGGAATCAGTTGATTCCTGATAGGAGACAAGATGGCCCCTGTGGCCTCTTACTTTCTATTGCCTGTTACCGTGTTTTCCCAAAGACCTGGGAAGCCCTGACTCTGCCCCTTCCCCTGACTGGATGTTGGGTGGAAGTTCCATATATGGTATTTTGGGGAAGTCCAGGCCAGACTGGCGGGAGCCTTCCCAGTTACTGTATGTTGTGGGTACACCCTTGCGTTAGGACCTGGGTGAATGGAGTGTGTGACCAATATATATTTCATGTTATGGGTGTCTGGTTTCTGTTGTGTGACACAATGAATGAGACAGCCCTGCCCAAAACTGGTATGAATGCAGAGTGGAGTGCTGAATGGCTGGGTGCTCTCCCAATCCACATTCCTTGTTGTGAGTGTCTGGATGGAGAGGAATGGCCTGAATGCACTATAAGCCTGATTGGTTGCCCGCCTGCTGAATGCCCTTCTGAATGATTGGCTCCCTGAGCCTGGCTCAGCAGTGTGAATGAGAGACTGAACAGTATATCTGGGGACCTCTCATTTACTTGAATTGTTCAGAAGCTGAAGTCGAAACTTGATGCTTACTCGCAAAGCTGATCCGGAAGAAGACAAATTGCTGCTGCTTTCCTTCAATGCAATCCGAAAGCTGTTGTGCCTTCGAGGACTGATCCAAGAGGGTACCTGGCTGGGAGACCTCTTCCTAAGCTATGAGGGAACATCGTGCACCAGCTAACCTTCAACAAGGCTCCCTGGAAGTCAATCATTGAAAGGCTGCGGACCAGAGATGGGGACCGCTGAGGAATCTGAAGTGAAGTGCCAGGACGTTGAGGCCATCGACGACCATCGACAACCGCCACTGTCGACCGAGGTTCGGAGGACCACTGTAACCTTGTTGACCGGAGCCACAATGCTCCATTGCCTAAGACACTTTGAAATCAAGGACTCCCTTGCTCATGACCGTCAAACGCTTTGTCTCACCGAAGAAAGTCAAGGTCGCTGATGAACCGAGGAGAATCCGCCGGTGGGTTTTCGTCACCCCGAAGTCCACAAAGACGCAGTTCCAAAAGCCAGCCGAGGTCGATTACCAATCGTCAACGCTGGTGACCCGACGTCCTTGCTGGGCCTACGTTCTTCATTCAGTACTCTTTGTGGCAACAAACTCTCATCAGTGAGGTGCCCCACATGCCTCATTTTCGCAGGATGTCCACGACCGTTCGTCGACGAGCACCGCAAGGACCGAAGCTGCTGCCTCAATGACATTTTTCTCCTTTTCTTCAAGGAATCTCGATGATCTGTGGTTCCTGCCTTGAAGGGAGTTAACTCAAGAAGGATCCGTAGATGACCCGACGTCGAACTCTGCCAAACCAGGTACATTGGGGTAGTAGAACTTTTTGTAAGGAACCAAGACTATATTAAACAATATATGTACTGGGCTTATTGATACCCTTTGTTTACAGGTTGCCCAGGTCCTCACACAGAACTGTGTCTAGGGGTAGGGACTCAATATTTTGCCAGTTGTTTAACCCAACTCGTCTTCCCTCTTATGTCTATTGTTGATTCACGTTACTATTTGATTTGTATGCCATTGAGACTGTCAGCATTTGGTGCATTTTAACAGAATGAAGAGTTAACTGTGGTACCACATAGATATTGTACATATTTATCATTATAGTATTGCCTGAGCACAAAGTGTGTTATTGTGTGTGTATATAACTTGAACCTTATTTATATAAAGAACTGTGTTATCACTAACATAATGTGTGGACATTCCTTTGTGGGGTCTTGTGGTCTACACTGTACTTATGAACCAGCTTGCATCACCTCTGAGAGCTTAAGCCTTGATTGCTCGCCCAACGTTACCATATAGAGAATCTTGGCTCGGGAGCTCTGTGCTTCTACTCTGCAACATAGAGGGCAGGAGTACAGATAACCCCCCTCCAGTCTTTACAGGCAAGCACCAGGCGTCAGAAGAGAGTTTGTCATACCAACGAAAAGGAAGAAATGAGTATGGAACCGAAAAACTGAGAAAACATAGATACGGTAAGTGGCCAGTTAATAGCCCATGGGGAGATTCTGGAAGAACTAACCCCAAGTCCCTTGGAAAATCACCAGAACTATGACGGCTTAAAGTAGAGGAAGAGACCCACACAGAGGAGAAGATTGATCATACTTCTGGTTTTAAAAGAACGCAACCTAAACTGTGTTCTGGTCCTGAAGAAAGAGGCTAGACTTAGCAAATCCTGTTGAAACCGGTAGACCAACTTTGAGTCAGGCTAATTCACTGAACCCCAGGACCTTCAAAGTGGTTGATAAAAAAAATAAAAAAAAGAGGAAGAGATTTAAGTACAAAATACTCCCATGCGTGTTCGGGTTTAAAATATAAGCAAAAGCAGGGAATTAGTGAGGTAGGCTAAGGTTGGCCCATCTGCTATCCCCTTTACTAGATAGACGACACATCAGCGCCTGCTAGAGACAGACAAGTGATCAGGATGAGGGATATTTGGACATTTCAATAGGGAGAATTAGTGACTTATAGGCCAATGTTCTGAAGTTCTGAGTAAAGTCTTTGGTCTGTATTCTGTGATAATATTGTGAGCATTAGGTGGAAGTTGCTGCCGGGTCCACCCGCCCCCATTGTGTCTGGTTATTCCCGCTTTTGGGCAGGCCACCCACCCTGATATGATGAACTACATTAATTGGAAAACTAAAATCACTTCTTTGACATGTTTTAAGCGCGACAAATTTACACCATGACAAATGCATTGGGTTGTTGAAAAGGGTGAATGGAAGGGAAGTGAACTGAAAGACAAGGACAAACAAGGTTGGCGGGTAAGCATTAGGAGACAGGAATAAAGTATGGGGGAAATGAAAGAAAATACATTCTGAAAGAAAGACTTGGTGGTCGGCGAGGGTTTGAGTTTTGGGCTTTGGTTAGAGGGAAAAGGGAAGACAAGAGGCAGATGGTTCTTTTGAATAGCGCTAACATGCTCCTTTTTGGTTGATTCTAAACAATGCTATACTGTGACTCTGCAGCATGCTGCACACCCAGAAAAATACTGTGCTCAGATGGAAGAGTATAACTGGGGAGGGTCATTAAAGAAAAGCCAGGGCCTTCGCCTGTGAAACACAAAACTATAATCAAAGAAGAAAACAGAGCAAGGAAGGAGATCGGAATAGTAAACAAAACAGGTTTTGCCGAAAAATGCTAAAAATGGAAGCATAACTTTCATGATGAGTTTCCGTTTCCTAACTTGTGTCTTTTTAAGTGCTTTCAGTGCATTGTATACATGGGCAACAACCACCAACCATTCCTTGGCTACCCAGTGATCTAGAGCACCTCCAGTAGTCTCATGTCTCTTAGGCCATGGTTACCCAGTGGTCGAGAGCACCTCCAGTAGCCTCATGTCTTTTAGGCCATGTATACCCAGTGGTCGAGAGCACCTCCAGTAGCCTCATGTCTCTTAGGCCATAGATACTCAGTGGTTGAGATCACCTCCGGTAGCTAGTTTTCCCATAGGCCATGGATACCCAGTGGACAAGAGCACCTCCAGTAGCCTCATGTCTCTTAGGCCATGGACACCCAGTGGTCGAGAGCACCTCCAGTAGCCTCATGTCTCTTAGGCCATGGACACCCAGTGGTCGAGAGCACTCCAGTAATCTCATGTCTCTTAGGCCATGGACACCCAGGGGTCGAGAGCACCTCCAGTAATCTCATGTCTCTTAGGCCATGGACACCCAGTGGTCGAGAACACCTCCAGTAATCTCATGTCTCTTAGGCCATGGACACCCAGTGGTCGAGAGCACCTTCAGTAGCCTCATGTCTCTTAGGCCATGGACACCCAGTGGTGGAGAGCACCTCCAGTAGCCCCATGTCTCTTAGGCCATGGATACTCAGTGGTCGAGATCACCACCAGTAGCAAGTTTTCCCTTAGGCCCTGATACCCAGTGGTTGAGAGCACCTCCAGCAGTCTTATGTCTCTTAGGCCATGGACACCCAGTGGTCGAGAGCACCTCCAGTAACAAGTTTTCCCTTAGGCCCTGATACCCAGTGGTTGAGAGCACCTCCAGCAGTCTCGTGTCTCTTAGGCCATGTATACCCAGTGGTCGAGAGCACCTCCAGTAGTCTCGTGTCTCTTAGGCCATGTATACCCAGTGGTCGAGAGCACCTCCAGTAGTCTCGTGTCTCTTAGGCCATGTATACCCAGTGGTCGAGAGCACTTCCAGTAGTCTTGTGTCTCTTAGGCCATGGACACCCAGTGGTCAAGAGCACCTCCAGTAGCCTCATGTCTCTTAGGCCATGGACACCCAGTGGTCGAGAGCACCTCCAATAGTCTCATGTCTCTTAGGCCATGGACACCCAGGTGTCAAGAGCACCTCCAGTAGTGGCATGTCTCTTAGACCATGGACACACAGTGGTCGAGAGCACCTCCAGTAGCCTCATGTCTCTTAGGCCATGGACACCCAGGGGTCGAGAGCACCTCCAGTAGTCTCATGTCTCTTAGGCCTTGGACACCCAGTGGTCAAGAGCACCTCCAGTAATCTCATGTCTCTTAGGCCATGGACACCCAGTGGTTAATAGCACCTCCAGTAGCCTCATGTATCTTAGGCCATGGACACCCAGTGGTCGAGAGCACCTCCAGTAGCCTCATGTCTCTTAGGCCATTGGCACCCAGTGGTCGAGAGCACCTCCACTAGACTCATGTCGCTTAGGCCATGGATACCAAATGGTCGAGAGCACCTCAGGCTTTCTTATGTCTCTTAGGCCATGGACAACCAGTGGTCGAGAGCACCTCCAGTAATCTCATGTCTCTTAGGCATTGGACACCCAGTGGTCGAAGGCACCTCCAGTAGCCTCATGTCGCTTAGGCCATGGTCACCCAGTGGTCGAAGGCACCTCCAGTAGCCTCATGTCTCTTAGGCCATGGATACTCAGTGGTTGAGATCACCTCCAGTAGCTAGTTTTCCCATAGGCCATGGATACCCAGTGGACAAGAGCACCTCCAGTAGCCTCATGTCTCTTAGGCCATGGACACCCAGTGGTCGAGAGCACTTCATGTCTCTTAGGCCATGGACACCCAGGGGTCGAGAGCACCTCCAGTAATCTCATGTCTCTTAGGCCATGGACACCCAGTGGTCGAGAACACCTCCAGTAATCTCATGTCTCTTAGGCCATGGACACCCAGTGGTCGAGAGCACCTTCAGTAGCCTCATGTCTCTTAGGCCATGGACACCCAGTGGTGGAGAGCACCTCCAGTAGCCCCATGTCTCTTAGGCCATGGATACTCAGTGGTCGAGATCACCACCAGTAGCAAGTTTTCCCTTAGGCCCTGATACCCAGTGGTTGAGAGCACCTCCAGTAACAAGTTTTCCGTTAGGCCCTGATACCCAGTGGTTGAGGGCACCTCCAGCAGTCTTATGTCTCTTAGGCCATGGACACCCAGTGGTCGAGAGCACCTCCCGTAGCCTCATGTCTCTTAGGGCATGGACACCCAGTGGTCGAGAGCACCTCCAGTAATCTCATGTCTATTAGGCCATGGATACCCAGTGGTTGAGAGCACCTCCAGCAGTCTTATGTCTCTTAGGCCATGGACACCCAGTGGCCGAGAGTACCTCAAGTAATCTCTTGTCTCTTAGGCCATAGACACCCAGTGGTTGAGAGCACCTCCCGTAGTCTCATGTCTCTTAGGCCATGGACACCCAGTGGTCGAGAGCACCTCCAGTAGCGAGTAGGCCACGGATACCCAGTGGTCGAGAGCACCTCCAGTAGTCTCATGTCTCTTAGGCCATGGACACCCAGTGGTCGAGAGCACCTCCAGTAATCTCATGTCTCTTAGGCCATAGACACCCAGTGGTCGAGAGCACCTCCAGTAATCTTATGTCTATTGGGCCATGGATACCCAGTGGTTGAGAGCACCTCCAGCAGTCTTATGTCTCTTAGGCCATGGACACCCAGTGGTCGAGAGCACCACCAGTAGCCTCATGTCTCTTAGCCCGTGGACACCCAGTGGTTGAGAGAACCCCCAGCAGTCTTATGTCGCTTAGGCTATAGATACCCAGTGGTTGAGAGCACCTCCAGCAGTCTTATGTCTCTTAGGCCATGGACACCCAGTGGTCGAGAGCACCTCCAGAAATCTCATGTCTCTTAGGCGATGGACACCCAGTGGTTGAGAGCAACTCCAGCAGTCTCATGTCTCTTAGGCCATGGACACCCAGTGGTTGAGCGCACCTCAAGTAATCTCTTGTCTCTTAGGCCGTGGACACCCAGTGGTCGAGAGCACCTCCAGTAGTCTCATGTCTCTTAGGCCATGGACACCCAGTGGTCGAGAGCACCTCCAGTAGCGAGTTTTCCCATAGGCCACGGATACCCAGTGGTCAAGAGCACCTCCAGTAGTCTCATGTCTCTTAGGCCATGGATACCCAGTGGTCGAGAGCACCTCAGGCTTTCTCATGTCTCTTAGGCCATGGACACCCAGTGGTCGAGAGCACCTCCAGTAGTCTCATGTCTATTGGGCCATGGATACCCAGTGGTTGAGAGCACCTCCAGTAGCCTCATGTCTCTTAGGCCGTGGACACCCAGTGGTCGAGAGCACCTCCAGTAATCTCTTGTCTATTAGGCCATGTATACCCAGTGGTTGAGAGCACCTCCAGCAGTCTTATGTCTCTTAGGCCATGGACACCCAGTGGTCGAGAGCACCTCCAGTAGCCTCATGTCTCTTCGGCCATGGACACTCAGTGGTCGAGAGCACCTCCAGTAATCTCACATCTCTTAGGCCTTTGACAACCAGTGGTCGAGAGCACCTCCAATAATCTCATGTTTATTAGGCCATGGATACCCAGTGGTTGAGAGCACCTCCAGTAGCCTCATGTCTCTTAGGCCATGGACACCCAGTGGTCGAGAGCACCTCCAGTAATCTCACATCTCTTAGGCCATGGACACCCAGTGGTCGAGAGCACATCCAGTAATCTCATGTCTCTTAGGCCATGGACACCCAGTGGTCGAGAGCACCTCCAGTAGTCTCATGTCTCTTAGGCCAAGGACACCCAGTGGTCGAGAGCACCTCCAGTAGTCTCATGTCTCTTAGGCCTTGGACACCCAGTGGTCAAGAGCACCTCCAGTAATCTCATGTCTCTTAGGCCATGGACACCCAGTGGTTAATAGCACCTCCAGTAGCCTCATGTATCTTAGGCCATGGACACCCAGTGGTCGAGAGCACCTCCAGTAGCCTCATGTCTCTTAGGCCATTGGCACCCAGTGGTCGAGAGCACCTCCACTAGACTCATGTCGCTTAGGCCATGGATACCAAATGGTCGAGAGCACCTCAGGCTTTCTTATGTCTCTTAGGCCATGGACAACCAGTGGTCGAGAGCACCTCCAGTAATCTCATGTCTCTTAGGCATTGGACACCCAGTGGTCGAAGGCACCTCCAGTAGCCTCATGTCGCTTAGGCCATGGTCACCCAGTGGTCGAAGGCACCTCCAGTAGTCTCATGTCTATTAGGCATGGACACCCAGTGGTTGAGAGCACCTCCAGTAATCTCATGTCTCTTAGGCCATGGACACCCAGTGGTAGAGAGCACCTCCAGTAGTCTCATGTCTCTTAGGCCATGGACACCCAGTGGTCGAGAGCACCTCCAGTAATCTCATGTCTCTTAGGCCATGGACACCCAGTGGTCGAGAGCACCTCCAGTAGTCTCATGTCTATTAGGCCATGGACACCCAGTGGTTGAGAGCACCTCCAGTAGCCTCATGTCTCTTAGGCCATTGGCACCCAGTGGTCGAGAGCACCTCCACTAGACTCATGTCGATTATGCAATGCACCCAAGTGCAGAAAGGACTGGGGTTAGGCCAATACTCCAGCTCAAGCTTTGATTTGGCAATGGCAGGACTTAAGGGACATGTCTCTGCAGAAACCCCTTTAACACGTGCACCGCTTTTTCAGGGATGTAAATGTAACATTAAATGATAGAGCCCGGTGCTTAGGAAGGCAGAAGGGAGACTGAATAGACCATTGTCGGCATTGGGCGTTCCTCCAAAGCCAGCCGGCAAAAGGGGGGATTCGAGCACAGTGGAACCTGCCGCAGGAACTGATCATTCCAGTGGCTGTGCCTTTGCGCATCAGTCATGGATGCTGGGAGTGCTGGTCACTCAGGCAGCACTGCCCTTTGGCTCACATTCTGTGGGGCTGCAGAATCTGCTTGCACCAAGGCTTTTGTAAAGACAGATTCGCTTTTGTGGATGCCCCAGCAGCAGAAAGTACAGTGGGCAAACTCAAGAAAGACAAGTATTGGCCAAGCCAATGATTTTGGCTTTTGTATAGCCAGGTCCTGCCAAAATGTTAGTAACTGACCATAATATTGCAACTGCTGGAAAATGGTGTGAGCCCCCGGGCATATGATGGCATTGTCTAGCAAAAGCATATCAATTAATCAAGTTTATTTCGCAAATCAAGGTAATTTCCATAAAAAAACATACAATCGGTCCATGTGTTACTTTCTATTTCTTTCTTCCTATCCGCTATGATATTTTCCTAAGAGGCTCTCGCCTCTATAATTTCAGACCTGGAGTGGTTTGGGTTTTCAGCAATGTTATCAGCCTCGTCTTTGCTTATGTGCAGTCAGAACTGAACCAACCAGGGGAGTCCAACTTCTTTGTGGTGCGACGTGTAGTTGTGAATGCATTTGATATGTTAGCTGCAGCTAAGGGCTGCAAGTGCGCTATATAAATAAATAAATAAATACATAAATACATGTGCTGGCATTAACCAGGTGACTGTTTGGATCCTCCCGCCCATCCAGCGAGGAGGCAAAGATGTGCTGATTTGAGGTAACTACACTTTTCACAATTTCCCCCTGATCAGCAATTTGCCACATCACCCTCCCTTTGCCATTAGACAAATAGGTCTGTGTGAAATGCCTGCCTGATACCTATACACAAGCCCAAACTGCTGGTGTGGCCAATGCCTGTTTTTAGAAGCCAAACAATTCAGTGCAAGGAACGGATGTGAAGACACACACACGGCTTATAAATCAATTGGCGGAAGGCCAGGAGCTCATCCACCTACTAGCCAAACCTTAAAAAAAGGCTTGTGAATGGGATGGGAAACACACTGCTTCCATCATGCCTCCTGTGCACGAAGCATGTGTTCGGAGGAGCCCGCGTGACCTGTATGATCAATGCACAGAGGGAAACATGTAGGGTGAGGGGGGGGGGGCACTCCTGGCACTCTGTGTGTGACTGTATCAGAAAAGGCAACGCTGCTCAGATATGATTGTGTGTCACTTTAAACGTTTTTGTTTTAGAATTTTTTCAACATCTGGCCACAGTTTGCTGCAAGGCATTTTTTTCTCCGGTTAATTGCACTTTTTTCACATGTTGAAATATAATGGCAACAATGAATTAGCTTCTTCCCGCAATTTACTGCATCCATCGGAATAACATTAAAGGGAGACCGGAACGTGCACGCTACTTTGCCTTCTTGACGCTGTTTCCAATACGTTTTCAATGTGTTCTTTGTAAAAGAAAATCAGTGCATGGGATGGTTATTCGAGAGTGGGAAGCCATGTTTACTGATTCCAAAGAATAACCTCATGAGTTGGGTGATACACCCTCAGTTGGTGGGGGTTTGGGTCATAAAAAAGGTCGGTTTTGGGGGATGGAGAGGGTGGGTCTACCCCGCTTTATGCTGAAATGTCCCCCAAAGAAAACTAAAGAAATTGGCGTAATCTCCCTCGACCAATTGTTTTCGAGGAGACCTAAAACCAGAGCAGATCTAGAGATGCTTAGACTATCTCTGAAATAATCCTATGCCCACACTACTCAACAAGACGTGCCCCCGGGTATCTTACACATGCCCAGATATATCCTGGTTCGCTCTGGGGTTGGGCTTTCTGTATCAGGAATGGGGAAGGCGGTGCACATCTGTGCTGATTCGCTGCGGTGCACCATTTCCTGAATCAGAGCCAGGATCTGTTTGATTGGTTCTCTCTGATGTAGTCATCCCCATGCAAAGCTAGATATTTCTCATGATCAATTAAAGCTGCCACCACAGAGTGAGCTAGTGTACGATGCTCTTTCTCTCATAAGCCCCCTGTCTATTTCATCTTCTCTACCTTTTCCCCCCTCCCTCCTTCCAGCCTCCGAATTGACTCTGGAGTCAATTAACACATTCTCAAAGGACCCACATGGAACATTACCTTATTCCCAAAAGACCAAAATGTAATGGTGGATGGTGAAAACTAACAATCTGTGTAAAAGTGTTGCTATTTATACAGCATATTAATTGCAGGAATTAAACTGTAAGCATAGAGTGTCATTTTTTACATTTTAGCATGCTAGCACTCAAGAAATCACTTTTACTTGAGTTTCTCAGCATCAGCTAATAAAAGGCCTCCAGAACAGGTTATTTAAGGGATCCATGTTTCAGCGTCCAAGAGACTTACTGTTTCTTTCAGTCTGTCCTCCTTTGCAGCACCCTCTATCGTCTCCTTTTGCCCCATGACCTAGTGACCCAATTCCCAAATGACTGATACGGTCAATTGCAAATTTCCCAAGAAACCTGCACATTAGATAATTAGATACAATGCTTTCAGAAAATAAAACTAATGCTACTGTGTGTCAAAGTCAACTTCTACTGACAAACTATGTGAACGCCCACTTTGCTGTGAAAATATCTTTATTTTGCTTCAGATATGTTAATGGATCCCACCATTTTATTTTTTAGTAAATTGAATGGATGCGCCCCTATTGAATGGGCGACCGCCGGCGCACCATCTTCGTTGGCTCACAGTCCCCCAAAATATTCACCTTTGTGAAAATGGAGGCTATCTCATTTCTGGCAATCACACAACATAAAAGGGAGCATTCTTTGCCCTTTTTTTGACTGACATTATTCTTTGTGTATCGGGCCACACACACCTCCTCACTGAGGCTGCGGAACAATGTACACGCCCGTCGTCCGGGATGCTAGACGCTTTACAAATACATAAATAAATAAAATAAATCATAAGGAAGGGACTGATGGCATATTTGTGACAATAAAGGAATTTGGCAAACTGGTCATCGCCCTTCTGGAATAACAGCAGAACCTTACAAGTATCTAACAAATCATCGCTTTACACCTGGCAGTATCAAGAAAAGGCACTTCTGAATTAAATAAGCCCGACACTGTACAATTAGATCATCACAATTTAGAATATAGGGAATCTGGTAGATCCTGGGGAAATTTTGCACAATGTATACGCAGTGTTTTGGGTGAAGTGGACATAGGTTCTAATACTAATGTTGGCATTTTGTGCAATATCCTGGCCATAAAATGTTGAAGCGAGAATTACAGTTAATGAAATCCAATTTCATAGTTTGGCGAATTTTGTTTTTACCGCAACACAACAAAGAGCGAATTGGCCAATGTGAAGTGTGATTGCTGCAAAATATTAATATTGCAGCTGGACATGGGTACATTAAGAGCACCCCGCTAGTATTTCAGGTTTTTCAGCATCCCCATTGCTGTGCTAATAATTACTATATATTGTCACCCAGGTGACTGATGCTCAGTTTATCGACCTCAGGAGCTGGCTTTGCCAGGATTCAAACCTGCGCCAGCGGGCTCAACCCAAATCTCTGGGGAAGGCCCTTATCTCACTGAGTGGCACTGAGTGGCACAGGAGGGCCAGTGGAGATTCACAAAGGCAATAATTGCAGGGAAGAGGAACAGAGGAATGTGCTTGTTGATTAACAGAATTCAGCTGTATTCTGAGGGTATTGAAAAGGATGAAGTTCCAGAGAGGAGATGTAGAGGGAGTCCAGATGGTGGTCCAGTGCACATTAGCTTCCGATATATATTAGAATGGCGCTTTTGATATCAGATTGCTGCCTGCCTGTTCAGATGCATTCAGACAGTCATTATGGACATCTCTGGTCATGCTTATATCACAGTTAACCATTTCATGGAAGGACAGCTATTATTTGTATCCTTTCAATTATTTCCAGTTTTGTGTAAAGTGTGAATATGGCACAAGTGGATCACAGCATTGCACAGAACAAACATATACATATTAGATCACATTAAACATAAAAACAGCTAAAAGACAAAAATACAATAGAAGGAGTGACTAAAAAAGAGAATTCCAAATCCAGGCTGTCAGTAAGTTTAGGAGATCAGGAACGTAACACAGGGTAGACGGCAAATAATTCCAACAAACCAGAGCTGCACCACTGAAGGAATCTACGGAATTTAGCAACTTTCATGTGTGGAATATCCCAAACCCCCAGGAACTCCTAATGTATGCTCCATATAGCTAGGAGTCTCAGAATAACAGCCTTATGCTCTAGACAGGTCTGTGTAAACAAAAAAACTGGCGTTCAATGGGAGCCTGTGGAGTGGTTGCAGGACAGGGGACATCCAGTCCTGGCCAGCGACACTTGTCTGGGGCCAGGAAGATGCCATCTTGTCCATATTAATTTCAGCCAAGGGCAAATTTATTTCAATCATGGCAGTCCATAGTTACATTAAAGCACCCATCACATGTTTCCGATCACTAGAAATAGAATATTATGCTGTTTGTACATTTCAAATACCTACAGCAATATTTATGTTGCATTCAGCAATTCTAAAATACTTCTATGTACTATTATATTGGACCATTTCAAAGGCCCGCACTTCAATTAAACAATGCATCTGTTCACTGAGGTTGATAAATCGCTTAACTGTACCTATCTATGGAAGAGCTTTGTTTGTTCATTGGCTGTATGATTACAGAGACATATCCGTGATCTAATACCTCACTTCAACAATCTCACCCCGCAATTTGGGACAAGAAACAAGACTGTTCTAATCTAAATATTTTCTTTTTATTTCAAACAATAAATGAAAGAATTAAAGGTGTTACCCTAGCTTAAAATGTTGAGGAAGTCACCAACAATATTTAATAATGAATACAGGCAGCTTGTTTAGAGAAAGGAAAATTCAACTTGCCTAGTTTTGACTCATATTTTCATTAAAAAAATGTGACTTATTTTCTATAATCACATTAACAACCACATATACACAACAAGAATAAATATAACAATTCTTCCATTACTTGGTGGACAAATAGATTTTGACAGCTCTACTTGGAAGGAAACACCTCTCACTGGGATCTTCTAATAATTGTGTAGGCTCCGAACTAAATAGTTCATTCTCGCTTTTAAATTTACAGACAACCCAGAAGAAACAGTGCGGAAATATGAGGAACATATTTGTATTGTGCGTTAATCAAACTTCACCAGAGTCCAAGTGCATATAAAGAGACAAGCTCGGGATACCTCAAAAAATAACTTCAAAATAATTCCCGTCAAGAGTGTCAAATGGTTTTTACATCATCACAGTGGACAAGGCTTTTAGAAAAGACTCAGGTCTTCCGGTTGAAATATATGGAAATCGCTATTAGGTGGAGGCCTGATTTTGGAGAGCCAATTGCACATATCAGTTAAAATAGCACACAATCATGAGGTTAAAAAATTGAAATGAGAGCAGAATCGACAAGGGTATTTTAATTGGCATTAAGTGTCCAGTTAGGGCAGAATATTTTCTACTTAAACGTAATGTTTCTTGGGAATGAAGACAAGAAACCAGTCTCCTAATGCAAACTATATCAGGTCAGGCAAATTAGCCGTTCTTATAAACCTTGCGTGCATGTACACACCACCCTCACAAACACAGATATAATTAGCTCTTATGCAAACTAAATGCATTAATTAAGGATTTGTTACTGGCAGAGACACATATACCCTGCAGAATTGTAGATTTCAGGTAATATACTTTTAAACATACATTCAACTTTCTTAGTCAAAGTTTCATTTGCAGGTCCAGTCTGCCTTTTCAAGTTCTATAGTTAGTGCAATTACATTTAAATGCAATGGGGCATTTCTCACAAATGGTTTGTCGTAGGGCACAGTTGAATGGGTCGGCAAAGAAAAACACTAGACCACCCAACACTTTTATGCACATGGGACAGACAAATTTCCCTGGTCACAGAAATGATCTGCCCCCTTCATTGTTTCCAGAATTTGTCATTGTACTTGTGAAAACAATTATATAAATATGTCTACTGGGAGACACCACACAGAACAATAGTGTTATATTTGATGAGGCAGAATACATTACAATAGCTGTATCTCCAAGATACATGACTAGGCGTGCAGAGCCTACTGACAGACTTCTGAGAAACAGGCATTCCTGGGAAGGAGTACAGAGATTGCTGACAAGCCTCTGGAATACTGCCAATCTAGAGAAGGAGGACCGAGAGTTCTGACAAGCCTCTGGAATACTGCCAATCTAGAGAAGGAGGACCGAGAGTTCTGACAAGCCTCTGGAATACTGCCAATCTAGAGGAGGACAGAGAGTGCTGACAAGCCTCTGGAATACTGCCAATCTAGAGAAGGAGGACAGAGAGTGCTGACAAGCCTCTGGAATACTTCCAATCTAGAGAAGGAGGACAGAGAGTGCTGACAAGCCTCTGGAATACTGCCAATCTAGAGAAGGAGGACAGAGAGTGCTGACAAGCCTCTGGAATACTGCCAATCTAGAGAAGGAGGACCGAGAGTTCTGACAAGCCTCTGGAATACTGCCAATCTAGAGGAGGGCAGAGAGTGCTGACAAGCCTCTGGAATACTGCCAATCTAGAGAAGGAGGACAGAGAGTGCTGACAAGCCTCTGGAATACTGCCAATCTAGAGAAGGAGGACAGAGAGTGCTGACAAGCCTCTGGAATACTGCCAATCTAGAGAAGGAGGACAGAGAGTGCTGACAAGCCTCTGGAATACTTCCAATCTAGAGAAGGAGGACAGAGAGTGCTGACAAGCCTCTGGAATACTGCCAATCTAGAGAAGGAGGACAGAGACTGCTGACAAGCCTCTGGAATACTGCCAATCTAGAGAAGGAGGACAGAGAGTGCGGACAAGCCTCTGGAATACTGCCAATCTAGAGAAGGAGGACAGAGTGCTGACAAGCCTCTGGAATACTGCCAATCTAGAGAAGGAGGACAGAGAGTGCGGACAAGCCTCTGGAATACTGCCAATCTAGAGAAGGAGGACAGAGTGCTGACAAGCCTCTGGAATACTGCCAATCTAGAGAAGGAGGACAGAGAGTGCTGACAAGCCCCTGGAATACTGCCAATCTAGAGAAGGAGGACAGAGAGTGCGGACACGCCTCTGAGAGACAGCTTTTCCTGAGGAGAAGTATAGAGGTGACTGACAAGCCTCTACCGATACTATGAGGTAGTAAATGTGTTTTTGATAAGCCTCTGAGAGACTGACAATCCAGATATCAAGGTTCAGGCTAAACTTCTGAGAAACTGAACCATCCTATACATCTTGCATGAAGAATCAAGAAGGCTGCACCTTGCTGAAACATCCAAGCATGTTCATGTTATTGATGACAGCGTAGAACTAAAACATATAAATCTAAAACGAGGAACGAAAGCAGCAATCGCTGGTAGGTAGCTTCGAAGCGCTAGACAGAACAGGGGTATATAATTACAGCTTGAGAAATGAAACACAAAGCAGAAGGAGCATTCTGTCCATAAAACATGCAGTTTCTGGCCTGCATGTTTTGAGCAGATTGAGCTTCTACATGCATAACCCATTTCCGTGCAATCAGAGATTTCTTTAAATTATATGACTTCCTGATGTCATATCATGTTTGATGTCATCAAAAAGGATTTTATGACACCTTAATTTTAATCTTCCTACAGGTGAAGCTTTGATCTCCCTGGTCCAGGATGTGCCAGCCTGCTCTACAGTCTGTTTCCCAGGTGGCTCTGTATGGCGCTAAGGTAACAACGGTGCCGGTAGCGCTACCGGCACCATTGCTACCGTACCGCCATACTACGAGCTGTGCTTGCGGGTGCCTGTCAGGGCCGATCGGCACCTGCAAGCACAGCAAGTCGGATGCACCGGCACCGTTGTAAACGCTGCCGGTGCATTTTACGTCCCAATTCCCATTGAGCCCTCTCGGGCTCAATGGGAATGGGGATGTATCGGTTCCTGCACTCGCAAAAGGGCAATTACCAGGTCTGGCGGGGCCAGAATATCCTGGTAATTGCCCATTCGTGGGTGCCGGTCCCGGTTGCGAGTTTGGAGGTAGCCTTGCCTATTTTACCACCAAGGCTACCTCCAACCTCGTAATGAGGCCCATTATTGTCTTGCATGACCTTCCTCTGAATGCTGCTCCCTGCCGGTGTGTGCGGCACAGTCACGTAGGTTCATTTTCTTCCCCGTAACGAAACGATGGCCTCACTGATGTGTGCCCATTCTTGGAGCAACTTCCTTGCTGTGTGTTCTTACATCATCCTACTTTGCTAGTCGAGGAAGGGGTGTCTCTTGAGTGTTGGCCTCACCAAACGGCATCTCACTCTATCTACCTGTGCCGACTTGCTCTCCTTTCCATTTGAAGAAGGAAGCTGCGTCACACCAGGCTCCACCTGTCTGCCTCAGTGGATGGAACCTTGGATGGGTGACGTGTGCACGATGCTGTCGCGTCTCCGTGTCAGGGTTCTATCCCTGTGTTGCAGGTGTGTCCTTGAAGTTACTCGGATGATGCCATCCCTGGGGGTAGGATGCCCAAGTTTCTGCTCTCCTGCACTTGCCTATCTCTGCCTTCCTACCACCTTCCTGCTGTACCTGCTGCCCCCTGTTCTTCCTGACCTCCAGACTTTCCTTATTACACTCTGAGTAGGAGACTAATCTCATTAGCTTTGGTTTAGTCTAGATGACATCTTTGTAAGGCGCCGGAAAATAAATAGGTTTAAGGGCCTTTCAGGTTTAACACCAGTGGTCAGAGCAATATATATGTCAAATAATTCGGATAATGTATCAAAGACAAGCCGCAAAACAATATTCTGGCAACCAGAAAATTGGAGAAAGGAAGGACAGAGTGAAATTTTGAAAGTTGTGGGCAGGTAAAGATGGGCAGTAAGCGTCAAGGGCAGGCAGTTGCATAAATTCTACAGTGTTCACAAAAGCCTTTGCAGTTTGTCATACACTGTACATCAGATCTTTGAACAGGCTGGTCCAAACATCAACTCGTCTAGGAGAGAGACCATGGCCTGTGAGCTAGCGGAAATTACATTTGCCAGGGACCAAGAGACCGAATTTGCCTAGTGCAGGTCTCTGTAGGGTTGCAGGTGCTGTCCAGACTGCGCATCACACATGGTGGGCTCAGGTGTTTGCTTGATATGGGCATGTGTGCAGTACACTGACTCTATGTCAATTGCAGAATATGTGCAACTGAGATAAAACAATAACCGGTCACATGGCAGGTGTGAATCTGCTCAAGAAGGCTGTGCGAGCAGAGGGAGGCAATTTAACTCACAAAAGAGACAGGGATGGCGGCTCGTCCATAAAACAGATTGATCATAGAAGCGTAGACTGATGCACCAAAATCTTTATTGGTGGATGCGATCAATACAAGTTGATGAATGAACCAATGTCAAAAAACAATTACACCTGCTATTGTTCGTTACAGATCCTCCGGTGTTCCGCGTAGTGGGCCCTTGACGATGGCCGCAGTAGGAGCTAAAGTGGATGTTGGCCCAACAGTGTGAGTAGCGGTGCTGTCGCACAAGGTGCCTCAATTACTTGGCAGAAGTCTTCATCGCATCTAGTCCCGCCCTTCTTCGTCAGAGCGCTTGCAAGCAATGGTGGGACCGCACCTCAGTGAGGACTGGGGCAAGGAAGAGTGCTGAGGTGCTGACTGTAACTATCACACTGTCACCAGAGGATGCAGATATTATCGGCAATTGTGGTGCTATAGGTGGAAGTATTGCAAGAGGCCACAAAGACTCCACACAATGGCTAATTGGAATATTAGTGGCTGTGTATACAAGTACAAGTGGAATTACAACGGCCTTGGTGGTGTATGCTTATGGGTGTGGGGGTAATTGTTTTTAGTGACATACATTGCTCTCAGGACAAATTGCCAGTAATTGGGGTGTACATTGGCATATTAATATAGGTGCCATATCATGACAGAAATGTTCTTGAGTCCAGAGTCCTTCACAAGGCCCATGAAAGTGGTCCCCAGTCCGCTGCTTCAATTATGGTAACAATGGTTTCTGGGCTGGCCCTGACTGGCTGGTAATGGCGTCCTTACCTGAGATAATGGGCGGAGCAAAGCAAGCGTGTTACCATGCCAGCATGACCTGACCTGGCAGCAATAAAGTGTCAAGACATTTCTTTTCATCAAGGACGCGTGCCTAAGCATCCTCACAAAAAAAGAAATGTAGCCCAATCCAAGATGGCCACCATAGAAATAAAGAAATGGTATCTCCAGCTTAGAGAATGGGAAAGGCAGGCATTCGATCTATTTATCTGTATGAATTGTAATGGGTGCTATCAAAGGAATTTGTTTTGATGATTTACCCCGTTTTTGTACATTTTGTATTATGTGATTTAAGTGGTAGGTGAAAGGTTTGTAATAAACCAATCACCTTAAATTACATTTAAAACATGTATATTTCTTTTTTCATTTATGCTGATTTAGAATTGTTTGCATTTATCTCTTTTCACTGATTTTTTATAGCGCTTGCTCGATTCCGCCCGGGACACAGTCCACGCCGTGAAAACTCCCCCATCTGCACCTCACCATCTAGCGAAGGAAGCCGCTATTAAGGACATGCATTAGTGGCACAGCGGCATGATGGGTAATCCTGACATTAATAAACTGGAAAGATGTTGGGCAGCACAGGTAAAAGGTGTTCTGTGCATTATCCAGAATTATTCAGCAGTTGAGAAGAAAGTTGCACGTGCCCATCTCAGGAGCCAGCAATGCCAGCAGAGGGCCTCCTTGCCGCTTACACCATTAGGGTTCACTGCGAGACTCAGCTGGGTCCAGCGTACGGTTCCATTGAGGGGGGCGGTAAGTTTGATACAGTGCATACCTGCCAAATGTCTATCCAAGACCTATGCATAGCTAAAACTGTTGGCTTTGCTAATATTTGTTTTTAACAGGGCTTGAGTGCAATAAACAGATTTCTATCAAGTGACTGAAGGCATACCTGATTAAGACTTTTTTTATAGCGCCATCAACACATTTACAGGGCCACCTCACCCATTAACTGTCAGCAGACTGCTTAGAAATATCACTGGCAGGCCAACATTTTATGTTACTGCTTGAAAGAGCTAACTCAAAGAGATTCCAGGATGTGTTTTCGATGGGGAAGGGTGGGAATGACCATAGAAATTAGCATGGTCATGCACCGTCAATGGGCCAGTCACAAAACAGTTAACACCCATAAGCTGTGTGCACCTTCTCACATGTCATTCCCCTACAAGCTGTACTCCAGTGCAATCATTTGAGCTAACGGATGGTGCTTAAGTGCCATCTAAGAGCCAAAACTGAAAAAAGGGGAGTGAAATTAAGAGGCTGCCATGTGAAGATCAAAATCCCTGTTCTTCATAAACAGGGTGTGTAAATAACTATTGCCATTTCGTAGAAAGAAGTGTTGGGCTCTGTGTGAGAATCTATTCCTACTGTCTGTCCTGTCCCGGTAGGGAAATGGGGTTGGAGCTTGTAGGAACTGTGGATCTCTGCGCTAGGTTTTAATTCTGTGTTGGTGCTTGTTTTTGGGTAGGCTGGTTAGCTCCAGCAGCCTGCATATGAGTTTCCAACTGGACAGAGATCCTGCAGTCCAGGTTTTAAGTTCCCCCTCATCAGTGTATTTACAGCTGGCAGCAGCATCACGGGCTACTGCCACCACACCCACTGGGTTCTAAGGGCACTTCTGCATGTCCTGACCCAGCCAAATTATGTGGCAATTTAAGCACTTATTAGCACGCACAGAAACAGTGCATTCAATGCCCCAACCTTGATTTTCTTCCCCAGATGCTATCCAGCTGACCACCCTTAAACCACTAAACAGAGACCTGCACAGGATATCCCAATACAATCAACTGGTAAGCCGTCTCACACTTACAGACACCATCTTGAAACAGCCTCAATAACTTTTATTCAACCACTTGATACTCATGGTTCTCTACCTTCTTCCCCATTTCTCTTCCTTTTCCAACATGACTACCGGCTTGACTTATGCGTTCAATGTATTCATTGTAATTTGATGGATGCAATTATCCAAATGATGTTATAAACCAAGGGGCACTATATATGAAAATGACTAAACATGTTAACCTGATCTATGCAAACTATATGTTACTCACATGCAACAATCATGAAATTGGCAAACGATGAATCATACCTTACCAAATGTGATCTCCACATATACTGTGCAACTGTCACGTACCCATCTAAACCATATACCTTTTTCTGGTTTCGCCACTTGTATTATAAAATGAAGACCTATGCCACTACATGTCACTATCATTCTGCACCATAACAACCCTCTCACCCAAACGCACAGCCTTGAGAAAAAACATTCGCTGAAACACGTGTCGGCACTCAAAAATCCTAAGCATGTAGCTTCATGACTTGCATTTTGAACAACATACAAATTAGAATGTTTGTCACACAAGTGACAACCAATGCTAATCAAGGAACAATTGTGACCAACTAACACAATAAAAAACAATATCTACTCAAACCGCAAAAGGTGTCCAATATTCATTGAAGAAGAGACTAACGTTCTATCACCCGATCCAACGCCAACGTACAAAAGGTTTCCAATCGCAGCAAAAAACGATCCCGTAGGGGTTTGCTTCTGGTCAACCATCCCGTGGGATACACAGTTGGTCATTGTGTGCACATGAGGGACATGGTCTTCTCATCCAGTAGTAGAGATCACACAGAAAGAGAGGTTTGTGTAGACCGTGAATAGCACCGCTGACCCTTGCTGCTTGCCCCATAGGCCGAGCAGGGAGTAGAGGGGACGAGTTACCCCCATACCAGTGCAGAACGAATCCTGTAAGCAAGGAAGTGTCAGAATCACACGGTGGCCCTTGTTGCCCCCCTGTTGACCTCTGATTATGGGGACTTCAAAAGGGGTCCAAGAGGACCAGCCATGAGTGCAAAGGTGCAAGACCCATCCCTCAGGCCAAGCATGAAGCAATTGAGTTCCACTTCAGGACTTCATGGTCTCCACGGCCCCTTACCACAGGGCTGTCGCAGAGCCTAATGGCCCTCTCCTTTCTGGCCATGCAAAGTAATGCCATTTGAATTCTTTGGTCTGACTACCATTAAAAACAATTGCACACAGCAGGGTATTCACTGCTGTGACGTCAGCTAGAGATGCTTGCGGGGAAAGCACCCTCATTCTTCCTAATAGCTCAGCTTCTTCAGCACGGCTTGACCTTCGACCCCCTCTGCATGACCGCTCCACCTCAGTAACACCAGCTCCTCTGGGTAAACTGGGGAGAAAGAGGGGGAGTCCAGCCTGGCTCTGAATTCAAGGTTTCTCTGAAGGGCTACAGAAGACTGCACACCATGAACAACACAAAGCTGTAGTTGGGTAGTGTCCTGAGTGACCTCACAGACAACTCGTTCACTGCTCTCGTTGTATACGCTATAATCCGGCCTAAGTGGCAAACAACCTGTAGCTGGAACCCCACCATATACTGTTCTCAATGGCGCAACACCATTGAGCTGACCGGGCACTAGCCCACCCTGAAATGTTAGGCTATGTTGACACGATCTGGATGGCCGCCCAGAACAGGACAACAATATTAAAAGGGGCCTGGAGTCCACTGTTAACAAAGGCCCTGCAATTACTAGCGTAAAGCATTTCATTGTTAGGACCTGCATTCGTGTGCATGCATTTTTAGGCAATTGAAACCGTAATGCAGGGTTGGCACTTTCATGCCAGGGGAGTGATTGGAAGGGTGGGTTGGACAGGAGACCACTCATGCTCAAAGCATTTCTTAAGTGGGTGATTTCAGATGTAATGAGAGAGTTAACTGCTTGTAACATTGAAGTTGCACTAGACTAGTCTCAGAATCTGTAAAACATTTAGATGCCCCCACACAAATAGGTTTGCCTCTCATCCACAGTATTGCCTCTACCCCACAGTCTTTGAAGTTAGTGACTCTCCCAACATTTGAAGGGTTAGGTCCCACCGAAATGTTAGCCTAGGTGTGCCCCTGGCTGTCCTATACGCAGTCACCAGAAGGCAAAAGTAATCACATACTTAGGACGCATCACCCCGGAGTTGAACCAAATGAGCCACCCGGTTGTACACACCTTGGCCACGTAATCCGAGTTCATGCAAATAGTTTCTGCAAAGTGGCAGGTTTTAAATTGTGTTCAGGGCACCGCTTTGTTTGTTCCGTTCTCTTTGTTGACGAGCTTGCATTCATGGAAGTTGGCACACATGTTGTGCCCACATCTCAAAGCTGTCGGGGAAACGGAATAACACAATATGGCAGAGGCGGGTGCCAGGCATGTGCAGTCTTCTGTCAAAAGCCCATCTTTTACGGCTGCGGCGGAAGAGGAGCAAATGTATTGGGAAGGATGGGAGGGCGCGCGTGGAGTGGAAGATGCCAGCAGTGCGATGACAAAGCCAAAACCAACAAAAGGCAGATTCCTGACTGCTAGGGGCTGCCGACTGCGCATTTATCTACCCGTAAAGTGCCTCCTATTCTCCTCCAGCCTAATATACATGCACGTCTATTGTCCTCCGTTTCCCCATTGTGTTGGCCGGGATGCAGGTCCTTGGGAGTGGATGTGCTATTTCGCTATTACTTGTATTGGACAAACATATGCTTATTATATAACTCTATATATGAGTGCGTGTGTGTGTGCGCGATACCGTAGATTTAACCGAATGTAATCTTACCTAAGGAGAAGGGACCAAATTTATTTGACCGAAAATGGTAGGTAATGGGTAAATGTGTAGTGCATAATAGGTGGGTTGTGGGGTAAGGATAAAAGTTTGGGTAGAGAGAGGTAAGGAGAAACTGCAGAGAGTTTCCCCACACATTAAAAAAAAGTTTAAAAAGTAAGACGTTCATTTTGATTTTCAGTATTATACATTCGATCACTTCTCCATTAGGCTAAATATTTTCGATCAAATCTACCCCATCCGTGTGTGTGAGAGAGAAAGAGAAACACAGACAGAAGGAGAGCAAGCAAGAGAGAGTTAGGGAGAGACAGAGGAAGGGGCGAGAGAGACAGAATGCACAAGAGTGAAACACAGACAGATGGAGAGCAAGCAACAGAGACTTAGGGAGAGACAAAGAGGGTGGTGGGAGAGAGAGAGAGGAGAGAAAGAAAGAGAAAGGGAGAAGAAAGAAACAAAGAAACAAAGAAACAAAGAACTAAAGAAAAAGTTAGGGTGATACAGAGAGGGAGGGGGACAGAGAGGGGTGAGAGAAAGAAAAAAGAAAGAAAGAATAGAGAGAGCGAGCAAGAGAAAGAGAGAGGGCTAGGGAGGTAGAGCGAGAGAGTGAAAGAGATGGTTTAGTAATGTCACTGTGCCCCTCTGTTAAACCATATTTGCATAATACCGTCTGGTTATGAACATTAGCCTAAGCACATTCACGCTGTACAGAAAACTGCGTCTAAAATGTCCTGAATAGAATTGACTAAAGCCGCCATTTTAGAAATGTCCGCCATTTTGTTTAGTTTCTGTTTCTGTCTCAAACTGTGTTTTCTGGGCCTCAGCTGAGCTGAACGAACTTTGGACTATGTCAACATGCTGAAGTTGCCAAAACCAGAATGTTTGTTCTGTGCAAAGAAACCTTGTAGCCAAAATGAACTGCAATTTAGGTGTTGTCTAAACCCACAGCTTCATACTCATTCAAACAACAGAACAGAATGCTAAGTAACTAAAACCCTGTGTTTTGGCAGAAATCCTTTGTGTTCATTTTTTGAAACTGGGCTTACTTTAAGCTCAAGAATAAGGAATAGATCGCCGAACAGAACAAAGTTTATCATCATTGTATTCTGTGTGTACAGAAATATGTCTTAAACCTGAAAACAACATTGCTGTATTTGTCATGTGAACTGGGCATGAACTCTAGCAACTAAGTAACTTGGAGAGGGGCTGGACAATGTAACCGGGACTGGGGAAAAGAGTATACATAATGTGAGCTTTTTGACGTCCAGCACTCACACCCCTCACAGTGTCTACTGGTACACACTGAGAGGTGTTGGGGGCCCAGATAGCTATCTGATTTTGCCTTTGAAGCTGTTCAGAAATGAAGATACTTGTATCTTTGAACCCGTGATTGGCGTATTTCATTTTATGGTACTAAGCCTCGATATTTCTTTGGTCTTTCACCTCATTCACTGAATCCCAGTACATACCACAGACGGGGATGGTTTATTCCATCAGAGTGAGTGGCAGTAGACATCACTGAAAATTATTTATTTATTTATATACTGCGACGAAAGCCTGCAGGCACTACACACTGAGAACAAACATTAAGAAACACAATAACAATGGGGCCCATCATTATCTAAGGAGATTACAATGAAGCTTTCCCTGTTTGAAATGACAATAGTTCAGGTTCTGAGGCGTGTACGTTGCCTTCCTTTGAATGGCCATAAACTGAAAGCTCCACTCTCTCTGCCTTCTTGGACTCCAAACTCTCTATTAGGAATTCAAGGTCAGGCTGCTCCTGCCTGTCCCTTTTCTTAAGTCACCTTCTACTGTAGTCTTGGCATCCGGAGCTCACGTCCATTGTGTTCAATTATGCCTCGCATTGAATAATATACTTTACACACCACTGCCCTCCTCAGTGGGGTGTCCTGTGCATCAAATAATGGCAGAGGAAGACCATGGTTTAAAAGGCTGCGTCATAAACCTCCCCACTTAAAACATTCTCAAATGTGCCAAGGTTTGCAAGCCAAATGGGAACGAGAAATCGCTAATGTATGCGTGTAAATACTTGCCCACACTGTTTGTATGTCTACCTGCCAGCAAATGTCCCTGTGCAACATCACCACTGCACTGCTTGGCCCTCATACACCAGCATAATCATTGCAACTATGTCAAGGCACCCTGAAAATGTACTGCCTCTCCTGTCTGCTTCCTGTTTCGATGTACGGCACTTACGGTAAAAGTGGCTGGCCAAACAACCAAGTACCTGCTAGTTGTGCTACTTGCAGTCGAGCCCAGAGTTCTTTTCCCGCTGGCTAGTTGTGCTGTCAGCTTGTAAATGCCAGACAGAGGCTGGACTTTGGTGGCATAGTCTCTGATGGGGCAATAAGGCTGGAAGACCCTAGCCGTGCCTTGCCCAGTGTCACAATCGACAAAACACAAATTATGCTTTAAGCTCCATCATCTTTACTTCCCTGGATCCTCGCAGTGCACTAGAAAATGGGTCGGGTCACAGAATGGAATCACCAATCTAACTCCCCACCATTGGCCACACCAACTAGTTTCCGTGTCTCGTTTCTTCTGCACGGCACACTACCAGAAAGATTGTCAGCCTTTCTGGCAGTTCAGGAAGTGATTTTGGGATTTCTCTTACCCGATCCCTCCTTCGTGTATAAGACAATGATCCTTTTTGGGGCATCTTTTGCCCATTTCTCAAATGTTGGATGGTACTGTTGCCTTTGCACATTAATGTAGGCCTCGTCTCACGCCTTTCTGCAGCTGTCCTAGTAAATGGAATGACAGTCACATTGGTTGCCACTTTACAGCGGTATCACCTAGAAGGCTGGTCCCATAGGCTAGCCTGTAGAGAAGGTCTGAGATGGCTGGTACATGCCAGGAGTTCCTGCCATGTGATTGGTTCTGCCCAACCCTTTAGAGGCACCCCATGTCAAGGTCAAGAAATCGCCTCACCTAAATGCAGGCCATATGGCCTCTGATTTCAGGCACTAAGCAAGCCGGGGAAGAGTAGGGGAGCCGCATGGGTAGAGTTTATGCTCTCGGATTCCTGACGTAAGGCAATTTTAATCAAACAGTATGCCTTCATTTTGGTCGGAAAGTTCCTAAAAGCGTAAGATTCCCCCTGTTCTACGCGGGACTAGATTTTTTTGCCTGAAGCACGTCCAAGTTGGTTGCCTTCATCTCATTGATCAATAACCTTCACATGTCTGACAATGTCATCGATTGGCAATCGGGGGTTCCGGATTCAAATCCTCTCAATAAATTCTATTGGAAGACCAAGGGTTTCAGGTATTAGCAGAAGGACTCATAGGAGGGGTCTTAGAAGGGGTCTTTTCAACTCGACCATCTTGTGACTTTTGAGGACAGACGGATTGCGGGGTATTTCAGTATCCCAATAAGCTCATAGCACGGTGTTACTGGGCCGCTCTCGGCCCAATTATTCTGAGATAGTACAGTGTAGGCAAACAGCAACCTTCAAAGGATGTCCTAACTTGAAAGGGGAATACCCCCATGAGGCATCCTGTGTCTTAATGCCAAACTTCCTGAGCGACGAGAGAGTCAAAGGCAGCAAATACATCTGGATGGCATGGGATGAAAATGCTTAACTGACCCTCTGTCATGATTCCTGCCCCTCATGTCCACAGCACTCCAAGATGTCAGGCTGGAGCCAGGCCACGATCACCTACATGGCCCTTAAGGGCCTCTCCATCCCTCCAAAGACCCACTTGGAGTCAGACTTGGTGCTTGTGGCACCAAACTCACTCACTCCCATAGGATAACATTGGGGATTGGACTTGTAGTGCATTGATGGGCACAAGATGGATGCCCCCACCTATTTCGGTTCCCAGAACTACATGTGCGGTCTAGTCTTTTGGGTGTGGTTCAGCCCAGAGACACCTGGGATACCCAGAGACTATTTAAGCCATGTCCAGGCTGAGAAACATGCTTTATGTTTCTTATCTTGCGGCGCTTCTGCCCATCATTCATCGCTCCTTCTGTTCTGCGGGCATCTTCGGCGGTGTCATTCCCATCCCGGCACGCCGCTTCCTAAGGAAAAGGGAAAAGAACAGAAAAAAAGCATTAGTAAGCATTCTGCAAATCTTCGTTTATTTTTAAAGACTGTACGAGTTTCAAACGTTTACCTGAATCCCAGCCGCTCTGGGGGAACTCTGTCTCCGGAACTTCTCATTCATCTGCAAGAGGGCAAAGACACTGCAGGTTAGCATGGAAACATCTAGAGGTGCCGCATGCCGCGCTTACTCACCGCATTTCTTCTTCATAACCGGCATCCACGTTGAAAACGTTGCGGCAACCTAAAAAAAAACAGGAAAATAACTCAGTTCAATACAAATACGAAAGGGGTGCATCGCGCATCGCGCTCTCACTCACCTTCAGCGCCACCCATCTCAGCAGCACGCTGCCATCCCCGGACGCCAGCCATCATCTAAGGAAGGAAATGAACGAAGTTAGAGAACTGTTCAAAAGACTCATTATACTTACCTGTCGGACTCTTGCCAGTAAGTAACTAGGCAGCAACGAGCCTGCATCAATAAAGGCACCACTGCGCTGAAAGCAGGACGGAGAGCACACTATCCAAGAAAACAAGATGAGCTGTGGATCAAAGGGAAGGGTTGGACCCCGGGGAAGAAGCGATTCAAGCACACAGAGACAATAGGGAGTTAAACTCTACCAATCCTGTGTTTCAGGCTCAGTCTCCAGTCAAATAGCCTCCAAGGAAGGGTTCGAGGTCGTAAGAGGTCAGAAAAGGCTGAGTGACGTCCCTGTGGATACCAGGTGAGCGTTACACCCTCCCACAGGAGAGTCCTCACAAAAAATCTGCCAATTTTATTGGAAAAAATCATTGTCCTGAAACATTTGACAAGATATCGAGGCATCATCCCCAATTAACCAATGAACTTCAAACTAGACTAATGAACAAACAGCAAGGTGGATTCCTTCATTAACCAATGATGACCTCTACAAACAGGCGACCAATCCACACCGACAAATGCAAGTAACCGGGTGCATGCCCATACCCTGAAAGTAAAGTCACCTTGTTAGAACTGATATAATATTGTTTCGTCCTCATCGTATATGTTGGTCTATGCCCAGTCGCTTTGCGAGGAAATCCGTATTAAAAGGTCGTGACCTTAAGTGAATCAAGCCTCCATTTTAGGTTACAGCCGCCATTTTAGTTAATTGTACAAAGTCACCCTGTGGTCTAAAATGGCCGTCTTGTGCTCTCTTGTTCTTGCTTTAACCTCTTCAACCTCTGAAGGAGAGTTAATGTTCAACCTGCCTTCAGGCTTCATGTTAGAGTCATGTAGACCTTGTCCTTTGTTGACCTTGGGATCAGGGGATTACTTGAATTGGCGATGTTAACCTACAAGTATACAAGAACAATAACGCTATCCAAATACGACATGCAAGACATTTGTTTGACCTGTATCAAAGCAATGTGTAAAAAGTGTAAAGTAAAACTTAGAGAATAATAATGTTTGTTAGTAAATGTATTAAAAAAGTAAACCGCAAGCACGAGATATGTAAATTAGGAACGAACCTGGCGTGACCCTAGCCCAGTACATGATTAACTTGAAAGAGGCTGGACATCGTTATAACGAAAATGTATAAATACGGTGATGTCCAGCTAGCAAATCCTGCTCACTGCTCACATTGAACCCTGCTGGTGGTCTCTGTGATGTATTGACGGCCAAATAGCTATTTGTGTACTTTGTTATGTAACTGTTCAGTTTTGTAATAAAGATTCTGGGAATCTTTACAAGCCCGTGTCGGTCGGTGTATTTCTCTTTGCATTCGTCTCGTTGAAGGTTGGCTCGGCTACTGGACCGGGATCGGACGGTGCCAACAGAAGAGGCCCCTCTGGACGAGAAGTGAATTCCTCGACAGTACTGCACGATCCGATCCCTGAACGGTGAGCTGTAGCCCGAGACGACGTCTTGACGAGGGTCCATATATCGAGGTGGGTAAATTTGCCGAAATCGCCAAACACGTGGGTCCTTAGCATTGTCCTTAGTAACCCGATCGGGCCTCCCAGTCCTTTGGTCAGGTGAATCGTGACCCGATTCTTAATTTAACCCTGACAATTTGAATTTGGCGCATTGTACTCGCAAGCACAATTACTTGACCAGGTAACACCAGAACTTTGATATGCCTGGGAAATTGTCTGCCTGCTTTAGGGCATTATTCCGCAGTGACAGACAATCTTTGGAAGATAGCCGTCCCGCACCACAGGAGGGGTCGCCGGCATGTACTATGTACTGTAAGAAAGGCTTTGGTAGTATAGACTTTAATGACATTTGGCACAGACAGACCAGACATAATTCTAATCTTCGGTGGCCAACCAATGGTAGCTTTGAAATCCCTCGTATAGAATATCTAGAGTCTGTATTAGTAAAGAAAAAGGCTAGACCTGCAGCATTCGACGCATTGCATAGCTGGAAAACAGAAGCTTTGCAGCAACAAAAGAGTAGAGAGAAACATATGCGTAGACATATGACAAGTGTCAAAAAGGCACGGTTATATGATCAAAATAAACAATTGGAGTCAGTTAGGAACACGGACAGGGCGTTTCAATTAGGCATTCAGAAAATGTACCCTTTAAAAGATTTTCATACGTCAGATGAATTGATTAATAAACTTTTGCATGAACGAAGGCCCGGTGCCTCCGCGCCACCTCCGTACGTCATTGCTCCTGGCGCTTTGCCCCTTCCTGTTGTTATTCCCCCTCCTATAGTTCCTCCGGTCCTCCCTGCTGTTCTTCCTGTTCTTCCAGCCGTCGCTCCTTTGCCTGCCCCCTTGCCTCCACCTATTGATATTCAGAATGTGCCTACTCTTCCTCTTCCAAGTGATTCTGCATCGCTTGTAGTAGACCAGGGAGCGAGACCAAGGGTTGTGACTCGTAATACTGTGTCCCCAGAAAAAAAGAATGAATTGATCGCTTGGGCTAAACATTGTATGGAGAAGGGTGAACAAGCTGATGTTTCCAAATTTAAAAGGTATTCCTGAGAAAAATGTTTTTATTGAAGGATTAGGGACTCATTTGAGTATAATGTGGAATAGATTAAACGATGTAGATTTCCCACAAGGGTTACGGATTTGAACGCCTTAGCGTTGTCCAGAGATACTACGGAGAAGGTATGTGAGCATGTTCAGAGGATTTTTGTGTACAGGAAGGAGTTGGAAGAGTTACAGAATGTGGAAGCAGAAGGTGATAGTTTAGGTATTATGTTCTTACAGAAACGGTTTTCTCCTCGCCGTGAATTAAAAGGTGAGGAAGCACGAATTTGTACAAAGGATGCGATAAGATGGATTTCGGATATGTCGATAACTCCAGATGAAGTATATGACACATATAGTCAGTATACGTTAGAAATGCAAAAGAAAGTGATACAGGTTATGGTAGAATACCTGCAGAATGAGTGTGTAAAAAGAAATATTTGTTGTCCTGCAGAATTGTTGAGTGTTTATAAGAGAGCCTTTTCGATTGATAGTTCTTCGACTGCCTTGGCGCTTGATTTGGCTCTATTGCTTAGTAAGCGCTTGGAGCTGCCTACTCCTCAGTTGCCTATGAGAGAGGTCCCTCCGACATTTGTCCCAAAAGTTGAGATTGCGGCCGATGCTGCGTGAGGAATACTCGCGGTGGACATCCCTGCACATTAAGTATCGCAGTTCGTTCACGTCCCGTTTTCAAGACAGGAAGTAAACATCATAAAGCAATCTATTCCTGATGTAAGAAAGAATCCGACCGGGTTCTATAAAGAAATAGAGTCGGTCTTACAGTCATCGGTATTCACCTTAAGTGATATTGATTTATTATTTCCCATACTCCTGCCAGTTGATTTGTGGAAACAGATTAGGACTGTAGATGATGTACCTGGGTTAGGAGATACATGGGATAACATGGTTAGGCTAGATAGAGAAAGACCAGCTGGTGAGCGACCGCCTCAAGTGATATTAACCTTGCCTGATAGGATTATTGTAAAATTGAAAACTATAGTTCCTGAAAAAAGAATCATTTGGGACAAGCTTACGGCCTGTTTCCAAGGAAAGTCTGAGGGTGCTACTGATTTCTTCAATCGGTTTGAACAGGTATTTTCAGATTTCAGTGGACAAGACTTAGGCACAGAGTCAGGGAAAAGGCTGTTTGTCGACAAATTTGTACGTGGATTGCTGCCTGACATCCAGTTACAGATTATGTCTTCCAAAAGCGCTTGGCAGGCAAAGTCTCAATCAGAAGTATTGCATATGGCTCAGTACTATGAAAATCATGTGAATAATGAAAAGGAAAAACCTAAGGAAAAAAAGGGTGACCTGAAAACAAAAGTCCTATTACAACAGAATGTTAGAAACCCTAGAGGGGGTAATCAATTTAGAGGTCAGTACATTCCAAAGGGAAGTACGCCCCTGGCTCCGGTAACCATTGACCAGTGTGCCTATTGTCGACAGGAAGGCCACTGGCGCGCACAATGTCCGACCTTGCAGCAAAGGAAATTTGGGAACATGGGTAGACGATCCAGAGGTCGCCCAGGTGCAGGGGGCCCTTGCAGAGGTCAGTTTGCACCAGAATCACAGCAACCTCCTTCACAAGATAAGCAAGTTTCGAATGTGGATAATAGAAACATTTTTGATCACCCTTCTGCCGCGTACCTCTCTGAAGAGCTTCCTTTTGATAATATTCTGTTTCGCTAGGATTGCCCGAAGCAGGATTTGGAACCGACACCTATTCCCGTTCATCAGAAAGGCCCCTACGTTGAGATGTTGGTGGGAAATAGGAAGCATCTATTTGTAGTAGATATGGGAGCACAGAAATGTTCCATTGACCATTCACGGGTTCCAAATATTCCCCTGTCAGGGCAGGCCAATGTTTCTGTAGGTTTTTCAGGCACACCTGTAGTTTGTCCGGTCTCTTTGTCGGTACCGATAACACTGGGTCCCTTCACGGAGCAGTGTCCATTTCTACTTACCACAAACTGTGGGGAGAACTTGCTGGGGTTAAATTTGTTGAAGGAATTGCATGCAGTAATACATTGTTCTCGGGACGGAGTTCAGTTAACAATTTCACCTCAGCAATCACTCGCCTTTTGACTCGACCTTTACCGCCAGAATTCAGTAATGTTCCGGAATGCTTATGGGCAATTGATGATAATGATGTGGGCATTCTTCAAATTGAACCTGTTAAAATTATTCTGAAACATGGAGTAAAATTGCCTTGCATCCCGCAAAATAAGATCTCAGTTGAAGGCGAGCAGGCTTTGAAATGTCTAGTCTCTGATTTTGTACATCGTGGAGTAATTGAGGAAATTACGGGTAGCCTATGTAATAGCCCTATTTTGCCAGTACAAAAAAGGTGATAATGCGATTCCCTTTCGGTTTATAATTGATTTACGTGCTATTAACAAAATTGTGGCTCCTCAATTTCCTATTGTACCTGATATTACAACGATACTAGCCATGATTCCGGCTTCTGCCACTGATTTTAGCGTTGTTGACCTTAAAAACGCGTTTTTCAGTATTCCCATGCACAAAGATAGTAGGTATTTGTTCGCGTTTACCCTAGGTGGACGCTCGTTCACATTCACTCGTGCACCACAAGGGTACACTGAGAGTCCAAGTATTTATAGTAGGGCATCAAAAAAGCAGCTCGATACTCTCGAGTTGCCTACTACTTGCATGTTACTACAGTATGTAGATTATCTCCTCTTGGCTGCTGATTCTGAGAGTACCTATAAAGAAGGCACCGTCTTGTTGCTTTGTCATCTAGCAAAACATGGCCACAAAGTTTCACTCAAAAAATTCCAATATTGTTGTCAGGAGGTCACCTATTTAGGTTACCTCCTGTCAAAGGAGGGAAGACGGTTGACACCTGAACGAATAAAGACTATTTCTGGCATGTCTATCCCAAATACGCAGAAGGAAGTTAGAGCCCTGATAGGTATGGCTTCTTACTGTAGATTGTGGATCCTTAAATTTTTGTTAACGATTAAACTAATGTTGGCTTTGTCAAAGAAGGGCATTTCTTTGCCATTGCCATGGACTTTGGAACACCAGACAGCATTTGATTTGCTCAAATCCGTGCTGTGTTCAGCGCCGGTTTTAGGAACTCCGAATTATGACAAGGCCTTTGTGTTGTATGTGCATGAACGTGATGGATGTGCTTTGGCTGTGTTAACGCAGGAACATGGAGGGTAGAATAGGCCGTGCGGCTATTTCTCATCCGCCCTTGATCCTGTTGCATGCACTTTGCGGAGATGTTTGAGAGCTGTTGCTGCTGCTGCTGCGTCTGTAAAACAAAGTGAGGGAATGCTCCTGGGTCATGCGTTAACCCTAACAGTACCTCACTCTGTAGATATTTTATTGAATAGAACTCAAACACAACACCTCACACCCGCATGATTGAGAAGATATGAACTGATCTTGTTTGCCCCCCATATTCAAATTCAGAGGTGTTGTGTATTAAATCCGGCTGAACTTTTACCTGTCCCGCAAGATACTATTGATGGTGACGAAATGTCACACTATTGCCTTTATGCGACAGAACAAGAGACTAAAGGTAGAATCGATTTGAAAGACACGCCTTTGAATAGCCCACAAGGAGAGCTATTTTGTGATGGCTCTTGTTTGAAACTTCCGAATGGTACATCCACGGCTGCTTATGCCGTTACTACTTTAAGCACAATTGTGGAAACCAGAAGAATTATGCATAATTCCGCACAGGCCGCAGAAATGATAGTGTTAACTCGAGCTTGTGAACTTTCTGAAGGGCTTACAGTAAATATATATACCGATAGTCAGTATGCCTTTGGGGTGGTTCACAAGTTCGGTAGACTTTGTAAAGAACAAGGTTTCTTGACCTCGCATGGCACGAAAATTCAGCATGGCACTTTAATAGTGCGATTACTTTCAGCACTCGCACTCCCTGTTCAGCTAGCTATCATAAGATGTGCAGCACATCAAAGAGTTACAGATGATATAGGAAAAGGGAATGCTTTCGCTGATCAGATAGCTAAGCAAACTGCCACCGATTTTAGTTCACAAATGTATGCTGTAAGAGAAACTGTAAATATTTGCACTTTTGGTGAAAGTATTGATTCTGTAAAAGACATTCAAGCAGATGCTACTATAGAGGAAACTAAGAGATGGGTTGAGGGTGCAGGAAGGTTGGATGATGATGGGTGTTGGCTGGACAATGTTGAAGGAAAATGGTTACACACTGACGCCTACATTACAATGATGGTTATTATGGCTCATGGTCCGACACATGTTTGTGCGCTTAAATTGACTAAAATGCTACAAAGTGTATGGGCCAATGATACGATTTTCAAAACTGCGGAGCGCTTTGTCCAAGGGTGCATGGTCTGCTTGCAGCATAATGTAGGAAAAGGTACCTCGACTCCTAGAGGAAGTTTCGCTCCACCTTCTGCTCCGTTTGAGGTTATTCATTTTGATTTTATTGAAATGGAACGTTGCAATAATCTTAAATATGTGTTGGTTGTTATTTGTGCTTTTAGTAAGTGTGTTGAGGCCTACCCTGTTAGAGATGCAACGGCCATAACCCCGGCAAAAACTCTGTTGAAAGAGTTTTTTCATAGGTTCGGGCTGCCGATTGTCTTCTGGTCTGATAATGGGCCACACATTATCGCTGCTGTAATCCTACAAATATGCAAAAGATTACAGATTGATAAACGGTTCCATTTGGCCAGACATGCCCAAAGAGCCGGATTAGTGGAAAGGCATAACGGCATTATAAAGAACAAGCTCGCTAAGACGTGTGCTGGCACCAAGTTAAAATGGCCAGACGCCTTACCGATCGTGTTGCTGTCGATGAGAACAACCCCTCAAACTAAGACTGGGCTCTCTCCTTTTGAGGTGGTAATGGGGAGACCTGCTAATATTTGGGGTATGCCAAAAAGTAGCTCGTTGCGGGATATAGAGAATGTTCCTCTTTCAGATTACTGTAACGAGTTAAAAATCTGTTTTCAATTTATCACCAGGTGCGAGAGGAATTACCTGTACGATACGAGGGTCCTGGTCACAGTCTACGACCGGGGGACTGGATCCTCACGAAAGTTTTTGAGAGGTCGTCTTGCCTTGCACCTCGGTGGAGGGGTCCCTACCAAGTCCTGCTAGTCACCCAGACTGCTGTGCGGGTAGCGGGTCGTAAGAAATGGATCGATGCGATGCACACCAAACGGATCCCGCAGCCCATGCCATACGATACAGAAGACACAGAATCCCTTCCCAATGCTGTAACCAACTTGCCAGAAACAGCAACAACTGACAAGAGAGTATCGGAGACCGTTCCAGAATTCGCAAGGCCAGACAAAACGGCCATCTTGTCTCCGCACTCTCCAACAGTGGAACTTCCGGAACAATCCTTTTCTGATCCCATTTCCGTTTACTCGCCACCTCCAGTAGGAAGTGACAACACTTTGTTTTCTGATCCTTCAGCACCAGAAATTGTGAAATATAATTTACGTCCAAGGAAATAGACATACAGCACGGTTTGACTGTGCGATTGCGGAAATCATTTAAAGGCTTGCCTTTTTGCCCGACTGTACGGAAGGATTCTGTTGGCTAAGGGTTGTGGGACAGACATTAAGAAGACGCGCGACTGGAGTCACCAGCAAACGAACAAATGGTGTTTTTTCGATTGAAGACTACAATGCCTGCACCCGCTACCGCTCGTACCGAACTTTTAGATAAATATGTGACTAGCAGAGACAATGATCAAGCATGCAATGGGACCCCCAAAGTGTATTTTTGCCTTTTTGTAATAATAACTGGATTTTTAGTAACTGTTGGCTTTGGGTTATGGTATCTGGAGGAAGCATATCCACTAGAGGACTTTTTACCTATTGAAAATGTATCTGTTATCCCCAATCCTTCTGTGCAATTGCATACTTTATTGCCTAGAGATTCTTTGCATAGACGGAACTATCAGAATAATACCCTTTTGTTAATCATGAATGCCACTTATGCAATATTAAATAGAACCAATTGCTGGATCTGTTCACATCTACCGCAACATGGGGATAAGGGGCTAGATTGGTATATTCATAATTTACCTTTGACAACTGCTTGTTATGCTTCTCTTAGAGCACTATTCTTTGGCCGATGGAATGACAGCATCTCAGGGAACTTTGATGGTATAAATCTGAATAGTTTTGAAAAACGTGTTTTAATGCCCCTAGGATGCTCGCTTTTTGCAAATAGGAGTAAACCAAACGTTGCTTCTGTTAGGCCCTCTGATAGATTGTCTCGTCCTTTTCAGTCTTTAATCTCTTTCAAAATGGCTCCTATAGGCAATAAGGATGCCACGCCTCCACATTATTCTGTTAATCATAGCCCCGATTCAGTATCCTTCTGCATACAGAGGAATGGAACACTGTCAATGGGTAATTTTAGAAAATGCACCAAAGTTGCAAATTTGACTAGTGAGAACAGACCTCTGTACGTAGGCGAACCTGTCTATTTTGTTTGCGGTAATGTGGCATTTCCATGGTTGCCCAGGGATTGGCAAGGAACCTCCTATTTAGAGATTCTATTACCTGGGGTATTTATTGCCAGTAATGCAGAAATTTCGACCACGACGAGGTGTGAAAGGGGATACTCCAGCGCAAATTCTAGGAGACATCATGAAATCCTTTGTGCCATTTTTTGGGCTAATTACGAATTCAGAAGATATCAGGGGACTAGCGAGAGTATTGGAGAGAACCATCAACCGGACCACTGACATACTCTATAATATGATGTTAGAACAGAAAGTGATAAGATTAGTGGCTCTTCAGAACCGGATGGCATTAGATGTCATTCTGGCTGAGCGTGGAGGAGTATGTAAATTAGAGGGGTCCGCTTGCTGTGTTTACGTACCAGACTCCTCTCCAACGATCTTTAGGGCTATCCAAAATCTACATGTTCTTAGTTCAGAAGTGCATGTTCCTGAGGGAAACTGGGAACTTAGTGCATGGTTTTGGGACCTCCTATGGTCGTGGGGATGGAAGTTGTTTTCAGCCCTGTTGATTATCTTGGGAAGTTTTCTATTCCTTTGCTGTTCTATACAGTGTCTCCCTGGTATATGTTCAGTATTAGGGGGGTGTTGCGCGCAAGCAACAAGTGTATTAAGGCATAAAATATACGCCCCAGATAAGGTTTCCAAAGAGTATGTGTTGAAAGAAACTCTAGTGTCTGATCTAATGGCAATAGATATGTCTGACAATGATTCGGGGTGTATAGATGTTGAAATGTGGAGTTAATCGCAAAATGATTGAAGGTAGTTTAGCGCTTGGCATAGGCCAAAAGGAGGGTTTTTTAGAACTGATATAATATTGTTTCGTCCTCAACGTATATGTTGGCCTATGCCCAGTCGCTTTGCGAGGAAATCCGTATTACAAGGTGGTGAACTTAAGTGAATCAAGCCTCCATTTTAGGTTAGAGCCGCCATTTAATTAATTGTACAAAGTCACCCTATGGCCTAAAATGGCCGTCTTGTGTTCTCTTGTTCTTGCTTAAACCTCTTCAACCTCCGAAGGAGAGTTAATGTCCAACCTGCCTTCAGGCTACATGTTAGAGTCATGTAGACCTTGTCCTTTATTGACCTCTGGATCAGAGCATTACTGAATTGGCGATGTTAACCTACAAGTATACAAGAACAATAACGCTATCCAAATACGACATGCCAGACATTTGTTTGACCTTTATCAAAACAATGTGTAAAAAGTGTAAAGTAAAACTTAGAGAATAATAATGTTTGTTAGTAAATGTATTAAACAAGTAAACCGCATGCACAAGATTTGTAAATTAGGAACGAACCTGGCGTGACTCTAGCCCAGTACATGATTAACTTGAAAGAGGCTGGACATCGTTATAACGAAAATGTATAAATACGCTGATGCCCAGCTAGCAAATCCTGCTCACTGCTCACATTGACCCCTGCTGGTGGTCTCTGTGATGTATTGATGGACAAATAGCTATTTGTGTACTTTGTTTTGTAACTGTTCAGTTTTGTAATAAAGATTCTGGGAATCTTTACAAGCCCGTGTCGGTGTATTTCTCTTTGCATGGTGTAAAAGCCTTAATATTGTATTTTTCTGATTCCACAACCTATCAGAATTATCTTCATGCTAATCTCCCACCCCTCAAAAATCCACCCCGGATTCAAGAGAGTGCAGAACATGGCTGCTTACTGTGCAGAACCATGAACCGTGTAACCCGTAAGATCTGTCTACTTGTCACTGGTTTAATTGTGTACCCATGTTAGGACCCTGGCTTCAAGCACAAATGTCTAAGAGTATGGGGGCTGTTTCCATGAGCCTTATGGATCACTCAGCCAGGCGGGGTGAATGACAAGCGCACACAGGTGAGGCTACCATCACAGCATCTAGTGACCCAGATCCAGCACCTGGTGCGGTCCCTGTTCACAATAGTCCATGTGCTATGCAAGATCTGGACACATACAGGGCTACTCTCACGTGCTAGGTGATTTTACTTGTTGTACAAAGGTTGTACATAGGCAGGACATATATGGTCATTTTTATTCCAAATGTATTTATATTTTTAGCGCTCAATATTGTTGATGTCGTAATAAATATTCAAACATATTCAAACTGGTCCACTGATAATGGATCTTCTATAGAAATTCAACCACCAAATGAAATCTTGGGCACAGCGTTAGGGGGGTTATTCTCCAACTTTCAGTCACTTGCCAAGGGCTAGCAGGAGCTATTTCTTAAACTACATCCACAGCTAAACCCTGCATACTTTGTTTTGGTTTATAGTCAAAGGGGCGAACACAAAAGGATCAAATGCAATACTTTCAAACCATAAATAGAATGCACGTTTTTTTTTTGGGTCCCACCCCAACCCCCCCTGCTTCCCCCCCCGTTTTTTGGGGAAATACCACTATTTTTTTCTATACAAAAACAAACAAAAAAATACATTTAAAAAAAAGGCATTCAAACTTTTTTTTCGATCCTTTTGTTTCAAACAAAAATATTGCATTTTGAAACTATGTATTTGTTACTTTGACTGGACACCAATTGTTTTCAATCTAGTCAGAATTCCCATAGACATCAATGGAGTATCTCCCATCAAGGGTTGATATTCTTGCTTTCGTTCACTTGGAGAACTTCCCTTTGTTTATTCGAATCAAGAAGTCAATTCATAACCCCTATCTGCTTTGTGGGTTATCATCAATACGGGATTCAGAGTAATCAGGTGATCTATGGAAATTAGGTGCGCGTGTGCAGTAGGTCGGTGCATGCTTGCCCACTGCAAAGGAAAGACGTCCATTGAGACTGTCGCCTCTTCATTGCTGCTCTCACTGGTTGGGGGGCCAGTGCACTGCTACAATAGGCGGCCACAGCTAAACCCTGTAGTCAGAATGCCCATAGACATCAATGGAGTCTCACCTATCAAGGGATGATTTTCCTGCTTTTGCTGACTTGGAGAACTTCCCTTTGTTTATTCTAATCAGGAAGTAAATTCATAACCGCAATCTGCTCTGTGGGTTAAGGTTATCATCAATCCGGGATTCAGAGTAATCATGTGATCAACGGAAATGAGGTGCGCTTGCGCAGTAGTTCCGTGCGTGCTTGCTCGCTGCAAAGGAAAGGCGGCCTTTGCGATTGTCACCTCTTCATTGCTGCTCTGACTGGTTGGGGGGCCAGCGCACTGCTACAGTAGGCGGCCAGGCCAACTTTTTCTGTTTGTGTTTGCTGTTAACGGGAACTGAAAAGGAATAACTTCCGAAAGTGCCCAGAGAGGGTTGGACGGTTCAGCCCTCTTCTCTGCAATATTAGCAGAGCCATGAAGGCAGCGAGTGTGAAATGATAGCAGCCTTCCCTTCCGCACTGCTTAGCAGTAACCAGTCCGGCCAGCTGGCTCCGCTCCCCTCGCCGCCAACCTGTCTTCCATGGAAGTGCGCCTCTGGCTTCCGAGACATCTGGATGTTATTATCCGACAGAGCGTTGCTCCCAACCATTGGCAGAATATTAAATCAGCCTGAGTGTCTCGGTAATTTGTGCTATGTTTTGGAACACAGTAGTGTTTACATAAATAAAAAGCACATAACGAATAGGCGATAAAAGCCGGCCCCCTCGCTTATGCACTCCACGCGGCACAGGCGTTAACCGGGTGAGTGAGATAAGTACTACTCTGGGGGGTGTGGGAGGATACAATAATAGCTCAGGGAGCACAGAGGGTGCTCTGAAGTGGGTGGGCTGGGAAATACTACTAATGTGCCACAGGTGGAGCTGGGTGGGGCTGGACCAAGAGCGGCTTCTGAGAAGTGGTGGTTAAAGGAACATTGCGTAGAGACCACGGGTTGATTTACTAAGGTGTTGAAGGAATATTATTGTCATGGACAAAAGGTGATCATGTGGAGGGGTGGATCAGGAAATACCTTTAAGGGACAACAGGGGGAGCTGTGAAGAGATGGTGCAAGGAGTACGTCTAAGGACCTGAAGTGGGAGAATGGAAAAACAGGCTCCCGTCCTTCCCCTCTCGCGCCTGGCCTAAAGGATCACGGCACAAGCATCCGCCACAAGAAGAGTTTGCCCATCTACCAGACGACCAAATACCCTGGTACAGGAACATACGGATGTGTCCATCTGCCTGCCTGGCAGCACGCCCTGCCCATACTGACACCTGCGGCACGGATCAACTAGACTAAAACCAACACGTCGTTAGAGATGCCATGACGACCTAGCCAACGGTCAGCACACCTGTGTAAATATACACACTGAACACTCCCGCACCAATCTACACGAAGAATATACTCAGTGCTATGACGTAGGCGACAGACATACTCACGGACGTGCATCTTTATTATTTTCCACATAGGCTCTCAAAATGCAGAAACGCAAGACGCATCATGAACTCATCTAAAGAGCTTGCTTACGCTTCTCCTAAACCCAAGTACCATAATGAGAAATATAACGAAGACACGATACTGATCATAAGACAATATGATACTATAACCTAAAGCCCCTGTGCACCAGACGGTTCCACCTATACACCAGGCCTAAGTAGGCCGCAAGCAAGAGCTCCCATGGACGTTAAAAGAACAAGAGTCAGGTTGCTGATCCTGCAGAATGAGCCCGGCGAGAGCAGACAGCCAACGTCGCAATGTTGCAAACCCACATTCCAAGAGCAGACCATCAAGGGCACGATGTTGCAACCTCGCACGCCGCGCACCAACGTTAAAGTCGCACCTGCAAATTAAACCAGGCACACAGTGGGAAAACAATATTAATTGTGCAGAATTCTGCCTCAAACACGGTCCCACCTCACGTGACCAAGCCGAACCTGACAGGATGCCAAGCCCAGAAGAAAGAAGGCACCTGGATCCCTTGGTACAAGACACAGGCAGACACACTTAAAAGGCTCAATGGACATCTGCGACAGTGCGAGTAGTCGGCCTTCCAGCTCATGAATAAGTCCTCACATTGTCTGCACGTACTCATAGTGAAACATTGTTGCAAATGACAGGTACACCGAGAGCTGGGAACAGCGATGGTCCCAAGCTGGGAAGCTCACGGGCGCACCAATCAGAACATGGGGCTCTTATCACTGACGCCATTAACATTGACCAATCATCAGTAGTCTTCATGTAACAATTCTCATGTATCTAATTGTAGGGACAACCCAGATATATCACCTGACTAACCCTTGTCCACTAATATTGTTCTCTATACGTATGCTATACTAACCTTACCACTCGAGCAACCAATTAAGAGTGGCGATAGGTTTTTTGCTAACTTTCTAAAGTGACGCAAGTAGCGCGTCATACTAAGGTAAAAAGGGCCTGCGAGCCCCACGATTGTGTGTGTATCAGGACGGACGCGTACGATCCTTGACCCATCCCTGCCGTTTTTGTATAATAAACAGCAGAGTCACCTTGCTTCTTGTGTGTGTCTCATACTCTATCTCTTCTGGGATATACGGGAGGAGTTGGGGCCTCCCTGCCCGGAGGTCTGCGGACGGCCCGGCCGACCCCGGCAGAATTTCCCCCCGACAAGTTGAAGGCACTGCTGAGATCTGTTTAAGATCCGCCTTTTTTTTTAAAAAAAAATTTTTTTTAACTTTTTCCAGGCACTCCGGTTGCGAGGAGGCCCGGCGGCGCAGCCCCCTCTGCCGTCGCCCCCTTCTGAGGACTACAGGACCATCGCGGAGCTGCGAGAAGACCGCACTGCGCAATCTGGATATTGGCCCTCGGGAGCCGGTTGAGAAGTATCCCGCCCGCGGTTGGCGAGTGTCCAGAAGTGGTCCAGACGAGGGGAGGTGACGAGCCGCTTGGAGGGGTGCACGCAGTCGAGCGGCCCCGCATCAAGAGAACTTGGTGAGCATGCCACGCACAACAAGCAATGTGAAATTGTGAGGGAGGGGGGAGGAATTAAATAAGGGAGGCGGGAGGTGTTGCACAGGTGCGCGGCGAAGGTTCGACAACTTAGTGTTGGAAATAGAATGAATGGTAGTCGAACAAGTGCGAGAGCAGTCGACTACGTTACGCGAAAGAGAGGGGGGGCGGAGCACGAAAAAATCACGTGCGGCCGCTCGTAGAAACTGATTGGCCTAGGTAGCGACTACGTGCAAGGGAGGGTGTGTGTGGTTTCCTACGACTTGGCATTTATTGATCAATGAGTAGATGAGGATCCCTATTGTTCGAGCAAGAAACTCGATAGGTAGATGACGTTTCCCTGTAGGCGGTAGCTAGCTAGTTACCTAATACGGAAGATAATTGGCTGGTTAAGCCCTCCTGTCGAGGGGCGTATCACACGCGAGGCGACGCAGCGTGCGCAGTCCGATTATATTATTGATTTGATTACCTTGTTCCAGGAGTGACAGGAAGACAGCTGTAGGGTTAACGGGGGTAGATTGAAAGTGCATTTTGAACTTAAAGAATATATGAAGAACTTATCAGTAGCTCGAAGAGATCGGTGACGTCACCAGTAGGGCTTTCATAGGATATCCCGAGCACAAGGCATCTTTCTTTCTGAGAGTGGTGGGAAAGAGAATTGTGGTAAGGGAGTGGAAACGGAGATAAACGGCAATGAGTTGATCGGGGAAAGGCGAAACGGGGAACGTGGCTGCGCACGGAGAACGCCGGCCACGGCAAGTGTAGAAGGGGGAGGAGAACGTGAAAATAGGACTGTATAAGAACGTCATAAAGGGTACGCAGCCGCAGGGGGCTACGTGCGCCTCGGCCGCAGGGGGCCGTAAGGGTGTTGTATAAAGAAAGAAAGACAGAAGGAAATATACAAATGTAACATACTATATTTTTTATAATTTTTCTTAGCGGACTATCGTAAGTCCCCAAACTTACGGGGCCAGGTAAACGATATAAGGCTGTATCTTGTAAACTGCTGGTGAGATAAACTGCTACCAGATAGGGGAAGGGTAACAAGTGGAGCGCTACTATGTCTTACGGGACAGGATCAGGAGGGTGGGGGAACACCCTCACTACCCCACTACAACACATCTGCACAACACTGCCACCCCATAGGGAGAAACTGATTAAATATAGCATAGAATGGACCCAGGGGACGGATAACAAAATGCTAACACCGTGGCCGCCTAATGGTAGCTTCGATCCATATGTCCAACATTCATTATTAAACCATCTGCACAATACATATAAAGGGAAGAAGTTGGCAAACCATGTGGAGGTGTTTAACTTATGGAGGATGTTCCAGGGGTCCCGACCAGGACCAAATGGAATGTTCACTATGGGGGAAATACCGGAAGAAAAGGAGATTAAGAAGGGGGGAGAAGATGGGAAAAAGGGGAGTGAGGACCCAGAGAACAAGGGGAACAGAGGAGAGGGAGGAGAAAAGAATAATAAAACAGATGAGATAAAAAAGGAACCGAGCAACGAGATACCTATAGCAAGGGGGGTAAAAACAGAGGGAGGGGGGTTGTACCCTTTAAGAGAATTAGGAGAAATAGAAAGAGGACAGTTAAGGGCGGCTGAGGGATACTCGAACCCGGCATACAGCCCTCCGCCATATGTGGCTCATAGGAAGATGCCAGCAGGGGAGGGGAGGACTGGAGAAGACCAGACTGTGGAAATAGGAAATGATGAGTGGGTAGCTGCACAGATATTATTAAAATTACGAGGTTCATTAACAGGAGAAGAGAAGGAGGTAGTAAAGAAAACAGACGAGGATAATGCCAGGGAGAGTGAAATGAGGGGGGAAGAGCTGTTAAGACAAAAGGAAGAGATTTTGGAGGAACGACTAGCAAAATTAAGGGATGAGCAGAATGAATTGATCAAGCAGCTCGAGAGGGAGGAGAGAGAGAGAGCGAGGAAAAGGAAAGAAGGTAAGAATGAATTGGAAAAAATAAGAGAACGAACTGAGGAACAAAGGAGAGAAGCTGAAAGGGTAAAAGCAGCAGCAGAAAGGGTATCAAGAGCGGTGCTGCGAGAAAAGAAAAGGGAAGAAGAAGAAAAAGAAAAAGAAATGGCAATGTGGAAGAGGAGGCTAATATCAGAAACAACTAAGAAATACGAAGAAGGGAGGGTGTTAGAGAGTATAGTAGAAAGAGAAAGGGTGAAATGGGAAAGGAAGAAAGAGGATGAAAGAATATTGGAACAGATGAGAAGTGAAGTGATGGAGGAATTAAAAAGGAAAAGGGAGGAAAATAGTAGGGAGATGGAGGAGAGAAATGAAGGAGAAAGAGAAGTTAGGAGTAGGGTGAGTGGAGAATGGGGGGATGTAAATAGAAACACAGAAGTAGCAACAACATCAGCACAAAGGGGAGTGGTTGATAAAGGAGAAACAGGAGAACTGGACCTAATAGACTTACAAACAGTAACGATCAAGGGGAAAAAGACCGAGTGGGGGTTGCCGTTTATGACTGACTTTTGCAGTGAGGAAGAAGAAGGAGTGGAGAAGGAAGGAAGAAACAGTGAAAGGGAAAGTTTAGATAAACTATACATCACACGGACCAACACAGACTCACCATGGATCAGTAGGAGAAAGGGTGAACTGGAGAGAAGTGAGGAGGGAGAGCGAGGAATAGTGGAAAGACAGACACATGAGGCCGCACCATCCCCATCCCCATCACGCCCTCCCCCATCGCACCCTACATGTTCAACCACCTCACGCTCGTTACGCAAAATAAAACTTGCGCCCTTCACAGATGAACTGACACCCTATGCATATCGGCTTAGAAACCTCCCTAGTCGCAGGCAGGAAAGACGAATACACATGCCCACATTAAACACAGGAAAAGATGGAGAAGAAAGAGTTACGAGCAGGGGAAATACGGACGAAATTGAAGATGTAGAAGAAAGGGAAGAGGAGGAAGGGTGTGAGGACTCTGTATTATGGAACACAAAGGGTGAAACGAGAAACAATTTGATGCCACTTTTAGAGAGAGGGGGGGTTAGACCGCAGTATGTCCCTTGGAAGCATACCGATAAAGAAAATATAAAATGCAGGCTCCCATCATTAAGCGGAGGTGCGGGTAAGTGGATATATGAAATGGAAAAACACACCGCAGGACAGAAACTGGCAGTAGGAGATGTAAAGGGCCTGTTAATATCAATATTAGGGGATAGAGCGGATGACATTTGGAAGAGAGCGGGATTCCACGGGGTAACGATAACAAACACCTCGCACGATGGGGCACCATTCGCAAACTGCAGACATGCACTATGGCAGGCACTGAGGGTACAGTACCCAGACACATCAGACATAGGAGCAATTACCTCTCGCAAGATGCGTGAGAATGAAGATCCTGTTGATTATATCCAGGAGATCCAAGAGAAGTGGCGCATGGAAACGAGAGAGCAATGGGATAAAACACCAGCAATATTCTATCATATACTAGTACAAGGGCTCCCAGAAGGAGTTCAGAAACAACTAAAGAAAGTGGTGGGAATGGAAGCAAAACCATGGCCAGAAATACAACTTACTATAGTGCATCATTGCAGGACATGGCAAGGAAAAATGAAACAAAAGGAAGAGGACAGGAAAACGGAAGAGGCTAAACTAGTACAGAAAAAACTTACTAAATACACAATGGAAGGGGCACTAATAACTACGCCCACAACAATGACCCAAAGCCCCACACAAGTAGTGGCTGCACAAGATTCCGCCCAAATACCACCCTCACAGACTGTAACACAACAGGCGCCGCCATTACAACCATACATGACCAACGTGGGAGGAGGACATACGATGGCAGGAGCTGGGTATTATAATTATAACAGGGGGAGAGGAGGATTTATGAGAGGGAGAGGATACAGATATAACACCCAACAACAGGTGGGAGGACTTAGAAATCCCTACCCCACAGGGCAACCAGTATACCAGGACAACACAGGGAGCTTTCCATGGCAAAGTAGGGAACCGCCGGTGTGTTGGAGTTGTGGACTATTAGGGCACATGTCACGCACGTGTAGAGTTAGACCAGGTACACCATCATGGAGTGAACAGGGACCACCAAGGCCCTCACAGGAACAGCAGGGCCTACCGCAACAGCAGACGTTGCAACAGGGAAATGAACAACAACAACAATTAACACAACAACAGCCACAGACGTATTCACTGCCACAACAACAGGTAGCGATGACACAGCAACCCCAAGCACAACAAACACAACTTGGTAGGGTGACGGTCTTGGGACACAACCCTTACACAGGAAATGGCCAATCATTGTACCCTCAATAGGACAGCCCACAGACGGCCTTGGTGTGTCCCATCCTGTCAGTAACACCTAATAGTGCGGAGGAGCCACGCATAGAGGTAACGATAGGTGACAAAAAATTATAATTCCTTGTTGACACCGGGGCAACCCGGTCTTGCATAAGGGAAGGTAAATTTAAGATGTCAGGCGAAGCCATGAACACCCAAGGATTCTCTGGGGCTAGAGGATTGGTTCCCTTTACTGATAACATTCCCTTATCTATTGGAGATTATGATCTGTCAGTTCCACTCCTATATTATAGTGCCTCACCAGTAAATATACTGGGGAGAGACATAATGAACAGGTTGAATATGACGATCTCCTTTACTGAGGACGGCATAATTTGCTCTACTCCAGGGATTAGCATGCTCGCAGTACGACAGATTATGCAAGCGTACTGCGGACAGACAGCGATTAGTGCGGAGCCAGTAGATGGCGAACTATTCCAGTATGGAACAGATATGGCAATTGCATGGATGCCAGGGATAGAAGGGAAAATATGGAGGAGGCCAGCAGCCTATCTGTTCAGACCAGAAACACCTGTTAATGAACTAGAAGGAAAGGTGATCCTAATGGACATTGAGAGCATTATTGCAACAGCTGATTACATTGCTGTACATGCCCAAGACAAAGAAGGAAGAGCATGGAGGGCCGTGATAGCATTAGCAGAAGGATGTAGGCTCACCCAGGTGTCAGATGAGGAGCTGTTCTCAGATGAAAAGGAAGAAGGTGAAATGGTGTTTATGATGAGTGTGGAAATATGGCTAAGAGTGGCCTACAAACAAGTAGCACAGAAAATTGCAATGGCACTTGAGGCACCCGCATGCACCCCAGTCCCCTTCTTTAAGGAGGATATGTCAAAGGTACCCAAATTATTGTGGACTACTGGCCCCTATGACGTGGGGTGCATAAAAAGTATAGTGGGAGTAAGGATAAAATTGAAAAAAGGTGCAATACTCCCCAGAGTAAAACAGTACCCACTATCAAAAGAGGCAGATGAGGGTATATATGAAACCATAACGGCCCTTATAAATAATGGCATATTGGTCCCCTCGGAATCACCTTGTAACACGGCTGTGTACCCAGTGCGCAAGGCTAAAGGGGGGTCTTGGCGCTTCATACAGGACCTCAGGCCCTTGAACAACATAGTAGAATCGGAATATCCCGTAGCAGCAAACCCGGCCACGATATTGTGTGGCATTCCAGCAGAGGCATCACGATTTACAGTGATCGACCTTAAAAATGCTTTTTTCTCAATACCATTACACCCGGACTCACAAGATCTGACGAGCTTCACTTACAGAAACACCAAGTGGAAACACACTAGATTGCCACAAGAGTATTGCGAATCACCCTCAATTTTCAATAGAGTGATACAGATGGATTTGGGTAACACTGAAGTGGAAAGCACAGTGTTGCAGTATGTGGATGACATAATAATTTGCAGCACGAACGAAAAAACATGCAGAGAGGACTCCTTAAAGATGTTGACAATATTGGCTGAAAAAGGTTACAAGGTAGACATGGAAAAGATACAGTACTGTCAAGAACAGGTACTTTACATTGGTCAACTTATATCCCAACATGGAAGAAAGATTGCACCACAAAGAGCACAGGCCATTTCAAACACTCCAATGCCACAAACTGTGAGGGAACTGCAGCAGTTCCTGGGGCTGTGCAACTACTGTAGAGCATGGGTGTTTGATTACAGCTCGTACATAGGACCCCTGCTTGAGGCGTTAAGGGAAGCTAATAAAGGGGAGAAAAGGCTGGGGTGGACGATGGAAATGAAAGAGGCTTTTGATGAATTGAAAGATGCAATATCAACTGCTCCAGTACTGGCATCCCCAGACTATGAGCGACAATTCTTTATATTCTCACATTGCGATTCAGCAGTAATGAAAGCAGTGTTGGCTCAAAAAACAAGCATGGGCTACAAACCAGTAGCATTTTACAGCGGCCACTTAGATCCTGTGATGTTAGGCCACTTCCCTTGCGAACAAGGTCTCGCCGCAGCTGCTTTTGCAGTGGAAAAGGCATCAGCAATCACCATGGGGTGCCCAACTACACTGTTTGTGGAACATGCACTATTTGCGATATTGAATAAACCTAAGTCTACCCTAACTACGCAAAGAGCATCAGGTTATGAGATCATTTTATCAAGAGCTGAACTATCAATTGTTAGATGTAGCACGGTCAACCCTGCAAGATTCCTAGCAGAAGTAATTGAGGAGGGAGATTATGCCCATGACTGTACGGAAATAACTGAAATATACTCATGTACTAGAAAGGTTGAAGAAAACGCACTGGAGGGTGGTGAGCTCTTATTTATTGATGGGTCATCAACTATAGATCAAGGGGATGGTATAAGGAGAACTGGGGCAGCAGTGGTGAAAATGATGGAGGTACCGGTGTGTGTGGCAATAAAATGTGTACAATTACCACAGCATTTCTCCGCTCAAGCAGCGGAGCTAGTTGCACTGATCTTGGCGTTGAAGGAAAGCTTTGACAAACGAGTGACCATATACTCCGACAGAGCATATGTTACATCCACTGTCCACAGGGCTGTCGAAATGGAGAAGAAGGGGGTTTAGGAGAGCTGATGGCACTCCAGTGCAACATGCTCTCTTATTGGCTGAACTAATTGAAGTAATAAATGACCCCCAAGAATTAGCTTTAGTAAAATGCACCGCACACACCAATGGTGAAGACCACGTCTCGAAGGGGAATGCAGCAGCAGACGCACATGCGAAGTATGCTGCATACTTTGGTGAGATATGGAACCCCCCAGAGTCACAGAGAGGGAGAGGGAGGGGAATGGCTAAGGAGATGTTGATAAGAGAAGGGTACACCCATCTCCCGGCCACGCAGATTATGGAGCTAAAGGTATTGATAATTATATACAAGATTCAGCACACGTCCCAAACAACATATGGTACCAACACATGACCCGCATTGGTAAGCAGACAACAGAAGACAGCTGCTACGTTTGCTCATTAATACCATACGCCATGAGCGCTTCCCGAACATTTGTTGCCACAGAAATAGATGAAAAGACAGCACGATGCATAATATACTTGGCAAACGAAAGGAAGATTTCAAGGGACAGTGGTGCATATGGTGTGGAAAACACGAGATTCATACCCATACGAAAACAACTTCCTCAAGACTTATTTGAGTTACCACAAGAGCAGTTTACATGCTGAAGCATTCAGATACATAACAAGTGGTCCTGCAAAAGGGGAAACAAAGAAAGTAACACTGCAGTATTTACCATGTGATTGGTATGCCACTGAAGTTCCTGGTAAACTAGGATGCTGGGAGAGGCCACTGGTGACGATAACGGGGAAGGTGTACTTGGACAACAATTGGGAGATAGGAGTGATTGGAAGCAACATGGTAACAAAGGAAACTATCTCAACTATCGAGGCACACAACCACAGATGTTGGACGACTTGGATCAAGTACGTACCAATGCTCACATGGATAGAGACGGATGAAGACCCAATAACAATACTGCCGCTGACTGCGCCTAAGGTATGCTACCAACATAAAGGAGAAGTGGACGTCGGATACAACACCAATTGTGCCAGCGTGATGGAGTTACCTGAGGGGGTAGCAGGAACAGCAGTAATAATGGACAATAATTGCCCAGCGCCACGATGCCTCAGGGCTGATTCTGTGCGCTTAACAAATGCGAATAAATAAATAAATAAAATAAATTACTGGGCCTGTGGAGAAAAGCCATACCACACACTGCCCCCTCTGTGGAATGGTGTATGCACGATGGTGCACATTAATGTACCATCACTAGTGGTACCCAAGAAGCATGTGAATGTGGCTAACTTTCCCAAAATGGATGAAGGGGACAAGAGAAAGAAGAGATCTGCACCACCTCAGGAGGAGCAAGGGAACAGGACCAACGGCAATAATACCGTCCTAAATAGAAGGAAAAGACAAGGAGAACCTCTGACTGGAAATTACCTATGGGGAAGGTCGGAAACGGCCCTCACTTCAATTCCGCCAGAACACAGACTATTCAGCAGAGCAGCAATGTTCTTCTCCTCAATAATCCATCCGGGACTGCAGGCTTACGCAAACGCAAAATGGCTCCAGATAACTAGATGGGAGCTAATGATGACCATCAATTCTACAGTAAATGGATTCAACGCAATAAAAGAGGAGCTGCGAGCTGTAAGGATGGTAGCACTCCAGAACAGATATGTATTGGACCTCCTCACAGCCATGGAAGGAGGAGTATGCGCAAAGATAGGACAATCATGCTGCACGTTCATTCCTGCCAACGATGCTGACAACGGTACACTGACAGAAGCAGTTTCACAATTGGCCCAGATGCACTCCAAAATGATGGATGAAAGTAAAGGTGTGAAAAAGGATGAGAGCTGGTTTTCGCTATTATGGTCATGGATGCCATCTTGGCTGTCAGATGGACTAAAAATTATAGTTGGTTGTACTATTTTGGCTGGAGCTACACTGATCATAATAAGATTTTGGAAGGCCCGGAAGGCACGCACCACCGACGAGTTGCTTGAAATGGTCGGTATGCACCCCTTGATGCCAGCAGATGATGGCCAACACGCAGGCATAATAATACAAGAGAGGGAGAAGCTGCGAAACCAGATCATCACCAACCATCTGGACCCACCCTCAGTGAAGATCGAGAACCCAAGAAACCCCAGGAGTTACATAGGGAAATGGGTATACTGTACTCCTGGAGGAACCTGTGAATATATGTATTGGTCATTTGAAGATCATGTTAACCACTATGGACATCTAGGAGGAATAACTAAAATATGGAGAGTAAGAGGAGATAACGAAAAAGATATGTTTGTGGTCGACAAGTCGACCAGAGGGGGGACTGAAGTGGGAGAATGGAAAAACAGGCTCCCGTCCTTCCCCTCTCGCGCCTGGCCTAAAGGATCACGGCCCAAGCATCCGCCACGAGAAGAGTTTGCCCATCTACCAGACGACCAAATACCCTGGTACAGGAACATACGGATGTGTCCATCTGCCTACCTGGCAGCACGCCCTGCCCATGCTGACACCTGCGGCACGGATCAACTAGACTAAAACTAACACGTCGTTAGAGATGCCATGACGACCTAGCCAACGGTCAGCACACCTGTGTAAATATACACTCTGAACACTCCCGCACCAATCTACACGAAGAATATACTCAGTGCTATGACTTAGGCGACAGACATACTCACGGAAGTGCATCTTTATTATTTTCCACATAGGCTCTCAAAATGCAGAAACGCAAGACGCATCATGAACTTAAAGAGCTTGCTTACGCTTCTCCTAAACCCAAGTACCATAATGAGAAATATAACGAAGACACGATACTGATCATAAGACAATATGATACTATAACCTAAAGCGCCTGTGCACCAGACGGTTCCACCTATACACCAGGCCTAAGTAGGCCGCAAGCAAGAGCTCCCATGGACGTTAAAAGAACAAGAGTCAGGTTGCTGATCCTGCAGAATGAGCCCGGCGAGAGCAGACAGCCAAGGTCGCAATGTTGCAAACCCACATTCCAAGAGCAGACCATCAAGGGCACGATGTTGCAACCTCGCACGCCGCGCACCAACGTTAAAGTCGCACCTGCAAATTAAACCAGGCACACAGTGGGAAAACAATATTAATTGTGCAGAATTCTGCCTCAAACACGGTCCCACCTCACGTGACCAAGCCGAACCTGACAGGATGCCAAGCCCAGAAGAAAGAAGGTGCCTGGATCCCTTAGTACAAGACACAGGCAGACACACTTAAAAGGCTCAATGGACATCTGCGACAGTGGGAGTAGTCGGCCTTCCAGCTCATGAATAAATCCTCACATTGTCTGCACGTACTCATAGTGAAACATTGTTGCAAATGACAGGTACACCGAGAGCTGGGAACAGCGATGGTCCCAAGCTGGGAAGCTCACGGGCGCACCAATCAGAACATGGGGCTCTTATCACTGACGCCATTAACATTGACCAATCATCAGTAGTCTTCATGTAACAATTCTCATGTATCTAATTGTAGGGACAACCCAGATATATCACCTGACTAACCCTTGTCCACTAATATTGTTCTCTATACGTATGCTATACTAACCTTACCACTCGAGCAACCAATTAAGAGTGGCGATAGGTTTTTTGCTAACTTTCTAAAGTGACGCAAGTAGCGCGTCATACTAAGGTAAAAAGGGCCTGCGAGCCCCACGATTGTGTGTGTGTCAGGACGGACGCGTACGATCCTTGACCCATCCCTGCCATTTTTGTATAATAAACAGCAGAGTCACCTTGCTTCTTGTGTGTGTCTCATACTCTATCTCTTCTGGGATATACGGGAGGAGTTGGGGCCTCCCTGCCCGGAGGTCTGCGGACGGCCCGGCCGACCCCGGCAGAATTTCCCCCCGACAGACCATTGCTGCTTTGTGAACATGTGCTTCCAGGAATGCTCCCAACGGACCACAGGGTGAGCTGCGAAGGAGCGGAGGAAGGGAGAATACTTCTCATGGACAACAGCTTTTGCCACCTTTCATTTAAGAGAGAGTAGAATAATGCCATCAGGGACTGTCTTAGGGCAGGGCGGTCCGGGTGACCGCCCGGGGCACCATTAGCCCCCCACCACGCCATCTCAGGGGAGTCTTTCAAGGGCTCCCCCTAGCTGACGTGGTGGGAGAAGGCGCGGCAGGCTCTCTATTGAAATTGAGGTCATTACCTCCCTGCTCCAGAGCGGGAGCAGGGTGTTTTTCATTAGGTAGGGCGCTGATGATTTCACATCGGCACCCGATTGAGATGATTAACTTACCACTACAGAGCAGGAGCAGGGCGTTTTTCATTAGGTAGGGTGCTGATGCTGTTGCATTGGCACCTGATTGAGGTGATTACCTTCCTGCTCCGGGGCGGGAGTGGGTGTTTTTCATTAGCTTGGGTGCCGATACTTTCGCAGCAGCACCCAATTCCAGTGATTAACTCCCTGCTCCAGCATGGGAGCGGGGATTTAAAAAAATGTGCCCTCCACCTTTGACCAGGGGCACGAGGGGGTGATGCCATATTTTTCTTTCACTGGTCGGGGCGCTGCTGCCGCTAAGGCCGACCCAGAATGCCATGCTACGTTTTATGCATACTTCATCATCCCACTCAGACTCAGAATGAGGCAGGGCTGTTTGCTGGGCTGAATCAGAATAAACCCAGTCATGAACACAACAACATAGGACTCAATACAGCAAGTCCTCACTCTGACCTAAACCGGATAGTCCGAACCCAAACAGATCGGGCGAACCCCTGACTGGTGGCAACTTTAGGGTGCCACAAAGATGGCGAATCAAGGAATTATCTGCGTGGTCTACAGAGGGCACGATGAAGGGGGTGAGTGTTGGTGGACCAAGGAGAACTGCATTTTTTTTTCTGTAAAAACGTTTGTTTGTTTTTGCAGCTTTCATCTCGCCATTGCGAGCTGTCAAGGGGCTCTTGCTGTGTTTAGCTTGCTTCCTGGAGGAGGCAGAGCTTTCCTGAAAGCACGTGACTAATCACGTGATCTACATCATCTTCAAAACACAGGCTCAATCACCCTCGCGGCGTTAAGCCCGACGAGGTAAAGGGGGCTGACGGTTGTGCGACTGTTAGGCGGATTTGGCACTCACGTTCGCAAATATCAAAGGATAAGTGTTCGTACATCGTTACGAAGGCTGCACACGTTCTGTCAACATTTCCAGACAGTTGGAATAACACCCATTGTGCAGCTCGCTAAGTACTGAGATATTAGTGTCGACATCGATTCCCTAGAGAATCGAGGAGAGGCGCCCTAATTACACTCTCCTATTTGGTACATAACATGACTAGTGAGGAGTTGTCTGGAACAATGGCCTCTGCTCATTCAACGAAAGATGGCGACATCAACACTACAACTGGAGGATTAGCAGCTTGCCCGCTTACAAGAGCAATCTCGAGACTCCCACAACATCAGCGAGGGAGACCCGGAAAAGACCACGAATCAACAAAAGAAAGAGGTCAGACAACTGGCAGCTCAAAGTTATTCGTGGTGTCCCAGCAGGAAAGTAATGAGAGTCATGACATAGGAGAGGGGGAAGGAGGAAGGGATGAAGTCATGGTAGAAGTACCCATAGATCATGCCTCCTCAGTGTCTGCAGGTAAAGGGACATCAGCAGAATTAACTTGTGAATCACAAAAGACCCCGCAATTTGAGAACAATGATAGAGAGAGGCAGACAGCCATTGAAATGGACAAAAATGAAGAGGTATTGATCCAGACGGCAACACTGGTGTCAGAACATTTAAATGTGACAGATACGGAACTTACTGATTTTGGCCTGATGTTAGAAGCCCAACAAGAAAATAGAAGTGATATAATAATTGACGTAAATGAGTCCAGAGAAAGAAGTTCCAAATCAGAAAGAATTGACTGTGAGAGTATCTCCATATATAGTGAGAATAACAAAGGGCAAGAACTAGAAATACAAAATTCACCCACTCTGAACAAGAAAGATAAAGGAACTAATATCGACAAGAGTGAAAAAAGTGAAAACCACAGGGAAGTCAATGGGCAGTTAAGCAGTGAAGACCTAGATGGATCCATCTATTCGGACGCTTCAGAAATAATGTTAGTAAGTGATAAAGGAGAAAATCACGATAAAACAAATAACATAATTAGTCAAGAGGTAGCGATTAACACAAAAGAAAACGAAGGAAATGCTTGTGACATAATCTGCGAGGACTTGAATGTCATTACATCAAAAGTAGGAGTGAATAACCAAGACGATAAAAAGATTTAAAAAAATAATAAGAGGTCAATTATGGCTGCAGGTCCAAATGAAAACGAATGCAGAAAATTAGAGTCCTTGTTAAAAAAAAAACACAGAAAAGATGTTATTCGGAGAAAGATGGGACTGAGTCATACAAACAAGTGAACCGTCTTCTTCAACTAGCAAAGAGTAAACAACACTCACCCTTAATAGGTAAAAGGTTTAATGAGAAAAGTCGAAATCAAGAAACTTCAATAGCTGAAGAGATTGGAGAACAAGAGTGGAGGGAACAATTTATAAAAACAATCGAAGGAAATACAACAAAGGGTGCTTTTATGGAAAAAAAGAAACATACCTGACCTAGAAAACAGCCAAACGCCTCCACGCGGTCCACTAAAAGATCTCGGAGCGAGACCAAATATCCATGGACACTCCCAAGTAAATCAATTACTGAAAAATCCCAAAATAGGAGTAGGGCCAGGGCTGCCCTTCAATGAAGATGACGCAGGCACATTGATATTTTCACCTCTGGACAAAAGATGCTTACAATCAACTTTTGCTTCCAAGAGCCGCTTTCCCACTGAATTCACCAAAGATGGAGAAAAGTCTTGCACAAGGGTCCAGCAAGCAACAATTTCGACACAAACAGATGAGCCAAACTCCTTTCCTCAAAGAATAGGATCAAATGGTGAAAGCAATCGAAGAAACAACAAAAAATCAACAGAAATACACAATGCGAGTATGCATAACAAAGACTTACCTACGACCCATTGTAACTGCAGGCGGATACTGGAATTCAACTACAAAACAACGTTATGGCCGCTTTAACAATCTCATTGGCCCCATATATGAAACTGTACGAAGCAATAAGTGAAAATGTTAAGGATAACAACGCACTTTTAGCATTGATGTTAACAAAGCTAACAGCACAAGAAATGACTGCCTTAAAAATAGATGCAAGGTTAAATCACGAAGCTGAAACATCAGCTGCCTCGCAACGACGGTTATTTGACTTGGCGAGTGGTGAAAGACACGAGAAAGACCAATTAACTAATGCAATGCTAGAATCTCTAAAATGGATGCAGAAAACAGTTGAAAACGCGTACCGAAATGAACAATCAAGTAGCGCAATAAAACCGGATAGACAAACAGAAGTTAGAGACGATGTACAAGATCAGCATGATACCGTTCTCCACAATGTTGATAATCGTCAGCAAATTTCGAAAACCACAACAAATAAAAAAATTAACAAAGAGGCAAGACGCGAGAGACCTGATACAGGTACGAACGGACTCTCTAAAGAACTAAGCATGAGAATTGGAGATGAAAAGTCACATCCACAGGAAAAGGCTATGAACACTCAAAGACTGGAATCGTCAAAGAGTAAAATAAGCCCCAACATCGACGACTCGTTGATTGAAGTGGGGGCTAACGGGAAAAACAATACTGGCACGATAAAGGATGACCTATATCCTGTGTTTGGTTCATCTCAAGGACAGGGGCCCCAAATAAAAAAGGCCCCGGCTTGAAATCAATACAACGGAAAAAAGAAATGGGAAAAGAACCATGTAATCTGAAAATCAAAATAACGGACCAGAGTAACCAACTAGGCACTTGTACTGTCTTTAGGAGCATCAACTTTGGAATACTTAACACAAGAGCAAAGAAAAAGGCCAACCCTCACGAGAGGCCTTGACAGAAAGTGAAAGACAGGTGAAGTTCATAAACAACGAGGAAGAAAGTGATTCAGAGTCCTCACACGGAACAAGAGATTTAATAGAAGATGCCTCCTTTTACATTGAAGAGGCAGCTAACAGCTCGTTCCCTAATCCTATGGAAGAGGACGAGCCACCCCAAACAAGGCAGAAAGCAACAAGGCTTATACAAAGAGAGAAAAGCGATGATGAGAGTTCGCACTTGGGCCATGATAAAGACGGGACCACAGAACATCCAGGGTTTGTAACAATGGATGAAAAAAGAAAACTAATAAATAAGGAAACAGCTCAGAAAAAGGAGATAGTATTAAAACTTGAATCCTCCAGAAAGATTACAAAAGCATGGAATCCAAAGCAACCTGGTATGAGCCCGAGGGATGTTCACGAAAAGAGACACATCCAAAACCCAAAAAAAGAAATGGCCAACTCATCTAATAAGGTTTCAATCGAAAATCTGCTCAGAGAGAATGAGGATAAAAACCTGAATCGTAAAAATGTGATGTCTCTACTACACTGTGTGGACAGACTAAAAAAAATAAAGAACCAAGATATTGCTGTGGCGAATACACAGATGAAAATCGAGTAGACACAGTGGTCCTACACTTGAAGTCGAACTCAGATAAAGAACTAATATTAAGAGAAGGAAAAGAGCTACTAAAACGCGGCTACGAAGTCCGAGAAATTGTCAGACTTAAAAACGGGGAGGACAAGAAAGCTGAATTACCCAGTCAAGACCATATAAAGACGACAAAAACTTCCCAGGTACCGAATAAAACGGAGAAAAGTGGACTGAAAGAAAAATTCAGAATAACTGTGGCAAACTCGAAAACTAAGATGGTAGAGGATGAACTAGATGCAGGCAAAATCAGAGAGGAAAATATGAGAAATAAAAAAAGACAACCTGAAGAGAGAAGTAGAGCTTCAAAAAGATTGGCAATGGCTGGCAAGTTCCCTATCATCAGAAGTAACTCATCAATAGCAAAATGAGAATGATCCAACGGACGAGGAAACATTGATCTCCTGGAACACACGGGGATTCAATCACTTAATGAATAAAGAAAACCCCCTATTAAACACTGCAACAATAATTTGTCTACAAGAGACCTGGATAAGCGAACTCCCTGCAAGTAGAAACTTTGACATATGCATGAACACAGCGAAAAGAGGAAGGGAAGGGAGACCATCAGCAGGGTTATTAACTCTAATAAGGAAGGGGAGTAGATGGAGAATAGCTGACAAAGGCAACCTGACAAATTTTGTCCAATGGTTAACACTAGAAAATAATAACACCAATAAGCAAGAGGAAACATCGTCCATAACAGTGCTAAATGTGTACTGGAATCCAGTAGGAATATCAACTGACCAACTTATAGAAGCAATAATAGAAATAATAATTGCCAAACTGGGAGTAAATCCACAAACACAAATAATTATATGTGGAGACCTTAACATACAATGCCTCAACACAACTGGGATAACACAGTTAGATGCGTTAAAGTTGGGAAAATCGAACGCTTCTAGATGGATACAAATGACAAAAGGTTTTAACCTACATATGTTAAATGGTCAAATAACGGGGGACATCCCAGGCGCCCACACATGGTCAAATGGTCAAGCATCCTCCACAATTGACTACATTTGGGTATCCTCAACCATACAAAAAGAAATAAAAAGCCTCGAAATTATTGAACAGGAAGATAGCGATCATGCAATCCTTAAAGTGACATGGTGGAGTACACAAAAATTGAAAAAACAGGAGAAAATACACAAAGTGAAATTGAACCCGTCGATAAATCGAATACGGTTAACAAAGAAAGACATTCAATCATTGAAAGGGGTCCTAAGTTAAACAGACATGCCCTGGTTCGATCACCTCAATTATGAAACCCTCTTGGAGGTTTTCATAATAAAGAAGTCGGGGCTAAAAAATGACGCCCTTGTACATAAACACAGTTATAGTTGTCAACTAGTTGAAAGAAGGAAATAACTCAGAAAGGAAATAAGAGACTGCAAGAGAAGAACAAAAGACACAGAAGAGGAAAGACAAAGGAAGATTAAGACAAGTCTATCCCAAATCAAAAACTGGTTGGCAGAATTCAGAAACCGAAATCAACAAGAACAAGGGGAGATAATGCTGAAGACCCTCCAGAATACAAACACCAGAGACACATGGGACCTAATCAACAATTGCACACTAAACCAACAAAGCAGATTGATTGGCAGGGTTTCTGAACAAGACTGGATAAAGCACTATACCAAAGTATTTTCAGCCAGATTAGAACACACGGACCGTACGGAGGCAGTCACTGACGTTGCCTGGATGACAATGATGGACGAGGCGGAAATAGAGTCTGCTATTCGAAAATTGAAAGACTCCTCAGCAGCCGGACCTGATGGGCTAACAAACATCCATCTGAAAAAAGATCCAAAATCTTGGGCGGCGATAATAAGTAAGTTGTTCAAAACAATAGAGTCTCAAAGAAAGATTCCCGAAATCTGGAACAAAAGTATAACAGTACCGATATATAAAAAGGGCCAACGAGACTTGCCGACCAACTATCGGCCAATTTCATTACTGGCAACAACTGGAAAGCTATTTGCATCAGACCTGCAGAAGAACCTAACTAAGTGGGCAGAAATAAACAGCATCATAGATCCACGACAAACAGGATTCACGAAGCGAACTAGTACTGATTTAAATCTTTTTATTCTGTCAATGCTCAAAACAAATGCTGTAGCATATAAAAGGGAACTGCATCTTGCGTTTATTGACTTAAGTCAAGCATTTGACACAGTAAATAGACAAAAGCTCTAGGAAAAGCTAAAAATATTGAACTGTCCTTCTGAGATGCTGAACCCAATAAGAGCACTTCACCAAAAAACATCAACACAAATTAGGTTGAATGAAAAAGGAGACCTAACGAACAACATCAAAATAATGAAGGGAGTGAAACAAGGGTGTCCGTTCGCCGCCACATTGTTTAAACTATATTGATCAGATCTTCCGGAAATAACATCAAATACAAGAATCTTTAGCCCGAAGTTAAATGACCAAGAAGTGGCGCTAATATGCTATGCCAACAATATAGTCCTAATGGACGAAACAAGAATCGGATTACAGCGTCTACTGAATAATCTTGAGAAATACATGCAAAAAAAACGACTTGATTATCAATGTAGAAAAATCAAAGATCATGACTGTAAATGGCAAGAACAACGCCATGATGAAAAACTTCACATGGAAGATAGGAGGTGATACATTATAAAGGGTCTCCGAAATAAGATATCTGGGAGTCGGAATTAACATCTCAAGTGTGGAAAAAAAACTGTGAAGAAGTGTTGATTGCTAAAGTTAAGAACTTAAGTGCGCAAGGCAGAGTCATGAATGGGAAATATGGTAAATTTTCCCTGGAGCCTGTATTATTGTTCTATGTACAAAAAGTACTACCATCACTAACTTATGGTAGTGAAGCCGGAGTGAACCTCTCTCATAAAAACTGGTCCAAGTTGGAAAGTGGGTTCTGGAAACCCCTATTGATACTACCGAAGAATACACCAATAGTAGCGATAAGAGCGGAGCTTGGTCTAGAGTCACTAGAGGCAACCATGAAATGGAAATCTCTAAGTCTGCTGAGGAAAATACTAGAAGGGAGTCCAGCCGTGGGCTATACAATCCTAGCAATGAAAGGGCTAGGTAATAGCTCAACCTACTTAAACCATTGTAAAAGGGAATGGACTCAAATTCTAGTAGAGTTGGATTCGTCAGAAGAAGAATTAGAATCAAATCCCAACAAAGTAAAAGAAAAACTGTTCAGACAAGACTGGATATCAACAAGAGAAGCCAAAATGAAACTAAAAAACATACAAAATATGGCCATGGAGCACAGAAGAAGAAAAGAACTCCCAGAGTATTTGAAAAGATTTCCGTCAAATATTCATAGAGGTCTACTAATGAAAATTTGATTAGGAGTTTATCCGACCAACGAATATAAAAGTAGAACTGGAGGTAGAGGAACCATCGAAGGACGTTGTAGATTTTGTACAGATATCGAACAACAAGAGACACCATCACATCTCCTTATAAACTGCAGAGCGGTATCAAAAATAAGAAAACAAATGCTGGAAAGTCATATGTCAACAATGACACAAAGTAACAACGAGGAAAGATGGGACTATTTTATTCAAGGACACAATCCCAGATTTTTGTGCGCAGGCATAAACTTTCTGGAAAAAATCTTGCAAGACAAGCATAATGAGGCAGAAAGAGAACCCACGGACAAAGAGTAGTGTAACGAGCAAATGGACATGGTGGCTGAAAATAAACGAAGATGATCATAAAATGGAGTTTAAAAAAAAATTTCCAAAAAAAAGTGTGATAAAAGTTTTGTTATGTAAACTCAATTTTACACAATAAAAAAAAAGAAGGGGGTGAGTAGGGGGATCACATTTCATGGGTTCACGGGGAACAGGTTGCGTCAGCCACTTGGTGTCTTCTTGTGGTTTCATGATTTACATCTGTGTCCTGAGTCCCCAAAAATCAGGCAAGTAAAAAAATAAACAACTTCTTTTGCTGGAATATGCCAGTTATCCTGTACACAAAGGTGCCCTGTCCTGTGCATTTCTCAGGGCTTGTGGGTAAGCACACATGATGCTTTGGCCAGTCCCTTGGCATACAGTATTGTCAAAAGAACATAGGATTGGCTCCAAGCGCCACAGTGATAACGCTTGTCACTTAGAAATGTCTAAAAGGAAAAAAAGACAGACATGCACCTGTTTTCGAGATAGCAATGCAAGCAGGGCAAGTGCCACTGCTTTATAACTTAAGATAGCATGGAAGAGTCGTACATTACCGTCCATACATTATGCTTCCTCCTGTTCCTGTTCCAAATATGTTTGAAGACATGTCCTTTCATCAAGGACGCGCGCCCAAGCATCCTCACAAAAAAAACTGTAGCCCAATCCAAGATGGCCATCATAGAAATAAGGAAAGGGTATTTGAAAACTACACATTTTCACGGCGGCCATTCCGGTACGAGGAAGTCATTGGATTGGGAGCTATGTGCGAGTATTTGTAAATGGGCTGGGTAAAGCAAAGGGGGCGCTAGCTAGTAGCCTTGGGAACATGCTTTTGCTTGCTATGCATTACAAAGTCTACCCTGTTTGTGAATTCCAGATGCACTTTAAAATGCACAGTAAAGCCCTCAAAATAAGAACGTGCAACAGGGCACCGTGCAAAAGTGCACCTGAGTGTGCACGTGTATGATCTTACATTAAGAAGCTCGTGTGGAGTAGAGAAAGGGGTGCATTAGAGCACCCCATCACGTGCACCAAAAAAGGTTTTGAGAACCAGGCTTGTTGTGTTCAGTATATTTGTGATTTGCTGAACTTTCAGGGAGTTGCCCCAATCTCCTCGTCCATGGAGCCATGGAGAGTGTGACTGCCAGATAGTCTCTCACTGGGGGCCAGGTATGGGCAGCCCACGATAAACAGAAACACAATTAAAAGAGTAAGGTGTCAGCCCCCAGCAGGGGTGTTGCTAGGTCTGGAAAAGACCCGGGGCTACGCTGATTTTGGAACTGTTGGGACTGGGGGCTAGCTAGTCTTTTGGCTGTAGCTCCTGAGATTCTATCCGGGGCTACAACCAAAAGATCAGGGGCTATAGCCCCTTTAGCCCCCCCCTAGCAACGCCCCTGCTGGGGGCTGACACCTTACTCTTTTAATTGTGTTTCTGTTTATCGTGGGCTGCCCATACAGCACTGAGATTTCATAGTATGGCGCGCGTGGCAACGCCACATTTATCAACCCCCCTTTTGGACATCCATCGTCTTCTGGAGCTAGGGACGCCCAACCGCTGTACAATATGCTCCCTGTGGAATGCGGGGGAGTTGGGGGGGCAGCGGGGAGCCTCTCCTCCAGTGCTGCTTCCTCTTGCTTTCTGTCACCAGGAGAAGATATTGCCCCAAACCTCAGCACAATCACCCTGAAGGGAAAGGGAACCTTTTTTCCCATCCTCGGTACTTTCTTCTCCCACTCACATTTATGGAACACAATATTCCCAATCACTGAAACCCGTTTGGGGACTTCTGATGTCGCTGCCAGTTTGTGAGCACAGCATTCCTTCCTTGCCTGGGTAGCAATTTAGTCCCGAGTGCGATCGTGTTGTCCATGACTCCATGACACCACGCTCCAGGCACAGGAGACCACTACTGCACTTCCGCCTGACCTCAACATGGCTGCCCTACCTTTTAAGACCTCGTTTGTCACTGCTGTAAGAAACCAAATTAGGTCCAAATACAAATGGGTCAGATTGCCCAGTTGCAGGTGCTAACCCTTAGTGGAATAGAGAAAACACAGGAAAGGAAACAAAAGAACATGAGAATAATGAACCCCAACCTGAGGCTAGAGAGATCAGGGAATAACCAATCAAACCCTTAAATGTATAAACAGATTAAGTTAGGGTACTATAAAACAGCTCAGGGCTCTGCAGCAAAGGACACATATTGGGTTGTAGAGCAAAAGGCAGCCCAGGGCGAGAAGGAGCTGGAGAGTGAGAGCCAGTGAGATAGTAGTCAGAAGAACACAGGCGGGCTCCTAACACCATGTGGGTCTCTGGTGGCGGTAGTGTTTAGCCATTGCCTGGAAATATATTGAGAGGAGTAACCGAGTGGTCCATTGGGTTGAACTTGCCAAACGGCGAGACGGGGTGATGGCAACAATTCTGAGAGATTCCTGGAGAGAGCTCCCCTGGCTGGATCATTGGACAGACTCACAAAAACCCTCAGCAAGGGACATGACATACTTCCTAGTAGGTGTGTGTTTTGAGGGAGTAATGGCATTGACACAAAACCAGAGGGGCGACCCATGGCTGAAAGGTGAGAATATCTAGGCCTGAAAAGGACACTAAGCAAGGGGGAAACTGCTTACTGGCAGGAGAGTGCCAAGAAGTGAACAGGGAAATGTATTCCTAATACAGAGGTTGCCAAAAAGAGAGCAGGTCACTATATCACTAACACTGAGGTTGCCAAGAAGAGAGGAGGTCACTATATCACTAGCACTGGGTCTGCCAAAAGAGAGCGGGTCACTATATCACTATCACTGACGTTGACAAAAAGAGTAGAGATCACTGCTGTATCACTAGCATTGACGTTGCCAAGAGGAGAGGAGATCACTACTGTCCATGAAGCGAGCAGATGACTATATCAGTAGGAATTACTTTGAAAAGAAGAGAGCAGGTCAGTATATTGGTGGAGTTTGCCAAGAAACAAGCGGGCACTGTCTCCCATGGGTAACAAGTGGGGTCCGGTATCAGTAGTTTACATGGCACAAACTGTGAGAATACTTCAATCCCTATAGATGTAAGGCCTGTAGCTCTGCTTTAGAGGAAAGACAGAGCATCCATGGATGAATCTTTTTATCACTTTGCATCTGTATTTATTGCATGCAAGTCCCGTGCAGTAAAATGTTGCTCCCTTGCTCTGTCTACAAGCGTTAGGGGCAGCTGATGGGACGGCGCTCTTCCCAGCCTCAGGAAAGCTGATGATAATGGGCCCAGATGTCTTGGTTCACAGGGATTGCAACTCTTGTATCATCTGGCCTTGAGGAAGCGAGAGGCAAAAAGCAAAACTGGTGTCAGCCTTTAAAGTCATCATTTTCTTTAACCATAACTGGCCCATGACTTCTACTTGATTGGCAGGAGTGAAATGAGAAAGTCTCTTGCAACTCCCCTTTTAGGTCTGGGTTGGTCGCTTGGTAAAATAAACCCGAGCCTTTACTGATACCACAAATCTATGTTCAGTGCCACTTCCAGAGAGATATAAGAATTCAATCTAAACTTCTTGATTAAGCCATTATTTCCTTGGGCCCCACACCACACCACCAAAATGCAAATGTTCCATATTTCCTGTGAGTTGGGCAGCAGCAGAAAGACACTGGTGCCCTCTCTTAACCACTCATATTTCTGCTCCAGTGGATCATTCTTTTCAACTGTGCCTAATAGGCTATGCGTTACTCGGGGACCTACTGTTAGAAAATAGTCACAGTACATTTCTGAATTGGTTTCTGGAGTCTAAATGCATTCAATACTCTTTGGATAACAGCTGCATTTCAGACAGATGTGCTAGCAGCAGGTATGTGCAAGGGGTCCTGTGATTTTTCACTTTCCTTTGAGTACAGCAGTGGCCCGCAAACCTTTGACACTGTCAATGCTTTGGACTACAACTCCTATCAGCCCTAGCCAGCCTATTTAATGCAGACTATTTAATGCAGAGGGATCAAGGAAGTCGAAGTCCAGAATATCTTTTGAGATTACAAGTTGAAGACGTCAGATGTATAGCATTCATATATCTGGAGTATTCGTTATGATGAAATGTATTGGTCATTGTAGAGATGAAAGCTGTGCAGACTATGAATTAGAAGAATTATTGGAAAATGTATGACATCCTAAAAGAAAATCAAGACGAGGTCAAGCTGCGGAGAATGAGGACATTCTTTAGGGGTGATAGAGACTACTGTGAGGATTGTGTATGCACATTTCAAGACAAATTTACTCAACAGTCTCGCTCACGCTCAAGAGGGAGCACCTCTAACTCATCACCGGGGAGCACAGATATTGGAAAAGACCAATCAATGTGGAAAAGACCCCAACCATCCAATTGGAAATTATTTTACAAACCAAATGAAATGGTACAAAAGACAAAACAGAAATACAATCACCAAACAAGTCAGTTTTCAATTATCACTGAGTTTAAGTACCACAATGCAAATGTGAGGAGGAGAGGAAGGAGGGGGAGCAGGCAGCGTAACAGACCCAGATGTTCAAAATGATCCAAACAAAAGAATAACTGGAGGCAGTACAAGAATTGTGACAAAGAGGACCAGATAAACAATCTTGTGATTTATACATCAGAAAAAACGTTGAAATCAGAGGAAATGTCACTGTTGAATAAAGGTTTCCCGTTTGCACCATCAACTTACTATGATCCAATAGATTTACAAATAGATCTATTTAGATTCAATCGCAAATTAAAATTAAAAAAAAAGTCTTTGCAGCAAAAACACTGCCAGAGCGTAGCCAACTTTCAATTTGTGACATTGAAAATACATATTTTTTAAGGTACTTAGAAGAAACAAAAGAATTTGACATAAGAAACATCTTCCAGGAATTACAGATTAGACCATAGAACCTTGACATGGAGGGGCTGAGACCGAAATCAAGATTTATTCCCCCAATGCCTACAGACAATGTAATTGACACTTATCAAAGAGCAGTAGCTAAAGACATCAATCAAGCAATTGAAACACAAACTCAAAGGAAATTTAAATACAGTGTTAACCTATTAAGAAAGGAAATTGAAGAACTTTAGCTAAAGACAAATCATTTGTAATGAAAGAAGCTGACAAAGGGTGAAAATTGTGATTATGAATAGATGTGACTACATTGCACTGGCAACAATACATTTAGAAACACCACAATGTTACAAGGTAATCAGATCCTAGAAAAGAAGTGACAGAGGAATTAGGTGAACTGATTCGGATGTGGCACAGATGAGACCTCATAACTGACTTGGAGAGAACATATCTAAATTTTAAAGAACCAATCCTACCTACCATGTACTTTTGTCCAAAAATATACAAGCAGTACCAAGATATCCCAGAGGCAAGACCCATACTAAGTGGGATTGCATGGGCTACATAACCACTATCTGAATATCTGGATAATATTATATATCCACTAGTGAACAAACTACCGCCTATCTAAAGGCTACCATGAGTGTCCTAAACGTAATAAAGGATATAAAATGGGAACCAGACTACCTCCTGGCAACACTTGATGTTCAAGCATTTTATACATCAATTGAACACAATTTGGCTTTTAAGACGCTAGAGTATACGTACAGAGAAAGCTACGCATTGCATTACCAACATGTTAAAATGCTCAAGGAAATGTTACAAGCTACATTCGAACAAAACAAATTCATCTTACTAACAAACCAAAGGAGTGGTCATGGGCACCAAATATGCACAAGCCTTTGCCAATTTGTTTATTGGTCTCTTTGAAGATTTTTTCATATATACAGATCAGGCATTTCATGAAATGGTGCTGTTATGGTCAAGATATATTGACGATGTCTTACTAATATGGAAAGGAACACATAATTGTTTAGATGCATTTGTAGGAAGACTAAATCTCAATGATTTTGAAATGTCCTTTACTGATACATCTTACCTGAATGAAATAGATTTTCTGGATCTAACTATATATGTATCTGGCGGAAAGCTCCGAACATGTACGAACAGAAAAGCATTGTAAGTGAATTCGACCCTATATGTCATCAGCTGTCACCATCAATCTGTAATTCAAAACATATCGACTTGGGAATTCATAAGGGCAAGGCGCAATTGTAAAGACTTTGAGAACTTCGATGAAGAATGCAACCATCTAACCGATAGATTTCGGGAGAGGAGCTATTCACTGCAATGCATTAATAAAGCTCAGAAGAAAGTACAAGGAATCCAAAGAAGTGAAATTCTAAATAAAATTGAAAATAAGACACATTGATACAGAGACAAATAGAATTAATTTTGTAAGCAAGTATTGCAAGGATCATTAGAAGATTAAGAATATGTTGATAAAACACTGGCAGTTACTTGAGCTGAATAAGGAACTTTCAAAATACCTAGATGTTAGGCCTATAGTATTTTTCAAAAGGCCAGAAACCTTGAAGAATCCATTAAGTCCATCTTATCTACGAAGTATAAACCGGGAACCGACACTGACATGGTTACAGTCGGCAAGAACATTTTTTCATAAATGTGGCATGGATACCAACATGGAAGTTTGCCCACACAAACACACAGGAATTCAATGTTCTAAGAGGAACACGAATATAGATCCAAGACAATATTAACTGCAAATCTAAATTGTGATCTATGGCATAATATGTTTATGTGAAAAAATCTATATAGTTAGTACAATCTGAGAACTGAGAACTAGAATCAGAGAAACAAATTTCCATTTGTACAGCATTGGCAAACCACACATCAATTGCAAAATAAAATGGATCTCAGATTTATCGGTTTAAGGAACATCTCCCTGGGGAAAAGGGGAGGTGATAAAGAATGTCTATTCAGACAAGTGCAAGGATGATATGTAGAATGCAGGCTATGGAATTTGGACTCAACACAGACCATGAGATTAATTCATTCTTATGACCGATGTTTTGTATGAGTTGAATATGGCATATGTACGGTGGAGGGAATACATCAATTAACATATGCAAAATGTAAAGATACATGAACATGAACTCACATGATATACAGCACTCAAGTAGGATACTATAGAGAATGCACAAGTGAAACACAACTTACCTCAACGTTTTGGATTAAATATGTACATTGTATTACCAGATTAAGGAGGAACATAGCATTATATCCACTCCATTGGGATGAGTGAATGCACAGGTAAGTTATTGCGTATATTTTCCATAGCCTCATTGTACTCTATCTGATGAGCGCAATTTCTCTTACAACTATGTAATTCAATTGGTTGATCAATGGTAGCAGTTACCATAACAAAAGGATAAATTACATATCAATGGGAATGTTAGCACAGAACGGCTTTACCATGGATATATGGGGGTGTGCAGTATGCAAATGTGCTTTTCAATCCCAAAATATGGCTGCAGTAACGTGATGACGCTGCCCGCTGAATGTGCGGCGTCACCAAATATTTACCAGTTTATAAGGAATCCAAAATGGCATCCGCAGCGACAAAATTGGACGTGGGACATCTCACGAGTCTTTCTTGAACAAAGGCAGGTATGCTAGAATGGAATATATGATAACACCAATTTAGGGGGCCTCTTTCTATCGAGTAATTAAAGGGGAAATTGAATCTGCAGTATCAACGTGGAAGTTATTACAGCATAAATACATCGAGTTAGAACACACATAAGGTAAAGAATAATGGAAACGTTTCATCCCGTAGTAGGCAGATCAATTTGACATTTTCTTGCAGGACTAAGGGAACTAACCCTGATATAAAAGTTGGAGGAATTTTCAGCATGACTGGATACTGGGCTTAAAGAATAAACTGTGGGTGAATAATTAGAACTCAATAACTATTAATAATGCTTCATAAAAACCCAGGCTGGTGGGTACAGCTGGTCTCTTTGGCGACCAAAAAATACACAAATTACTATGTAAGTTTTGAAAAAAGGTTTGCAAAAAATCACGTAGAAGGAACGGTATGTCCCTTGAGTTTCAAATACTGGGTCTCAGTAAGGTCGCAGGTCACTGGGTGGACGGGCAGCCGGGAAGTCTGTCATAAATAGTCAAACAGGATGAGAAAAAACTCCAGGACAGAGCACCCAATCAAAAGGGTTTTATTAAATTAAATATCAGAGCGCCCAATCAAAAGGGTTTTTATCAAATTAAATGTTTCTCAAGCTGTGTAGCCCTTAATGGGTTTTATTAAATTAAATGTTTCTCAAGCTGTGTAGCCCTTAATGGGCTTATTAAGGGCTACACAGCTTGAGAAACGTTTAATTTAATAAAACCCTTTTGATTGGGCATTGACAGTGGATCTGACAAATAGATCAAGAGTTGAAGGAATGGAAGTTAAGTTAAATTCACAGGAGAATGTAGCGGTAAAGAATCGCCAGGAAAGGGGGGGTGGGTGGAGGGGCACATTTGCTATCGGGCAGTGTCACTTTATCAAGCAGGTAATTAATACATGCCACCAATACAGCGTTCGCAACATCTAAAAATGATACTCCTGAATAAATGTGCATGAGACCTCGCAAGGAAATGTATAACTAATGATGTACGGCGCTGTTTCTCAATCCCTAGCTATCCGACCTAATACTACACATGTATAATGAATGTATGTGATATAGAATGTGATGTATTTCTATGATACTTTTTGTTTAGCAATAATAAATCACGGTATGAGAAAGGTCTTGATGGCCGAAACACGTGTCAACAGAGACGGGCATACAGATGCAACTGAACAAGGTCCCTGAGATCCAAATTAAAAAGGACTCTTGACCACATTTTGGTGTTGGTTTTGGGGATCCCTGAACTTGTCTGCGTGGCCTTCTAAAGCAGTTGAACTTTCTAGAGTGGTGATAGGAGACCCCTAAATAGCACTTCTTCCATCCTGCACCTCTTAAGGAGCTGTGGCTCGTGAGGCTTGAGATGAAATCTGGCCCCACACATAGAGTGAAGCAGCCCCGTGGCCTGATCGGAGGCCACCCTCCTGCGTGAAGCCTTACTCTTGAAACTACAGACCAGCCATCTCCCAGGGCTGTACGAGATCATACAATGACTGCGACGATTGCACTGCAACATATGTATGTGGAGGGATGGGTACAGTACATAATCAATGTGGGGGACTGCAAGGGGGTCTCTCCTGCATAGATAAGCAGTGAAAGGGGGGTACAAAATAAAATAAAATCAATATTTTCGGATGTTGTGGTAAAATCGGTGCAGTAATAGGATAGATCGGTGCTGGGCTGCCCTGACTGGAACTCTGGAGATTTCCCAGAGGGCCTCCTCACCCTGGGCCTCTTTAGAGGTGGGAGCCTAGTGTTCTGCACTTCTAACCCCTCCCTCATAGTCACTGCACTCCCTTCCTTCCCTCTCCACCCATCCGGCACATCCTTTTGAAGTAAAGACCTTGTTATAAATCTTCCAGTGTGTTATTCCTCACTCTTAACAAAGGCATTATGTCAGTTTATTATGTTAAACTACTCTTTAATTCCTATGTAGGGGGAAAGTGTTCCTTAAAATACACGATTTAGCCCCATCTTTCCAAATTGTGAGTGAATAACCCATCAAACCCTACTTTAGAGTAGTTTGGGTGGCTCGCTGTATTTGCTGGTGTAGTGTGAGTGAAGGACCCACTAAACCCTACTTTAGAGGAGTTTGGGTTGCTCACTGTATTCGCTGGTGTAGTGTGAGTGAAGAGCCCACCGAACCCTACTTTAGAGGGGTTTGGGTTGCTCTCTGTATTCGCTGGTGTAGTGTGAGTGATGGACCCACTAAACCCTACTTTAGAGGAGTTTGGGTTGCTCTCTGTATTCGCTGGTGTAGTGTGAGTGATGGACCCACTAAACCCTTCTTTAGAGGAGTTTGGGTTGCTCTCTGTATTCGCTGGTGTAGTGTGAGTGATGGACCCATCAAACCCTACTTTAGAGGAGTTTGGGTTGCTCGCTGTATTCGCTGGTGTAGTGTGAGTGAAGAGCCCACCAAACCCTACTTTAGAGGAGTTTGGGTTACTTGCTGTATTTGCTGGTGTAGTGTGAGTGAAGGACCCACTAAACCCTACTTTAGAGTAGTATGGGTGGCTGGCTGCATTTGCTGGTGTAGTGTGAGTGAAGAACCACCAAACCCTAGTTTAGAGGAGTTTGGATTGCTTGCTGGTGTAGTGTGAGTGAAGGACCCACTAAACCCTACTTTAGAGTAGTTTGGGTGGCTGGCCTCATTTGCTGGTGTAGTGTGAGTGAAGACCTACTTTAGAGTAGTTTGGGTGGCTGGCTGCATTTGCTGGTGTAGTATGAGTGAAGAACCCACCAAACCCTACTTTAGGTGAGTTTGGGTGGTTTGCTGTATTCGCTAGTGTAGTGTGAGTGATGGACCCACCAAACCCTACTTTAGGTGAGTTTGGGTGGCTCGCTGTATTCGCTGTTTTAATGTGAGTGAAGAACCCACCAAACCCTACTTTAGAGGAGTTTGGGTTACTCGCTGTATTTGCTGGTGTAGTGTGAGTGAAGAACCCACCAAACCCTACTTTAGAGGAGTTTGGGTTGCCCGCTGGTGTAGTGTGAGTGAAGAACTCACCAAACCCTACTTTAGAGGAGTTTGGGTGGCTCGCTGTATTTGCTGGTGTAGTGTGAGTGAAGGACCCACTAAACCCTACTTTAGAGTAGTCTGGGTGGCTGGCTGCATTTGCTGGTGTAATGTGAGTGAAGAACCCACCAAACCCTACTTTAGAGGAGTTTGGGTTACTCGCTGTATTTGCTGGTGTAGTGTGATTGAAGAACCCACCAAACCCTACTTTAGAGGAGTTTGGGTTGCCCGCTGGTGTAGTGTGAGTGAAGAACTCACCAAACCCTACTTTAGAGGAGTTTGGGTGGCTCGCTGTATTTGCTGTTGTAGTGTGAGTGAAGGACCCACTAAACCCTACTTTAGAGTAGTTTGGGTGGCTGGCTGCATTTGCTGGTGTAGTGTGAGTGAAGAACCCACCAAACCCTACTTTAGGTGAGTTTGGGTGGCTCGCTGTATTTGCTGGTGTAGTGTGAGTGAAGAACCCACCAAACCCTACTTTAGGTTAGTTTGTATGGCTCGCTGTATTCGCTAGTGTAGTGTGAGTGATTGACCCACTAAACCCTACTTTAGAGGAGTTTGGGTTGCTCTCTGTATTCACTGGTGTAGTGTGAGTGATGGACCCACTAAACCCTTCTTTAGAGGAGTTTGGGTTGCTCTCTGTATTCGCTGGTGTAGTGTGAGTGATGGACCCACCAAACCCTACTTTAGGTGAGTTTGGGTGGCTCGCTATATACGCTGGTGTAGTGTGAGTGATGGACCCACTAAACCCTACTTTAGAGGAGTTTGGGTTGCTCTCTGTATTCGCTGGTGTAGTGTGAGTGATGGACCCACTAAACCCTTCTTTAGAGGAGTTTGGGTTGCTCTCTGTATTCGCTGGTGTAGTGTGAGTGATGGACCCACCAAACCGTACTTTAGAGGAGTTTGGGTTGCTCTCTGTATTCGCTGGTGTAGTGTGAGTGATGGACCCACCAAACCCTACTTTAGAGGAGTTTGGGATACTCGCTGTATTTGCTGATGTAGTGTGAGTGAAGAACCCACCAAACCCTACTTTAGAGGAGTTTGGGTTGCCCGCTGGTGTAGTGTGAGTGAAGAACTCACCAAACCCTACTTTAGAGGAGTTTGGGTGGCTCGCTGTATTCGCTGTTGTAGTGTGAGTGAAGGACCCACTAAACCCTACTTTAGAGTAGTTTGGGTGGCTGGCTGCATTTGCTGGTGTAGTGTGAGTGAAGAACCCACCAAACCCTACTTTAGGTGAGTTTGGGTGGCTCGCTGTATTTGCTGGTGTAGTGTGAGTGAAGAACCCACCAAACCCTACTTTAGGTTAGTTTGTATGGCTCGCTGTATTCGCTAGTGTAGTGTGAGTGATTGACCCACTAAACCCTACTTTAGAGGAGTTTGGGTTGCTCTCTGTATTCACTGGTGTAGTGTGAGTGATGGACCCACTAAACCCTTCTTTAGAGGAGTTTGGGTTGCTCGCTGTATTTGCTGGTGTAGTGTGAGTGATGGACCCACCAAACCCTACTTTAGGTGAGTTTGGGTGGCTCGCTATATACGCTGGTGTAGTGTGAATGATGGACCCACTAAACCCTACTTTAGAGGAGTTTGGGTTGCTCTCTGTATTCGCTGGTGTAGTGTGAGTGATGGACCCACTAAACCCTTCTTTAGAGGAGTTTGGGTTGCTCTCTGTATTCGCTGGTGTAGTGTGAGTGATGGACCCACCAAACCCTACTTTAGAGGAGTTTGGGTTGCTCTCTGTATTCGCTGGTGTAGTGTGAGTGATGGACCCACCAAACCCTACTTTAGAGGAGTTTGGGTTGCTCTCTGTATTCGCTGGTGTAGTGTAATACGGGGGCACTTTCGGATACACATTTGAAGGGCTCCTTTTGGTTTGCAGTCCACCCCGCCAACTCCCTCCCGGTGCATGATCAGGACTGAGCAGATGACGGGGCAGGATTTAGTCTTTCTAAAAGGTAGAAGCGGAGCCCCACTTTCTGCTATTCCAGTCCACCCAGGCTGCCACTTCCTTGGACTCCTCATGGCGCCAAGGGTGCAAAGCGCGCCTTCCTTCAAAATTGGAACCCTAATCTTATATTTCTGCGGAGATGATCGGATTTTCCGCTTAAACTAAACATCTCCAGCCTCCACGGAGGCTTGAAAAAGGCCTCATGGTAATGGCCGCCGGCCTCTAGATTCAAGACGTTAAATGAGAGGGTCTCGCACACGTCTTTTTTAGACCGTTTCCACAGCGGCTTCGGAAAAGGACAACGCTTGGCAAATATAAATAGGGCAATTGGAAAACCAAACAAAATGGAAAATATCCTATGTGAGGCATTTGCGAGAATGATACCCCAAAAGAACCCCCGTTTGCCTCTATGTCGTCAGGTGGCGGGAGCGGCTTGAATGATCTGCTTCTCGGATCCTCAATGCACGCTCTTTCTCCATTTTTAAGAAACGTTTTCTCCTTCATGGCGTGATTGCGGATAGTGAGGGCTCTCACAAGCAGCCGCCTCTGACCCGCTTCTCATTGTTTTCTCCCCTTCCTCTCTGTCTTCCTCTTCAGACTTTGCGCTCCCACTCGCATCCCTTATCCTGACTCTAGCAAGCCCTGCGTCTCCCCTGCCCCTCTTCCACTCTCTGCTTCTTGAGCACTGGCTTTAGTCTCCTCCGCTCCACACTCTTCTGCCCAAGTCTCTCTTACTCAACCCTCATCCTCTTCCCTTGGTGTCTGTCAGTTTCTCTGTCTTATCCCTGCACTTCTCTACCTACAGATCCAACGCATCTCTTCTTCTGTCTGTTGCTCCGCCTGTCTCTTTCTCGCTTGCGCACTCCTGCTCGATCTCGGTTGCCCAATGGCAAATATCATGGACAAACAACGGTCGCTCATGGCCACCCTTGGAGAAATGACAAATAAACATGGCAAAATAAATTGGGCAGAAGATGTTTCGGCCTCTCTTCTATCCCTCTGCCTCGCATCACTTGCTTGATCTTTCCATCTGCTTTTTACTGGAGACTTCACTCTGTCTCTCCCCCCTTCATCCCTCTCTCATCCCTCTCTCTCCGGTTGTCTCTGTTTCTCTATCATTGCACTTTCTCTAGTCTTCGCGGCTGTGTCTTAAATCCTCTTTGCCTTTCAGTCTATTCCGTCCCACTGGAAGCATAGTGTAATTACTGTGGTGATGGACATCTTGCCTTCAGCTCTTCAGGGGAGGGAGGGCAGAGCTAACTCTTCTAATTCTGGGAGAGGTGCTATCTTCAGAAACTGTGGAGAAGGAGAAAATGTACTTTTGTGGGGGCATCCAACTTTAAACTTTGTAATGATAGGTTATTTATAAGGTGCTTAATACACAGAGGTTTCTAAGCGCAGACCTGGGGATCAAACCTCTGTTGCTCTGTGTTGTCTTGCTTCCAAGGTGAGCAGTTTGCCCCTGAGCTATCCTTCCGAGACTATTCTGGTGCAGGTTCAATGCTACAAGCAGTTAACTCTCTCCTTCATGTCTAAAACCACACACCTAAGAACTGCTGTAAGAATAAGCTGATCCCTGTATCACCTACCCTTACAATCACTCCCCTAACATGCAAGTACTACCCCCATCACGATCTCAATTGCCTTAAATTGTATGCATAAGAATGCAGGTGCTCACAATGAAACTTTTACATTAGTAATTTCCTGGCATTTGTTCAGTGTGAAGTTGTTTGCACCATGTATTTCCTGTTTCCTGTCCTGTCTGGTTATGGCTCTGTAGGTCAGCCAGGTCAAGAACACACAGCCCAAAATATTGAGGGGTTTGGGGAGGGGGGGGCTAAAGCCCGATCTACCCACTGATCGTTGCGCCACTGTACACAGCTCTGAAAACTCATCTTTTGTGAGCAAGACCCAGGACTACCATGTCGTAGGCCTTCAGGGACCTTCTAGCTCCTCCCACACCATGATCTACAACCATCCGAACATGGCTTCCATATCTCAACTGACCAATCAGATATCCGAGACCAGGCCACGTCGGAACCACACAAGTACACGCACATTTTCTAGTGCTGTGTTCAAAGTTAGGACTTTACCCAGCGGGTCTCGACAAAAGGCCGATGATCAATAACTTGCTTAATCACTCACTAATAGACTCTATTAGCTGCCCACCAAAGACCCGTCAATTTTCTCGTTGGCTTCTCTCAATGTAGCCCAACAGTATTGAAATGTGTCAAAGATCTCATTTCTAAATCTCCAAAATGCTCTGTTTGAGTGACAGCGGGCCTTAGTCCTTCCACTAATCTCTGCTTTTCGCTTCTCTTTCTTGTTCCATCCATTCCTCGCTTCCATTCTTTAGCCCTCTCTGTCTCTCTCTGCAATCTTTGTGCACCCAGTTAGACTGAAGATGATTTTTCCCCGTAGGCTCTAATTCCCCATCATTCGCAGCTACCGTCAATTCCCGACTGTTGCCCATGGCGACTTTGTGTCGCGGTCCTGAGAAGCTGGCGCTTGCGCATCGCCTCGCCTGATGCGCTCGTCCTTGAGCGGGCAGCGCATGCTAATGGACAGCTCAGTGGACTTTTGGCAGCACAGCTCCTTTGCAGATAATGAACCGGGGCCATGTTCAGAACAAAGCAAAACAGAAGGGGCCAATCATAGGCTCTCGGCTTTGCACGTCGAGCGAAGGAGGGCATGGCACTCGGGCCTGGGCCTGCATCGCCCACACAGAGCATCATGGCGGAGGAGGTGGCAAAAGCTCGTGCCGCATTTAAAGTCATTTCAATAAATGACGCGCTTTCATTTTAGAACACATGCAGACATTAAACTGCCTCGCTACGATCGAACTCCAGAGACGTAATTGCCGACGAGAAATCGTCTGGGCGATTAGTGAGCGCCCAGCCTTCCAGATGAATGAGAATTCTCCGAGTTGGTTGCCAGCTCGGTACCATCACTTTGGGGCATATAAGAACGTGTGTCTGTGCAGAAAGCACAACGAACGTCTAGCCAGGTGTAAGGACGCCCTGCGTATGCCATTCAAGAGCTGGGCAAGGTTGCAGTTTATCAGCGATTCGCGTAGGCTGGAGATGTTGCAGTGGGCATGGGAGAAGATCAGTAGTTGTGTGGCATGCTGCAATTGCGCAAAGTGGCGCCCAGATGCTTGTGCCACCGACTTGATACATCGTCTGCCCGCTCTGAAAGTAGAGAAACATGGGCAGCTGCAAAACGAATGAGTGCCAAGCCAACCCAGATCACCCGTTTCTTCTTCGCTCTTGACAAACATACAGTGAGGGGCAGATGATGTCATATCTAGGGCCCGCCCCCTCACCTCCGTCATACTGGAAGCAGAGCAGGAAGACTCTGTGCAAGACAGAGGGGATCCTCCCAATACCACACCGATGATATAAGAGACGTTATGCGCTCAGACAACTGTATCGAATGCACCCTTGCACTGATGGGGTGGAAAGATGTCACCATACACCACTGGACATTGAAGAGTTATAAATGAAGTCAGATCAGAGTAAAGTGACGTCACAAAGAGAAGATACTAAGACATACTGACACAATATGTGAATACTTAAGGAATGATAATGTAACTAAAGTAACAAGAGAAACGTGTATACAGAGACGAAGAAACCATTTATACAAAGAAGATAGGTAACCAGGCGCATACTAAATGTTTATATGCAGAAATACAAGGTAGATGAGTTACATAGAAGCTTGCTGCAGCAGAAACTATAACGTGAGGAAAGCGGCCATGATGGAAAGATGGACGTCAGATTGTGTCAAAACTACCTCAGAGACACGCCAGGGCTGCAGATCAGAAACGCAGCAGAAAAAAGAGCTAGGTGTGGAACAAAGAATTTCTGTTTGCTGAGACTGAGGATGACACAACAAGACATAATTGGAAAGCACAAACGAGGGTAACCAGGATAAGGTATGAACGAACGGCAATTTATCTTAGATTAAGCAGAAGCGAAACACATCTGCAACTGCCAATTATTGGACAATCAAGGGTGCAGAAAGCACATGTAAAACAGAGCAACCAATTCTCCAGAGGCTAAGAGGAGTAATAGCAATCAGCATCATTAAATCAAATAGCAGTAAATAACAGGTTGAAATGGACAAAATCGTGGTGTCCTGAAACGTGACTCAGAAGTTGAAAACAAGGTCTAGTCATTAAGCCTCAGAAGAAGAAAGTGGTGTATGCTGACTCCCTTGAAAGACCCAGAGAAGAAAACAGTCAGGAAGATCAATACAAAAGAGAAGCCTTTGCTCATGGTCTGACTGATGAGAGATGGTGGGCTAAATGACCAATGTGGACAGTGGTCTGACGTTGTTCCTCGCACCTGGGTTTCATTTTGCTTACGCGCTGCTAGCGAGCTGGAGGTCCAAAGTTGAGAAAGCATGCCAACCAATCATGAGTGGTTAAGTACCGGCATGCCATACAATGTTACACAGGCCAACATGATGCTGTTACTCTGCTATAATCTGAAATATACGTAGTTAGAGGTGGTTCAAGGTGTGCCTACTAGATAAGGGGCATCCAGTGATATTACTAATACTTCTATGATATATAGGGATATATGTTCTCTTATCCAATCCCTCCCTTCAGTAGGTTTTATAGTTTGCCACGTAGGATGATGTGATAGATGACACATGTTGCAGTATAAAGCCTTTGTAGAATCGAAACTTAAGTGCGAGTGTGTGGACTCCACTTCTTTGTTCGCCAGGTTTCCCTACTTCATTTTGAGCTGATAATACAGTAGTACTTTGCCATATTCTTTCAGTCTGTCTGGTTATTTGGGTCTGAGATCATTCTTGGTAATTCCATGGAGCACACGAGATGCTCCAAGGTGCAAGTGCACACTAGCTTTACTCTGCCTCTCTTCAATGCTAATGTGCTTATGTCATGGGCTCGTTTAACATCTATGACGCGGGCGGGAAGGAAGTCCATTCATGAAGTTGTCCTGCTCCATCAGAACCTTGTCTCGCTCCCCTGCTGGAAGCAACACGGTTTGCCCCGTTGAGCCCTGTGTGCCTAGCTACACGTGGCAGAAATACACACACGTGTGGGGAGAAATACCCACTACACAGAGACCACTCCTCCATACCACACAGCACTCAAGGGTATTCAGTTAAGTGTGTGATGTATGTCAGCTACAGTACACACGTTTCAGATGGTCTGGACAAGCGGCCTCGACTTGTGAGAATGTACCTCGGCCACAGAGCGAATATTCATAATTTTCAGACATGAAGCCACAAGTTACTGCCCTGATGCTTCCACAAGCAGGTTCCATATGCTGCGGGTCCTAACCTGGGGGCTGGTGTCTGAGTGGGTTGGGTACTACTGCATCACTCATGTGCGTCCTCTGGTTCTGCTGTAGACCCCTTCATTGATGGGATATGTTATCACTTAGACACGGGAGGGTACAAGCCACCCTAGACTCATAAACGCCACATGTGTATGTAGTGCTTCTTTCTCATTTCAACCCATGTCTCAGCACTGTGGGCACTGATGCAATTATTAAAAAATTCAGAGCTACAGACTTTATCAACCTTGGACGAGTGAGGAGTGAGTCAACTTGCTGGGATTCGAACCAGTAACTGCTGGTGGCACACAGATCCCTGGAGCAAACGTTTAAATTGCTGAGTTATCTTAGTAGCTCCATATAACCAGATGTGCGGAATTAATTCCAGGCACGGAGACAGCTAGCACACACCCTGAGAACATTTCTGTTTAACAGAATCTGTGCACATACACAGAGGTATGCAGTACATGTGATGTACGGAGATATGGTTCACATACCCTATGCACGAGGATGTGTGCAGGAGACGTTGTCCAGATGTGTGCAGTAAACGCTACATAACAGGTAACTCAGCGGGTTGAGCGCTCGCTGCTGCGATCTGTGTGTGATCTGCAGGTCACAGGTCTCAGTCCCGGCAAAGCAAACTCAGCCTTTCATCCTTCCGAGGTTGGTAAAGGAGTATCAACTTCAAATGGGTAATGATTTATGTAAAATTGTTTTAGGTGCAGCATTTTGGCAAAAGCACTATCTGAATAAACAATCATTCTCATGAAGATATATGTTTCATATGCAATATGTACACGTGTTCAACATGGTCTTTGGGTGAGGATGTGTACAGGAGGACAACATGGGACAGAGTCTCAAAACTTTTTTGGGGGGCGCACATGATGAGATGCGCTGACCCAAAAAAGGAACAGCCCAATTAACAAAATGCATCTGAATGAGCGCATCTCATGTGTGGACATTTATTTTTTATTTATTTGCATTTTTAAAGCGCTCACACAGCCCGAGGCACTGTTACAGGAATGTGTCTTAGTTGCGTATTTATGATACGCTTAATACCCAGAGGATGAAACCTGTGTTGCTTCGTGTCGTCTTGTTTCCAAGGCGAGCACGTTGCCCCTGAGCTATCCTCCCGGGACACGCAGGTGCCCTTTTCACCCCTTTGCACATTGGTGCATATCAGGGGGCGTTTATACACATTTGAAAGCACATTCAAATTTGCAAAAGGGGTGCACTTTTAAACGTGTGCAGAAATTAGGATCACACCATGGGCCTGTTGGCAGGTGTGTTGCTAGGTCTGGAAAAGATCCGGGACTACGCTAATGTCGGGACTGTTGGGACTCGGAGCTAGCCAGGATTCGGGCTAGCTAGCATTTTGGTGGTAGCCCCTGAGCTTCGATCTGGGGTTACAACCAAAAGACCTGGGGCCATAGGCCCCTCACCGCCCCGCCGAGTGTCCCCCTGGCGACGCCTTTTGGGAACAGGTGCAGGGGAGCCGCTCAAATAATGACCAGGTGATTTCTGACCCTGTCCTGAACCTTTCTTTAAGTGTGACAGTTACGCTTGCATTTCCATACCCCAAGCAGTGGTGCGCGGGCTTCTTTTATTAGCATTTCACAGTGCCTGCATCTGGTGGCAGCCAGTCCGACACTAATGCACGCAAAGGGGCTGGACAGCGTGCTCGGCTCTACACCCCTGCCGTTCTTAAGTCACCTTTCAGAATAAGGCGACCCGCGCCTTTCCAGGGCCACGCATGAAATAGGCGCCTTCTCTGCCTTCCTTTCCTTTCTGCTCGTTTTGGGAAGCCGCCTCTGTGTACAGATGTGATGAGCCAATGCGGCACACAGACACACTCTTCACACGCCCTGTGCACACAGCTTTCAGCATACCACCTCGTCTACACGGAGCCGTGCAAACAATGCTGTGGGCGAAGCTACATAGATATGTGTGACCCTCTGCATGTGGGTAGGGGTCCGTGTTTGTAATGCATACGAGGCGCAGGGGTGGGGTTACACACCTCAAGATGCTGCGTAAGAAGGCCTGCGGGGCTGCGTTTATGCAATAGGCTGCGTAGTGTGGGTTCACATTGCTGCTCTTACCAGAACCCTACCTAATAATAAGTTACAGACAACTTTGTGTGTATGGAAAATTTGTAGGCCGTAGGCATTTTATTTTTCTTACAGAAAAACCATTATAACAAAAACATTACATATACATATGCTTTTGGGCACATTGTGTCCAGTTCCGAAGCCGCCCAAGGCTCCTTCTGAGTCTTTGTTATCCCTGAGCCTTCGTTCCTGGGCACATGCCGCCCACGACGTTTCCTGAACCGTGTACCGAAAGAGTACTCGGCGTTCTTTCCTCTTGCTTCTTCCTTCTTCCCTTGGACCATGTACCGAAAGAGTACTCGGCGTTCTTTCTTCCACTTTTGCACCATCTTGTACCACATTTTCCTCTCCTGCAATATGCCTCGCCCTTATGCATATATTTAACATCAGGCTTTCCAATGTGATTGCCCTCATCAATTCCAACACTACACTGCATGATGCACTTCCCTTGTTTAACACATGTAGTACCGCCATGTTGTCCGACCATACCGCCAACTCCTTATTGCCTAGCCCCTCTCCCCATGCACATAACGCGACCCATATCGGGAAGAGCTCTAGAAGCGTTATGTTCTTTGTCCATTCCGCCACCTGCCATGATTCCGGCCACTCATCTGCACACCATTTTCTCCCCAGTATTGCTCCAAAACCAAAACCACCGGCTGCGTCAGTGAATAACACTCTTCTACCTTCCTCATTCACTGGCGAGCGCCATATCACTGTACCCCTGAAGTTCACCAAAAATTCGGCCCAGACTTCTAAGTCTCTCTTGATTCCTCCTCCCAGCGGTGGTGCCCTTTGGTAGCACCTCTTGTCTTCAGCTCGATCCTTCTCTGGAACACTTTTCCCTGCGGTATGACTCTTCCTGCGAAGTTCAGTTTCCCTGCCAGTGCTTGTAACTCCTTCACGGTTGCCTTGTTTCTTCCTCGTAGCTCCTGTATTGTTTTGATTAGCTCCGTCACTTTGTCCTCTGGGATCCGACACCTCCCCTTGTTTGAGTCGATCTCTATACCTAGAAACTGGATCACCTGCGTTGGCCCCGTCGTTTTCTCATCTGCCAGAGGAATACCCCACTCACTCGTTATTTCTACGAATTTGTCCAGTGTTGCCTTGCACATGTCTGCTCCTTTGGGGCCGACAAATAAAAAATCATCTAGGTAATGCACCATCATGGACTCCCTCATCTCTTGTGCCACTGCCCATTGTAAGAATGAACTCACCCTCTCGAAATATGCGCACAAGATGGCACAACCCATTGGGAGGCACCTGTCGATGAAGTATTCCCCCTCCCAGTGCATATGCCGATTTAATGTCTGCTTTCGCCATCCATGCCCCTTCCCCTGCTTTTCTAACCAATTCCACTGCGTCTTCGAAAACTGAATATGTTACTGTTGCTTCGCTCTGCGCGATGCCGTCGTTCACTGAGGCCCCTGGGGGCCTCAGTGAACCCCCCGGGGCCTCAGGCAACCTGTACTCCCCTTCCTCTTTCTTTGGCACCAGACCTAGCGGAGAGCACAAGAATTCTGCAAAGGGTAGGGCCGAGAGTGGGCCCTCCACCCTCCCTAGTTCTACTTCCTTCATGATCTTCTTGGTCACTATCTCTATGTTTTCCCTTGTTGATTTCAGATTCCTGGGAATGTCTTGCGCTCCTTGGCCGGTGAACGGGATGTTGAAACCCTCACTAAACCCTCGCCTAATCTGCTCTGCTGCTTCTTGGTCGGGGTAATCTCGGAGCCACTTTTCCATTCTCTCGATCTTTACTGGTGTGGCCCCTTTCCTGCTCGAGTTCTTATTTCCGTGTTTTGTCTCTTCTGCCACTCGGAGCTGCAGCCCTTGTGCACTTGGAACTGCTGTGATCTCCCTTGCATTTCTCGCATTTGTGGCTGAATTTGCACTTCCAACCCCAGCTGCATGGTACCCCTTTTTCAAAGCTCCTGCATTGCCCTGGTTCTGTCCGAGGCGTACCCGGGCTTCCACTCCCCCCCCTTGTGTTGTTGGGGGCAGGCTGCTCTGCCATCCTCTCTGTGGCCCGAAATTTCCGTTCCGAAAACTCCGTTCTCTGTATCTGTCGAAGCTGGAGTCGTATCTTCGGTTACTATATCTGTAATCTGTCTTGTAGTCGCTCTGCCAGTACTGCCTTCTCTGCTGACTACCTGTATTCTGCTCCTTGGAATCCCATTTTTCTTTCAGCACATTAAAGATGTAAAGATTGAAATTTTCTTCGTCCCAGCCCATGTCCGGGAAGCAGTCCATCTCCTTTCGGAACTCGTGGTCGTACTCTAGCCAAGCGTCTCCCCCAAACGCTGCGTGGACCTTCAGCACCCTCTGTTGGTAAGCAACTAACGCTACCCCATCCTCCGGGAATTTCTGTAGTATGATTGTCGACATTATGGTAAAGGCCGACATCCAATTATCGAAGTTCCTAACTACTGGCCCCCTTTTGAGTAAACTCTTTTCATCCTCTTTCATGTCTTCGACTGCCACATTCATCCACCTCTTTTGACAATCTAATAATGTAAATATATCGATCAACTCCTTTCTCCAAATCTTTTCCTTTACTTTGTCACTTATGTACCAAGCCATCGCTTTCATTGACCTGCCTTGTGCATCTTTACCCATGGTTGGTCTACCATACTTTGTCATGAGCGGTGCCCCGTTCTCTACCGTTACTGCCGTTGTTGGTGCCCCCGCCCCTATGTTTGGGCCTACCGTCGTGCTTTGCAGCGTCGCTACAATTGGCGCTCCTTGTGGCACTGGGACTACTGGTGTCCCTTGCGGTGTCGGGATCGGAACTTCCTTGGGCTCAACTGGTGCCCCCTGTGGGGTAGGGACCGGGGCCTCTTTGGGTTCTATCCCTGCCACCCCCTACCCCACTCTGCTTTTCCTCTACCCCACTCCGCTTTTCCTTGCTCACCACTCCTTTCCACTTTACCCAAGCTTTTAGATGATCCCTTTCTTCATCCTCACTGCTGGATTCCTCTGACGAATTTCCCAACCATTCTTCCCTGCTTTTCTTCCCCCGTCTGCTCTTCTTGTCGTTGGTTCTGGGCGACTTACCCGAAACCGTGACGCAATTTTTTAACATCTTTACCATTTTATTCCCAACATTATTATTCACAGTACCTTTCTTTTTATCTTTTCTCTTTTTCTTGCCCATCGTCTCCGTCTCCTCCTCCGTTCTCCCCGTTTCCGTTCTCCCCCTCTTCTGTCCTTGTGGTACTTCTTCCTCGCCCTCACTACTGCTGTGTTCGATGAACAGTAGAGGTGATGCTGCCTTCGCCCGTTCTTCTTTTTGCATTACTTCCAGTACCCATTGGGCTCCATACTCTTTCTCCGCTTTTCTTGCCCAATCTGAGAATTCCCGGGCCCTCTTCGCTCTCCCTTGTCCCATCCGCCATCTTTCTCGTCTGAATTCTGACGGTTCTGGCAACTGCAATGACTCTCACTCTCGCTCGCTCCGGTGATGTCTCGGTTGTCGCGTTAGTCCCAAGCGACGAACGCTGTATAAAATGCGTGCAACCGCGAGAGCTCCGCTTGTAGAAGGGTCAAAAGCGCGTGAGCCTGCAAGAGCAAACGTTTTTCCTTTCCCTTCTCCAGGTACCAAGAGCCTACCCGAGAGAGGTGAGCTCTTACCTGGTTTGTGCAGCCTCTCCTTTTCCAGGCTTACTTATACCCCCCCCGGCCTTTTGTTCCTTCCTGGGGGCGGCCGGGTTACCCCCTGACCTCCTGTTGTTATATTTCGCACCTACCCAGGTGCTGCTTCCTGCCCTTCCTGGGCCTTTGTTTCTTGTGGCGCCATTCGGACGCCCCTCCCTACGCTTCGCGCCGTTTTCCCCCCACCCCGCACCTAAACTCCCAGACCCTCTATCGTTCCGCATTTCATGCGGCCCGGGGCCTGGGTCAGTGGCTCTTTATAGCCGCCGTATGTGCATAGGTGTGTGCGAGTCCCAGCCTACACGGATGTGTGAAATCACGGCTACACGCGGAGGGAGCTGTCTTTCCCATGTGTTCCGCGCAAGGGCATTGGCAGATTCTGACCTCTCGGAAAGCTGGCTCCAGGCAGCCGAAAATGGAATGTTAGTTTGGGAGCCAATTACATGCAATTGCCTCTCTGTTTACAATAACAACCCAATTGCATCAGGAAACATTTTTTAATGAAATTGGCTACTTAAGCCAGAAGGAATTATGCTTCTGATCAGTTAAGTGCGTGGCTGCACAGTAGCAGTTCGCATTACATGCAATTAGGGAGAAAAATTGTCATGTTTGGCAAAGCGCGGCCATTTTTCAGAATTGTCGTTTGAGCAGGTCCACCGTGCGCCAAGCACAGATCTTCTCGCCTCTTCCCGGTGGAGAGGGCTGGGCCCCTTCAGTGATGTGTGGGGGGGCAACAAAAACAGAACACAACTCCCAACTCCAGCCGCCCTGCCCACCGCACAAGCAGAGCATCCGGTGCCGGGGGCGGTCTCAACCTTTATGTAGACACACGAAGCATCACTATCAAAGCATTAATACCAAGAGGACCAAAGAGGGTGGGGGGGGCGAGGGAGAGGGAAAAGCGGGGGGCCGAGGGAGGGAGAGAGTCAGCAAGACAGACGGAAAGATACAAGGAGGGAAAGAGCGATAGAGAGAGGGGGAAACAGAAAGAGGGAGGGGTGGAGGAGTGGAGAGAGTGCGAGAGTTGGGGATGGAGAATCAGAGAGAGACAGAAAGAGAGACAAGGACAGAGAGAGAGAGAGGCATTAAGAAAAAAGAGAGAGAGGGCGAGAGAGAGGGAGAGAGGAAAAGAAAGAGGCAGTAGAGGGAGAGGGAACAAGGAAAAGGAGAGGGAGTGAGGGAGGGAGAGAGAAAAAGGGGAGGGAGAGAGAGAGAGACAAAAAGACTTACGGAAAGAGAAATAAGGAGGGAACAAAGTTAGAGAGATAGAGAGCGGGGGGGCAGAAAGAGGGAGAGAGAGGGGTGGGGGAGTGGAGAGAGGAGTGCGTGAGAGTCGGGGATGGAGAAACAGAGAGAGACAGAGACACAAGGTCAGAGAGAGAGAGAGATAGAGAGAGGGGGTAACAGAAAGAGGGAGGGGGTGGAGGAGTGGAGAGAGTGTGAGAGTTGGGGATGGAGAATCAGAGAGAGACAGAAAGAGAGACAAGGACAGAGTGAGAGAGAGACATTAAGAAAACAGAGAGAGAGAGAGGGCGAGAGAGAGGGAGAGAGGAAAGAAAGAGGCAGTAGAGAGAGAGGGAAAGAGGAAAGGGAGAGAGAGTGAGGGAGGGAGAGAGGAAAAGGGGAGGGAGAGCGAGAGAGAGAGAGTTAGAGAGAGAGAGAGAGAGAGAGAGAGAGAAAAGGACTTACGGAAAGAGAAACAAGGAGGGAACAAAGATAGAGAGATAGAGAGCAGGGGACGACAGAAAGAGGGAGAGAGAGGGGTGGGGGAGTGGAGAGAGGAGAGCGTCAGAGTCGGGGACGGAGAAACAGTGCGAGACAGAGACACAAGGAGAGAGAGAGAGAGAGAGAGGACAAGAGAGAGAAAGAGAGGCCATGGAAAGAGGGAGAGAGAGGTGTGGAGAGTGAGGGTGAGGGAACGAGGGAAGGAGAGGCAGGACGACAGACAGAAATAGACTCAAGAAGGGAGAGAGAGAAAGAGGGAGAGAGAGAAAGAGAGGGGGGAGGTAGTGTGGGGGGGAGAGAGGGAAAGGGGGGGTGGAGCCCCCTACTTTAGCATCCCACAGTGGCAGAGAAGTTAGCGAATCGATAAAGAGAAAGAGGAGGACACAGATGATAGAGGCAGCCAACTGTAGAAAGTAAAGGAGCTGGAAGGGGGAGATCGGCAGAGGAGAGAGAGAGTAGAGGGGAAAGGGAAAGATGGCGGGACATAGAGAAAAGAGGGGGCAGAGCGACCATGCAGACGTTTGAGAGGACATTGCGACTGTACTGTCCCAGTCTCAGGCCCACCAGGGTTCCCTTTGACCTTTGGCAATAAAGGGAAGCGGGTTGGACGCAGTGACACTTCTTCACTCTTAGCTGTTGGTTAGGGATACGGTATTGGGAGTGGGGGGTGGGGATGCGGAAGGGGGTCTAGTGCAGGTTGTGACAGAGGATGCCCAGGCACTGGCCTTTAATCAGTGGCTGTCAACCCACAATGGGCACAGGAGCCATTATGTAGAAGCTGGCAGAGTCTAAGCCTGTCAGGGAGTGCTCTGCATGACTTCTGCCTGAAGACAGAGAGGCCCTGCAGGACCCTACGTGGGGTCATGTGGCTTGTCACGTGAGGCCTTGCAGGGCTTCTCTTCCTCCAGGCAGAAGGAGGATCTCTGTAGAGCCTGACCCTAAAAGGGCTGGCTATGAGGGTGCACCCAAAACCAGTGGAGTAACTTTGCTGAAAATGTTGGGGGGGGACATGACATCTGAAGAAAAGGTGCCCCAGCCAAATGAATGGGGACAAAATGGTGTGCCATGAAAGTTGGGGGGGACAAACACCCCTGTCCCCCCCTTAAATTACGCCCATGCCCAAAACCCAGCATGTGCTGTCTGCACAGAGTGGCCGTCAATGTAAGGGAGCTGCTTCTCATAGTTGCGGATATCATGGAACAGTGCCCCCTGCTGGAGAGAGGAAGACACTGCATCTCTTCAAATGAGCCTACTTTAAAAGGGGCATCAGATCGCCTCCATCTTATCTGTGCAGTGCATGGGGCCATGTGGCAAGGAGCCTTCAGACACTGGATCATGGGGGACATGGGAAAGGAACTCCAGCCCTTTAGCTACCCACCTACACAGCCTGGAGCCAGCACTTTCCAGTGGTTAGTGAGGGTGACTACCCCACACCAGCACCAAGCTATGATGTACCCACCTTAACCTGAATAAGCTTGCCCCTGGGGCTCAACTTCCAGCATGGGCAATGAACTCCCCAGGATGTGGGGTTGAACACGAGAGACTGGAGGTTTGCGATAATTCCGTGTCCAGGTACCCCAAGTCAGGGGTGCACTGTACCCAAGCTCAACAATACAGCTAGAGGAAACAGACACTGCTTAGTTTGTATTCTCCTACGCGTTGCCGTATATATCGCTTGCCTTCTTCAACATCCTCATCAAACATAGGGGTTTCGATTCATCGTTCCTGCAGTGGATCACCTCACACTGATCCAGAAGAGCAATTCAACAAATTGGGCCCAAGCAGATCACCATGCCAGCTGGTAACATGCAAAGTCCACAAGGCGTCATCCTGTCTCCTGTCAACTTCACCCTCTACAGGGAACCACGTGTGGATGTCCTCACCAACACCAATGTTAATATACACCAGCACATAGATGACACGTAGCTTCATCTAAAGATCAATCGCAACGTAGACGTCCATCGACTCTGTCCCTCACCCAAGTCTGAATGTCAATTGCTCGCATGAAGCTCAACCTGACAAAGGCCAAATGTATTCTCCTTGCAAATCCCACCAATCATGATCAAGTCTAGAATTGGCTGATGGACAGGACGCTTGGCCGATTCATGCCAAAACCCTCACCCAGTAGAACATCTCCTGGCTTTGCCATCAACTGTGGCCTCTCATTGCTAACAAGATCTAAGCGGCATGGTACCAGCTAGTGCTCCTCACCAAAGTAAAGCCTTTCAACCCTTCCCCGAGTTTCAGGCTAATTGTCCAAGCCTTGGTCATCTCCCACCTGGACGGTGGCAATGCCCGACACGCAGGGGTCCCTGATGCCTTCATAGCCCCAATCAAAGCAGTCCAACACACCTCATCACAAGAGTACGAAAATTCAACCTCAGCACCCCAATCCCCAGGGAGCAGCGCTGGCTTCCCCTTTTAGCATGCATCAAGTTCAAGATAGCCTGCAAACCTACCAAGCAGTCGCAACCAAAACATCCCTCCAGACAGATGAGAAACTCACCTGTAGAGACCAGTGCATCTCTACAAGCCACAACATCACTGGACTGGAAACAATGAACTGGTAAGAGGGACAAACAGTCCTTTTCCTGCTACGCACCCCCAGAACAAATGACCAATGCAGACCATGCAGCCCCCATCCCAAACTTAAGAAAGGCCTGAAGACCCCTACTCATCAAAGAACATCTCGCCAATCGCTGATTGGTCCACTGAACCCTAATTCTTCCCCTGTGGATCACAATACCTCCCCTGCTCCTCCTACCCATCCCTGGCCCTCTTCTAACCCTGCACCCTTACTTGTTACCCGCTGGGTCTGTCCCCTATGTGCAGTGCGATGCCGCTTCTGCGCTCGGTTTTCCCTTTATATATCCCATACCTACATGCACAGTGCCCGGTGTGTCACTCTTTGCACAGCTGGCACATCAGGTAGCCTTTCCATTTCTTGGTTTCTCCCGCTCAGCATCTCTGCACCCCTGTTGAGATGCAATCATGTACCACTGCTCGCACGCATAACGAGCGCTGATGTGTGATGAGTATACAAACTACCCAGGATACGCCATGACTTAATTTATTCTCCCTTGACTAATCGCCAAACCCATCCTACTGATCCCCTACCTTGGGGGTCCATCAGCATAGGTAAGGTTAGGGTGCAAATCTCCCATCACATGATAGAATATGAAGTGCCACAAACATATGCACTGTGAGGATGCAAACAAGTTCCCTCTTGCACCCAAACCCTTTGCCTTGTTTTTCCAGTTTGATGAATGGGTACAACTATTTTCTTGGGTTTTTAATTTTAAATAGAATATTACTATTGCATCAGTGTGTGCTTCTTATGAGTGTATACCATGAATGTTCACATGTTTACGGCTAACGCCAGTGCTTAATTTGTGGGGGGCTTGCCATAGCTCAGTCCCAGCACTTATTTCTGAGCCCCGGCACTTATTTTTAGTGGATCTTGATTATGTTGTAGTGTTTTGGCAACTCAATTATTTTAACTGTCAATCAGTCATAGTAACATAACAGTCAACAAAAGTGTGCACTGGCCAGGGTCTCTGCATCCTGGGCTGGCTCATTGTTATTCACAGGGCAGGACTATTTATCCCTTTCATGAAAAACAATGAGATGCAAAGCGACAATCCTGGGCACTGATGCTGGCCCATGTCCACACACTGATCCACTCAGCCTGCATGCCATTGCTGCAAATTCTCTAGTGTAATAACCCACAGGGTGGGTTGACAACAACAGCACAGTCACCAGCCAACACCCCCAACACAGGGGCAAAGTCAGTGAAAAGACCCATATCTAACAGGAGAGACAGTCATGACTGCCAACCTGTGCAAGACAATCTTGCTGCAATGTTTGGCAGAAAACTCATCAGTTCAGTAATGATTTTGCTTACATTCGCCTATCCATTTACCAGAGGAGGAAAGCATTTGTGCTCTTTTTTCCTGTGGTTAGATGGTTAACACGCTCCACTTGACACTGATAGTGTTCCAGCAAAATGTTAACAATGATGTGTTTTATTTACAGACAACTAATATGCTATGTGGATTTCACTCACAATGACCCAGTGGGAGCTTTAACCCCAAGAACGTTGACACCGTATGGAGCAGCCGTGTGACACTATATTGAACAGTAGCGGGTGGTGTCAACAGTAGACGCGGAGCTGCCCCTCCCCCATGCAATTATAATTATTCTTCGGTTATTTATAACCCGCTTAATACCGAAAAGCTTTCTAAGTGCAGATTCAAGCCTGTGTTGCCCCGCGTGGTCTTGCTTCCAAGACGAGCACATTGCCACTGAGCTATACTACCCATGCCTGGTAGAAAATAGTTGCATGCAAGAAAATATTTGGGCCCTGTCACTAATTTTCTTACACATTAAGCACTGGCTAACACACAGCCATTTGGGCATCATACTCCTTCCCGTGCTGTTAGGGGGTTGCGGGCGCAGTTCTGCTATCCCCTGTGGGAGCCGGCAAGGCCCCAGACTTCTGTATGAGAAACATTCAGCAGGAACATTTTCTGTCTACGATGCCACAATATTTGCTGTGTAAAAGGCCCAGCTCCGACCTGTTCAGTGTGCTGGATCAGAGGTTCAGGCCCCGAGCAGTGGCCACCAGGGGCCTGACTCAGCACGGTTGCCTCTGATATCAGCCTGCGCCCTCCTGCACGCGCCACCACTCGTATGAGAATCCTGCTGATCAATGCTATCACTCTGGGCAGCTCCTTCTAATCCCTTCACTTCCTCTGGCTCCGCCGTTCTGCGGGCTTCTGAACCTCCGAGCCTGCTTCACGCGCGGGAAAGCTCGGCGGCAATGCCCGTTTCACGCCAGAGCTCGTTTAATTATCCCGCTCTGGCACCTGACGTACGGGGAATGTGGGCATGGCCGTGGGCAACAGACTCCCACAATAGCAACTTGATAAACTAATGGCACACGGACGGCGTGCCAGTGGTTTCCAGGGCCCCCAAACGAAGAGTGCTAGGATGTGTAATGATAATGATGTGTCATTTATATAGCGCCTTTACCCAAAGCGCTTTACAGAGCACATATTTACATACAATATCACCCAACTGAAATTGGTACTCATTTATCGACCTCGGAAGGATGAAAGGCTGAGTTGGCCTTGCCGGGATTTTAACCTGCAACCTGCAGATCATGCCCAGATTGCAGCAGCAAGCGCTCAACCCACTGAGCTATCTCAATGGCTTGTTTATAAACAATAGTCAAAATTGCTGACACAGGCCCAGGCCACCAAACCCAGTCTATCAGGGTACTGCAACTAGGGCTTTAAGTGGGCCAGGGCTTGCCGGGGCTGGGCCCCGGCAGGCTCCGAAATTTCGATTTGAGGCGGGGCCCTGCCGGGGCCTACTAATCTCCCCTGGCAGCCCCGGCCACTACATGAAAACGCATTTTTTTCTACAGCCTGAAGCTCTCGCTCATGTGCGAGAGCTTCAGGCTTCAGAAAAAAATGCCTTTGAGCCATAATGGTGGCGCCGCACCTGCGCGGCATCACTTTAATCAAGTGATGCACGTGGGCCAGCACCACCATTATGGAGAAAACGTGAGGCCGCTGGAAGCAGAGGCCTTGCTTTCTAAATACTGAAGCTCCCGCGGATTCGCAGGAGTTTTAGTCTTTAGGAAAAAGGCCTCTGCTTCCAGCGGCCTCACCCTTTCAGCCTTAATGGTGACGCCGCCCCTCCCCAGCTGGCGAGGGACAGCACCACCATTGAGGCTGAATGGGCGAGGCGCTGTCCCTGCCAGGCAAGGCTATACAAAATAAACGCTGAGATCAGCACCCTCTCCCCCATAGGGGAGAGGGTGCTAATCTCTACAAAGGGCTGCCTGGCAGGGGTGCCAGTAGCCCATTGAGCCGGGGCTCGTCGAGGGGGCGTGGCCTAACGGGCCATCAAGACCCCCCTTGTTAGACCAGGCCCCCTCGATGAGCCCTGGCTCGATTTGTAGTGCCACTTAAGGCACTGACTGCAACACACAAACAGAGAACTCTTAATTAGACGTATATCAGGTGGGTCCAATCCAACCAGTCATGTTGTTTAGTATTTGCATTCGGGTACTTGGAGTTTTTCTTTGACATTATAAATGCAAGTCACAGAATGCAACAAAACAGGACCAGACCGGGTACTCTTGACATGGGTCTAGCCGAGAGCTGTGCAAACGGTCACAATAGGAGCCAAAGCTCACAATCACACAGCAATCAGGTGTTGAGAAACACAAATAGTAAATGTGGCTGCAACCTCTGCAAAACATTAGGGTAAGAAAATGCTAGCTGCAGTCAACATGGCTGCCACAGCCCACAACATTGGGATGAGGTACTGCTAGTTGCAGTCAACATGGCTGCCACAGCCCACAGCATTAGGGTGAGAAAATGCTAGCTGCAGTCAACATGGCTGCCACAGCCCACAGCATTAGGGTGAGAACATGCTAGCTGCAGTCAACATGGCTGCCACAGCCCACAGCATTAGGGTGAGAAAATGCTAGCTGCAGTCAACATGGCTGCCACAGCCCACAGCATTAGGGTGAGAACATGCTAGCTGCAGTCAACATGGCTGCCACAGCCCACAGCATCACAGCCCACAGCATTAGGGTGAGAACATGCTAGCTGCAGTCAACATGGCTGCCACAGCCCACAGCATTAGGGTGAGAACATGCTAGCTGCAGTCAACATGGCTGCCACAGCCCACAACATTGGGGCGAGGTACTCCTAGTTGCAGTCAAAATGGCTGCCACAGCGCACAACATTGGGGCGAGGTACTGCTAGTTGCAGTGAAAATAGCCGCCACATCCCACAATCTCACCAAGTTAGGATAAGGCCAGTACTCCCATTTCACGTGTGCCACCTACAACCAAGTCTGGATTTTTACTTTGCATTCGGGGACTTGTAGTTTTGCCTTTCTCCGTAGAAATATTGGCATACAAGTCCCAGCATGCAAAGTGAAGAACATGGCAGGCTGCAAGTAACTCCAAGGCACATGCCCACCATAACTATACACCACAATTGGGTTAATCAGGATCGAGGCTCAAGAGTTGTTCAGAGGGTCAGACATGGGAGCCCATCAGGCATAAAATGATGTGCACAGCACGAGGGACCAGGGTGGTTGATGAGCGTGTGGGCAGTGATTTAATTTCAGAGGCGAGTGTGGATAGTGGCTCCTTCAGGTAGGAGATGGCCGCTGCTGGAATTGCCCCATCCCAAGAGTGGGGACGTGAGAGTATCCTCTCCTCTAGGTTTTTATTCTGAGGGTGTTGCGCGAGACATTTGCATGAAGGCTATGTGTTTATTTTTATCTGAATGCATGGTTCCTTACTTGTTAAAGGCTCCCTAGTGCTTTATGCCTTGGGAGCTACCAGTTTGAGTGAGGAATGAATCCTGCCCTGAGAATGCTGCCAATGGATTATCTAAGCCTGGGTGAGGATCCACAGTACATGTCTGTGGTTGAGTGTGATGATCTTTCAATGGTGCTTCATGGAGCCACACGGTTTCAAACCTCCTTGATTAGCTAACAACCCCAGCCCTGCTCCTTGCTCCTCTCCCACATACCTCCCAAGTACCACACATGCTCTACGGGCCAGCCACACCGCACAAAAACCCACACACCACATACCCCCCAAGTATCACATAAACGCACAGGGCCAGCCACACTGCACACAAAACACACATGCACACACCCACCACAACAAACCGTGCAAACAACAAACAATCCAAATGTTGGTTCAGACCAGGCCAGTGCACACAATCAAAGCACACTCAGAATGCCCACACGCAGATATGCCAGTTTCTCCTGGTTCTACAAACATTAACAGAAGAGCCCAATTTCTAGCCTCTACCTCTTCCCTCACTAACCAATCCCACCCTCTTTCTTACAGAGCCACGTGAGCGCCTGGAGACCATGCAAATGGTAGCGGCGTGCAGTATAAATAAACTTAACATCCCATAACATGTGGGAATACTGGAATATATTGGCACTGCCAGCATGGACATGTTTGGGAACAAGCAACATGAAAGTGATTTTTTTATAGTGGCAGAATACACATCATGAACATATGTTGGTGAATGCATTTGTACGCTGTTTGTGTTACCCAACACATCCAACAGTACATTGAGTGGCTATTCAGCCAAATATTCCCTGTAGGTCACAATTTCTACCCAATATTTAAAATGATTTATCCGGGGAGACCCCTCCCCCAAGCCACTTTTTGTCGGTTTTCCCTGGCTACACTGCACCCACTCACTCGCCCACTTTCGCGGGAGATGTTTACACCCATCCAATTAAAACGTTTTCCACCGAGCAACTCATCATGTAGGAGCCATTACAAGTTTTTAGAGAGTTGCCATGTACTCAATTTTCTGTACTCGCTTTGCTGAAAAGAATCCGCAGTCGTTCCTATAACTACAAACTAGATAAACAACACAAAGCAAACACTGCACTTCAGAGCAGCCCACACAGAAATGTCTACCTAACAAGGTATTCCGCCGGGACACTTTGTTGCATAGACATCCCGCACGTCTAAAATCAATCACACCGTGTTACCTGGTAAACAAAGAACGGAAACAACCACAGAATAATGCATGGCTGTCATTTATGAAACACGTTTCCTGTTTGCTTTCTTTTCCAATTTTCATTCCAAGCAAAGGCACAACTATAACCGGAATGCATTTGATTACTACCTCTATATACACTTTTAAAAAATGTATTTCACACTTATGTAGCGTGCCTAACCCGAGGGCACCTGGGCGTATGTACACCTTTTTTTGTATTCCATCTCCTTAAAGATAATGGTGTCTTCCTGTCCTGTTTGTTGTTATCCAACTCAATGGCACTGATTGTATCCACCTTGGGAGGATGAGTACCTTGCCTGCCTCTCTTATAGGCTGAGCACGCTGACTGACAAGAGAGACTGCTGCCAGTCAGCGCATGTGCGATATTAGCACAGTAATGAGGGGTGTCTGGGCCAAGCTTCCAACACCCCGCTGGCCTCTCATTATTGTGCTCTACATATTTTGCAGAGCCCAAAAATCTCCACGTCGCCCATAAAAAAACTAAAATGGTTGTACGCACCCCTGCTCAGAGGCACATAGCAAAGTACCCATTGCAAACACAGCTCCCAGGGTGACTGTGCCAATTGGCTGTATGTTGAGATAAATATTCTAAACGCACAGCAGAATGTTAATTTAAATGTGTACATCTCTCACCTAAAGCAAGAGGACACGCTCCCCCACCCTTATAAGGTATAGCCTGTCATTGTGGACAGTCAGTTACCACAACTGCTCCTGGCTACCATCATCAGGGCTGCTTGGGCAGCCAGACATGCTCCTGGCTATCATGATCAGGGCGGCTTGGGCAGCCAGACATGCTCCTGGCTATCATCATCAGGGCGGCTTGGGCAGCCAGACATTGCTGACATTCACTGACTGCCACCTTTGTTGGCTGTCGTCGTCATCAGGCCTGCTTGGGTAGCATGGCGTTGCCAACATTCACTGACTGTGGCTTATCTTGACTACTAACAATGGCAATGCTGTTTGGGTAGACTGGCTTTTCAAAACATTTAGTGACTATCGCTTGTACAGCCTGTTATCATCATTGCTGCCGGCGTAGATTGGCAGACTGTGACTTTTCCAGTCACAGTCAGTGCTGTCTGGGTAGCCTCGGTTGAATGCACTCACGGACTATGGCTTCTCCAGATTTTGATCTTCACCACCATTGCTTGGGTAGCTTTGCTTTGCAAACATTCACAGACTGTGGCCTCAATAGGCTGTTATAACCCTGATGGTTATAACAGCCTGTAGTTTGGGTACAGCTTGGGTAGTTTGGCTTTGTCAATAGCCACGTTTTGCCCTGAGGCAATAGGGAAGTTGCCAGATTCCCCTTTGACACCCTAGGCCTGTAGGTCACATGCTCGACTCGTTCCAATGTTCTCAGGTTAGCGGGAAATTTCACAGTAGCGACACTAGCTCTCACCATTTACAGCGATGATTTGACCCTGTGGCTATCCTCATATTGCAAGAATATTCAGTTCTGGATACCCAGGTCCCGGTGGCGGGAATCTGTCTTTTAGGCTTGATCAGGTGTGAAGATGCCCTTCTTTCTCATCCAACCCCTTAAGGGTAATGATGAGATGCATTTTCATTATTTTCCTTTAGGAACTTTGATTGCATTAATTCTAATATTTTCCTTTCATAATGGGGCACTATAGATTTTTATAATTCATTGATTTATGGTATGTTATTGGTTCAGGCAACCAAACAGGTGGTAGCCCACCAGGGTCAGACTGGGGGTATCGGACATTCGGCCGTGGGCCGAATGACTTGGAGGCCCTGGGGGCCAGTTTCATAACAAGACACCACCCTGGGTCGTTTTTTAAGGTAAAACAATATTTTTGTAACTTATGTTACTTTAAATAATGCAAGTTACTTTGCTTGCCTCAGTTGCTTGCAGAGTGCGGGCTGCTGGCTGCGGTACCATCAGCAGCAAGCCAGCTCGTGGCACAGACAGGATGCATCCATCAAAGAAAGATAAAACCTAAGTGTTAACTTGCTTTGATGAATGCATCACAATAGGCCGTGCTGGCCTGGCAATGCACCTGAACCAAGCCTCCCATCCACCAGCAAGGGCCGAAGCAGCTGGCCCACGAACTGTAACAACACACTCGAGTTGACTCGTCAATTGCATTTGCAAGTTGCCTGCAACTTTGAAAGTGCAATTGTTCTGCGGTCCGGGGGCCGGGGCAAGGGGGTATGGGCCACTGAGCTTGTGCCTCCTTGTGTTGTTGTGATTTCCTGTTGTGTCAGTATCAGTTTGTGTGGCTGGGCTGGTCCGGGGGGCATGCACATGTTGGTGTGAGCGTGAGCCTGGGTCTGCGGCCACAACTCGCACACCCCAGCATAAGGCAGGGAGCACAGCAGGACACAAGGACTCAGGGAGCCGGAGGTGGACCAGAACACTCTCTGCTCTGGTCAAAGGAAAAGCAGGTGTGCGTGTGTGCGTGCCGGTGCTGCCTGGCTGCACGGAGCGAAGGGCCAACTGCCGAGCTGCATGGCTGCTCCAGCAGGAGTGCCCACCACTCAGGCACTGGCAGACAGCCTGCACCTCACCGAGGCCAAGACCGCTGAGGACAAGCCAGAGAGGAGATCAACCATCAGGACGGAGGACAAATACTGTAGTAAATACTGGGTACTGGGTAGTGAGTGACCACAGACCGTGCACAAAATATGTTGCCCACACTATACCCCAGCATGCGCAGCAGTCTCTGCTTGGAGATTCTTCAATTTTAGGTGTTTGGCCATTTTGGGGGATGAGAAGGGGGGTGGCTCCATGTCAGTGTAGCTGTACTATGTTGTACAATTTCATGCATGTGTTTTTTCTTGACATTTGCATAGCGTTAGCACTGCAAGATCGGGGTTGGACTGTCACTGGTGGATCATAAAATTGTTTCAGAACCAAATTTGTGGCCCACGGTTGCAAATGGCTATTCGTTCCTTTTGTGACAGACCGTTTGAGTAGTACCCCAAGGGGGAGTTTTTTTATTAAAAATTGTGCATTTTATTTATTCAGTAAGTGGTCAAAACAACTAGCCGCATGGTGATGGTGAAGTAACTTCTCACATTGGCCAAATACCAGGCCCGCACTAACCTGCTCGCTATTGGCTACTACTAGCCACTGCTCGCTCACTGCCCATGAAGTGCTCACCTGCCAATATAGGTGGCACATTAGAAAATGCCCAAAGAAGCTCTTTGTGGACCCAAACTGGACGGGCTCTAGCCTAGCCAGTTGCCCACATGATGCAGGTTCCACTCAGATCGTCGGTCAGGACGGAGGACAAATACTGTGGTAAGTACTGGGTACTGGGTAGTCAATGACAACAACCGTGCAACAACACATGTTGCCCACTAAGGCACTAACCCCCCTGCACGCACAGCAGTCTCTGCTTGCAAATTCCATTGCAATCGGAGGTATTTGGCAGTTTTGGAAGAGGAGAGGGAGCGGGGTTGCTACTGTGCCAGCGTAGCAGTGCGATGCTGTACAATGTCATGCATGTGTGTTTTCTTGGTGTTTGCATAGCGTTAGCACTGCAAGAGCAAGGTCAGACTGTCATTAGGGCATTACATTGTTTTAGCACCAAATAAGTGGCCCACAGTTGCAAATGGCAATTCATTCCTTTTGTGACAGACCATTTAAGTAGTACCCAAGGGGGAGTATTTTTTATAAATTGTGCATTTTAAAGAATATTTATTCAGTAAGTGGTCAGAACTACTAGCAGCATGGTGATGGTGAAGTAACTTCTCATATTTGTCAAAAAAGTATCACACTTTGAGAAAATAAAACGGACCCACACTAGCCTGCTCGCTATTCGCTATACTACCACTAGTCACTGCTCGCTCACTGGCCATGAAGTTCCCGTTATTTACTTAAAAGCCTTGCACTGCTTCAAGACCAACTCAATATCATGTCCATACCAGTCCACCAAAAACCTTGCTGTATTAGACCCTTCATCTTGCTAACACCAACATGTCCCTCCTGTGCGATTTCCAACACAGCCCTCTTCATTCCTTCTGTCACCACTAACCGCTCACCTCTAGACATAATTCCTTTCTCCATACTCAAATCATGTTTTCCCTCCCTGTATCTCTTTAAGTCTTCATCCAACTCCTCTACCGGCCACCCTTCCTGGACTTATTTCGTCACTGTCTTGTAAGAGACATCCTTGTCACACTCCTCTTTCCAGTCACCTTCCTTGGCAGCTTTCGTGTTCGCAAAAACCTCACTTTCCTCGTTTAGCTCCCCCTTCACGTGCCTAACTTCCATATCCAACCGCTGGAGCGAGGAACTCCATCTGACAATCCTCCTTGAAATTCCATCCAACACTTTCCTTTCAAAGATGCCTACCAGCGGCTTGTGATCAGTCCCTACCACACATTTTCTTTCCCACACAAATTAGCAGAATTTCACATTCCCCCCCACACAGGCCAAGGCTTCCCTCTCAACAACGTAATATCGCCTCTCAGCCTTCTTCAATTCATGTGACGCAAAACCAATTGTGTGCACTGTATCCCCTTTACTTTGCATCAATACACATCCAAGTCCACTCTCACTTGCTTCTGTGTACAACTACACCTCCAACTCATCATTGAAACCTTTAAAATGGTAGCACTCCCCAAGGAATTTCTTATATCCTCAAATTCTTCATTGCACTTCTCACACCAAACAAATCTCACCCCTTCTTCACCAATGTTCTCATGGTTTTTGTTCTCTCAGCCGAATCTTTGATACATTTTCCATAAAATTCAACCCCAGATACAATGATAATTCCTTTTAATCCCTTATCCCTTATGGCATCTAGGTATCTAGGGTTGCATGTTTTGGCTTTCTCAAATCCACCGATAACTCATGGTCCAAAAACTGAACGTTCGCAATCTTAAATTTACATTGTTTCCATCGAGATAGTCAACTCTGCTTCTGCAATTTTTTTCAACACCAAATTCAGTCGCTCATCGTGCTCCTCCTCATTCTTTCCCCACACCAATATATTGTCCTGATAACAGCATGTCCTTGACAGTCCCTTTAACAGTTTGTTCATGACCCTTTGAAACACACTTGAAGTGGACACTAATCCAAACAGCATCCTTTTACATCGATATAGACCAAAAAACGTTCTAAATTCTGTTAGGTCCATGGAATCGGGGTGAAGCTTAACTTGATGGTAAGCTGCCCTCAGGTCAAGGGATGAAAATATTGGCAGCCCCTCCAATTCTCCCCAACAAGACATCTATTTTGGGGAGTGGAAATCTATCTGGCATCGCATTTTTATTAAGACCCCTGAGATCAATGTACAGCCTAAAACTCCCATTCGGGCTTGCACACGGCCACAATGGGGCTCCATTCCGCAGCCTCTGCCTCCTCAATTATCCCCTCACTCATCATACGCTTCATTTCATTTTCCAATTCCACCCGCAAAGCAAGCAGTATGGTGCATGCTCTTGACCTCATTGGAACCCTCCCATGCCTAATTTTAATCAGATGGACGAATCCCTTCAGACATCCCATCCTTTCTGCTAATACCTCCGGAAACAACTTAACTACATCTGTCTCCATCATTTGAACAGACTACACTGAGCCCGGGGCTTTATGCACAACAATTAATTGAGAAGGGTGATTGGGATCCAGTCTTAGCCCAAGATCGTCCTGGGCATCCCACCCTTGGATGTCACTCTAACCATCCCTTGGTAACTACTCTCACCATACCTGAACTGAGTCCACAATTCCCCCACAATATTAATGGGAACATCCCCATAAGCATGTTCACTCACACTCGCCTCTTGTAAATCACAACAATTACATTTTTACATATTAACAAGGGTGTAAACTGCCACACTATCAGTTATTTAATAGGTACTGAATAGACTGATATCTCCCTGTGAGGCTTAGCACGTTTGGGCATTGCATCAACAGCATTGATCACAACACTTCCTCTTCTCCACCACTCCCTTCATCCTGCCAGAAAGGTGTGCAATCCTGAACCATCTTAATACCACCAGGCTTGTTCCACTGCCTGCAACAGCGAGCCACATGACCCTTCTTTTTGCCGTCTTTGCATATCACATGGTGTGCGAAACACTGTTTATCAATGGCCAGTTGGTTCGGTTTTCCACATCTATAACATCTCTTCACAAAGGGTCTTCCTTCCATCCTTTGTTTGAAGTCCACTTTCTTTTTACTTGTCCGTTTAGTTTCTTCCTTATTACTCTGTTGCTTGTGAGATTTACTCTGGTCATCAGCATTTGCAGAGCCGGAATCAGCCTTTGCAGGTTCCGTATCCAAGGCCCTTTCTAGTGAAAATCCACATAACTTTTTTCCGCCTCGCCACAGAGCTCTCTAATCGTATGATTGGCATATCGCCTCATTAACTGATCCCTAATTTGTTCATCTCCACAATGATTGTACTCACACTTGATTGCCAATCCATTAATAGCAGTGACGCATTCTTCAATTGTTTCTCCAATCTTTTGATCCCTTATGGTGAAGTGGTATCTTGCTAAGAATGTATTTTCCTTGACAATAAAATGTTTATCTAATTTCAAAAGGCTCTGCTCAAAAATGGTCAAACCCTCTGCTTCTTGGTCCTGCAAATCGGGTCATTTTTTAAATATTGGCTGGCCCTCTTGTCCCAGACAATGGTATAGCAGTGAGTCCTTGTGATCAACTGCAAAGTTTCTTTCATATACTCCATGCAGATACCTCTTGAATCCATCTTTCCAGTTTGCCCACTTAACGTTGGGTTCGTCTGGGTGGACAAAAAACGGCACAGGCCTAGGGATGTTCATCTCCTTTATATCACTCTATGTACCAGTGGCTGCTTATAGATAACAATATCAAGGAACACTAGATGAACTTCAGTATTAAGCCTTTGTCAGTCCACAATCACTTTTGGAGGCTTAACACGTTTGGGCATTGTATCCCTTTTTAGGCAACAGTCATTATCCTTGACAATATTTCCTTTTGTATTCCTTTAAGAAACTTGCACAGTTGAATGCCATTTGAAATCCATACTTTAAATCAGTCCCTACCAATGTTCCTTGCAAAATACCTGACTTAAAGGTGACGGAACGTATTGGGACAGGGTGCGTCATCCACAAACATGCCTGACTTTAAAATGGCGGACTGAAAATACCACGAGATTTCACTCGCTAATTGTGACCGTTATCAGTTGTGCCAGCAACAGCGTTCTCTCTCCCACTGAATGAGCCGCTCCGAGCGAGACGCCTAAGCAAACTCCTACCTTGCAATTGCAATTCAATTGGAAGCCACGTGGTCTCGGCTGCCTGTGACTTCGCTCCCACGGAAATCTTCTTCCAGGCACACCACTTTGTTCCCTGAAGGATTTGCACAGAGAAATTAACGTTCCCAAAATGAACGTCCAGCGGGGCTGCTGATCACGCCGGATCCTCGTTGCCAGTGTTAAGTTAAATGATCCACTAAATGCAGGAAGCATCTTTAAGTAGTTGTATTCATGCTTTAACTACAGCAGCCCCAAACCTTTCTCCTAATCACCACTGTTCTTCTTTAAAACCAAACATTCTCTCTGGAACCAAATGATGCATGGATGTTCCACTACAGAACATCCATGTCATCCATAGATGAACAGAATAACATAACAACATTACAAGATGCATAACTATATCTATATACATGCCCTCATGCCCACATGAGCCTTGAACCATCCTAATGAAAGCCCAACCTAATTGTATTATGTTACTTGTGTTTTACAAACACAACAACCACCTCCTGCCGACATAGGTGGCACATTAGAAAATGCCCAAATGAATGCTTTGTGCACTAAAACTGAACAGCCTCTAGCCTAGGGGCATGCTAATGGTGCATTGACATGGCCACTTACAGGTACCACACAGATCATTGCAGCCAGCAGACCCTCGCACTCCAGTAACTGAGCTAATTCATTATCTACACAGTGGTAGACAACATTTATCATACCAAGCCCATAGGGTCACACCAAATCTTCTGGTAAAAGCTGTGCTGTTGTTTCCAGGACAGTTTCTATACCATATTGCCAAGGGCAAAACACCAGAATATGCCCCTGCCTCCCGTTGCTCCCTCCCATACTGTTACCGCCCTCGCCAACATCATTGCAATTTAAATAACGTTTTATTGATTTGTACTTCAAAGGAGGCAGTATTAAAAACAGGAATTTATTTTTATTATCATATGTTTATGGTAATTATTTAAATTCAGGGCAGTCACTATTTGTTGATGCCGCAAAAACATCTATTGTTATTGTGTGTCTTCACTGAATTGCAATTGAAACGAACCAGGCCGAGCACCAAGCTTTTTGGGGAAATTGGCGCCCCCTAACCAACACCTGGGGGAAAAGGGTGTATTTCACTATTGGCTATTTGGGAGTAAAGGGCTGGAATGATTTACAGGCACTTAAGTACTCGACTTGAGGATCTAGAGCACCACTCGTCTACTGAAGCTTCTTTGCCTTCTAAATTCATGTTTGGGCCTGAATTCAATGAAGGCACATCCTTTATCTGCTAGATACTGTGTCAGGGGCTTTAAAGCACATGTACTCTCGTGGTGCTAACAAACCACACTGGCTAGCTTGGAAGCTAGCTGCTCCCCTTAAGTGAAAATATTGTTTCTGCCACCGCCCCCACTAGGGGTTTGTGCCCCGAGAGGGCCCAAAGGATGTCCGCCCCCCCGCACCTTCCCAGGATCTTTAAAATATAAGCAGATTGTCCTTTTGTGATTGCTATTAAAAGCAGTCCTCTTAATTAATACTTTTTCAAAGAGTCTACTGGGCCCCCATGGAAATCCTTCGGGCCCCATAGGGCACACAGCCTCCCAGTTTGAAAACCAGTGATATAGAGAGAGGGGGAGGTGCGGTGTGCTTATTTCCTGGATGGGCTGTCAGCAGAATTTAGCAAGACCTAGGGCAGCACAGCATATCCTCAGGGGTATTATAAGTAAGGAGAAAGCTGGAGATGTATTACATGGGTCAGGAACATGGGCCCGGTAGTTTCTTTCTGGATGGTTATTTGTTCATATTTGTCCTATATGTATATGTTTGATAATGTGTTCAAGTGCCTTTGAAGTTTGAAAGATTTGTGTGGGTTCACTGAAGATTGTGTGAACCCTGAGTGCACAGCCACCTCGCACCCACAACTGACTGACACAATTTGCCATCTGTCCGGCCCTTGCCGTGGCAGATAAACACCCAAAAATCTCCTGCAGCAGGGTCATGACCCCTGAATGGCACAGTTTGATGCAGCTGTCCTTTGCCTAATGCAGTGATGACTGGTCTAGCAGGAGGCCATTTGGAAAGAGGCCAGTGTCACTGAGATGTGTGTAGTCTACTAGTCTGGACAGTGGTGCCAGTCAGAGTCAGTCACTGCCTACATGTACTCTTCCTCTAGCCCTACTGGCACCTCAAAAGCACAGGCCAGTCCGCTTATTAACCTTGCATCCATTTTTCCAGTAGTCAGCGCTTCCAGTCACGCGCATCACCATGACTCATTGGATGGCGGCTCACTAGCAGCAGACACGATTCCAAACGCCTTCCTAAGGCGTTACTAACTTCTTACTCCTGCATGCCCTAACTAACACATTACCACTTACCAGAGCCACATGGGGGTCCCTACTGTGCATGTTTAGTAGCCATGTGCAGCCTTGCTAAATCCCCTGCATGTGTATACACAAGTGATCAGCCACATGCAGCAGTGTTTGATATGTGTACTAATTGATGCAATCTCTTGAAGCATTTGAACAGCTACTATGACACATCCTGGCACAACGAAATTGCAGGAGACAACACGGCGCACTCTGGGTGACAAAACTAACCTAAGCTAAGTGCTGCATTACCTTATGTGTGTTTATTTTGCTGATGTGCCTTTGTATACTGATATAGTGATATTGTATGTGTGTGTGTATAGTCCAAAGTAGGGATGTGTGTTTGTATGAGTGTAACAGCACGTTGGAAGCATACACAGTGGTCAAAACCTTGCCCTAACATCCCCAACTTATCCATAACCTCTCTCTAAACCTCATTCCGGTTTTCCTACTCCCCCCTTCCCATCCAACTATCGTCAGGCTAACCCACCTTCCCTGCTGGGTTTGCAGAGCCCTGTATAAGCATTGACTTGCAGGTCCCAAACCCACACTGGGGGTGCTTGGCTCATGCCCCTCCGGCTCCTCTGAGCTGTGGACCCTGTCACAGAACTAAGTATGCAAAGTTATGTTATTTTATCAGTTGTGTTTTAATGTCATATTTGAGCATAAATACAACTGGCAAGGTACTTTCCGGGTGTCATCATTTGGCTGTACTGCTTAGTAAATGTAACTCTATTTTCATTACTGGTGGCAACGAGTAGACATGCCTTGAACTTGGTTCTGCAAAATATTTATACTATTTAGCTAAGTGATGAGGATGTTGTTTTTAAAAAAAAAGAACAAAAAGAATGCTATCACTTTCTCAAGCATTTAAGCAAAAACATAACATGCAACAAACACCATTAACCCTCCATAAGTAGCATTTTCTGTAAAGTTGTGAATTGACGCGATTCACGGATGATGATTTGAGGGCCACTTTTTTGAGGCGTGGGGTGGCCCACTTTTTGTTGGTGCCCTGGCCTATTTCTTGTCCCATTCCAACCCTGTAGCCCACTCTCAGGGCAGTACACAGTGCTTCACAAGGTGGTCCAATGCCACTCAGTGGCGATATGACATGAAACCACTGTTAGGGAGGGCACAGCAGTGCCAGGATGGTTGGATAGGTAATGTGTTAACCGCTTGCATCTGATATGGACAAGCCTGCGCTTCTCAAGGTCGATTCCGGGCAGAGCCGACTCAGCCCTTCATCATTCCAAGGTCAATTATTTTGACCAGTGGCGATATGCGATGAAACCACTGTTAGGGAGGGTACAGCAATGCCAGGATGGTTGGATAGGTAATGTGTTAACCACTTGCATCTGATATGGGCAAGCCTGCGCTTCTCAAGGGCGATTCCGGGCAGAGCCGACTCAGCCCTTCATCATTTCAAGGTCAATTATTTTGGTAATGGTGATTACTGTTATTACACTGCTTAGAAGACGTACGCATCCAACTTGAAGTGCTATATAGCAACCTTGCATCAAAGGTCCTAGGTGTGGTGGTCGGGGGGGGCCCGTGGTGTAGTGTGGGCCCCTCCTGTGTATAGGCCCTGCGCGCTGCAGCGCCGCGCAGGAACAGACAACGGAGACGTCTGCTTGCTCCGGCGCTCCGGCTCCAACTGCCGCCGGGCGCCGCCTTTATTCGTAACCGCGCATGCGCATTATGTGTACTACGTACACAACACCCCTCCCTTTCCCTCAAACAACAAAACATTAAAACATGGGGCCCGTCAAAGTCCACGTTGGCCATGGGTAAGAAGTGGTCTTTGAGTGCTTGCTTGACCGCGTCGTATGTGACCACGGGGATGGTGAGGGAGTCGTAGATCTTTTGGACTTCTGCGCCTGCCGAGTAGATCATGGTCGCAATCTTTTCGTCATCATCGTCAACCCCTGCTGCCCTGAAGAACATGTCTAGTCTTTTGACCCACAGCAGCCACTTCGGGCCTAGCTTGGAAGGGGGTCCAGTGGCATCAAATTCTGGCATGGGGGCTAGGGAGCTGCGAGCTCTGCGGGGGATCGGGGCTGCGGCACCCTCCTCGTCAGCACCGTCACCCATTTTAGTGCCTGGTACTCACTGGTGGCGGTTCCGGCCTTGCGGTAGTGGTGGGAGCGAAATCCTCTTCTTTCTTCTTAGGTGCCACAGCCTTGCGCCAGCAAGACTGTGGGCGTTCCAAAAATTGACTTTTTTTTTTTTTCTTTTCCACCTGACGCCGTCGGCGAGTGGCGCACGAGCACCCTGCTGGGCCGCAACCACGGTCGCCACGTGTGACGGGGCGGGTAGAGAAAATGGCTGCCGGTGCTCCGTCGGTCCGTGACGCGACGGACTTAATCACTCCGTTGCTGCCGGGCACGGGAGTGGGCCGTTGCTCCTCCTCGTCGCCAGTGTGGTGGTCGGGGGGGCCCGTGGTGTAGTGTGGGCCCCTCCTGTGTATAGGCCCTGCGCGCTGCAGCGCCGCGCAGGAACAGACAACGGAGACGTCTGCTTGCTCCGGCGCTCCGGCTCCAACTGCCGCCGGGCGCCGCCTTTATTCGTAACCGCGCATGCGCATTATGTGTACTACGTACACAACACTAGGGCGCGTGTATGGCCCTAGGAAGAGGTGTTGCTGGGTCTGAAAAGATCAGGGGCTAAGCTTATGTCAGGGCTGGCGGGACTCAGGGCTAGCTAGCATTTCTATCCGGGGCTACAACCAAAAGACCCGGGGCTATAACCCCCTCAATCACCCCTAGCAATGCCTCAAGAGCCATCTTGCAGAGGAAGAGCCTGTCTGGAGCCCTTTTGCGTCATGGGGTGCATTCGCAGCGCACCGTGCATTACCCCTATACATGTGTGGTGAGACTGTCTTCTTTGGCTCGTGGGCATGTTTTTAGGAGGGGGATGCTCTAAACGAGTGAAAAGTGCTAGCCTTTCAAGCAGCCTAAACGTCCTCCGTCCCTTCGGTGCCGGATTTGTTTCTCCGCGTGCCTGGCCTTCATAAAAGTCAATTTATATTGGTCTTAAAAGCAAGAAAATGCACATCTCACAAAACAGGAAAGAGCAAGTGAGCCATATTTTCTGCTTAGAATATTAGGCCTATGGATCTGAAGAGTGCTGATGCGGGAGGTGCGCCATGATATCACTTTCAGAAGCGACAGTCAATGCCTTTTACAGGCTTTAGGGCAGCAGGGAGGATTGGTCCCAGGCGAGACATTCGCGCTCTCAAATGATGCTACGGTGGAGCATTGTGTGCAAACACCGAGTGGGACTTACTCAGGAGCACTGTTCATGCTCTCAAGTGGGCAGAAGGCGCTGCTGGGGGCACTCAAGCCCTTCTGGGGATATCCACTGTGACTCATGACTACTCGTTGGCCCTCCAGATGTTTTGGACTTCAGCCTCCATGATCCCTAGCCAGCATAGTCACAGGTGAAGGATCAGGGGAGTTGTGTTGAAACAACATATGCTGGGCCAGATAAGGAAAAACTGCGCTTATGTGGGCAGTGAGTGTCGAGGGGTCCGGCAGAGAAGCCACCAAAGGGTACACAAAGGGAGCCATGCCCACCCTTATAAAACGCTGCCCCTCCCCCACACCGGCCCACCTGCTGGTTATGTGTTTGTTTTGGTGTGCCACCCCAGTGACCTCATCAGGCTACCCCCTATGAAAAAGGTCTCAGGGCGCCACTGGGGTCGGACCACGCCTCAATCCTTCTTACGTGCCCAAGTAAGACTCCCTTCCCTGATGCCACTTTGCTGTGTATGGGACTAACGCAGCAGTAGGCAGTGTCACCTAGAGGTGAGAACCCCTGACTGGAGGAAAAAGCACCATGGAGAAATAAAACCTCCAGTTGACGGAGATCCCTCAGGCCCAGTTTCGAGGACCATTACAACAGAGACCCAGTGAAGACAAAGAAAATGCAAGTGTGGCAGTGAATGATAAGAGCTGCAACATGACTTCCTGCTCCGCTCCCTTTCACACCATGATGCGCTCACCTTAGTTACTGGAGCTATTTCCTGACCATGTTGGCTTGGGAAATGTTCATGCCATCAACCTGAAAGAGAGGCAATCCTAAAAAGTATGGCAGACATGTTAGAAAAAGGTGTGAGGAATTCGACCATTCGCACGGGGAAAGTGCGCTCACCTGGGCTTTTTTGATTTTTTTAATAAGGAAAAGGAATGATGGAAGACCAACCTGCGAGTACTTTGTGAGGCCATTCTGCACACAGTCCATCTGCTTCCAGCACATAACGCTTAGTCACATGTGCTCTGGGATTACACAGCCTACAGGTGGCGTCTTCCCCAGTCAAATTCAGCTGGAATGCGATGGCCCCAGGTACATCAAAGCATCTCAAGGAGGTGGGAGGCACACCTTCCTCCAGCATGGGCAGCCTAATTGAAATAACAAATGGCCCGTGGACCTGCTATCCTTTGGCCACCGGCTGGTGACAGTCCATACTAATGAAAGATGATTGAAGCAAGCCTGAAGAGGCTTGGTTGCCAGAATAGGCAACAGGAAAGGCAGAGCTAACACCACTTTGGTATGTAATGTGTCAACTTGAAGTTAGTTCCAACCCCTCTGTAAGAAAGACAGTAAAATGCATGTCTTGGACCACTATTTACTGTACGCAAACCCCTGCAGAGCTGACCCCTTTCAGAGGGGAGAAGTATGTGCTTTGGGGAGACAGGAAGTCTGCCCCCAGCACAGACTTCAAGGGAACCCTGCACTTTAATTAAGAGTCACAGAGGACTCAGTTAACCAGAGCGACACTTTGATCTACAACAGACCAGGAGATGGGTGGGACTTAGGTATATGTTGTTCCTCTCTTGTCTGTCCTGTTGCAGAGCACTCTGGTCCTGGCCTCATGCATAACAGAGGATTGTTGGTGCAGACCCAGGATTGGTCCATTAAGGTAGACTTAGCCTGCACAAATCACTAGGGGCCCATTTAGCTTTAAAAGAGAGCTGGCCCCCTCACTTAGGAGATCATCTGAAGATTTCAAAAGGAGTAAGAAGAAGGACTCATTTGGACCCGAGCTGAAGGTACAGTCTACCTTACATCTTCTGCCAGTGATGGAAAGCCAGAGGTCCAAGAGGGAAGCACGATCCTCCCATAAACATTTCGCAAAGAACAGAGGGAGATATCGGACTCAGAGGAGTAGACGTATATCAGATGGGTCCAATCCAACCAGCAGCTCCAGAACCGGTACCCAGCCAGCACACAGTGTGCCCTGCTAGGTTCTGACAGCAAGCTTCCTAGGTGGGAAGTGCCAGACAGTCTCTCTGCAAAGGACAAGGCCATTGTCTGCAATCACTCTCCTGCGATTTGGGCCGTATGCCTTGAAAGGACACGAGCCCTGCGAAGAAGCTAGGAGGAGTGCTACACAAGCTTCATCCAGCGTCCATCTTTTAAGGACATTTTCAAGACATTTGAGTCCCCAAACCACATCCGGCTGCACCGATGACTGTTGTCACGTTGCAGTCACTAGAGCCGTTTGAGCTGCTCGACCAGCATTCAAGATCAGCCAACCAGCACAGAGACAATGATTCTTGGCCCTGAGCGACCACGCCGGACAGCCTGCCAACATCCGTCCAGCCTTGCTTGCCGAACTGCCTTCCGTCTGGTACCCGCAGCTGTCTCCCACCACTAACTCTGTCTCAAGGGCTGCAAAGCACCCTGGAACCACCTTGATGCTGTTGAGCACCAAGAACCTCTTCAGCACCAAGTACATTGTGTTTCTGCCCCCCCTGGTCCTTCTCCAAAGGCCCCTAGAGACAGTTATAACCCTTTGTCCCCTTGGTGCTGGAACCAAATAACCTTGAACTGTAAGACTGATTACTTTACCAAATACCCTCCTGTCAGTATCCAGAGTGCATCCCTTTTCCTTCATGAAACTGTCTGTCCTCTGTGTTCCTTTACAGGGTGGTCGTATTTGTAGTGTGCTAGAACTGTCTGTTGTTGTTATAATAACGTAGATATTTTTAAACAACCTTGCCTGGACAGTCCCTCTTATCATTGGGTAATAATTGTATTTTCGCTGTGTTGCAAGTAACCAACGATCTACAACCTTTGCAGAGATAAGCCTGCCGTTCCATCCACGTTACCGAAATAGGACAAGGAGGACTTATAATTCACTTGTATTTAAATCTGTTCGGATGCCTTCTGGTGTACTAGAGGTTTAGAAACCAATATTCAACCCATGACCACTGGTGCCCCGGAAGTTGATTCGTCAGAAAAGGAAAGCAAATCTTCAAAGTATTGGCATACGCCAAATCGCCACTGACGACATGAAGTGCCATTGTGAATCGCAATGCCACACCTCTCTATGCTCCATCTCTCCCACCCTTTATGATGCTCACCAACCCCTTATGACCTTGACAAGGCCTTCTTCAATGCAGTGAGCCACAGTGATGATTGCTGAGTGCAACAGGGACCCATGGTGTCAGACCTTCCTTAGCTCTCCTATAGCAGAAGATTTGTGGGACGCATGGTAACCAACTTTAAAAGCTCCTATAGTGGCAGTAACGCCCCCCGTATAGTTTAGTATTGCAGCCCGCTGTAGTAGGCCATACTCATTATTAAAACCCAGAGACGACATCAAATGACCAACCTGAATTCGGGGCTTTTAATGCCAACATTAATGGTGGGTTTTTGGTTATTACGCCTTATGCAATGTAGAGGGATCTTGTACAGCACACCTCTGCCATTTTGGCAGGCTAGTTGCGTGTGGATCTGCAAGGTTAAAAAAGGGGTAGAGGTTGATAGAGAAGGGGGGGGGCAATGTGAAATCCGAGACGTTGATGAGTCAAGCCAAAAGTATCAGAGTGCTGAATACTGATATGGTCCCATGTGGTCTAGCAGTGACACTTGGGGTTGCCTTCTATCTGGAGCCCCATCAAGGTTAATGTGCTATGTATAGTGTAACAAGGCCTAGCAATGACACATGACGCTGAGCTTGAGGTGTTTGCATAACACGCTTTATTGAACCTTCGGGTGCAATACAGGTTGGATAAATGGCGGCCTGTCCTAGGAGTGGAACTAGAAGCAATATGGTTAGCCGAAGATAAACGAGGCACAGGGACTAGCATCATAAAAGTGGGGGTTTCTGGGAGGTGTCCAACGCGTAAGATGGTTCTATTTAAATCATAACGTATGTAACCAAACCTTGCAACTCTTTGTCTCTCCTTAAAGCTCCCCAATATACAAAGGTAAGTCCCAAATTAGATGACCAATGAAAAATTCCAACATCTAATCGTAAGAGGCCTTTTAGCCTCAGGATATCCTATGCTAAAAGCAACATGTTTTCCAAGGATTGCCCCAAAGAAAAATTGTATGAATCGAATCTTAAAGGTCTGGGCTATTATAATGTACCAAACCAGAAGTGTTCCTCTGGAAGGGTTCTTGTAGCAGTGACTCACAGGCTGGTCTCTCCTTCGGGCCTCTCTGCTTTCAGCTTGCTCCTCTGAGCCTCTTTCAGAATTCAGGCTTCACAATTCTCTCTCCTCCATGCTGCCTACAGCTTTCTCAGACTCAGCTCTGGGTTTCTTCTAGCTCCTGCTTTCTGGAGGGTTTCTGTTGGTCACTCGTTGACCACAGAGGGTTCTGTTTGAACATAACATTCCTACTGGACCTTGGTTTATAAGGCTTCCCCAAATGTCCCTCCTGGACTTTGACTTCAAAATTCTCGAAAAGGTTCCTCCTGGATTTTGGCTTTCTCAGGTTTCCCAACAGGTCCTCTCCTCCGCTGAACTTTCCCAGCCACCTTTATATTCCCCGGAGAGAGGCTGGACTCCAAATCATGTTGCGGAAAGGTTAGTCCCCGTTTCAGTTTGAATTCTCAAATCTGATTGGTCATTTGCATGGTACGCCTTGACTTCCCCCATTAGGTTATTAATGATGCTTTCATGTTGAATAATTGTTTAATAGTATGTTGCAGTGGGAGTACGAACAAGGTGCTACCACGTCTCGAGGGGGGAACAGCGAGCCAGCAGGATCTCTCTTCATCCCCCATTTTGGAGGTACATTGGGTAGCAGCAGACCAGCCCAGTCAGGGGTGGCTCGCTTACCGCACGAATGAGGATGGGGAGTTCAGACAACTCACCACTGTAGGCATGAAGTGCCTTGTGCAAATGTGTCTGCCTGTTACAGGGGAGGGGTGGGGCTAAAGACAAATGCCCAAGTGGAATGTGTTCTGTTCATAGAGGAAACATGGTTTGAAAACAAAGATGGCCACCATGGAAACGAGAAAGGGAGCTCATTCATGAAAACACAAGTCCCCTTTCTGTTTTCATAGTCACGAGGAGGAAGGGGGATCTGTCAATCATGATGGATGCAAGGGGCTGCTGCAGCGATGCCACTTCAGAAGTATTAAAAAAAGACAAAGCTGTGAGGTGCACAGAACCCCTCACATGACTTGTAATGCAGCCAGTACCCACTGTAAATGGCCACGTTATGAGCCGTCTGATAGGGTGATAAATACTACTGGGCTTCAATATTTAATACTGGACATTCATGAAGGGTCTCGTGGAGCAGATCCTTACTTCTTTGAGCAAGTGATGGCAGATATGCACGCGTGAGTAACCTGCGTGCTGGTTATTCACTGGGGCTCCTGCATGGCCGTTTTGCACACCTCATGGACACATGCTTATTGAATGTTCTTTAGAGCTCTGATGGGTGTGTACTTTAGATGAAGAGCATTGCCTGGGAAATCCATCAAGTGCCTGCACATGCTACATTCTGTCTGCACACTTTTCTCCAGACCGCCTTTGCTTCGTTCACATAATTGGCTGCATGCATCATTCCCTGCTTTGAAGCAGGATTGATCTATGCTTTGCTCATATCTGGACTGAGCTACGCTTCTCCAATGAGCTCTCTTCAGAATAAAACATGCAGCCAGCGTTATGTTCCCGGTCTACATGGATAGTTTAGCTTCCAGAACGATTGGATTGTTTTACAGGAGTGGGATTTGTTTGCATGGCATGCACAGGTGTGAACTAGGTGGCATTTGACTAATCCTGTGATTTAAGATTTTGACAGACTACTAATTTGCTGGTGGGGTGATGTATTTGACTTGCAATGCCCATGGGCCTGATGCTTAGCATCACCATAATGGTCACAAGATCCCTAAACAATTATTAAAGGGGGGGTGGGGAGGGCGTCCCCTATCATATTGTTTCTATATTAAAACACAGGAGATATAACTGGGAAGGCTCCCCAGATGAACTAATGGTTTATTTTGAATAAAGAATGGACAGGAACTAAGTGTGAAAGCAGTAGAAGGCCAAGCAGATCCAGTATAAAGATTATTAGAGCCTGGACTTGCAGAGGCGGCCACCTTATTTGGACCCTACTGCAGAGATCACTGTTCTCTGGTAGATCTCATTGGTAGACAACCTGCGGCTCTAAAGATGCTTTGACCTACAACTCCCATCAGCCCTGCCCAGGTCACAAGATGGGGAGGGATCATGGGAGTTGTAGTCCAATCCTTCTAGAGACCAGTAGGTTGCCCACGCTTGAAAGCGAGCTAGGAATCTGACATGCAGTGAGCCACATCATATGGGCACCCCTTTAGAGTGCATCTTCAGATGAAAAAGAAGTAGAGCTTGTCACGCACACACAGACTCCCCACAATCACCAACCAGCGCACCCTAATTTCTCCAGAGACACAGCGTTTCCGCTCTCAGTTGTTCTCAGGTCTTTTATGGGCAATCCATTTAGCGACGCCCAGGCATGTCCAATGGCAGATGCCACTCGGTCATCAACAGCTTGTTTTTATTTACAAGCAATCAGACAACTGCTTTGTGCTCGATTTGACTCATCTCAGATCTTTTGTGAAAAGCCTATATGCTTCGTCCCTAAATGACTTCTCAAGGACATTCGACAGGGCTGCGTCTTTCATGAGAACTGAATGGGGCTTTCATAGCTTTTAAATATTAATAATAACACTCAGGGTACATAAGCAACGCTTGCTTGAACAATTCAGCATTCTGTGCCGCGTGTACTATTCACAACTCCTGCACTCACGCGAGAACCTGCATGAGCGTCCAGGCAAGGTCCTCTATGTTAATATTGTCTTAATGGACCAGAGTCAGTGATCGGATAGGGTCGCCTCTTCAAAGTGCTTTCTTCAAATGGTAAGATAGCTCCGTGGGTTAAGCAGTCATTACTGAGGTGTGTGTTTGTGTTATCTGCAGGTTAGAATCCCTGCAAGGTCGACTTTCGTTCTTGAGAGGTCGATAAAATGAGGACCAATTTCGATTGGGTAATAATTGTGCATAAAACATGTACTGTTCTATGTTAAGTACTATACAAATTACATATGTGTATCCTTTTTTTTTTAAAGAAGCCCCTGCTCTTTGTGCAAGCATCCAGAACTAGAACATATTAGTGTGTACTTGGCAACCCCAATGTCAAGCTCATCGGCCATCTTAGAGAGGGTTCCTGCAGCAGAAGCAGATGTGAGTAAGCCATTTGTCTGCCCCCCAAATGCCCCTGGGGTAGAGATCAATACACCGCCTGACACTAGCCTATGATTCCTATAACGTGCACCATGTAGCAATCAAACGCTTAAAGGCTCCGTGCAATAGATACTAGAGTCTCGGCAAAGAACACTGCTCCTGGTTAAGGGAAGAGGCTCATTTTCAACATTGGTGTTGCTAGGTCTGGAAAAGATCCGGGACTACGCTAATGTCCGGACAGTCGGGACTCGAGGCAAGCTAGAGTTTTGGTTGTAGCTCCCGAGCTTCTATCCGGGGCTACAACCAAAAGACCCGGGCTATAGCCCCTCCAGGCCCCTCCACGCTAGCAACAAGCTCTGCCCATCACCGAGAATCCCAGTGCTTGGGAATGTAACGCTCACCTGATTCCCGCAGAGGCGCCGGTCTTGACTGGGTGAATGCCGTATCTTCAAAGGTGATCTGTAACACACGGTTGGCTCTTTGGGCTGGACCTCTGTGCACTGTATGTCTGACTCGAAGAGTAAGATGTCTGCAGACAGAAAATATGGGATTAATGAACTGGGGTCATTGGGTGCCTCTCTCCTCTTCCCTTTCTCTTCTCCTGTAGAACCCCAAAGGTTAACGCCCTCACCTTAGGTATGTGAACGCCGAGCTCTCCATCTGCCTCGGGGCAGGGTGCCGTAACCAGTTTCTTCACTGGATAAGGGTGCAGGCCTCTTGACCTCAGAGGACTGCTGTCCGTCGTTAACTGCACGAACGGTAAGTTCTGGGCACTTCAAATGTCTTAAAAGTCTTTTGTAATGATATCTCTTGTTTTGCAGGGTTCCGGCGATGGCGGATGGCGGGCTGATGAGAGTTGAGGATCGAACCCGCGTGAGGAATAGAAGCGCCTGGAAGCACGTAAGTAAGCGCTTGTAGCCTGCTTCACGATGCGCACTACCTGTCCCTTTTATCTTGCAGGTACAAGTTCGGAGCTTTAGAGAAGCTGAAGGGTGCTGGAATACCCACTGGATTCGGCGTGGGAAGGAGTAATGGCACGTGAGTAATAAAGTTGCCCAATGTCTTTAAACGCACCTTCTTTTGTCTTTCAGATGCGGGATGCAGCGCCGAAGGCCTCCGGAGCGTGCGAAGAGCTGGTAAGCTTTTGTCTTTCAGATGCCGGAATGCAGTGCGAAGACCTCCGGAGCATGCGAAGAGTAGGTAAGCCTTTGTCTTTCAGATGCCGGAATGCAGCGTGAGGCGTTGGTGACAGCTGATGGACCAGGTAAGAGATGCGCTGCCACTGAAGACCGTAGTGCTAACCTGTTCTTTCTTTGTCTTTACAGGTGCTGCTGAAGACTGGATTCCAGGATGGTAAGCCTTTGTTCCCTTAGGCCCAGGATCAGAAGCAGAAGACACGATGAGCGTTCTGCTGCAGAGAATGCAGAATAACGCAAAGCAAGATTCATCCATCGGGTGTGGTTTAAATAGCCTCCTCTAGTGCTTAGGTCTCTCCTTCCACAGCCACGCCTAGGTAAGAAAAGAGTTCCTGCTTTCCAGAAGAGTTCCAGTGTTCTGAACCTAGGGAGTGGCTCCTGCCCAACCCAACAGGAAAAGTAGTCCCAAACAGAAGAGGATCAGGGGTTCAACTGGCAGGTAAGTAAGCAGCATGGTCTGCTGCAGGTAAGTCCACCCAAGCATTATGAGCCCGGCGCTTCCAGCGCTGGGACTGGGCATCTTCATGAGCCTGGTGACACTGGCGCCAGGACAGGGTCTCAAAGGTCCCAATTGGGACTGGCTGGCACTCGGAACCGGGGTTATGGGTCTGCTTCCAAGGGAGTCGGGCAAGTCCTGATCCCTTGGAAGCAGAGATCATGACAGGGAACCACAGATGAAAGAAATATGGCCTCCTGTTCTGAAAATTTAGAAGTGATGAATCCACAAAATCTGGTCACTTGAGGAGATCAGGAGAAGCTTGCACCTGGCAAGCAAACCCTAGCTGTGATAGTGCTAGGCATTGATAGCCAAGGCAGCAAGATAATACCGACTCCAGAGGTCAGACCATGCATAGGGAATGCCAGGTTCTGAATTGGCTAGTGCTCATTTTCTTTGGGGGAAAAAGTGGGCTGGCATCACAAAGAGTGGCACGTGTAGGAATAAGGCTAGCCGGGGGGATGGATCAGTGATTTTCTTCAATACTCGAAAGAGCTTGCGTGCTACATTGGGAAAGTGTAAGCTTCTATTGCTATAGCATGACTTCATCTTACGAATCAGTCTTTTGCACACTGAGGATTTGCTCTTAGGTATAGCCTTCATTATGAGGTTGCCGGTAAGCTGCCTGTGCTACCGGCGGGTTACCGGTAATCTTGCCTTACCGTTACCAGCGTCCGACATCCCAGTGTTGCCGCAATATTACAGATGCCGGCAATGGCAGTAAGTTTCCATTGGATAGGACTGCATGGAATGGGAACCTCTGAATCACCGGCACTGTTGTTAATGGTGCCGGTGATTCGGTCATTTCTCTGCTGGTAGGGGCCTGAACTCCCAGCAGGTTAGGTCTGCCGGTATTTCACTGCCTCTAACGGCAGACTCGGAGCGAGCCGGTCTGGTAAAAATGCCAGAGCCAGTAGTACCGGCCTTATTTCCAGCATTTTAAGCCGACCTGCTCACCCGTAATGAGGGGCATTGTGTCCCTAAACCTGTTTATAGGAATGCATCCTTAGCCTGGGGCTATGTTTGCAGAGAGGAGGGGGTAAATGGACATGAGCCGCGGCCACACGGAAAATCGTGGCACAGGCATGTATAACGTTTCTCGGGTGTTTGAAGGCTGACTCGGGCATGCCCAAAGTGATGGGCACAATGCGGTGCCAGCTGAGACCAAGGGGTGGTCAGAATCAGGGTGCCTCCCTGCACATTGATTAAAACTCTTGAAATGATCCGAAAGGGTTAAGGAAGCAGAAAGTCAGAAATTGCTTTGCCAGAGTCTTGCAGAAAGGAACACAAGTGGCAGGAGCTGCAGGAGGCACCCTGCCCAGAGCCACGGGGGCATCGCACGAGGAATGGGTGGCGACATGTGGGCTGAAAAGCTGATAACAGTCTTTAGAACATAATACAGCGCTGATGCAGAGTGAACACCAATTACAGCTCTGTCGTGCCTACTAAGTGCCAGGAACCCTACAAGGAGAATTCATTTGATCTGGAAAAACACAGGATTTGGAAATGTTAAGGTCACCGGAGCCTGCCCAGCACACAGCCGAAGGGCACAGGTCTCAGAGAACGCTGTCTGCAGTCTCGCAGAACATCAGGGGCAACGCTCTTGTTTTGCACACATGAGCCCCTAAAAGCTCAGAGCATCAGTGCACCTGACAGCAAGCTTGCAAGCCAGGAACTCAGGTGGGATGCACTTGCTGACAAGATACAGTGGTGCACATGCAGAGCCCTGACCTTTCCCTGTGGGATGTCATCTGGTCCTGGTTTTATTCTTTGCATTCTGGGATTTGATGTCTTGCCTTCCCCATTGTAAATACAGGACTACAAGTCCCAGAATGGTGTATGACCTACTCACGCATGAATCAGGGGAACTTGAGGGACCTGCAGAGCTCTCAGGTTTCCCAGCTCCATGCGCAGGAGACATCCAGTCCCGTTTTCTTTCTTGGAATGCTTCAATTTGTAGTCCCAAATTTCAAACGAAAGAGAGAAAAGTATGAATATTTAACATGAGAAAGACAAGACTACAAATCCCAGAATTCCAAGAAAAGAATGGGACTGGGTGGCTTTCTCATGCATTGAACTGGGCAACGTGAGCGCTCTGTTTTCAGTGAAGGTGCAGAACACTATTTGTAATTGGCTACACGCATTCCTTCCTATCAAAGCAGCCCCAGATCATCCCCTTTCCCTGAGCGTTTTTCGATCTGGTTTTCCTGCCATGCCCGAGGCTTTATTTTTATTTTATTTTATTTTTTGCATTTTTAAAGCGCTCACACAGCCCGCGGGCATCGAGGCGCTGTTAAGGGAATTGTTTGTTTTAGTTGCGTAGTTTTTTTGTCTTAGTTGCGTATTTATAACGCGCTTAAACACACAGAGGTTTACAAGCGCGGACCTGGGGATCGAACCTGTGTTGTCTCGTGTCGTCTTGCTTTCACTTGTATGGTCTATTTCTATATCCAGCATAATGAAGCTCTAATTGCCTCTTTTGCCTTTTCTTTCTACTCTTATGCGGGCAACACCCAGGTCCTGTTTCAGTTAAAACGAGTCTGGCTGTCGTTGATGTTGGCCTTCAGTGTAGTCTGGATGCTAGAACCAGGGCTACTCGAAAAGACCCCAGGACATTTAATGTCTACCAACTCGCTTTGGGCCATCTCAGAGCCCCATCCTCTCAGATGAAAGGGGAGATTCTGGACGCAAATCTATCCCTGATTGCTCAAGCTACGCTTGCAGCCGCTCTACAGTGATCTTTACATTTGACTCTTTGAAGTAGGGTTGTTGTAACACTCTTTCTGTCTGGATTACGCAAAGACCGACCATTTGTTTAAACTGCGGAGCGTACGTGATTGCCTCAGGTGTATTATGATCTCAGTGGCCAGAATCTTATTCTGGGTGATTTGACAGGCACATGTCTCCATCACCTGTGGTCCTCAGTCCTGAAAGCCATGTTCATCTGCTTTCTTCACTCCAGACTCTGCAGCTTGCCCACCGATTGGCTACTCTATGAGTAAGGAGGGCAGGCTAACGACTCAGAGCCATTTCCTTTGTCGCCGCCACTCGATGGACTTCCCTGCGTCCATTCAGAGGGCTTGGAGAAATCTTCCGTTCTGCAGGGAGCTGAAGATCTGGGGAGTTCTCATGGTCCCCATTTCTCTGCTTTTGCCCAATGTTATTGCACGTAAAGTCTTTTCTCCATTGGGGCTTAGCGCCAAGAGGCCGAGTATGTTGTAGTCGTGTCCTTCCATTACCCACTAGCTGTGTCTAGCACCTGTAACCTCTGGATTTGCAGGCCATTGGCTTCCCAAATAATCTGTTCGCACTCAGATATTGCAGGACAAAGGCCTTTGGGATTGTATCCACTGTCTACTTAAGAATTCAAAATAAGCCGGTATGGGCTGGATACTCACCCAACCCCGGCACCACAAACAGAAGGTTTCATTTGGAACATATCCAGAGCTCATAGGTGCCCTTGAGGCAACCTCAAGAAACTCCAGAACATCAAACGCTCAACAGGGAGATCTTGTGCTACTGCAATCGTAATTGCCCTGGCACTGCAACGTCATATGTCCCCGGCGGAGTTGGTTTTATTCCATTTTCTTCCCTAACTGGAGAAATGCATGCTCAAAAAAACACAAATCCCAAATAATGAGGTCCTTGTCATGTACTGTAGAAGTGCCTCTCTCCGGTGGAAACCCAGCAGAGGTAGGTGAAAGTAGGTCACTGATTTTGCATGCGTGTATTTACTCTTGCATTCAAGCACTTGGCCCAGAAGCAACGTGATGTGTTTTATCCTGGTTTCTGCCAACAATTTTGACAAGATGAAGAAAAACATAAATGTATATCTTTACTTTGTGTCCTTCCATCCACTACAATCTATTACTTTATGAGGTAATACAAAGGCAGGTTTCTTAAAAGACACCAGAAGGAAGGGGGAGAAAAGAGATCTATGTGATCACTGCACGCCGTGTAATAATCACACTCTCCCGCATTCTCCTTACCCCCCTCACGCGTACCCATATATACCCCTGGGGGCCTACTTACCCTTTTTCCTATTCCTCACCTCCCCCGTTACCATGCGTCGCAAGTTCCATTTCCCTACAGTGGGACGGAACCGCTTCCGCAGGGTCCTTTTTTTTGTTTATCTTCATTATCCACCCGACTTCATGTATTGGAAGCGGGCGACACACCCGCAACCCCTGGGCCTATTGTACCATTCAAGGAGAGCGTGGGACAACCCCGCAACCCCTGGGCCTATTGTACCATTCAAGGAGAGCGTGGGACAACCCCGTAACCCCCGGGCCTATTGTACCATTCAAGGAGAGCGTGGGACAACCCCGCAACCCCTGGGCCTATTGTACCATTCAAGGAGAGCGTGGGACAACCCCGTAACCCCCGGGCCTATTGTACCATTCAAGGAGAGCGTGGGACAACCCCGTAACCCCCGGGCCTATTGTACCATTCAAGGAGAGCGTGGGACAACCCCGTAACCCCCGGGCCTATTGTACCATTCAAGGAGAGCGTGGGACAACCCCGTAACCCCCGGGCCTATTGTTCCATTCAAGGAGAGCGTGGGACAACCCCGTAACCCCCGGGCCTATTGTACCATTCAAGGAGAGCGTGGGACAACCCCGTAACCCCCGGGCCTATTGTACCATTCAAGGAGAGCGTGGGACAACCCCGCAACCCCCGGGCCTATTGTACCATTCAAGGATAGCGTTGGACAACCCCGCAACCCCTGGGCCTATTGTACCATTCAAGGAGAGCGTGGGACAACCCCGCAACCCCTGGGCCTATTGTACCATTCAAGGAGAGCGTGGGACAACCCCGTAACCCCCGGGCCTATTGTACCATTCAAGGAGAGCGTGGGACAACCCCGTAACCCCCGGGCCTATTGTTCCATTCAAGGAGAGCGTGGGACAACCCCGTAACCCCCGGGCCTATTGTACCATTCAAGGAGAGCGTGGGACAACCCCGTAACCCCTGCACCTCTTGTTCGGTATAATCGGATTCAGCATTTTCGTACACGCCGAATGTGCAGTAAAAGCGTATTCTGCATTTTGTATTCGTAATTTTCAAGCGATACCGGAGAAAAGGCCAGGTGTTGGGGGTGGGGGGTTGCCGATCCCTTGAAGACTCCCCAGACTGCTAAACAGTTAATTGTAGAATCAATGGCCACCCCCACGTCTCGGGTGGTGGCTGTAATCAAGAACCTCGCAGCAGTAATGCAAGATGGCCGCTGTTTAAGTGCAATTCTCTAGTGATTTCAGCCTCACTCTGTCAGGCAATCTGAGGTTTCACTAATGTAATGATACAAACCAGTCTAGCATCCGTCATACTATACTGTTCAGAATTCTTTCTCAGAACACATTAGGCTTCAATATCTAAGCAAGCATTAGGTCTGTATTAGTGACTGTCAATGTACGAAGATCTCTCATTGCTTAACAGTTTTAATGTGCTCACACACTAACATCAGCGCACACTTACACTCTATGGCCTCATTACGACCCTGGTGGTATGGGGTTAACGGCGCCGTAAAAGGTGCCGGCGCCGTCAACCCCGTACCGCCTCATTACGAGTTCCCCTCGCGGGACCCGGTAAGCACGCCTGGGAAAACCAGGCGTGCTTACCGGGTCCCGCGAGGGGAAGAGGGAGCAAACAATGGGCCAACTCGTAATGGCCCGTTGTTTGCTCCCTCTCCCATTCCCATTCAACCCTATGGGGGCTGAAATGGGAATGGGGAAGGACCGTGTCTGGGTCCTTGGAGGGAGGAATTACCGGGCCTTCCGAACTCGGAATGGCCCGGTAATTCCTCATTCCGAGGATCCGGACCCGGACGCGATTTCGGCGGCAGCCATGCCGCCAATAGGGGCATGGCTACCGCCAAACTCGTAATGAGGCTGTATGTGTATGTTTTAAAACCTTGAAGAAGTGCCCTTGCAGCAAAACACGTTGGCTGTTTTTCATCACTTCAATAAATACCTCTACCTGATAAACCAATGGGTGGATATCATATGTTGCACTATGAAATGCATCATATTACTGAGCAATGATGCTGAACAGTACAGCGTGAAGGATACAGACGTCTTTGTTATGACATATACAGAGCCTATCTCATATGTCCTTGTGCATGATGAGATGCTAGCAGACATCTCAGATCTGGCTCCATGGACGAAATTGCACTCTTTAGAAGCAACTCTGCTTGTTAACAAGAATGAGAAGGCAGCGCGACCCAGCTCTTCTGCCATCTAGTTTGCCATGCATTCGTCTAGTCACGCAGCCAGCAGTGCCCAAGTCCATGACAAGCAGCGGCATGACAAGAGCCACCAGAGCGGATGAATGCTTGCAAGAGGCGGTGAGGTGCCTGTGGTGCTTACGGTGGAAGGACTTCATAACCAGTCAAATCACACAAACGTGGCTCTACATATCCTCCAGGGATTGTGGCGTGTGTGCACCGAACTGTCCACATCGGAGCAAGACCTCCCATCAGCAGTGGTGACGGCACTTGCCTGCATTTGGACACTAAGGGGCCACCAAAACAAAGGGCTTTGCATAAATGTGTGGTTTCCTTTTCTAGAGGCGGTGGTTGACAACATGATGCAGGGGTGCCGATGGTTCCTGGCCACAGCAACCAGAAAGAGACAGCCACTCATTGACTCCCTGGCAAAGAGCAGGTCACAATGGCTGTGCATAGCTAGGGGTTTTGCCACCACCATGAACGATCAACCCCTCTTGGTCCTGATCAATGACTATTACACATACCCCACGGTGGTATATGTCTCATCCAACGTGGCTCGTGCAATGATTCTGGTCTTTAAAAAGAAGTTTTCTGTCCGGGGCATACCAGGGAATACGGTACCCACCATAAACAAACTACACCGCGCTGGAGATGGGCCAATGGGGAAGCAGAGAGATGTGCCAGGATCCAGAACAAAGTATTTTGGATTGCACGTGAGCAAGGAGGTTTACCACCCTGTGCCTCATGCAAGTTCCTCATGGCACCTCACACTTCCGCTTGCTACTCTCATGAAGGAGCTCTAGTTGACATGCTTTTTCAGGTCATCAGTACAAGGCACCATTGTGCGGCACTTCAAACATAGGTGGAGCATAACCAAAAGGATACTATTCAACACTGGAACGGAGAATAGGAGCACAGAGGTTGTAGGCGCCGCCCTAATACAGAACCGACGTCCAAACCATGAGCTATGTCTACTGTTTGAGATGCAAACATATGAAGTGATTGGCACAAAGATTTTGATGGTCAAAGCCAACACTGGGCAAAAGAGCAATGCCACAGACAGCAGCTGGTTCAAGAAGATACGCCCTACCATGCCAAGAAGGCCAGTGTAGCGAGAGAAACCATCACAGATGTATCTACATAGAATAACAGAAGATACGACCTATCCTGAGGACATTAGAGATGTTTCTCTAACCCCACTGGAGACAGGGGTTAGAGGTCTTGAAAGAGATGTTACCATCGAGGTTCACCGGAGCCGTACAAGGGCCAACCAAAGTCCCCGGCAAGACTCAAGGACTATGGGCCTCATTACACATAGTGCGGTAAGGGTTTAGCGGTACCGGTAAGGACACCGGTACCGGTAAACCCTTACCGCCTTACTACGAGGTCCCTTTGCGGGTTGGTAGTTTAACGCCTGCTTTTTAGCAGGCGTTAAAAACCAACCCGCAAAGGGACCACCCTTTGCGGGTTGGTATTTTAATGCCTGCTTTTTAGCAGGCGTTAAAAACCAACCCGCAAAGGGACCAGGGTGCTAATTACGGTACCGCAATTTGCGGCACCGTAATTAGCGCCTTCCCCATTCCCATAGAGCCCTATGGGGCAAAAATGAGAATGGGGAAGGGCAATGGAGGAAGGCGGAATTACCGCCTTCCCAACCTTGGAATAGGGCGGCAATTCCCCTTTCCTCCAAGGCGGTACCGGTAAATTACCGGCATGAACCATGGTGCTAATAGCACCATGGTTTACCGCACTATGGGCCTCATTACGACCCAGGCGGTAAGTTACCGCCTGGGCCGTGACTTTACCACCATGGCGTAAACTACGTTTACGCCATGGTGGTAGGCGGACTTACCGCCCCATTCCGAGGTCGGCGGGGCGGTAAGTCCCCAATCCCCATTTACCCTTCCCCATTTTTGCCCCATAGGGCATAATGGGAGTGGGGAAGGCGTTAATTACGCCACCGTAAATTACGGTGGCGTAATTAACTCCATGGTCCCTTAGCGCCATGGAATGTAACACCTGCTAAAAGCAGGTGTTAAATCCGCCATGGCGCTAAGGGACCTCGTACTCAGGCGGTAAGGGTCGGCGCTGTTTACGACGCCGTAAACCCCTTACCGCCTGAGTCGTAATGAGGCCCTACGTGTAATGAGGCCCTATATGCTTGATGGGTGACGGCATCACGACCATTATTGAACATCACATAACTTGGGGATGGATGTTATGATGCAAACATGCAGATTTCATAAAAGAAGAGGAGTTGACATGATGATGCCAGTCTACTAAAGAGTGTGGGTGTGTAAGTGTGTGGCCCAGGCACACCGCTGCCCTGGCTTCATGTATGCTGGTGGAGTAGGTCTTCAGGGCAGAGCTTATGAGCGGAAGCCCCTGACAGAACTGCACACCTGGCCACAACAGTGGCAGTGAAACACTGGAGACTGAGAAGGACACAAGCAGCGCACGAGTAGACAACCTAGGGTCGCCATGAGCATCACACCCCAACCAACTAAAGAAAGCCCAGTAAGCACATGAGCTGCCCGTTAGCTGGCCCATCTTTCCTGGCATGCATACATACATACAAGCAGATGTGCTGTGTCTTCTTCGTGTCTGCCAGGTGCAAGCTGGGTCATATAGGAGACACAGCCAATGAGCGGAGGAAGACGTGCAGTGGAATTCAGGAGGTGTGACAAGAACGACTGAAGGTCATAGACTTACGACGTGTGGAGACCTTTCCGTGCCAAGGTGGCGTAAAAAGACCAGCAATTAATGGTGCAATCTGGACACGGAATTGTTCAAAAGCACCGGCCTACGCCTAAAGGATCCTTTGCCGTCAGAGCTTAATGGAAAGTAATCTAACAAAGATCCCTGCAAATTATAGTGCGTGCATTGCGGACCTGGTAGAAATGGCAGAAGAGTAGAACATTTCAAAGCGAATGCATTGTAGATACTTGCATTAGGAACAGACCTAGAAGGGCCTTTTGAGGAATTTCCCAGCAATTGATTTAAGGAACGGTATATATGACCTAGATCTGTCCCAGGATCCAATGAGCAGACCTAAAAGGCTTTCATGGCAACATCAGACAGGATTTATTTCTTTTATTGTTCAATCACAACGCGTCGCTTAATACCAGCGAGTGGTTTCTAAGCGCGGGAGCGGGATTCGAACCTGCGGTGCTCCTCGTTGCCTTACATCCAAGCCGAATGCCTTGCCCCTGAACTATCCTTAGTCCCGGCAATGGGATTTACACATCAAGCAGCTGCCCTGTGGAATGACCGGACAGTTTGTGGTGGCATTGAGACAGCTGGCGGCCATGTGTAAACCTGAACAGTTTTAATGACCAAATTTGCAAGACCAACTTATGATTTATGCATACACTAGTAGGTTGCACTGAAGGTCACGTCATCCCTATTTCCAATGCAATGCCCTGTGTTAAGCAAAGTGAAGGTTGGATTCCTGGGCCTTGGTTTGTATGATATTTCATACAAAGTGAGGGAGAAACAATATGTGAATCTAGTGTGGCTACAGAACCACGTGACTACTTTCAAGGCCTGCACCACTACAAGCAAGATCTGGATGGGGTTTGGAAGAATTGTGTCAGGGTTTGTACAATGAAACTGGGGAAACATCCAGAACAGTGGAATGCCTTTTGTGGATGAGGGGGGGGGGGGGCTGAACACTGCACATAGAACACGACACAGGCTGACACTGTGCCACAAAACAGAACTGTCCAGGCAGGGTGGGAGGTCACAAGAGTGGCCATTTCACTAAGTGAGTATGGTGTTGCTAGATAACATCACGCCTGCACACCTACCAGAATCAGGGGGAGATTCGGGGCTCTCCAAACCTTTAGATGTGCGCTATGTTTACAATTCTTAAATCGGTTCATAAATCAGTCTACTGGCTTCAGGGCCTTCCGACTTTCTGAATCTAATATGCAACATATCCAGGCCAATGAAGGAAGTTCTGCACTTCCAGGAGAGGGCACTGCCATATGCAAAGCATAACGCAACTCATACCCTGCTGCTGGGCCATGCCCATCATTTCCCACAAGGCAGAGGTGGGCACATGCATGTTTCATGGTGAGGCGGACCACTCCACTGTGTGCTGACTGGGAACAATACACGCTATTCAGTAAGCACAGAGAACTGGGTGCAAGGTTTCGACTACATCGTGCCCAGAGAATAATGGGGCCAATTTGTATAATAACATACGTGCAAACTCATTGCTACCTCCCTATTCTCTGTTCAGCGGTAAAGAGCACATATGCATGGTGGGAACGTGACTATGGGCTTGGCGCTACCTTGGCACAGAGGCATGGCAGTACATGGTGCGCTGTGGCAAGTAAATCCAGGGCCCTGAGAATTTAAGAGAAAAACAATGCTGTGATTAGGAAAGTGATGATGGCAACCCCGCACTTCAGAAGGTAAGAACCAGCACAAGCTAGAAGTGTCTCTATTGTCAGTAGATTGGGGAGAAAAGAGCTTGATTACAAGGCCGTTAACTTTAGCACAGAGCACACCAAAACACCATGGTAGGTTGGCACTAATATCTACGAGTGTCCAAAAAGTCAGACGCAGGGGTAATGAGGAATATTTTGTAATTTGAATTGGTTATTTATAAAGAGAGAGAGAGAGAGAGAGAGAGAGAGAGAAAGAGAGAGAGAGAGAGAGAGAGAGAGCTACTTCTCTGCAGGATTACTGGGATGAGTAATCAATACAGCTCCTACTCAGTCCCACACTACTCCTAAACCAGCAGTGAGGTCATTCATAAAGGTGCAAAGGCACAGCAGGAACGGTGCATCTCTTCTCAACTCTTTAAAGTAGCGTGGGCCGAGGGCAGGCTATACTCTTCAGGAGGGATGTGAGCCAGCACACAAGCAGTGCACACTACAATACTACTGTGGTATCAAAATAAAAGTTACTTCCAGTCAGAGTTATATGAAAATAGGAATCTCTCAGTAAACTAAAAATAGACACAAATAATAAAAACACAAATGACCCATCCCTGCAAAAGAAAAACAGAGAATGCAGATTTTGCAATAAAGGCGCAATTTCGGCTTCAAGGTAGGAGTAGTCAGGCTAGAGGATTCATCAGCAAATGTTCCAGTTGAAAGTATTGTCTCAAAAAGGTAATTAGTGGGGCCTTAAATGTCGCCCCGGGCCTTTTAAGCAGGCCAAGGGGACGGAACAATGACCAGGTCCTTTATTTGTGCTTTGCATGCTTTTCAGCATTGAATCAAGATTCCGGATCAAGTCGGAGAGTGGGAAACAACAAGGTGGTGTGGATTAGCTGCAGTGATGGCTTACGAGTTAGGGACACTGGTAAACGGCAGGTGGCATCGGGTCAGCGTTGCTGGAAGACTCTTCAGCCTCCGATGCATACAAGCAAAGACACGGGCGACGGCTTGGGTCGCAAATAATTTGACAATCAGGCACGTGGTGTCAAGCTGGGGTTACAAAGAAGCTAAGTGGCTCTCAGACGTGCAGACAATAAAGCATCAAGCAAACCTTGGAAATTCCCCAGAAAGGCGAGGGCTGAGGTGGAAAAGGACTCTGGCAGTTCCCTTACAGCAGCTTGGGCAGCGTTGAAGGTGCCCAAACCGGCATCAAAGTGCTTTAGAAGATGCAAGGAGAGCCTGGGGTTGTTTCATGGTTCTGTGGCTGGGGCACCCTCTTCAGGGTATCCAGGAGCAATCTGGACCCTTTAGTCTCGCTTCCCAGGGAGGAGGTTTGGTAAAGAACACCTGCAGCATCCGATACCTCTAATGAGCAGCTTCTTCAGTCCCATTGGCCTCAGCTTGCAGGCGGCTTTGTTACAACAGCAGGCCGACCCCAATGTTCCTCTAGGGTGGTTGATGGCTCTGAAGTATTGTTCTTCACCGCTATGGAAGAGGACGTTGGGGCAGGTTGTACCCCTAATGTAATCCTTCCTCAGTAGTCCAAAGATTAAGGAGTTGGGGCTCACTCCAATAAATAGGGGTTCTTCTACGATGGATGGGGCCCCTCTAGACTTCGGTAAGTGGTCTAACCCTGGCCGCTGTTTCAGAATCTTTTGCCTGTTGATATAATGCCCAGAGTGCTTTGTCTGCAGGAAGTGCGGTAGGTTTACAGGAGGTTTGGGATCCCTAGAAAGTCCAGAAATGCTGTAACCCTTCCCTTATTCAAAGGTTTTCTACTGAGCTACTCTACTCTGCCCCTTCCGCTGTCCGCCTACATCACAGAGTCTCTGTTAATTACCACAAATGGTGTGATTTCCTTTGGCTTGGCAGGGCCTGGCCACTGATGAAGCACTGGACCTCTATCTGGACTGTGGTGGCAGTTCCTGTCTTCCTGGGCGGGAACCCTTTCTGAGGGAAGACAACAGACTTTAAAGGTGGCAGAGTCCAAATGGTCTGTTTTGGGTCAAAGACAGACCTACAGAGTGAATGCACGGAAGGCATTGACAGGAAGGACACTTCAGCACAAGCTAACAATAATAAAAAAAAACAAAAGTGTTTGGCCAGTATATTTGTGGAGTCCCAGAGAACACCATGTCATAACCAGCTATGGCTTATATTTCGTTTGTTATCTGCTACCAGGTTCTGGGGTCGACAATTATATGATTTCATTGAGATGCAGGGCTACCCAAAAATAAAAGGCAGCTACTGGCTGCTGGACATTGGCCCCAACAGCCACACCAGGAAGGTACATTTCACCTGGTGACTGTGATGTTGACAACCGCAAGGAAGCTGCTGAGAGGTGTCAGTAGACAGGCCCCGCAGATGTACATGTGTGCGCTATGCTTTTTAGAATTGAGTATTATAAAAGGGGGATGGTCTGATTAGCAAGTGATTAGCAAGCGACAATTTCAGAGACAGAGCTACCTAAAAAGCAAAAACGCTGCTGCTATTCCGCCCTCACAGATGGCATTCTGTTGCTGTGTGTGTGTGTGCGCGTGCGCTCACACGCGCTCCATAGCATTTATGAGTTGTTGTCCAATGAAGAATAAAGGGTTAGAATGGAGAAGGAATTGGGTTCAGTTCACAAGGCAAACATCAAGAATACTGAGCCGGGTCCCAGTCATTTCAGTAAGAGAACGTGGACCTTGGCATTTGTTCGGTAATGCTGCTTAGAAGTGACAAGTGTAATCCAATAATGTTAGTTTGTGTATCCTGGTATGTACTTGACCAAGTGGAAATTGAGGGCTTTTGTGTGGCCTGGGAATTAATATTGTATATGGAGATAATGGCGAGATATACAGGCTATGCAGGAGAAAATGGGCCTCATTACACGGAAGGCGTTAGCCATGGCGCTGTTAGCGCCATGGCTACCCACTTACGGGCGTCGGAGGCCGGGTTCCCGGAATAGGGACTTATTGGCCTACTCCGACCTTTGCGGGACCGGTAAATCCGGGGAACCATTCCCCATTCCCATTTGAGCCCCCATAGGACTCAATGGGAATGGGGAAGGAGCAAATAACGGTACCGCAATTTGCGGTACCATTATTTGCACTGAGGTCCCTCAGCGGGTCCTGTCCTTAACGTGTGGTCTGACCATACGTTAAGGACGGGACCCGCTGAGGGACCTCGTAGTAGGGCGGTGGGGATTACCGGCACCGGTGCCCTTACCGGTGCCGGTAATCCCCTACCGCGTTCCGTGTAATGAGGCCCAATGTTTTTTAAAATAGTGTACGCAAGGCTGAATGGGGACATTACCTCAAGGTCATGGTCACACTTAGGTAGCTATTTTATTGGACCAATTAATGTTTAAGCAGAAAAATGTATGTTTGCAATTCTGTTGGCAGACCACTATAGCGAATAGCCGTAGGTCAACTTTGCAAGAACACCAACTGCAGAAAACCATCCGTTTCTTTACAGCATGTGCAAAGAAAGGTTACACTGACTTGTCAGAAAAGGAGAGCAATTTGTCTTCTATGAAATGACTGTTTCTTTGCAATCGAGTGGCATTAAGAACAGGAGGATGGCATTGTATGACCTGAAGGGACACTTCCATGTAGAGAGGGCAAATTATATTATACAACAGCGCTTGTACCTCTCAGTGAAAATAGCAATGTCGATCCATGATGCTGTCAGGGGGAAACTAGGGTTTTATAGGACCTAATACTGTGACAAGTGTTTCACCTTTTCAGTTGTTGAGGGAAAGGTCTGGTGGGATGTTATTGACATGGATTTGATGGATTTCGAACATGATTTGGTGGTCGCATATAGAAAAATCAGGATGTGTGAGGGATGTCAACATGTTTCAAGGACTAGAAAAATACATAACTATTGCTAGTGTGGGAAGGTGACAAACGACATTCAAGTGGCTTGTGCTGTGAAGAAGACAGAGCTGGCTTGGATTGAAAAGAATGGATTGTCTCAATAGGGAAAGCAGAGCGAGCAAATGGGTATGAGTGTTGCTTAAGTGTTGTGGTTGGCATGAACGTTGAAGATTTGGAGGCAGCGCAGTAATCACCCGGCGGATGGGGATGGCCAACGAGTAGCGGAGTTACTCAGAAGCTGGGATGGGCATTGTGAAGTTGGATTGAAGTCTGTCTTGGAGAGATCTGACGGGGAAGTTACACACTAAGCAACATTTTGGTCATAGATTCCTGTCTGTAAAGCAACAGGGCCGCCATATTGCTCCGTAGATTGCTTCCTAGGGATGTCCTTCTTTAGAGTTCTGTTATTGAGGAAGAGGTGCTAGGTTTGGCTCTGAGTGGTCAGAACAGCTGGGATTATTCTGTTGAATATATTGCAATTGCCTGGTCATTGCTGCATAACGCAACAGAGACTTATACAAAATAAATCACCATTACCTTGTGGGCACTGTGGTCCGACTTCCTCTCATCCACCAATAGTTGAATGGCAACCTCCCACTTCTCAGGCATCTGGGGGTCTTGTGCGGCCACCACAAACCCCGCCTGCCTGGAATGGACGCGAACCCGGTGGGCCGCGTACACCGTGCCGTCTGGGCCCACCTTGAAGTCGGCGTTGTTGGTCTCGAACCCGACACCGATGGTGGCGTTGCAGCCATCAAAACTCACTGGAAGAGGAGGCAGAGAAGGGAGTGTTACGTTTCGTACCGGCTCGTACAACCAATGAAATGCAAGCATGACATTTCTGGCAGTGATGTGATATTTGAAAAAAACAATAACACAAGTTATTTCAGTGTTCCCAAATACCACCGAGACGGGCTACACTGATGTACTTCATTTCATTTTTTATTTTTATTCATTTATTTATTTTATAATTCACATTGCTAAATTCTTTTTGGGACGTTTCATGAGATATGAGACGCAGCTGCTCTCCAGTTCTTCAAATGGATGACTCCATTGTCACCATTTCCCTAAATTCAAGAGGAGCCTTTTAGCCACAGCTGACGAGTCCCACGCGAGTTCTTCTGAGCACACCTGAGTACACACAATATGTTCGGCTTCCAGGTTCTAGTCTCCGGAATATCTAGGCTTTTTCTTTTGACCAAAGAAAAAGAAGGCAGACTATTTTATGCAATCACTTTGAAAACTACAACCTCAATTCTTAATTGCAACCGTTTTTCATATTTCACCGTATCCGGCCACTCAAAGTGTTGACTGCGCAAGAACACTGCGCTCAATGCTATTTCCAGGCCATTGAGAACGTGTAATGCCCTGCACCGGAGAATGGAGCGGAGCCTCTTCGGGTACGTTGAAATATGGATGGCAGAAGTCTAAACAGGGTCAGAGTCACGTGCAGTGCTTCACTGCTCGGATCTCCTACTGCACACCTGCCCCCCCCACCCCCCTGCTGCCCATTACCTATTGCCTGCAAACCTCTTCCTCCTTTCTAGTTAACCTTCCCACCCTCAACGGGTTCACCCTATTTTTACCAATTCTTCTTTTTTTTGACATAGAGATTTGTCATCGATTTTCTAAAGTGCCCCCCAAAACATGGGAAAGGGGGCAGAGTTTAATATCGGTGAGCTGCTGATGACCCTCTCCTCTCTCACCATCCTCCTCCATGCCACTGTTCATTACCTAATCCTATCATCCTCTTCCTCCTGTACCAACTAAACCACCCACCCCCTTTCCTTCCACACCTCCTCCACCTTCTCACCCATTACACCTAACCTACAGTCTCCCATCCTTGCCCTTCTTTCCAGCTTACCCTCCATTTTTTCTCCATCCTCCTTTTGAAATACTCATTATTTGCCATTTTCTCACCACTTGCTAGTCAAGGCCTGCCCATCCCCTCCTGCCCTCCCACCACTCCTTCTTCCCATCTACGATTTCCTCTCCTTGCACACCCCGCCTCCCCACCCCTTCATTCTCACAGCCATTCCCAATGCACCAATGCACCCACCCACCTTACCCTCTTCCCCCACCATATACATCTTCTGGTCCTCTCCACTTGGCCTGTCATCCTCTTCACTTTTTCTAGCCTAGACTCCCCTCTATCAGAATACCCCTGTGCATTTTCTTTACTTACCATCCGCCGCCTCCTTTCTGGCATACACTCCTCTCTCCCAGGCTACGCCTTGTCTCCCACTGTGCATTGCTTATTGCTTCCCCTTTCTTGTCAATCATACACCCTTCTCTGCCCTCCCACCCACCCTTTGCTTTTCCTTCCACCCTTCCTCACCCCTGCCACCAAGCCTGCCCTTGTGTATTCATCTCACCAACACACATATCCCCATCCCTCCCTTCCCTTCACTCATCCACTGCACAATCTCTACAGCCTGCTATCCTCAGCCCCCTCCCTCAGTACTCCTTCCTGCTGCTCCCACCCTTTCTCTCACCCCCCTTCTCTCTCCACCTTCTATTTCCTTCACCTCTCCATCCTTTTCCCTACCTCCACTCATCCCTTTTCCACCCTCCCACTCAATGACCTGGATCCACCCCTCTCTCTCTCTCCACAACCAGCTAGCTCAGTTGTAGGGGTGTTGCTAGGTCAGGAAAAGATCTGGGGCTACGCTAATTTTGGTACTGTCGGGACTGGGGGCTAGTTAGCCTTTTTGGTTGTAACCCCTGAACTTCTATCCGGGGCTACAACCAAAAGACTCGGGGCTATAGTCCCCTCAGCCCCCCCTAGCAACGCCTCTACTCAGTGGTCTTCAAACCTTTTATGCCAAGGCTCCCCTGTGCAAACAATAAATTGTTTGGGACCCTCCTGCCCCGCCCCTCTGTGTTGGTGTTCTTTTTTTTATAGAGATAGCTGCAAAATGTGTGATGTCCATACACAAGCACACTGGATTGTTTTGTTTATGCGACTCTGACGATCATGCCAATCAAAGAAGTTGCCTCACATTGGAAATCCACTTGGCCAGTGGTCTTCAAAAATGTTTAGCCCGGGCCCCCCTGAGCAAAATTTGGGCAGGCCGGGCCCCCTATAAAATGCCAAATGGACAGTATGTATTGCGCACCGTCACTGCACCCTACTCCCAGTATAGTCCCTGGGCTCCGCCACCTGCTCCCATCACAGTGGCTGGTCTCCCTCATCCCACTCCTACCCAGTCCCTGGGCTCCCCCCAGACCATCACACACCCTGGGCTCTCCCCCACCCTGCTCCCACCACTATCCCATGGTTCCTGCCCATCCCGCTCTTACCACAGTCCCTGGGCTCCCCCATCCCTTTCCCAACACAGTCCGAGAGCCAGTGGTGGCTGGTGAATTTTTTGAGTGGAGGGGCATAACTATTTTCCCCAAAAATGCCATAGCGACCGAGCGCAGTGAAGGAGTCCAAACTAATCAAGGAGCGTTTGGGGGGTTTTCCCCCGTGAATTTGTTTATAAAATAATGGGTTAAAATGTTGCATTGTAGAGCATTCTTTAAAAAAAAATGGGTAAATATCCAAACAGTTTACAATTGCTGCTGCGGGGGTGGGAGGGGGCAAGGGGCAGGCATGACATGTTTTACTGGGCATCTATGATAGATGTCCAGCAGAAATATACCCTCCCTGTCCCCAGGGCCCCACTAGGCATAACAAAATCAACATGGTTATGTGTGTATGCAAGGTGCTGGGGTGCCAAGGGGGAAAGCATGGTATTTTGACTGGACATCCATGATAGAAATCCAGTAAAAAAATACCATCCTGTCCTCTGGGCTCCACAGCGCTTCAGAAGGAGAGCTGATTTTGACAGGTTTGTAGGGGGATTGTGCAACAAAGACATTTTTAAAATGCCTTTGTTGTATAACCCTCCTTCCCCCCTCTATCCACCACTTGCCAAAATCCGCTCAACAGACCAAAACAAACTAACACACACATTTCTTACAGTAATCACTCTATCATTCACACGAGCATCCATCACCATACACTCACTCAAAACACGAGCATTCACGCATCCATACACATTATTCAATAAAATAAATGAACATTCTGCATTGGCTTGCATGTGGGTGCTGAAACGCCATGTTCCAGGCTGCTCTGTCCATATGTGCGAGGAGGCGCAGGAGCTCCCCCTCGCACATACAGACATGCAATGCCCCAGCCAGCATTTCCAATGAGCTATGCAATGCTGGTGAAGCAATACGCCCCAGCCTTGCATGGCTCAGTGAGCATGTGCGGCTGGGGAATGAACTCAACTGTCAAAGGAAAATAGGGTTTCCCTTTGACAGTTCAGCCACTCCCTCGGCTGTAAAAATCAGCTGAGGGAGTGCTCATTGTTTCACTGCGCTGGCTCCTTAGCTCATCCATAATAGGGTTGGGGGCCACTGGGTGGGCACCCCCTGGCCAGTATGGATGAGCCGACAGGCTCGGGCTGGTCTACTGGCCTGTTCCCCTTTCCTTTGCTTGGTCGCGCCCTGAAAAACCTGTGTACGAGTACGATACAAATAAAATATCATATCATATCAAATCATATCATATGGCAATGCCTGTACCAAAAATACTAAATGCTAGTGTGGGGCAGTCAAAATGGGCCACCTTTTTGGCCAATGTGGGCCAGCTTGATGAGTTACTTCCCTACGCAGGTAGTAATTTTGACCATTGTTGCTGAATAAATATTCTATAAATATCACAATGCACTTACATTTTAACACAAAGCACCTCCTTGGGTACTATTCAAACAGTCTGTTAATGAATATCCATTTACAACCGCAGGCCACTTTTTAATTGGTGTCTGAGATAGTGTCTTGCTTCAGCCCGACCATGTGAGCCGCCCCCGCCCATTTCTTCCAATCTAAAAAATAATGTAATTTTCTTTTTTTTTTTTTACATTTGATGCTGGGCTCTCATGGCCCCCCAGGGAGGCGGCCACGGACCCCCACAGAGCCGCGCCCCACAGTTTGAATACTGCTGACGTAGCTTGACCATCAACGCTACTACCCTGGATCACCACACCTACCTGCCCCCTTCCCTTTGGGAAAGAGACACAGAACTCTAGGGAGGGTTCCTGGGTGCTGTACATAAAATCAAATTGGATTTTAGGAAGCTAAGAATGACCATGGTTCCCTACATTTGACAAATAGGTCTGTCGTAAAAGGATTGTCTGGTTGAATCACTAAGTGCATAATGCACACTGGGATTCGTGTTCACTTCGTTTTTGTGGCACACAAACTAGCCACTGAAAGCCCCCTGCCCACAAACTAGCCACTGAAATCCCTCCTGCCCACAAACTAGCCGCTGAAAGCTCCCTGCCCACAAACTAGCCACTTAAAACCCTCCTGCCCACACACTAGCCATTGAAAGCCTGCTGCCCACAAACTAGCCACTGAAAGCCCTCCTGCTCACAATCTAGCCACTGAAAGCCCTCCTGCTCACAATCTAGCCACTGAAAGCCCCCTGCCCACAAACTAGCCACTGAAAACCCCACTGCTCACACTATAGCTACTGAAAGCCCCCCTTCTCATAATCTAGCCACTGAAAGCCCCCTGCCCACAGATTAGCCACTGAAAGCCCCTTGCCCACAAACTAGCCACTGAAAGCACCCCTGCCCACAAACTAGTCACTGAAAGCCCTCCTGCCCACACACTAGCCACTGAAAGCCCTCTGCCCACAAACTAGCCACTGAAAGCCCTCCGGCCCTCACACTAGCCACTGAAAGCCCCGCTGCCCACAAACTAGCCACTGAAATCCCTCCTGCCCACAATCTAGCCACTGAAAGTCCCCTGCCCACAAACTAGCCACTGAAAGCCCCCTTCCCATAAATTAGCCACTGAAAGCCTCTTGCCCACAAATTAGCCACTGAAAGCACCCTTGCGCACAAACTAGCCACTGAAATCCCTCCTGCCTACACACTAGACACTGAAAGCCCCACTGCCCTCAAACTAGCCACTGAAAGCCCCCTGCCCACAAACTAGCCACTGAAAGCCCTCCTACCCACAAACGATCCCCATTCACAAAATAATACAAATCCATCTAAGCAAAGAAATCTCTCTGCAGCCCCTGATCACCAGACTGCCCCATCCTGAGCCCACACAGACCCCCCGCGCACCCCTACCCGTCTCGATCGCAGTGGTGGAATTCGATGCATAACCTGCAGATCTTTGTACCATGAACTTTTAGCAGATTTGCATCAAGTCTGCCAATTATAGTAGACCTAAAGTCACACCGCTTGTCCTTTGACTCCCCGACCCCAAATCACATCACACACAATTCCATGATATGATCTTTTACTTATAGCAAGAACTGACCTGGCCAGCCTTTTAGGGACATGGATCAGGAGGAATGACAAAAAGGGCCACTCAATGCACAATTATGCACAGATTCAAAACCTCCCAGGAGCAGGTCACTAGCAGGCATGAGAGGCTCCCGTGCCAGTAGTCACAGTGCCACTGAAGCCCCATACCACTAGTTACAGTGCCACTGGAGCCTGACCACTAGTTACAGTACTACTGATGTTCCATGCCACTAGTTACAGTGTCACTGAATCTCGCCACCAGTTACAGTGCCACTGAAGCCTGACCACCAGTTACATTGCCACAGAAGCTCAATGCCAGCAATTACAGTGCCACTGAACCTACCCACTACAGTGCCACTGAAGCTCCATGGCAGCAGTTACGGTGTCACTGAACCTACCTACCAGTTACAGTGCCACTGAAGCCCCATACCACCAGTTACAGTACCTCTAAAGCATGACCATCATTTACAGTACCACTGAATCTCCATGCTACCAGTTACAGTGCACTGAACCTCACCACCAGTTACAGTGCCACTGAAGCCTGACCACCAGTTATAGTGCCACTGAAGCTCAATGCCAACAGTTACAGTGCCACTGAACCTACTCACTACAATGCCACTGAAGCTCCATGCCAGCAGTTCCAGTGTCACTGAACCTACCTACCAGTTACAGTGCCACTGAAGTCCCATTCCACCAGTTACAGTACCACTAAAGCCTGACCACCAGTTATAGTGCCACTGAAGCTCAATGCCAGCAGTTACAGTGCCACTGAACCTACTCACTACAATGCCACTGTAGCTCCATGCCAGCAGTTATAGTGCCACTGAACCTACCCACCAGTTACAGTGCCACTGAAGCCCCATACCACCCGTTAGAGTGCCACTAAACCTGGCCACCAGTTGCAGGGGCACAGAAGCCCCATACCACTAGTTACAGTGCCACTGAAGCCTAACCACCAGTTACAGTACCACTGAAGCTCAATGCCACCATTTACAGTGCCACTGAACCTCGTCAGCAGTTACAGTGCCACTGAAGCCTGACCACCAGTTACAGTGCCACCGAAGCTCAATGCCAGCAGTTAAAATGCCACTGAATCTACCCACTACAGTGCCACTGAAGCTCCATGCCAGCAGTTACAGTGCCACAGAACCTACCCACCAGTTACAGTGCCACTGAAGCCCCATACAACCAGATACAGTGCCGCTGAAGCCCCATGCCACCTGTTACAGTGCCACTGAAGCCTAACCACCAGTTACAGTACCACTGAAGCTCCATGCCACAATTTACAGTGCCACTGAACCTCGTCAGCAGTTACAACGCCACTGAAACCTGACCACCAGTTACAGTGCCACTGAAGCTCCATTCCAGCAGTTACACTGTCACTGAACCTACCCACCAGTTACAGTGCCACTGAACACTTGGCCACCAGTTACATTGCCACTGAAGCTCAATGCCAGCACTTACAGTGCCACTGAACCTACCCACTACAGTGCCACTGAAGCTCCATGGCAGCAGTAACAGTGTCACTGAACCTACCCACCAGTTACAGTGCCACTGAAGCCCCATACCACCAGTTACAGTACCACTAAAGCATGACCACCATTTACAGTACCACTGAACCTCCATGCCACCAGTTACAGTGCCACTGAACCTCACCACAAGTTACAGTGCCACTGAAGCCTGACCACCAGTTATAGTGCCACTGAAGCTCAATGCCAACAGTTACAGTGGCACTGACCTACTCACTACGATGCCACTGAAGCTCCATGCCAGCAGTTACAGTGTCACTGAACCTACCTACCAGTTACAGGGCTACTGAAGTCCCATTCCACCAGTTACACTACCACTAAAGCCTGGCCACCAGTTATAGTGCCACTGAAGCTCAATGCCAGCAGTTACAGTGCCACTGAACCTACTCACTACAATGCCACTGTAGCTCCATGCCAGCAGTTATAGTGCCACTGAACCTACCCACCTGTTACAGTGTCACTGAAGCCCCATACCACCCGTTAGAGTGCCACTAAACCTGGCCACCAGTTGCAGTGGCACAGAAGCCCCATACCACTAGTTACGGTGCCACTTAAGCCTGAGCACCAGATACAGTGCCACTGAAGCTCCATGCCACCTGTTACAGTGCCACTGAAGCCTAACCACCAGTTAGAGTACCACTGAAGCTCCATGCCACCATTTACAGTGCCACTGAACCTCGTCAGCAGTTACAGTGCCACTGAAGCCTGACCACCAGTTACAGTGCCACTGAAGCTCAATGCCAGCAGTTACAATGCCACTGAACCTACCCACTACAGTGCCACTGAAGCTCCATGCCAGCAGTTACAGTGCCTCAGAACCTACCCACCATTTACAGTGCCACTGAAGCCCCATACCACCAGATGCAGTGCCGCTGAAGCCCCATGCCACCTGTTACAGTGCCACTGAAGCTCCATGCCACCATTTACAGTGCCACTGAACCTCGTCAGCAGTTACAATGCCACTGAAGCCTGACCACCAGTTACAGTGCCACTGAAGCCCCATACCACCCATTACAGTGTAACTGAAGCTCCATGCCAGCAGTTACAGTGTCACTGAACCTACCCACCAGTTACAGTGCCACGGAAGCCCGATACCACCAGTTGCAGTGTCACTGAAGCTCCATGCCAGCAGTTACAGTGTCACTGAACGTACCCACGAGTTACAGTGCCACTGAAGCCCCATATCACCAGTTACAGTGCTGCTAAAGCTCCCTGCCAGCAGTTACAGTGTCACTGAACCTCGCTGTCATGATTAGGGTGGCCAACTCTTTTATATCTTTTTTCGGGACACTTGCCCACAAGGCGGTGATGACGTTACAGCGTCATTCACTTTTGGCCCGCCCCATTTGTAATTTAAATTTGTTAATGGCTCTTAACACCTGGCTTAATTGCAAGGCAAATGGTTTGTCCTTGGGAGGTGATGGGCAAGTTATTTTACCTGCAAACATGACCATCACCACCCCAGGAACAAAGCTCTAGCATTGGAATGAAGACAGGTGTCAGAGCGCGAATAGCAAGCCTGGAACAGCAGTGGCAGCAGCTCGACCAGCAGGCTCAAAAGGAGCCAGGGCCGAGGAGCTACCCAGAAAAAGAAAGCAGCAGGTGGTGTGTAGACGGTCACTTCAGTTTGCAAAGTGGCTTTGCTGGACACAGCTTGTCCCGACTTGCTGTCTCCCGAGAATCACACTCCAGGGAACAAAGCAAGTCGGGACAACCTGCGCCCCGCACAGCCACTCTGCAAACTGTGGGACAGAGTCCCCAATTACGGTACTATACCGCAAAATACGCGACAGTTGGCCATCCTAGTCATGATTATTTCTGCACATGTTGTTTTTTTCTGGAAATATGGCCTTGGGCCGATAGAAATGGAAGTGGAAAACACTGGGTTGCAACCCCTCGCAACCCCTACAGTAGTGCCTCTGATAAAAGTCTTTAACCTCAAAACCACAAGCGTGCGGAAATTCAAGAGTGGGCGTGGTTGTGAAGATGCAGGGAAAATGGCCGCCGGGATTGAACCTGCTTCCGGCCATGCTCTTCCAATCCACCTCCCCAGAGAAGAGATCCCATCTCTCCGATTTGTCCAATCCCGGCTTACCTATCGGCGAGTAGCAGAGGACGCTCTCCTAGAGCGAAAATGTATTAAAACTGCATTAGGCCATTTTATATACGTGTTCGGCAGGAAACTGTCACCTAATGCGGCGATAAATCCCGCGGCTCCAGCAGCGAGTGCCACATCCCCCGCTGAAAGCCATAGATAAACTTACACAGTGTTTATAAAAATGATGGCATTTGAACAATGCTAGTGGGTGGTTCCGCTCTTAAGCAATTTCGCTGTCACAGTGCTCATGATTTAATTACTATTTATTCAAAAATGCAACAAAAAAGAGAACAGGCTGCTTTTGATAAAGTGGCTTTTCTGGCTGTTAGTCTCATTTTGAGGCCCGCCTGGCAGTAAATAACGTGTTTACGGGCACAGCGGGAGCGCGTGGCTTACACCTTACCCTGCTTCCACCTCTGCCCCTTTCTTGGAATGATATCACAATCATAGACTTGGGCGGGAAAGCCTGTCTGAATTTCCCTCGACCGCGCTTTTATGACGATTTGGTGTGCATTTTTTAGGATTTTCTTTAGGATATTTGACAGCAAATGTTGTTTCCTCCTTGTTTACGTGGGCATAAATGACCAGTGAACCGAGCAAAGATACTCTGAACATATACACAAATCAGCAGCATCATTGAAGTCTTAAGCTGTCTTCAAAAAGTCAACAAACAGTTATGTTGTATTGTATTCTATTTGGTTATTTATATAGTGCTCCTTCCCCATTTGTATGGTCTCAATGCGCTTTGTGGTTGGAACGCCCGCAGTGACCGTAGTCAATGTGGTGGAGGTTCTAAGAGTTTAGATTAAGAGTTGCGTGTGTGCATTTTTGCCAGTTTAGGACTTAGGTGGCTGGCGAGGCTCCACTAACCAGCCCAAAGGTCAGGCACGTGGGTGGGCGCTGTTGGTGATTTGGGATAGAGTGCTAAAGGGACGCAGGTAGGTTGTTTGGTCATGACTCCTCAGCAGCAGAAACGGATATGGGGAAAGGGAAGCAACTTCTAGACTAGGCACTTTCAAGAGAAATAAGTCATGGACCATGGGACCACTAGAAATCCTAATCCTGGACACTAATTAAGACATCCGGAGAAGGACAGGAAACCGCGAAGAAGGTTCTCGCATCCAACTAAAGACAGTGCAGCTCTGTGAGCACTGGGGTAACACGTTGTTCCCCCACCAACCTTGCCATTGCGTGGAGGACTCTCCTGACCAGGGGAGGATTTCATAAAAAGAAGAGACAAGCAATAACAAGAGCCTGACCAAGCAACTGCAAAGAAGGCTTTAATTACCCAAGAGTGAGACGTAGGGCCCGTGCGTTGACATGAAGAATACATGACAGAACAGGATCCAGGATAAAATCTAGAGATAAGGAAGGATCCTCTGGGACAGAAAAGCCCTCCAACCCTGCAACACCAACAAGTTGGTTGTGGATCAAGTGGGGGGCAAGTGTGTTTTCTGTGTAGAGGAGCAGTTACATGCCTCAGCAGGAAATCCTGCCCCCCTGTCTCCTATATGTTGGAAGTCTGAAATCGTGTCGTGTTTGACACCAGCAGTTGTGCCAATACCGCAGCATATATTCGAAAGAAGATATCCATTGAGACAACCCTATCAAATGTATCCCCGAAGAGACGACAATTCGAGGGAGGAACTCTCTGAAGGAATCTGAAAAAGAGCAATGGGAGAAGCTAGTGAGGTCACAAGAGACATGTGTGATGTACCAGAATATTGGCTAAAAAGGATGCATAGATCCTATAGAAACTAATGACGAAGTAGAGAAACAAGTGAACTTTTAAATGCGAAGAGGATTACACGTGCACAAAGTGCTTCAGAGAATCAACGTTCAATAATTGTACAGACACTGAAACACAAGGTAGACCAAGTCATCATAGAAGCTGGCTATATGTAAGGAATAGAATGCAGGTGAAGCCGCCACGGTACATAAGCTGGACATCTGTATCATAAATTTGAGTAAGGCAGGACCCATGAAAAAGAAAGGGAGAATTGTGTCGCACCAAGAATAAACTGAAAATGTGGAACTGCATGGTGAGGCTGTCTTACCTGGTATCAAAACTGAATCAGCCAAGATTGATTATTCGTGAAAGGAGTGAACATGCGAAGGATGAATCATCTTTTGTTTAGGTGCAAGGAAAGAACACCGGGAGTTGCAGGTTTTATTCATTTAAGACATTTAAAACCTGTAAAATGGACCAAATCGTGGTCTCCTGTCACTTGAGCCAAGGATGAAAATAGGGTCAAACTTGGAGTCCTAGAACAGCGATAGTGAGTGCTTGCGCTCCTATGTATTCCCAAAGACAAGGATACTCTGCAAGGCCAAGTTCAAAGACAATATTCATGGCAGAAGGCTTGGGTGATGAGAGATGTTTGGCTAATTGGGTGGGGAGATGTGTGTCAGGCCCACCTCCTTTCACTGCACCTGGGTCTGGGCTTACATGGTGCTAAGTGAACTGAATGTTCCAGGCATGCCATAAGGATGACAACCAATTGTAGAGGTCCATATAACCAAGGACCTTATAGTTTAAAGACCAATTGAAAATTATGTATTTAATGTATTTGTGGATTACATATTTTAGAGGTAGACATATATTGTCCACCTGACAGTGGGCAGCCAATCACAATCCTAGTGCCTATGTAATGTATACTTAGATGTTCCCCTTAAGCCTATCACAATCCCTAGTAGGTTTTACATTATTTGCCACGTAGTATGATGTCACCTCTGACGTATTTTTAGTAGAAAGACTATGTTTTCTGAAAAGCTTGCAGAGAGAAAATTGAGCGAACGTCTATTAATGTCTGTTGTAACTCCCTGTTTTAGATAATAAAACAGTACTTTGCCATATTCCTGAGTTGGTTCATTTATTTGGGCTCAGAGTTATTCCGTGAATCCATCCATTACATGCATGTTGCTAAAGGGCCATAAGCCCATCCGCCTATTGATTGGCTGTTGTGCTTTTTTCTTTGCGGAATGTATTTTGGATCCATGGAGGTCTGCGCTCTTGTGGCCAACTGACTATCCAGGTTGGACGTCTGGTAGAAATCACAGCCGTCCGTGTGCTAACCCTTGACCCTGTACTAAAGGTTGCTTCTGGACATTTGTGCCTTACATTAATGTTCCTGCACAGCTGCTTGGCCTGATTGACTGCTGCCTACCACCTGTTTCATTTCCTGCAGCTCTAGGGAAAGACAAGAGATGAACACGCAGGGTCACCAGTGTCCATGTTAGCCTTGGGACCCTCTTCCATCTTTCTTGCAAGTCTTTGTTTATATCTTTATTTCCTGTATGCCTCCTGAAGGAACTGTGTTTGAAATGTCTTGTAATGTCTAGACTAGATTATTGCAATGCCCTGTAATCAGATCAGGTGCCAACAAATATGTTGCGGATAAAATTCAAAGATTGCAAAATAATGCTCTAAGAGCAGCTCTGACTATCCCCCTCAGAAAACATATTTCTAACTCTAGAAGAGAGGTCCACTGGTTAGAAATAGCTGACAGAAGCCTCTTGAAAACAGTCTCACTCACTTCCAAATGTCTGAGCAATTTAGCACCGCCATACATTGCCGAAAGGATAAATAGGAGAACCGCTACCCGCCGGATGAGAGCCGCCAATGCCTACACCTTAGAGACCCCTAGATTTAAACGAGCCACAGTTGGTGGCACCAGTTTCCCAGTCAAAGCTGCACAATCTTGGAACGCACTCCCAGTTGACCTCAGAATGGAACAAGCGTACCCTAAATTTAGACGCAATGTACTTAAATGGTTATGAACAAATGACCTATAACCTGCTTCCGCCTGTACTTTGCACTACTACTATCACTGTATTTGCCATTGACTGTACCTAATGACTGCAACATGTATTATATTATACATGAGCCAGCGCCTCACCATTCCAATGTATCCGGAAGTGGCAGTAATTATATACTGCCTCGTGTGGATGCACTGTGTCGTGCTAAAAAGGCACATGTTAGTCCTCCTAGGGCTGAACATGTGTCTGCTGCTGTTCAGATGAAAAAACTTTAGTCTTTAATGGGTTTTCTCTGTTAAGCAGGTGCAGGTTTTTATAAAAACAAGGAAGACAACGTTCTTCGGTGGGTTCCTCTCTTAAGCTTAAGAACAACCTGATCTAGTGCCTAACACAACCTGCACAGCGTCAGCTTGTTCCTGTTAGGGATCCCTTATATAAATAAACCAGGGGTCCAGTATTATAAAGAAACCTCAAGAGAGGAACCCACCGAAGAACGTTGTCTTCCTTGTTTTTATAAAAACCTGCACCTGCTTAACAGAGAAAACCCATTAAAGACTAAAGTTTTTTCATCTGAACAGCAGCAGACACATGTTCAGCCCTAGGTGGACTAACATGTGCCTTTTTCAGCACGACACAGTGCATCCACACGAGTTTGAAAGCCTAGCCAGAGACGCTGGCTCCTTCCAACCTACCCCACCAAACAAGCTGTGTGTTTTTTCTCAAGTGTGACTACTGTATTGGGCATCTCACAGTTGGCAATCCCTAAACAGTCCTTTGTGTTATGTATAGTAATTATATACTGCCTGTATGTATATGTACTTATTTGACAAATTCTGTAACCAAGCTTTAAGTTATCTTGTCCTACTGCGCCCAGCTACCTAAGGGTTTGGCGCGCAATACTAAATAAAGAAACAAACAAATAATATTATGAAGGTGCCTGCGGTTTCATATCTGTGTACTGGTGCTTGGCACTGATATTTATTTATGGTGTCTGGTCTCCCATTCTTTTTTGGGGTTACCTTTTAGTATCTGGGCTTATAAGCAGTTGTGTTTTCATTTTGATTTAATATACCCATGGTTTGGGGTCTTTCATTTTCCTTTTTTCAAAAACACTGTTTCGAGTGTTTAGAAATGTGATGTCCTCTAGTCCAGTGGACATTTCTGACCAGGGACGCATGCATTCCAGGACAATGTTAGAATCAAATTGTTGTAATCTCATTCCAGTTACCATGTCCTCTATGTATGGCAAACATGTTTTATAGAAAAATTACAAGAAATTCAAGTCACTGTTTGTTATGAGGGTCAGGGTCCGCAGGTTTACATGTCCCCACTACCTTGGACCTGATCTTGCAGAGTCAAGACGGTTTTTTAAGTTCTAATGAGACGTGGTTTCATGAATAGTCACCCCATAGTCTGGAGAATTATGAGCCCTTTCCCTGCAATTGTGTTGGGAAAAATAGGTAGAGGGGCCATTACGATTATCTGCAAGAAAGTGGTGACTTGATCTAAACTTCTATGTAACCCTCAAAGATCTTTGGAATATGTTGCATTAAAATTCCAGTTTAGCAAAAGATGAGCCATTTATCTGCATGTTATTTATCATCCACTTGGACATTCTGCTGATTTTTGAGCTGAGATGATTGGATTTTTAACCGCAGCTTACGTATAATGCCCTTTCTCCTTTTCCGTTGGTGACCCAAAAACGGGTTTGCATGTTTGTTTGCAGTTTAAATGTAAAACATGTAGCCCTGCTTACATTTCAAAAGAAAAGCCCCCTTTGTTTTCCATGGAAAAGCTTCTCTGGTTACAGGCTGACCCAGTACCCACATGTCTCGAAGCCAGGGAATGGCCATTTGTCCCACATGAAGGAAGGTTCACAAAAAAATATGCAAAAGGACTATTATCCCCCTTCTAAAGAAGCCCTCTGCCGATCCTTCTTCTCCAGCTAACTATTGCTTGGTCTCCACCACTCCTTTCCAGGGCAAACCCCTGGAAAAGCAGGCCATCTACCAGCTTAGTCTGCATACTAAATCTGTTGGTTATCTCCACATCCACCAGTCTGGCTTCAGAGCTGCCAGAAGCATATAAACTGCTCTCCTGAATATCTGTGAAGACTTGCTCTTTTGACTTCAACCTTCCTTCTAACCTCATTTTTCTTGACCTATCATCTGCTCTCTACACGGTCAACCAAGATATCCTGCTCAATCGCCTCCGCAACAACCTGTGTATCACTGGTCAGGCCCTGTCCTGGTTGACCTCCTTTCTTATTGAAAGACCCTCCAAGGTCCAACTTTGGTATTTCCTCTCCTCTATCTCTCTCTCTACTTGTGGTGTTCCACAGGGGTCTAACCTTTCTCCCTGGCATTTCAACCACTACCTGACACCTCTTGCCCACCACATTGCTACATTCAGTTATAACTTTCAGTGTTATGCGGATGACATCCAGCTCTCCTTCAGGCTCCTCTCAGCCACCACTTCTCCTTCTCTCATATCAGACTGTCGCCCTCTGTGACCTGGTCGCCCTCTGAAACTCGGGCCCAGGCTCCTGCTTGTCCAGTTACCCTTGCACTGCCTCCAGGATCCTCCAGCACTTAAGGGCCCGTATCTGCAACCCTATAGTCCCCTGTCTCTCTGCATTTTGAGACACCATACGGCAACACTTATTGAGCTACCTGTACTTTTCCCTCCCCTCCGCCTCCTCTGGCACTTCTCTCCTCCCTCTTCCCCACATTTGCACGATCTGAATGACACGAGATCTAGTAAGATTGTTGTTTTGTCCTCCTTTGCCACAATCCAGGAATGGTGTGCCGTCAATAACCTCTGCCTTAATGCTAGTAAAACTGAGATCCTCCTCATCGGGCACCTGCTCCGTCGTTTCCTCTCTTTCTGGCTGCCCACCCTGGGCCCTCCTCCTGCTCCTTCCTGTGAGGCTAAGAATCTTGGTGTCTTCTTCGATTCCGCCCTCTCCTTCTCTCCTCACATCTCCGACGCCACGCCATCAGCTGCACCTCCTCAGAGGTATTCTGCCTTTTCTCACTTACCCCCAGAAGCTCACTGTCTCCAGAGCCATGGTCCTCTCTAGGCTGGACTACTGCAACAGCCTCTTTCTTAATCTGCCTGTCTCTACTCTTCGACCTCTACAACTTACCCAGAAACAGGACTGCGATACTTGTCCTTGGCCTCAAGCCCAGGGAGTGTATCTCTCCAGCTCTGAAATCTGTCCACTGGCTCCCTGTGGCTGCAAGGATCAAGTACAAGACCATTTGCATCATCCACATGGCTTTCTGGGGCCTCGGAAAGCACTACCTACAACTTTTTCTTGCTAAACATCTTCCTTCTCGAGCACTCTGCTCATCCACCTCCAACTCTCTGAGGGTCAGACACTTCTCCACGCAGAGAGTGGGGTTTAGATCTGTTTCCTTGGCTGGGGCCTCCCTCTCGAATAGCCTCCCTGCCTCTCTCAAACTTGAGCAGAACCACCTCTGGTTCGGGAAGCAACTCAAGACCTTCCTTTTCGCTTCTGCTTTCTCTCTTTCTCTCCCTTGCTGATGTCCCTGACTGCTCCAGACATTGGTCACCTGGTCGCCCTCTGAAACTCGGGCCCAGGCTCCTCCTTGTCCAGTTACCCTTCCACTGCCTCCAGGACCCTCCAGCATTTAAGGGCCTGTATCTGCAACCCTATAGCCCCCTGTCTCTCTGCACTTTAAGACACCATCTGGCAACACTTATTGAGCTACCTGTACTTTCCCCTCCCCTCCGTCCCCTCTGGCACTTCTCCCCTCCCTCTACCCCACACTTGCACGATCTGAATGACACAAGGTCTAGTAAGATTGTTGTTTTGTCCTCCTTCTGTCCCCCCTCCTTGTCTACTCGCGCCTAGAAACACTTGTGTAGCGGCACGTTATAAATGACTCATCGTCTCATATCATATCAAGTAAAACAGGCTCTTATTCATAAAAACTTCCCGCTATAAACTAGTCATTTCAAGGTGCGGGCAAAGCAGGCACCGGCCCGGGGCACAGATGGGATGGGCACTGAAGGGAGAGCCAGTCAAATCTCTCACCAGGGAGAGGTTCGACCGTGTTTTGTTTTTAAACAATCATTAACAGACGGCAGCCAGGTACAGCCGCAAAAGACAGAAGACGTCCCTGCCCAGGTCCAAATACGCCGTCATGCAAGCAAAGGCACCACTGTTCTGCTCACCATTTTTGGCTCACACCTCCCAAAATGTAGCATCTCTTTGTGAAAGGAAACTACCATAGCGCTGTCCCTGCACCTTAGAGAAAGTGTGATTACTCCAGAGACAGTGGACTGACAAAAAAGAGGGGTTTGGGCCGATTGAAACCAACACAAATACAGCTCTGAGAATGCATTGATTTGCTAAATGAAAGCCCATGACACAAAACCAGGTGTCTGGGTGACAGGGAGTCACAATGCCATCCGATGATGTTTACGGGGACACACAAAAAACTATTGTGTGTGCAAGTAGGGGAAAACTGTTTTAGGCTATGGTGGCCAGAGTTTGAAAAATTGGACTATACTATATTATAATAGATTATAAAACAAAGGGGGTGAGTTAAGGGCAAAAGATCCATTGTTTGATGTTTAAGTTGTCTGGACACAAGTGTGTGTGTGTGTGTGTGTGTGTGTGTGCTATTTGCTCTGTAAAACGTTTATGCGCACAGATCGAAAACAAGCATAAACAAAGCCAATAGTTTAACATTGAGCATAGTGAACATGTGCTATTCATAGCCATGTATTGACAGCACATTGTGCATTGGTGGGTAAATGGATGGAGGAGGTAAATGGGCCGAATAAGTGGTCCTAGGGCCTACTAGTCCCAAAGAGGGCCACGCAGAAACTGTCCTTTTCTGTGTAGTCCTCTAATGTGGACGCCAGGCAGTGGGACAACTCTGGGCATTACTTTAATGGATGCACAAGGGTTGGAAGGGCCAATGGGTCAGCTGCCTGCTTCCAAAGTGGCTCGTCGGGGACCAAGACTGTCGGATCAGGTGGTGCTGGTGCTGCCTGAAGTCTTGTGCCCTTTGGGTTGCACTGAACAGCTCACTGCGTCATAGCAAAAGGCTGCAAAGGGCCGGATCCGCAGGCTTGCACTCACGTAGCTTGGAAGGACCAAAAAAGGAGCTGCCTGCTTCAAAAATGTCAGCTCAGGGACAAGGACGTCATTTCACCAAAATGCCTGGGGTAGCGGAAGTGACATCACATGACCCTTGACCACCTGGTGACATCACAGGAAGTGATGCCATTTGATCCCACCCCAAAGTGATATCGCGGGATGCGATGGAACGCGACCTTTCACCCGTTGACAAAACAGGAAGTGCTATCGCATAGCATTGTACACTACAAAAAATATGGTTACGATATCACTATAATGTGATGTACATTTCATACAAGAATGGATCGCCATATGTATCGTTAAGATCAGTGTGTATAGGCCCATATTACCAAATTACTGTGAATGCAAGCAGACGTCCATGACCAAATGATAATGATGTGTTGTTATATAGCACTTTCGCTTAAGCGCTTTCTATAGAAAAAATATACACCCAATATCACCCAACCTGTCTGTTGGTACTCATGTATCGACCTCAGAAGGATGAAAGGCTGAGTTGAGGCGTTTAAGAACAGACTAAATCAGTGACTAACCCCCTGAAGTGTGCCTGAAATAAACCTTTAATGAGTCTAGCAATTATTGTATAGAATTCCAGAAAGACACATTATTTGGTATTCCTAATCTTTCTTATTTAGGGTCAGTGCTGAAAGTGTTAGACTTGTGACACTCCTTTTCTTCTTTTTCTTCTTTTTTTTTAAGGGGCCTGAACAAGAAAGCAAGCCACTCCAAAACTAAAGAGCCACGTGGTGCTGGCCACAGCCCATGAGCTTGCATTACAAAAAAAAAAAAAAAGTTAAAAAAAAAAGAATAATTTCTTTTCTTTTTTTTTCTAGAGGACACAAGGGTGACCACAGAGGTCGCAGGGAAGACCTCAGAGGTCGCAAGGAAGACCTCAGAGGTCGCAGTTGCAACCTCTGGCGACCCCTAAATGACGTCCCTGCTCAGGGATAAAGGCCAGGCAAAGTGATGGTCCAAGTGCAGGAATCTTCTTTGGCTGAGCTCCACCTCCTCCAGGGAGTGAGCAGGTGGATCTGCTGCTGACTGCAAGCTTCTGGCTTTTGGGTATGTACTTGGTGCATTTCCAATTGCTGTTGCAAATGGCGAGGGTAGTTTTAATAAATTAAAACGGATTTTAAAACATGTACTTTCTTCAAAGGCTGAGGGGACGTGATTGGCTTTTGCCACATTTTCAATTGAGAATGAAATGGCTGGAAAATAGAATACACAGAAGAAACAGAAGTTTTGTGATATGATATGATCGTTTATTTATGTAGCACCCATACACAATGTGTTTCAAAGCACTTCACGACAAGGGAGGGAACAAGGGAAAATACAAAACATTCTTACAGGCCATGAACACCAAGAATGTGAAATGAACTATTGTACTCGGCCTGACGACATTTCAGATAGTGCAAGAGCTAAGACACAGATAGGACGGAAATGGGAACAGACGGGCGACTACCGGACTAGGCCTGACAACATTTCTGGCAGAGTCAGAGAATTACACAAGGTGAGGGGCGGGGGAGGGAGAGGAGCAAAACAAGCGACTATCGTACTAGGCCTGACAACATTTCAGATATTGCTGCAGGGGGGGGGGGGTAACAAGTAAAGGGGGACGAGACAAATATTTGTTACTATCATACTAGGTCCAGTGGTAGCCAAATCTCAGATAACACCTTTTATTTACAATTCCCATAAGAATGAGAACATGAAATAACTTCCTGTTTGAGCTACTGTGGTCTCTGTGGTTCTCTCCTTAACACTGTTAGGCCCAAGTTAATTAAACTGTATTTACATCGCAAAACTTGACTGAGGTTGGGGTGGAATTGCAATGTGTATGGGCGCGTTATAAATGCCATGTCATATCATGTGGAGGTTGGACACACCTGCCAAGATAGCGCATTCCTTCCAGAACATGGTAGTCCAGTCCCAGATTGTCCTTTGTCTTTTGAGACTTGTGCTTCTGCATTTCACCATTATAACGTCATGACTACAACCGAGTGCCAGAATGCTAAGAAACAAACAGCCCTGTACCAGAAACTCCCAAATGGATTGGGCCATGTGGCATGTATGTTTTTCAAATGGGACATGGTGTGGGCAGAGGGGCACATTCTAGTGTTTTGCCAGGGAACATTATTGTCTAAATAAAATCTGCCCAGCTGAAAAGACCTGGAATGTGACTTTTTTGTCGACCCGGGAATGTTTCACAGAGGTCTGCTCTCGTGCATTTGCCATTTAAACTATGTACCCCACAACCACCCCTGACCTCTCCCCACTCCGCACTAGCCCCCGTCGGGCTGTTTATTTCTCCGCTGTTAGTGGACTGATGTGTCTGACAAAGCTGCGTGTGTCGCTTTAGAAATGATGGAATAAATAAATAAACAAATAAGGGAGTTATCTTAAATGATCAAAGGAGAGGGAGGTGGCTGGGTAGCGTGCTCCATAGCGTAGCAAGAGAGGTAATACATACATATAGGGCTTTAAGTGGGGTAAGAAATGGAGTGGGGGTCCTCATTTAGGGGCATGGCTTGTGGGATGGGTGTGGCCTTAAAAACCTACACAAACCATAGTAAGGTACGTAAACATTTTATATATTTATGTGCCTATCTTACTATGGTTTGTGTAGTAAGCAAGCCTTCTTTTATAAACATAGAAATATATAACATATTTCTATGTTTATAAAAGATGGCTTGCATACTACACAAACCATAGTAAGGTACGCACATACATATATAAATGCTTACATTTATATATTTGTTTGCGTGCTTTACTATGTTTTGTGTACTTAAAGATGGCGGGAAAAGTACATACACCATAGTAAGGTACGCACAAAAATATATAGCATGTATATATTTGTGTGTATACCTTATGGTTTGTGTACTTTCCAAGCCATCTTTGTTAAACATTTCTATGTTTATAAAAGATGGCCTGAAAAGTGCACAATTCAATCCATCTTTTCTAAAGCTTTCCCGCCTGACGGACAAAGCCCCAGGCGTCTTTGTCCGTCGGCAAAGCTTTATAAAAGATGGCTTGAATTGTGTACTTTTCAAGCCATCTTTTATAAACCTCGAAATATGTCGAGTAGTCCCCAGGTTCGCTGAGGGTTAAAGACGCCTCGTGACCTGGGGAAACAATGGGACAATAACTTCCTCTGGTGACCTCTCGCGTGAGGGGTCACCAGAGGAATTTACACTGACTGACAGAAGTGCCAGCCAGCTATTGCGATGCTGTGGCTGGCTGACACTTCTGTCAGCCTGCCTGACCTAATGGCAGGCGCATCTCCTGTCGCGGCTTCGACCGCAACAGGATAATGCATCCCGCCAATGTTGCGGTAGGACCGATGGGCCCTGGTAGGGCCCCGGCTCAACCCCACTTTTGTGAGACTGCCGGGGTGTGGACTCGGCAGGCCCCGGCCCACGTAAAGCACTGCATACATATCAAGGCTGTCACAGATGCCAAGGTCTGAACTATTATTTTTACGCCGGTTTGCACTGCGAAAAGAAAAGCTATTACAATCAAAAAGCATATATTTCTTAAAAAGAGCATTGCATGTTTACTATCGTTTGTGTAACACAAATGTTTGTCCAGTAGAAATGACGTTTTATAAACATTTACATGGGACAAGGCTTGCGTATTAGACTTTCACCTATGACTGTGCATTTGCAAATTAACTCTTGCATGTGACCGTGTGTGAAAATAAGACTCTCATGTGTCACAAAATGTGTACCCCTCAGACCCTTAGATATGACCAAGTGTGTGCATGTTACATTTTCACAGGTAACTGTGTGTGCGTGCAAAACCTCTCAGACGCGACTTAACAGGTAACTGCATATTACACATATTCAACTAACTTGATTATTAAACCCTGAATACGATCATGCATGCATACTGGACCCTCACATGCAACTTGGTGTACATTGTAAACCACCACATGTGTGACATTGTGCCACTATACTTTTATATGATACTGTGTGCACACATTAAAAAATCTCAAATGACAAGGTATGTGCAGGTCGATGCTCAAATGACTGTGGGAGTTTTAACCATCATGTGACTCAGAACATGTGCCATAATCTGTATTGAGAACTGGAGGCTCCGTGCTGGGAAAGGCTGGGAGCTGTCCTGACTGTGAGTGGAATGTTGAGTGAATGATGTGCGCGTGCTCGCCGTGCCCAGAGTTCTGAGAGTTGCAGTTGGAGTGAGGCTGAAAGAGGTGACGATAGACTGGTGAGTCTATACATAATCTATGCTGTATTAGCCAGTAGCTAAGACACTAAAGAAGAAGCCACAAGTGGTTCTATTCGTGAATCCAGCTTGGTTCTTATCATTTGACCTCCCAAAACCATTGCATGGGACTGTGTATACGTATGACACCCGGGCATGTGACTCTATATACACATCCAACCCTGGTATGCAACTGTGCATACACATGAAACCCTGGCATGTGACTGTGTATACACAGACAACCCTAGCATATGACTGTGTACACACAGCAAATCCAAGCATGTGGCTATGTATGCACTTGAAACCCTGGCATGTGACTGTGTATACACATGAAACCCTTGCCTGTGATTGTATATACCCATGAAACCCTGGCATATGACTGTGTATACATGTGAAACCCTCGCCTGTGATTGTATATACCCATGAAACCCTGGCATATGACTGTGTATATACAGCAAACCCAAGCATGTGATTGGGTATGCACATGAAACCCTGGCATGTGACTGTGTATACACGTGAAACCCTCGCCTGTGATTGTATATACCCATGAAAACCTGGCATATGACTGTGTATATACAGCAAACCCAAGCATGTGATTGGGTATGCACATGAAACCCTGGCATGTGACTGTGTATACATGTGAAACCCTCGCCTGTGATTGTATATACCCATGAAACCCTGGCATATGACTGTGTATATACAGCAAACCCAAGCATGTGATTGGGTATGCACATGAAACCCTGGCATGTGACTGTGTATACACATGAAACCCTCACCTGTGATTGTATATACCCATGAAACCCTGGCATATGACTGTGTATATACAGCAAACCCAAGCATGTGATTGGGTATGCACATGAAACCCTGGCATGTGACTCTGTATACACATCAAACCCTGGCATGTGACTGTGCACATTGAAACATCCCATGCTCCTTTGTGCATGCATTTGAATCATTCGCCAAATATTTAAACAGCAACGAAAAAATAATACTGAAACCAGAGGTTCGCTTACTTTCACTAACCCTCCCCCTTTCTCATCCCCCCACTAACAGACTCACGTCTTCTGCTCTCAACACATGACACTTCTCACACAATCACCCCTCACACACAGCGGTAAACTGCATACAAGCGTTCCACATGAACGGGGCAGTTCCTCAGCTCCCTCCACCCGTCCTATCCGATCCACCTGCGGTGGGGGGGTAACCAGGTCCTCGCAGCTCTGGTCGAATTTAATGAAACACACCATCAAGTATATGTGCCACTAATCACGTGGCTTCATACAAAACTTGGTACGGTACCTGGGCACGCATCAGCACTCAGGTAATGAAAGAAAAATACAAATGTCAATTCATAACCTGAACAAATCAGTTAGGGGGCAATTTGTCTACAATTATCCTCCAATTTAGCAACGGTAGGAATCAGATGCCTATGAGCAAGATACATAAATGAACCTACACAGAACTAAAATCCTGCATAAACAGGTATAGATGGTTCTACAAATTCTCTAGGGTCTACGCCAAGAACACAGACATCACAATGGCGTTTCGGCGGTGTGGAGAGAAGCAGACCTGCCTTCTTCAGTACAAGGAAGCAATTCTGGACCCTATAAAACATAAGCAAAACATACTCACAGTATGATACAATGTGGAGCAAATGTAAAAATAAAGAGCCCAAGTGTAACAAGACACAACAATGAAGGAATCAAATCACTTCGAGAAAGGCATAGACAGACGGGGCCAGCCACTCCAGACACCCCAATGCTACACAAACCATTGAGAAAGGCATAGACAGACGGGGCCAGCCACTCCAGACACCCCCATGCTACATGAACCATTGAGAAAGGCATAGACAGACAGGGCCAGCCACTCCAGACACCCCAATGCTACACGAACCATTGAGAAAGGCATAGACAGACGGGGCCAGCCACTCCAGACACCCCAATGCTACACGAACCATTGAGAAAGGCATAGATAGATGGGGACATCCACTCCAGACACCCCAATGCTACACGAACCATTGAGAAAGGCATAGACAGAGGGGGCCAGCCGCTCCAGACACCCCAATGCTACATGAACCATTGAGAAAGGCATAGACAGACGGGGCCAGCCACTCCCGACACCCCAATGCTACACGAACCATTGAGAAAGGGATAGAAAGATGGGGCCAGCCACTCCAGACATCACATGCTACATAAACCATTGAGAAAGGCATAGACAGACGGGCCAGCCACTCCAGACACCCCCATGCTACATGAACCATTGAGAAAGGCATAGACAGACTGGGCCAGCCACTCCAGACACCCCAATGCTACACGAACCATTGAGAAAAGCACAGACAGACGGGGCCAGCCGCTCCAGACACCCCAATGCTACACGAACCATTGAGAAAGCCATAGAGAGACGGGGCCAGCCGCTCCAGACACCCCAATGCTACACGAGCCATTGAGAAAGGCATAGACAGACGGGGCCAGCCGCTCCAGACACCCCAATGCTACACGAAGCATTGAGAAAGGCATAGACAGACGGGGCCAGCCGCTCCAGACACCCCAATGCTACACGAACCATTGAGAAAGGCATATACAGACGGGGCCAGCCGCTCCAGACACCCCAATGCTACACGAACCATTGAGAAAGGCATAGACAGACGTGGCCAGCCGCTCCAGACACCCCAATGCTACACGAACCATTGAGAAAGGCATAGACAGACGGGGCCAGCCGCTCCAGACACCCCAATGCTACACGAACCATTGAGAAAGGCATAGAGAGACGGGGCCAGCCGCTCCAGACACCCCAATGCTACACAAACCATTGAGAAAGGCACAGACAGACGGGGCCAGCCGCTCCAGACACCCCAATGCTACACGAACCATTGAGAAAGGCACAGACAGACGGGGCCAGCCGCTCCAGACACCCCAATGCTACACGAACCATTGAGAAAGGCACAGACAGACGGGGCCAGCCGCTCCAGACATCCCAATGCTACACAAACCATTGAGAAAGGCACAGACAGACGGGGCCAGCCGCTCCAGACACCCCAATGCTACACGAACCATTGAGAAAGGCACAGACAGACGGGGCCAGCCGCTCCAGACACCCCAATGCTACACGAACCATTGAGAAAGGCACAGACAGACGGGGCCAGCCGCTCCAGACACCCCAATGCTACACGAACCATCACATTGAGAAAGGCACCCCAATGCTACATGAACCATTGAGAAAGGCACAGACAGACGGGGCCAGCCACTCCAGACACCCCAATGCTACACGAACCATTGAGAAAGGCACAGACAGACGGGGCCAGCCACTCCTGACACCCCAATGCTACACGAACCATTGAGAAAGGCACAGACAGACGGGGCCAGCCACTCCAGACACCCCAATGCTACACGAACCATTGAGAAAGCCATAGAGAGACGGGGCCAGCCGCTCCAGACACCCCAATGCTACACGAACCATTGAGAAAGGCACAGACAGACGGGGCCAGCCGCTCCAGACACCCCAATGCTACACGAACCATTGAGAAAGGCACAGACAGACGGGGCCAGCCGCTCCAGACACCCCAATGCTACACGAACCATTGAGAAAGCCATAGAGAGACGGGGCCAGCCGCTCCAGACACCCCAATGCTACACGAACCATTGAGAAAGGCATAGACAGACGGGGCCAGCCGCTCCAGACACCCCAATGCTACACGAACCATTGAGAAAGGCATAGACAGACGGGGCCAGCCGCTCCAGACACCCTATGCTACAATGGGCTACATGAACCATTGAGAAATGAAGGTGATTGGGTGCACTCAATCCGAGGGAAGCACCTGGATAAAGGGTACCAGAAGGGAGCCATGAGTGCTGTGAAACAGGGCCGCGGGCGGAATGGAAAGAGTGTGATTAGAGCCCCAAGTGGGAGCGGCCCAAAGGGAGAAGATTCGAGTAGTGTGGACTAGCTTACCATGTGCCTCAGAACCCATTCACTGGTTATGTAGAAAAGTGAAGAAAGGACCAGCCGTGACGTACAGCGGGCTAGATCAATGGGAGGAGCCACGGCGTCAGCTCGTTTCGAACCGCGCTCCCGGCCTGAAGGAATGAGGTAATCGCAGACATGATGTGAGGAGGTGGCATATTAAGTTACCATTACTAAAAGGCACGCAGCATAGATGTCATGCCTAAGAAGGTGGGTTACAAAATCCTGATCGCTCGAGAGCGCTCGCGTGAGGTGCCAGTGCCGCCCGCTGGTGAATACGGACAGCCATAGAGAGGTGGAACGTGAGGGCGGCAGGCAGAAGATGGATTAGTGCCCCTCCACACGGCAGAAACAATTATCCCAATCTAGAGGTGCTGGGGAAGCAGAAAGAAGAAAGCAGAACGACAAGTGGGCCCAGTAATTGGCTTGCTTGAAAAGTGGCGAACTGGGTCCCTAAATAGGCTGCGGCAGCACACATTGCCGGGGAAGTTGAGGAAGATACCTACAGGTCATGACTTACCCGCGTGGGCGTCCGTCGGATCCCAGTTCAGACAGCAATCCTGGATCTTGAGGGGTTTTACCCAGGTTCTGGGGGCTGCGGGGACGGGGGCTTTGAAACAGTTTAGTTATTCAAAAAAGCCTCCAAAGAAATATTGCAGCGCCCAGGCTGTCGGAACCACAAAGAACTGGGGTGTCTGTGTGAGCCACAGAGAACAGGCAGGTCGCACTGAGTTCATGAAAGCCACAATGCATTTAAAGCTTTAGAAAAAAAAAAAAAGCATTGGTAATGCCAATAGTTTGGGCTTTTGTGTAGGCATGGAAAAGGCACTTGCAAGACTCCACCGTAGGACTCCATGGGAATGGGGAATAACTTCCCGGGATGCCAGACTCATATTGAGCCGGTGACACCGGGAAGTTAGGCGCTGGTAAATTATTATGGTTCCCGTGGCAACCCGCCGGTAGCACCAGCAGGGTTACCTCTGGACCCGTAATGAGGCCCACTGTCTTTGTATTTCAGTGTTTTGTCAAAGATCAACCCTGAAGAAGACGACTTGATCATCAAAAATAGCAAGCGCCTCGAATCAAGACTTTTTGTCCGGCATCAGCACGGTGCTGATGCCACAATTAGTTTGAGCTAGTTGGCATATGGCATTTTTATTAATAGAGATACGTGGCACTTTTGATATTAGGTTAAGCACTTGCACTTTGATGCCCACCATGCTACCCCTTAATTCCACTGGGGGCAGAATCTGCTCAGCACTTGCGGATGCACATGCATGACACATACAGGACAACATAACACTGCACATATAAAACATAGCAGCGCTTTCGGAATTAGATATCCATTTATTGCAAACGGTTTATTTATTATGTTAAGCATAGATGTGCAATGCATGTATCAGTTGTTCCATAACATCCATTATGCCTAATTGTGTGCAGATTATTTGCATTTTAATTTGTTCTGAAATAAATATATACAATACACATAAATGTGTATTTAACAGGCTATGTTGCATATCATGTAAAGGGTGGTTACCACCTAGAAAGATTGTAGTTTACATCCAGATTTAGGGGAGTCTTAATCAGAAAGCAGAGAGTTTACGTGGTTATAAGAGCCAAACATGTTGGCATTTGCCAATGCTTGTTTTAAACAGGACTTCTGTGGCTTTGCCAATGCTTGTTTTTAACAGGACTTCGGTGAAGGTCACGCAGAGCGCTTTTAATCGAGTGGCTCAATGCAGGCCTGGTAAGACATGTTGTATTACACCAGTAGTGTGTTTACAACTCCAGTTAAGTCCTTAACTCTCAGAAGACTGCTTTGAACAACCACTGGCAGGCACTTTGAATGCCAAGCCTGATGGTAAGGCTTGATTAAAGCAAACTCAGAGTTCCCTAGAGGAGGTGTTTTGGGCGGGTAGAGGCAGTAATGTGAGGGAAAGGCCATAGCATTAACATGGCCGGCAATTGGTGGCAGGCAATGGGTGGGCACCTAACCAAACAACACTTACAGACTATGTGTCCCTCCTCATATCTCATTCCTCCCTATCAGTACTGCAAGGAAATAGTTCCAGCCCATATGTGTCAAAAGCAACACCTAAAAGCCCAAACTAAAAATAAAAAAACACTAATGGGAAAACATTTATCGCCTTACAGAGACCTGGAGATCAAACGGATTCGGGAAAAAGTATAATCCATTAGAGAAATATTAGTTAAAAATAACCTTCATATTTCTTCCGCAGTCCATTTTTTGATGTTAAAAGATGTTCTTTTCAATGCCCTGGAGACGCCCTTTCCTTGAATTAATTCCTACACAGGACGGCTAATTTATGCAATCCGCAAGTTAATAAGATAACTCTAGCACACTCCAACCCCCTGCCAAGAAGGCATTTTAATGCAGTCCGCCCTTTGTTTTCTTTTTTTGCTAGCTTGAAGAACACAGTAGGGCTTTACCATTCACAAGCTGTGAGGCCAGACATCAGAGGTTCATTTCACCAGCAACCCCAATATGCAGGCTTTCTGCAGGAAAGTAAACCACAAGTTTGCTTTCAGCCTTCGTGTGTTGCTGGCATGTGCAGTGAGGATTGTCAAATGGGATTCATCATGCAAGGAGAACAGGCAGAAGCCCTCATTAAGACTCTCTTGCATGTAACTATTGAGTCTTGTCATATTTAATTGCTCTTTCCAACATAGGGAGGGGTGGGTGAAGCATTTCAAATGTTCAAGCAAAGTGCTGTGTAGAGGGGGAGATGGCTGGGGGGAGATGGGGCATGGAGGGAGGACCCTCACAGAGGTGCTGAGCCGTGATGTGTTCTTTAAAAGGCTGAGTCGCAGGGAGACAGGCGATCACGAGGACAAGCAGGGAAAAACAAAGTGGAGCCAAAGGGGCTTCATCAAGTGCCTATGAGCAAGTGTTGGCAAAGCCAACCGTTTTGGATATTGTGCAGGAAAGGGCTAGACGTTTGCCCGGCAATGCCGATCTAATATCTATGTACAAGCCAAAACACTTTGTTTTGACAATGCTTGCTTTTAGCAGGACTTCAGTGCAAGGAACAGATATATATCAGCTGGCAGAGGGCTAAGACCCGGTGTCACAGTTCACACCTATGGACATGGTTTTGGCTCATTAAGACCAATAAGGGCGAGAAGTGCGCGGTATAAAATCCAAATAACAGAACAGAACAGGACACTAATAGAGCATTTACCGCTGTAATTAAGACATCACCACTCAGCAGACTGCTTAGAAATACCACCAACATGCCAAAGTTTGATGTTAGTGACGGACAGATGAGCAAGATCAAAGAGATCCAAGAAGGATGTGTTGTGGGCCTCGAGGGGCAGGTAGTGGATGGCAAAGGCCTCAGGGATTAGCATGGCCAGGTGGTGTCAATGGGCAGATAAACAACCAAAGAACAACCCCAAGCTAGGAGTCCTTCCTTGCATGTCATCTCCTTCCTGGCTGTGCTGCCAAAGTTACAAAGGCTTGTCAGGGAGAAAGGCCACTACAGTACTGCTGCTCTCTGGTGATTTGGATAACTTTGTAATATAGCTCAGTGGATCAACATCCTTGCGAAAGGGACATCTGTGCAACCTGCAGGTCCCTTGCCATTTCCCAGTGGGGCTGATTCAGGCTTTCATCCTTCTTGGGTTGGCAGAATTAGAACCTCTGGGTTGCCATGGTAAAACACATTCTATACATAGCTTCATGAACTTGCAAATCTGCAGCAACAAGCGCTATATGGAAATGTTACTATTAGATGACCTTCTCTCTCCTTCATTGTTACTTTTATATATTTCCTCTTTCTCGCACATATTTCTTTACATTAGAATGCCTTTCCTCTTCTTTATTCCATTCCATCATTCTGACACTGCAGAAGATGTTGGACACTTGTGGAGTGAAAATACAGCCCCAGAGTGACAGAGATGCAGAGGCCATGCTAGGCTCCTATTGTGCGAGTGAAACTGGCTAATGTGGAGTTCCATTGAAATATAAAAGCCAGTACAAAACAGGGATTTTCAAAAGAAGACCCAGTGAAATGGAAAGAAAATGGCCTAGCCAACTCCACTGAAATGGACAGGTGTGCAAGTGAAGGGGAATCTACCTGAGAGCTTAAAACTGATGGATATGCCCAATAATAAGAAATAGCATGTGGTGCTGCAGATGCTGACGTCAGATGAACTGGAAAAAGGCACCTTTTTCACAGAATCAAAACTGCAGCAGTACACATGGGAAAATATACATTGAAATGATAGCCATGTGAAAAATACTAAGGAGGAATTGTGCCTTAGATTTAAACAGTGAAGCCAAGTGACATACTTTGGAGAAAGACACTTACTTTTCACAAATAAACTGACATTCAAATGGAAAGGCCCACTTGTTGGATTTTCTATGTAACTGTGGTCTATGTGTGAATAATACTTAAAGTAAACTTATATCTGTCCAAATTGTATGTCAAGAAAGATTGTAGTTTAAACAACATGCCCAGATATAATGTTAAATATTATATATAAGCACATCTTGACAATTTAAAGCTGTATTATTGAAGTATGGATGAAGCTAGTGTTTATCTCACTGAACTGAAAGGTCTGTGCCTTTGAAAATTTGAACTCAAGACCTGGGCTGGGCCCACCAGGAAAAAGCAAGCCTGATCCAGTTAGAAGTACAAAGAAATAGCAGAAAATGAGATCAACATTGTGTGAGTTGTAGATAACACAGCCATCAGAAATTACCTTTAAGGTCAGGTCTCCCTATCAACTGTGAATTAGTGGCCAACAGAAATTACCTTTTCAGGTCTGACTCGACCTCAAGAAATGGCTTCAGAGCCACTGATGGATGAACAAACATTGTGTATGAAACAGACCTTGCTGATAAGCAGACGTTTGTGTCAGGTGACGATGGAGAAATTAAACTTAGGAATAGGTGGAGGCTAGGTGAAACTGAGGGACACATGTGATGCACTGCCATTGATTAACTTTGAACCGTGAAAAGAGAATTGTGTGTCCCAGTGAGCTCAACCCAGACTCATATTAAAGGGGATATGAACCCCATCAGTATCATGTAAATATGAATCATGTATGATGTGTATAAAAGACAATTATGATTCAGGCCTTCTCATAATTCTGAGAGAATGGACATTTGGTGTGGTGATAGGTTATGGAAGTAAGGTTTGAATCATGAAGGGTTGGAGTTGTGACTATCTCAGCTCAGGAGTAAATCGATAAAAGTGGTAGCTCCTCCCAGGAAGAGCATGCCGAGATATGATTAGTATTTTCTGACTCACCATAAAATATAGAACTTGAATATATATATATATATATATATGTGCCTGCAGTTATCTGAAAAATTAGGGTAGCTGACATGTTGTAATATTTTTAGGAACACTGAGAAGGTAGACGCACCTGTCATTTTGGGATGATGAATCTTTCTCCTCCCTCAGCCTCCATCATCCACACCTCCCAACTCCTGGTCCAATAAACAGGCAGTGGGCATATTGGGGGAGGGTGAAGGAGAGAGCTGTCCAATATGTGGCATGGGAATCAATGGAGTGTCACCAGCCCAATAAGAGATCAGTTTTCAATCTGGGATGGATTTGGCTTTTCTTTGACTTTTTTTACTCTTGAGACCTATCTGTGGACTTTTGATTTTTCCCTTGACTTTCCCACTCTATTGCTGGAGGTAGTCTTCTGGACTCTTGCAAGGAACAACTAGCAGAGAGACAGGGAGAGCTACCAAGGTCTTAAACATTGCGTGGGAGACAGAGATTGGGAAATCTAGAAGCTAGCTGGGCCTGACATTTGAGGAGCCAGAGGAAGTCTGGGTGCTGGGGACTACCCTTGACCGAAGTCTTTGACCAGATCTGTGCTGTCCTCAGAGGAGCCCTGCTGTTTCCCTGGATGTTCCATAACCAAGGCCTCCCATGTAAGTAGAATAATCCAAATGCCAACAAAAGTGTGGGGGAATCCGCGAGCCTTAATCTTCATCACGCATGGCGAGCAGGGGGGTGGAACTGGGGAGACCCTTGGCACATTTATTAAATGTAACTCAAATGAATTCCACTGTAGAAAATCACCCTAGCAATTTAAATTGAAGTGTTTTGGGAACTGCCTGCCTTAATCCTTTCCATTAAATTGTGGGGGGGGGGGGAGTTGTGTAGATCCTTAGCGCTTTGAACTGAAGTCAAATCAAGTCATTCCCATATCGAAAATCATGGGGTGAGTGTTGTTAGAGAAAGGAACTAGCAAAGTTCATGCCCAGTATGCTAGAGCTGGTATAGACAATAAAGTACTTGGGTGACTCCACCTCTCTGAAATTACTTGTCTTCTGTACAGAAGGGGGGTGTCCATAATCTCAGAATAAGTAACCCTAAAACGCTGCTATTCAAGTGAATGTAGAGTGTGCAAAACGAAATTTCGCATTTATTTACTTGCATCCAAAACGACTTTCCCAAGGCCCTGCATTTTATGCAAATAAAAAGCCCAACACGATTTTCCTATTGAGTTCCTTTCCTAAACTTTACCAAATAAAAAGACCAAAACGATGTTGTCATTGTGTCTATTTTTCAAACCCTGCCGTTCAAATAAAAAGCCCAAATTATATTTTCCTTGTGTCTATTTTTGAAATCCTATGTTTTTGATAAAAAGCCAAAACAATGTTGCTGCTCTATTACCACTCCCTGTACCGTCCCTTCAAATTAAGGGGTCATATATAACTGATGCCTGGGGGTTGGGGGTTGCTAGGAGAGAAAAAACATTGTGGTAACCCCAAGCAATCACAGGGGTTGTTTCAAATTTCATAATTGAGAATATGCAATAAATCCTCTGTGTGTGTTTTGATGCAAATTCTTTAAAGTGTACCTGTGTGTTGTAGTATCTGTAAGTTCATTACAAATACAACCACTCAATTGGTGCAAGTAATCTGAAATTGTGATATTGTGATGTGTGACAGTGTTGCTGGCTGATCTTTTGGTTTTTTTATGGTTCTTTGTCAAACCTTAAATAAATAAGAGAAAGGAGGAGCAGGCCACACCTTAGTGTTCTATTGCAGGAGCACAAATCCAGCATTAGAGTAAGCTCAGAAGTACACTCTCAGCAAAGGGGCCATGCATTGAATGATCACTAGGGCTAAAATGGCATCTCCTCCATTGTAGCAATCACGGGCAACACTGGGAGCGTTAGGAGAAGCTGCTACTCATGTGGAGGTCTCCATTACACTTACACCTACACTGTTCACAACCAATGAATGTCAGTGCTCTAATAATGAAAGCAGCTAGAGGTGGCTCAGTGGATACTAAGCCCTGTGCATGAAAACTCTCTCTCGTTGATAGAAGGCTGAAGTCAACATTAGCAGATCCCCCATGTGCAGAGGAGAAAGGTATCCTTGCCTGTGCCACCTTGGGGAACAGGCCACCTTATTTTGAAATTCTCCCAGAGTTTGCGGTGGGCAGACCCAAACCATGATTTGAGTGCCATTTTTGAAGTAAGGATCAATTATGCCTCCCTCAGCATCACTAGAAAAGACAGAGAAACAGTTCAATGACGACAGGCCATAACTCTTATTGGTGCCCGAGTAGAATACTCGTTCCAGGCAGCCAATCAGGATCCTTGATTTCAGGAAAGAAGTGCTAGGGTTGTAGACCACTGGAAGGGTCCTGATGGATGACTTGAACACTGTGTCCATTCCATGTGTCTGACTGCTCTTCTTTAGCTTTCTGGCTCTTCTTGGCGCTTCCTCCTGTTCATTTCCCCAGCCGTCGCTCACTTTCTTCTGTTGGGTTGGTCTTGCCGTGTCTCCATCTGTTCTACGGCGCCCGCTCTTCGCTTTTGTTTTATGTGCTGCCCCCTCTTCCCCTGTGTCCTAATACTTAGTGGTGGGTGACATCTCTTCCCTTCTCAGGGCCCTTGCATTTGTTTAGATTTGTTTTCTGTTTCTTCTGTTTTGAGCCTCTTTCTCTGCTTTATGCACCAAAGGCTTACCATTAAGTGTGCAAAAGGGAAATTGAGGATCCTAACTCGTCAACTGCAGGGCTTTAATTGTGTTGGGGCTAGGTAGTTCCCAAAACGTTTTCTTCAGCCGGGGCGCTACCGGGCCTGCCGTCACGAGTCCTACTGTGCACCCGGGCCTTTGTGAGCAATTGCCATCTTAGTTGTGGGTGCATTTTTATCTGTTCCTTGTTGCACCCACCTCCCTTTTTGTTCCTTGACCCAAGTGCCGACCCTTTCAGACAGCCCTTTCACGAGGCAGCAATGATCTTCTCTTTTGTGAGAAAGAGATGATTGGAACTGTTTTGTGAAAGGCCTGCCTGCACGGGTTAGCACACAGATAAAGAAACAAAGGGGCAGATGGGCGCAATAAAATGAACGATAGCAAGGCACCCGCCTCTCCCTTTCTCATCTGACAAAAAGGGAACCCCCCAACACGGCGCTTAGGCCACGTACCCCTGTCAGAACTCCCTCCCCCTCCCCCCTTTGATTTATCAACCCACGCTGGAGCTGAATGGTAACTGCAGAAAAGCCCACGGCAGAGGGCACGATCAGCAGTGACAGCTCCTTGGGGCTTGTGTCGATAAATTGGGAATTCTGGCCCATAATTGCGGATTTTGTCATTCGCTGTGTGCTTCACAGACAATTGAGCACCACGAGTAGAGCGTTCAGTGGCTGCCAACCAATCAGAACGCTAGGTCTCTGTGCAATAAGCACTGCTATTGTTCGGCCCAGCATGCGACTTTGACTCGCGGCGGTGACGCCACGTCACTGCAGTGATTCTTTCCAATCCGACCTCACCTGTGTAATGTGCTGCTTTGCTTAGAAAGTGTGAAAGGACTTCTTGGAGGCTTCCCTGTTAGGACGCTCATTGGTACTTCAGACTGTGGCCATCTTTGAGAGGCTTTTGCTTCTGTTCTGCTGTTTTTCTGCTAATTACACATGTCAATTGCATTTTGACAGAATAAGTAACTGGGGAAAAATACCAAAGAATGTTACCCGGCCCATGGCTGGCTGCTACTAGCCGAGAAGCTAGTGGCAATGGGCAATGCCAGAAGTACAGTGCCTTTATCCATCTGGGTTTTAAAGCACATAATAGCCTTATAGTCCGAGGGAGAAGTCATTGGGCCTCGTTATGACCCTGGCGGTAGCGGGTTAACGGGGCTGGTAGAGCTGGCGGCCCCATTAACCCCCTTCCGCCTCATTACGAGGTCTCCTCGCGGGACCCGCTAAGGACGCCTGGTAAAACCAGGCGACCTTAGCGGGTCCCGCGAGCAGTCCAGGATGCCAACAACGGGCCTGTCAATAACGGACCCGTTGTTTGCATCCTCCCCATTCCCATTGAGCCCTGTCAGGGCTCAATGGGAATGGGGATGTACCGGGTCCGGGTTCCCTGAATGGGGAAATACCGGGCCCTCCAAGGTCGGAATGTCCCGGTATTTCCCCATTCAGGGAACCCGGACCCGGTACCCGGTATGGGGGTAGACATGCCGCAAATAGCGGCATTGTTACCTCCATTGTCGTAATGAGGCCCATTGTCGTGGAATAAGGGTGGGAGGGATCATTATCGAGGCATAGGTTCCTACCACCAAGTTATGGCCTGAGGTAAAGTTGAGGACCATAAGCCATGGAGGGGTCATTATCGCAAACGATAATGACCCCTCTGGAGAACTTTAAGGCTGTTAGCACACTCTGGTAATAGCAAATTATGTGTTGGAGTGTTGGTGGCCAAGTAAAACATGTTAATTTATTAATGAGGAAGTAAATAGACAAACTCATTAGAATAAATGTGGTTTCATTTTGCAATGTTTATACACCATGGTTGTATTCATAAGTAAAGCATTTTTAATTGTAAACCTGGTTAAACTGGAGAGAGTTTAACAGGAGCATGCATTAGGCGTTGTGTAAAAATAAACGCTTTTTCTTTAAGAAAGTGAACTCATTTTCCTATGTTTTAGCTTTTTCCTTTGTGTGTTAAATATGATGTAACAGCGAAAAAAGAGTTCCTACAAAAGAGGAAGTGGATTGTTGAAAGACATTTTTCTTGGAATTTGCATTATTGTTTCACTGTCTGCTTTTCAAGTCAGAATCTCAGAATTCAGTCAATACTGGTACTTTTTGACCGCACTCTGAGCATTCTGATTGGCTGAGAGGAGGTCAATAACGGTCTGCATGTGCTAACGGCTAGTATTCCCACCACTGCGTACTTTACCGCTTACGCTGCACACTTCAGTTGCCGCCCTGTAGGACCTACTCCATCCTTTTTGTTGCCAGAGGCTGCCGCCACACCATAGCCCTCTGCCTCCTGAAACAGCCGTGCTTTTATCCTTCCCTAGCCTGCAATCCACAGTAGTGTGGAAGCTGCAACAGTGGCGCTCAGAGGGACCAAGTTCTGACAGCGGTTTACTTTCTATTGACTCATACAATGCTTAGCAGCAACTACAACACTTCAAAATGAAGACATACACGTCTAATCTGTGACTATGAAAGCTGCAAGAGTGCGGGCCTACAACTGCTTATGAAAGTTCTAAAAAGTCGGGGACTCGGAGGATAGCTCAGGGGCAACGTGCTTGCCTTGGAAGCAAGACGACACTGAGCTCAGAGGCAACGTGCTTGCCTTGGAAGCAAGACGGCACGGAGCTCAGGGGCAACGTGATTGCCTTGGAAGCAAGATGACACGGAGCAACACGTGTTCGATCCCGGGTCCCCGCTTAGAAACCACTGGGTAATAAGCGTGTTATAAATATCATATCGTAGCACGTTCTTTATAATAAAAACACCAAGAAAATACTCTATATCTTTTGTGTAGGTGAATATGGGCTTGCTTTTTTCATCCTATTTTGCACAAATAACACTTTAGTGGTATCACTCTATTGTGCAGCGGCAAAAAATACATATAAAAACATAGTTTAATTCTTATACATTTCACAATGAGTGGAATTACCTCTGTGAACGCTTCAACATCAGATTAAGGTGGCAAGCATGAGAGGAAAGGTGGACTAATGCCTAAATTATTATAATCTTGGCTTTCACGCTTGATCCAGCAGTGTGATCCTGGGCAAATCACTTTTCCTCCCAGGCCACCATCTCCTTTGTGTGCCTGCCCGCCCTGCAGGAAGGGTAACTCCGCCATGTTGCTCACTAAAAAAACCTGGGCATTGGTTCCAGTTCTTTTTTCCTCTGCTGGCCTTTTAAATGCTGGCCACCTTTCCAACAGAGCGGCACTTACCAGCGATGACAAGAGCCTCTTGTCTAAGGTTTACAGTGTATGGCTGATGGCAACAGGCCAACAATTCAGACAGACCCACAAAGCTGGGCCCTGCAACTCCACTTCCTGTTTTGCCAGGGTTGGAAGTTCGAAGATGGCGTCTCGGAATTCTCTGCATCAAAATCATACGTTGCACAAGAAGATTTGCAAGAAAGTGTGAATGTTACCTTTGTGCCTTTCCTGATTCCACATATGTGTACAGCTGTTCTGAAACTCTAAGGGACGTGATGAAGACTTTCCAGTCCATTGAGGGCTCAGCCGCCATCTTCGACTTGACATGTGTTGTTCATGTCTCTTCTTTGCAGGTCACCTGTGTTTGTTTATTGTTATGTGTTGAGCACGTTGACCCGTAGGTACTCGAGGACTGAAAGTGGGGACAGGAGGGGTGAAAGAGGCACACGTGACCTGTACTCAGGGCTGGACTGGCCTATAGGCAACTCTGCACCCTGGGCCTCTTTTGTGTGTCAACTTATTTTATTTCCAAATGTTCCCATAGGAAAAGGGTTGGGCTTGCTGAAAATATGTAATATGGGGCCACTTTGAAAATTATTTCCAGGGCCTCTATTGGTTCCCAGTCCACCCCTGCCTATACTAGAATGAACAGTGGCGCAACAGCATTGAGCTAAACAGGCTTTAGCCCTCCACTCCCCAAAATGTTGGGCTATGTTGACTTGACATGGCTGACCTACAGAGCCTTGGAAGGACAGAACAGGACACAGATGTTAAAAGGGCCTGGGCTTCACAGTTAACAAAGGCCCTGCAAATACTAGCCTAGGTTAAAAAAGGCCCTGCAAATACTAGCCTAGGTTAAAAAAGGCCCTGTAATTACTAAGGTGACATAAAGCATTTAACCTGCATTCATCATATGCATACAATTTTGGGCAATTGAAATTGTGATGTGGGGTTAGGGCTTGGACTGATTGGAAGGGTAGGGAGGGGACACAAGACTGCTCATTCTCACAGCAGCTCCCCTTAAGTGGGTGCTTTCAGGCTTAAAGGTGCCAGTTAACGGCTTGCAACATTGAAGCTGCCCTGGACTAGTCCCATTAGAAAGCGTACAGACATTTGATGTACCCCACAGAAATACGTTTGCCCCTCTCCCATCATCTCTGAAGTTAGACCCTCTACCAACATTTGAAGGGTTAGCCGGCCCCAAAATGTAGGTTTCATTGCGCCCTTGAGAGGAACTTTTTTTAGTTGTTTCTGGATATTGATCAAGTTTGGGGTTGGGCCTTCCTCCCACTTCCCCAAATTCCACAGCGAGTAATCAATGGCATGACGATCCCCAGGGAAAGAACTCGAAGTGCAGGAGACATTATGGGATTATGACGTCTTTGGCTTGTGTTTTTGGGATGTCTGGGCCTCCGAGCCCTTTTTTCCGTTTCCTGAAGATAATGTATGGGACAGCGAAAGCCGGAAGCGGTTGGGTTTCAGTCTCCAGTTCAGCAGAGGGAAGAGCTTTGAAGTCCCCTCCTGTGGCCCCGGGTCCTAGAAGTGCACCTTAAGTGTCTGAACATTATTTCAGGTGGTCCGCGTGACAGGGCCGCGGGGAGGAGCGGGTATGTAATGTCTGGGAGCCCATCACAGCCCCTATTCTTGTCTGGCAGGGCCGACTCCGGAAACCATTGCCTGTGTCTCATCCCTGGATGCACGGATGAAGTCAGGCACGGGGTATTGTGTTCCATCCGCCCTGCTCCTCAGCTCACACTTTACGTCTGCGTGAGCATAATAAATGGGGGAGGGGGGAAAGCATTCACTGGAAGTATCATTGAAAGCAGATGTCAGCCTTCAAGCCTGTATGCAGAGGGGGGACACAAAAAGAGGCCTAGCCTGCAGGCACCGAGTCTTTAACGCGTACAGAAGTAACAGAATCGCCCAGCATTGACGGAACGGGAGGCCATCTTGTGTGAGCGATTATAGGGCGTTGACAGCACGTGCAAAACCCTGTTGGGGGCAAGAAAGGGCCAGTTTAATCACCAGATAGGGTAATTATTTCAGCAATTGTCCCTCCATATTTCTTAATTTACAACAGGAAGAACTCCAGTTGCAGTTATTTGAAATGACATCCTAAAACCAATCTGCAGCCGGTTTGTTGAACTGATAAGATAGCTCAGTGCGTTGGGTGCCTGCTGAATTGTGTGTAACCTGCCGAGACCGTTTCGAGGCTTGACAGTCGGGTTCTAATGAACATCTGCATCGTTGGTGTGCACCCGTGGCATGGCACTGTGTGTGATGAGTTCTATCACGTATGCCCAGAGCTCTCCTCCACCGTTTCTCGTCTTTCCTCTTCCTAGATGGTGGGGAGCGGGGGTCCCGTCCCCTGGGGAGGCGTCCTGAATTAGTAATGTGCACTGTTTAACCTACAGCGCTTTCGATTTGTATTTCAATATTTAAATGGCCACCTCTCCCTTTACATTGCTCGCCTAGCATCAACTAGCTCGACCTTTCAACTTGCATTTACGTGTTTAAATGACTCCAGTTTCCGTCACATTGTCCTCAAAGCATTGAATATAACCGTTCAGGTGGTTTTACAATTGCACATAGAGAAACAACAATGAAAATAAAATATGGACATGTTTCAAGTGAAACAGTCGTCTGGATTATGCGTGTTTTTGTTTTATCAGCGGAGGTCAACTTGTAATCACTGATAGGGCTGGGTATTACGCAGTCAGCGTGCCCCAGTGACTCACTCCAGTGACAGGCGCTGTCAGAGACCTGTAAAAAGGGGGAGGTGCCCGCAGCCTCACTGCGAAGACTTCATGGGTCATGAGTGGCACCGGCGCTAGAGAGCGACCCAATGAGCAGAACACGAGAACCTCAAACAAGCCAGAGGGTTGGTGTACCTACAGACAGTTTGGAATGTAAAGGATGCATTCCGAGCCCCCCCCCCCCACCCTGACGCCCTGGGCACTGCCACAAGACGCCCATCGTGAAGTTTTTTCATTGCACGAGATCTGGATGCTTTACAGCTCTTGCCATCCCTCTATTGAGTGCTGGGTGACCTTTGCCCTTACAGGCCCTCTCCTTCAATTCAGCACCACTAACGTGGGTGGCAGTTACCCACCCCACTATACAGGGTCAGAGCCAGCTTCATCTTTTTGGGGAGGCTGGATGGCAGTTTGTTTTGAAAGCTGGTAGTCAGTGGGGTCAGCTGTGGACCCCCCCTTCCTCTAAGCTAAGGCTGGACAGCTACTAAGCCTTCCTTTGGCGCCTTAGATGCATCTTTCATCCCATTCAGAGGCTGTTTCATTTCACAAAGATGCTAATCATTGGAGGTGTGGGCTATCTAAAACGCAAGCTCAGCAGTTAAGACTCTGGGGTCATCATAGGGGGTCTGTTGATAAGGCTTGGGCAGGCTTTTGTGCTTTGTCAATATACGTTTGCGATTGCTCCCATCACATTAACAATCGTTTAAACGTAATTAAAAACAGCGGTTTGACAGGCTCTGGCTATTGCAGAGGAGGCACGGGCTGGGCATCACAGCACAGTGATGCCTTCAGCATGCAAGTGGGAGAGCTTGAGCCCTCCCAAGTAGGGTGGCCAGGTTTTGAAACTAACAAAACGGGAGAGGCAGCTGACATAGTAGTAGGGATCACAGTTTCAGTGGTGATAAACACAAAAGAGGGACTAACATACAAAGAGTGAGCGAATGAAACGAGTCCTACGTCTATGACGGTGGCCTGTCCCGGGTCATGGTGGAGGCACAGGATGCTGATTGGAGGACAGAGGCCCTGGTGGAAGGTATGTGGCAGTGCGTGAAAAGTGAGTGGGGCGAGCGGTAGCTGGCAAGATGTCATGGTTTTTCAATCAGTGTGGCAAAACATCGGGATGGTATCCACCCGATCCCCCAATCCCTGGTCAGGGTTTTTTAAGTCAGCAAATCCGGGACGTCTGGTAACCCTACTCTAAAGCCAGTGGCTGGGGCCTCTATACCTGCCACTAAACAGCCCTCTGGCGCGGGCTCTAGAGCTTGAAAAGAAGCCTTAATTCTCTGCGTCCCATTTGTTCTTCTCACTATTTCCAGTCTGAGGTGAACTAGCAGCGAGTTCCAGAGGGATGGAGCTTGAACCACAAGCCTCTTTTGTAGCAGGCTACGCTTAGAGAATCTATCGACGGTTGTGAGAAGAGCATAATGATCTGACCAGAGTGTAGCTCTCGATGGGATTGCGTAGGTTGCAAGCAGCCCTATCATGGACCATCGTGGATGTATAGTCGCGCACAAGACTTGAAAGCCATCCATGCAAGCGACTTGTGCTGTAGCTGCCACATTGATGGAGGTGCCATGCTGCCTTCTACTAACTGGAGGCGGCATTGAGAAATGCCAACCCGCTTTTAGCAAACAATATATACGTCTATATTTCTGATCAATATCACAGAGATGTCACAAAAAGTTATCGAGGGATATGTTGAGGACCACAACACAGAGCAATAGGAAAAGATTGGGTACCCGTTAAAAATAAGCAGTAAATGGTAGGGTTGGGGGCGACAGAGAGAGAGAGACGATTGAGAGAAAGAAGAAAGACAGAGGAGATAGAGACGAAGGAGAGAGACAACGAGAGTGAGAGTGAGAGAGAAAGAGAGACAGACAGACAGAAACTGAAATAGAGAGCGACGCCCCTGCCTATGTCTCTTGAATGGGAGCAGAAGATGCATTTCTTTTTGTCAAAGCGGCAACATTATCTATGCCCTGCGACAGTTCACCCCAAATACAGACTATTTAGGTTATTTGAGACTGTTTGAAAGTCCTATGACACTCTTATAACTGTTGTTGTTCTTTGTTCTGCATTCAGGGATAGCTTATCACCCAATATGTACTTTCCTAAAAATAAAAAAACGCGATCAATATTTGTAAGAGCCCATGAATAAACTAACGAGTTTAGCTTTTTTGTTTCAAAGCTATTATATGGATCATTTTATACTAGGAATAAGGTTTATAACTTTTTACCAACAACTTTCCTTTGTTAAAAAAAGGAAAACCAAAGCGACCAGTGCCAACTATTTTTAAACCTTCACAATGGGGTGTTTGGCAGGATCCATAATACAATGCACACTTATTTTATTTTTAAATCCCTGCTTGTTGACCAAGTTGGACATATCTTTATGAGGCATGCTTCCACACTGGAGGTTTCTGTAGCTGGGTTTTCAATGTCTTCGGCCCTGTCCCAGTCCTGTGCACATGGCAGTCAGTACGTTTGGGATATTTTGCCCACACTACATGCAGGGGGTGAATTGTGAACGCCTCTCATTGGGTAGGTGTGATTCCTGCTCATTCTGCACACCCTGAAACCATAGTAGGGTGGCGACCGGACCCGACTTTATTTGAACCACAACCCCGCTTTCCTTGTACGGGATGGGGAGGTTTGCCACAGCAGAATTGGTCCAGGGAGAATTGGTTGAATATTTTTGGAGGAATTTGAACGCAAATGTATGTGGGGTTGGCTTTGGGTAATACACAAGGTGGGGCTAAGGAGGGGTTTGTGGACAGGTCAGGCAGAGCTGGCCCCCCTTACATTTGCGTTGAAATGCCCCAAAATGCTGTGTTTGCTATTGCTTGCAGCCAGCAATCATGAGTTGCACAGTACCGTTTTAGCTAGGGTGACCAGACGTCCCGGTTTTGCCGGGACTGTCCTAGTATTTAGTGCTCTGTCCCCCTTTCTCAGGATTATGCTCCCATTGGAAACTGCAGTGGTCCCGGTTTTTGGTAGATGGTCTTTATAGCTGGCAGACACAGCTCGCACAGAAGAAATGCTGTATTTTACAATTTAAGTTAGTGTTACTTTGTTAAGGTAGTGTTACTTTGTGATAAATTAATTATATGTTTTTATTTGAACAGTAACACTTACACCCCCTTCTCCCCCAACCTCTACTGAAGTGCAGTGCCTTGACAGCCACTTTCAAGAGTTAGTCCTACTTTTATGTTAGTTGCCCTGTCCCGTTTTTTTTTACTTTTTATATCTGGTCACCCTATTCCAGGGGCGATACTAGGTACCCACAAGAGCTGGATTGCACAAAATTGGCTCTACAGGCAGCCATGGAGGACCATGTATTCTCATGTGCACTCGGAGTGCTGCCCGGAAGCTTCTCGGGCAACCAGAGGCCCTGAGACATTTGTTTTATGGCGTATTCCGTTTTGTCCTTAAATCCCACAATGGCTCCAATGTAACTGTCAACCACGCGAGCCTCTAGGTTGTTACTGATGCACTCTGGGGGATCGCAACCTCAGAATGCGTCAGAAAGAGATATCACGTGACCGCTCTCTTGTTTACCGAAGGGAAAGGCGGCCGTTCAGATGCGCCACGGCGTGCCTCGTGCCGGGGCCTCGAGCCCCAGGCGTGCCCGAGAGGGCGTGTGTATTGCGAGGGGACAGGGGAGGGGCTGTCCTGAGATGGAACCCCTGGAGCGCGCAGGAGAAGGTCTGGGAAACCGCTTACTCGGATCAGATTCCGCGCGCACGCAGGCCCCGCGCTCCACTCGCCACCCGGGAGTCGCGTTTTATTAGGTCCTGGGGGCAGAATCGCGTGCTTATAGAGGGATCAAGAGGAGGGAAATAACTCAAGCAATCCTGGGAGTGTTTTTTTTTGCTTTTGAGCGTTGAGGACGCCGGTAACGATCCCGAAAGGTCTCGCTATGGGGCCTTTTACCGTCGCATTAAGACTTAACAGGATATTGGGTGGAATTTGGGAATGATACAGGCGTCTGCAGCCCGGAATGGGGCCTCACAGCATATTTCTTGGTGACAGACTCTGGGGTGGGGTAGAGGCACAGGACTGACTTATAGGCACTCACTACAGTAATAATTTTATCGATGCCAAGAGTGTTCCACCAAAGTCCGTACCAGTTGAGCGACGCCGGTCGTGGGCACCCGCAGACCTTCGTGCCAGATGGCATGCAGTGTGCCCAGTGCCGGCCCCAGGTCTGCCAGCGCCCTGTGCGAGATTTTTCGATACACCCCACACCAACATTCTGACAACATTACAGCCAGCCTTATTAGTATCAAGAACACTTATCAGCCAAACAGGACTGGGCCCGGGCCCACCCACCCCCGCTGTTCTTTTTAAATATCGATCAGGCCCAGCTCCTACTAACGAATCATGTCAGGCGGCGTGATTCTGTAATAGGCTTGGGCCAGACCGATATTTTGTTAAGTGTTCATGACACTGAGCTGAAGTCAAGGCACCCTTTATTTGCTGCTCCAGTGGGGGCGCCCTTGTGTGGCCCCAACCCCCTGACCGCACCTTGAGCCGGCGCTGAGTGTGCCCAATCCCTCACCAGTGCTGTAGAAGTTACTGATGGGGTGTCGGTACCGGTAGGCACACTAGGAACCTGTCAACATACCCCAAACCCCAACTCGGAACATAGGGAAAAAAGAAAACTAAACGATTTCTAAGCTAACACGTCCCCAAATCAACACAGGCCTAGAAAGAAAGCATATTCAAGACTTAAAAAAACGCCACAGCTAACTACCACGCATGTACAAAACTAAGATGACCACCCTGCGACACACTGAATGATAAAACAATAAAAAAGAGCAGATTAGCTGGGGAACTCTGGAGTCCCAGAAAAGGGGTGGCACAATAGAGACACATCAATTCATCTGTGTTTTAAGTGTGCACGCTTCTTAGAGCTTTCTTCTCTACCACGTAAACTTACATTTACATTACCCTGTGATTTCCATTCATTTGTATGGTGGGGAGAAGTGGTGGAATGCAACTTGTCTTCCTCCCACCTCCTTACTCTCTGCCAAAGAAATGCTGGTGATCCCTTGGGGGTCCTCCTACTTTATGCACCAACATAGTGCAGGGAGACCCCATATGGATCCATTGTACATGCTGCCTGCATGCTCTCATGGCAGGCAGCATTTACAATTACAATTAAACCCTGCCCTACATGCTGTCGGACAGGGTTTAATTGTAATTGTGAGCGGCGCTTGCAGCACTTACAATTAAAATTAAAGCTGCCTAGCACTCAAGCACACCTGTGAGGAATTCAGCCATCTGCACAGTGAGTGTGCACTTACCTGGTCTTTTTAAAATTGTTTTCATTAAATAGAATGATGGAAGAACGACCTCAGGAAAATGTGTGGTGCTAATCCCACACACAATTTCAAAGCACAACAAACACATAGACCCGTGTACTCTGGGGAGACACAGCATACAGGCACAGGCCGCCCTGTCATATTTAGTTGGGATATGACAGCAGTACACTTTGCATCTCCAGAAGGGGGAGAATCAAACTTCCCCCTACCATGGGCAGCCTGATTAACTAACAAAGGTTCCATGGACCCGCCCTGCTCTTTTGTTGGGTCCTGCAGCTGGTGGCAGCAATTACCATATGATCAGTGTGTACTTCAAACACACCCATATGGGGCCTGACTGCAGAGGTTAATAAAGGAGACAGGAAACCCAGACAACATTCATAGGCAACTGTGTCAACCTGAAGCCAGCTCTCGCCCCCAGTATCGATGACAGTGAACTGTCAAGCCTGGGATTACGTGTTTACAGTAGTATTCTCTGAAGCAGCTCCCCATTCAAAAGGTATGAGAATGTGGTTTGCAGGAGCCAGAGATTCTGGTGTCACCCCAGCTTCAAGGGAGACCAGCCACTTTACTCAGGTACTAAAGAGGGCTCCATTAACCAGACAGACCCTTTGATCCACAGCAGACAGGAAGATGGGTGGCACTTATTATCACATGCTTTCACCCCTTTACCTTTTCTGTTGCAAAGCACTCTGGTTTTGACCTCATGTATACAGGAGATTGTTAGTGGAGACTCCAGGATTGGTTAATGAAGGTAGGCTTAGAATACACCAATCACTGTGGCATATTTGGCTTTAAAAGAGGGCCAAGCCCATCTTTTGGCATATCCTCTGAAGACCTTGCAAGGAGTAGCAAGAAGAACTCATCATTGGACCCTGGCTAAAGGTACAGTCTGCCTTACATCTTCCACCAGTGAAGGAAAGCAAGATGCCGCCCCTAAACATCTACCAGGGAAAAGGGGGAGATACTGAACCCAGAGGACCCTCCAACAGCTCCAGGACTGGTACCCAGCCAGAACACCAAGCTTCCTTGGTAGGAAGGCTGCTTTGCTCGACCGACCACCCGTTTAGAACAGCACATACACATATTGTGTATTTCTGGTAAGAGACAGAAATAGGTGGTGCCAGACCTGCAAGAGTTAAAGGTGGGTGCAGGAGATGGCAGGTGGGGCTTCATTTGTGGGGAGAGAACAGGTCAAGGGGGTTTATGGCATGGGAAGAGCAGGGCCTAGTGGAAGATGAATGGCTTTGGGGCTGACTCCCACACAAGAGAAGGGTGGGGGCATGTGTGGCGGGATGAGGGCAATCAGGCAGCAGATGCAGAGCATGTCCCCAGCAATAGAGGAGGGACAGGAGGGCATGAGGGAACAAAGCGTGATTCCTCGTGATGTCCAAGGCGAAGCTGGCAAACTGAGCTTGTGTCATAAGGGGGCATGTCAGCCACAAACACGCCTCCTCCTTTTGAGTGAAAACTTTGACTACTTCTCTACATGGACATGTGATATTGGAGAAACTGACATATTGAGATTTGCAAGAATATTCTGTATCTCGGGATATAATTTCTGTTTCTGCCACTTCATTCATGGGCTATTAAAATATGCAACCTATGTTTACAGTATACATTTCAAAATGATCTCATGATGCAGATTTTTTTCATGTTTTTATGTAGAATCCAGAGCTGTAATTGGTTTTTCGGTGAAGTAAATGGTTCAAAAACTATAACTGATAACATCTTTCCAACTGTTACTTTTTACATTTTAAAAGTCAATACGGAGGCCTAATGGGCCAGATGCATATTCCTTGTAAAACATAATGCTCCCCCAGGTTAAGGCTTGATGACACTTTCTATGCATCTGCTTCTTTGTAAATGCACTTACCGGTCAACCAGACACCCATCAATCAATGCCAGGGTTGTCTTTCGGATTAGCTTACAAGAAACAAGACAAGTGAATTTGATTTTCTGCGCCAAAATGCGTGCCTTGAAACATATTTTTGACGTTTGGAAACATGGCCTATTTTCTTAGGTAAACCCAGTTGCCCTCATATGCTGACGCATTGATGTAAGCGGTATGTTAATGGGGCCTGGAGATTATTGGCTGCCTGGGAGTTTAACTAAGGGTTGTTTTGCACATCTTGTACATTGTATGTCATTTTGACTTCACGGCATTTCAATGTTGCATGTGAACCAAAAAAAGGTCTCATTTCAACCATTTTTACTTGTCATCGTAATCAAACAATATGTTGGTCTGTCCAAATATACTGTGATTTATAATACCTATTTTACCTACACACTTAACTTTGCCCTCCCCTTTATAGAACAATAATGTCCAACTTGCACAGTTCATGATATTGTCTATGAAATGTTTGCAAAAAGAAAGACTATTTCAGATACGGGAGGTAAACAGCAAAACGCTGCGAATAAGAAGACATTTAGTGGCTGTAGAGCAGCTTCTTTTTAGAAAGTCTATGCATCACTTTCAAAGTCATATTTTCTTATTTCTAGTGACTTTAAACAATTCTCTTGCATTTTCTAAATTCTAGAATATTGGTAGTGCATATTTACTAGTCTGAGGGCAAAGGACAATATTTGCTAAACAGATCCTTCTGTCCATGCTTTGACACACAGATCCAGATGAAGCCATACTGAAAGCTGAAGGAGCCATCTTGGATGTGTCAATGTGAACATCACTTTCAACAAAAAACATAAACATCAATCTGGAAACAGAGCGGGCTGTGTCACACGCAAACTCATTGTTAGTATTAAGGCACGGAGCATCTGCTGTCCCCGTTTTAGAAAAGCGGCGAACCAGCAAAAACTAGAGTTTTGCACCCCACACTAGGGGCAGTCGTTGTTTCTGGTGGACGGGATAGTGACTCAATAGGGCACTCAGGAATCAATTTGGATTCTTTCATTTTTGTGTTGCTGCAAAAATGAAAAAGCACATTCAAATGATTTTTTCTGTTTAATAAAGTTTACGGGAGACTAGCTTAATCAAAGGTGATATTCCTTTCGGGAGAACACTCTAGCAGCATAGAGCATTGTTACCGTAGATTTCTTCTACTACCATTTCACCCAATGAGACTTCACTGAATCAATTTCACTGAAAATAGTAGGTGAAGCGGTGTATGTTTAAGGTATAATCGGTGGGGTGTGGGGTAAGGGTATCATTTAGGGTAGGGAAAGGTGAGAGGGGTGCAGGGGGTCGCCCCCGCTTTATATTTAAAAAAAGTAGAAAAATTAAATAGTTAATTTTGTTTTTCGGTGAAATGGATTTCAGTGAAATCTCCATTAGGTGAAATATTTTCGAAGAAAACACATCCGTCCATAAAGCATTACCTTCTCAGTCGTTCCCTTAGGCACGTGGCTTATAACTGAAAACAGGCGTACTGATCACGCTGCGGAGGGATATCCTTTAAATAGGCAACTCTAGCTAGTAATGTGTACACATCTGCAGCAGGAGAATAGACGCTAAATGCCCAATTCAGACTATGCTTTCCGCAGCACAGTAGACAACCACATCTATTTCATAAACACTGAGGCACGCAATGAGAGTGCCCGCAACTGCTTTAGGTGATGTAGAAATGTGTGACTCATTTAATTATCCTCCTGAAAAAAACTAGTAGTCATTCTGGCAGTGCCAGACTACTAGGTGTACAATATTGGCCTAGCCACTACATGCATTTACTTATTGGCAACTGTCACATGTATATCTGTTTTTTTTTGTTGTTAACTAAAGTTTGATCAAAGGTCGCAGAGGTGAAATGGAGCTTAAAATGTAAACGTCTTTGAAATATAAAGAAATGACCCGTGGGTATTACGCAAACTTAATAACTGGCATGAAATACAATTGACAGCTCAAGACTTGGCAAATATCGAATACATCGACGGTTCTCCCTCGAAGAATCCCACGCACTCAGACGAATAAGCCTTTGCAACAGCAGACCCAGAAATCATCACGAGAGGCTGACTACAAGGCAGTGTGCAGATGTGCAATAAAGTCATGTCACAGATAAAGTGAAGAGATGACCCATATTGTGGGCCTACCTGGCTTATAGGTCAGCAAGGGGACCAGGCCTTTGCTACGTGCGGGGAGGGCTGCACACGGGCAGCTTGTCCGGCTCAGCCTCTTCTCATTGGCAGTCCTGTCACTACTGTCCTCACAGTTCCATCAGCCTCACCCACTTCCATTAATCACAGATGGGGTGGGGGGCACATCCTTCCCCTCTCAAAAAGCTGCTTTTACAAACATGAGAGGCACAGACCCTTCGGACTATGACGATATCAATGACTAACAGAAAAGTCCCCCAAATGCCGTTGCTAGGCGAATGCTGAGGGGGTAAGGTAGACGCTAACGCCTCTGCTACCAGATACGACTGCAGCTCGGTAGTCAAGCCTATGGGCCTCATCACGAGTTGTGCGTTGTCCGGCTATAATACCGCCCGACTGTAATAGCATTAGCAAGCACCGGTCCGGCCCTATTACCGCCGGATTACGGGTTGGGCACTAACGGTAAATCTCCATTCCCCATTGGGTCCGTTGAATCAAATGGGGCATTTTCTGCGTTAATACCACACGCTAATACAACCGGCAGTAATACTGCAGAAAACAGGGCACTAAATGGGATTTTCACCTCCAGAAAGAAGTTGGCGGTAAAACAGCCCATTTAGCACCCAACTCATGATACGGCCAGCCCTTAAATGCGGCAGGAATGCCGTTGCCGCCACATTTAAGGGCTACAGCCCACCTCGTAATGAAGCCCTATGTCTTCCCTGTTTACTAAAGTGAGAGAGGTAGCAATACAATGCTGATGGGATAAACACGGATGGCCACACATTGCCTCCCTCGTTCATTAAAGGTAGCAAACCTGTTATCATGTCCCCCAGGCTGCAACTCAGCCAACAACCTTTTTCTAATGGCCTGCAGTAGCCCCTTTTATCTAACAGCTGGATCGCCAAAGAGCTCTACCAGGGCACATCTGTAATACCAGAGACATCGTGTGGTTCAAGTGATCAATCTGAGTGGGCCTATTAGCGTGCTGTGACAGCATTAAGACCCCTTCTAGAGTAAGGTTCAGGGTTTGCTCATTCGTACATTGGCATGATTTAACTACTAAGACCAATGCATTGCTCTGTAAATGCAACTCAGTCCTGGCCTGCCTTATCTTGACCTTTAGTATACTATTCCAGACCTTGAAATCACACAAAGCTCAGTCAAAGCACCTCTGTACAGCCCTTGAGCCTGTCTGCTATTCCAGTACTCAGACCCACAAAGCTCTACCAATGCACTACATTTCTAGTCTGCACTGTTATTTGAGGACTTGGGCCACACCCAGCACTGCTGTTACATCACAATGCCCACATGTTACTCAAATACTGAAACACAGAGGTGCTTCTAGGAGGGTGGGGGAGCTGGGGAGGGCTATAACCCTACATCTTTTTGTTGTAGCCCCAGATAGAAGCTCAGGGGCTACAACCAAAAGGCTAGCTAACCCCGAGTCCTGACATTTCTGACATTAAGCTTAGTCCCAGATCTTTTCCAGCCCAAGCAACACACCTGCTGAAACATATGCCAAACTCTAATAGTATGGGTTAGCCCTTCCCCAGGAGCACCACCTGTGATCCCAAAGTGCAGGCTTATGCCCATTTCTTCTGATGCACATCAGTCCCACATCGGATACAAAGGCCAAAAGGCGATGGCGATTGAGGTTTAAAAGCGGAAAGCGTGGGGGCAAAACTTAAGTAGCGGTTTGGATCATAAGGCAACACGCGTTGGCAAAGTTAACCGTTTTGACTTTTATCTAGGTATGGGAAAGGCATTTGTCATGAATAATTGGGCTTACGATGTCAGGGCTTGACACATGCTTATCTCATACCAATACATAAGTCAAAACTGTTTGCTTTGTCAATACTTGTTTTGAACCGCACTTCAGTGCCAGGACATATGTGAGGGCTCACATATTGCTTACAAATCAAGTGGTTAAAGGCACACTTGTTTAAAACATTTTTGTTATTATTACAGCAGGAGTTCATTTACAGCAGCAATTAAGCCATTACCTCTCTGACGATGGCTCATAAATAACACAGGTAGGCCCCATGCAGTACTAAGCTTTATGTTCACTGCATTAGCTACCTCAAAGAGATGCCAGGAGGATGTGTTTGTGGAGAGGAAAGTAATGCATGTTAAGTGCAGTCAATGGCAGGGTACATAGCCATAGCGATTTATATTGCCATTGGCAGTCAATGGGTGGGTAAATAACCAAAGAATACTCGTAGGCTGAATGTCCCTCCTCACATCTTATCTCTCCACTACCTGTATACTCCAATGCAATATTTTTGTCTTATAGGTGGCGCTAAAGCGCCACATACTAGCCAAGCAGAAAACAGGAAGGGATAGACCAAAATAATATGTCTGCCAGTGAGAGAAGGTCCAGTCATTACAGCATCCTAGGAATTCTACCAGTAGACGTAGGTGGTGGAAACCGGTTATTTGAGAAGCATGGGAATTACAGAGGCCAACTCACTTTGATGCAGAATTCTAGTGAGGGAAAAAAGGGATTTTGTTCATAAAGTACATCAAGTTTACACCACATTTATGTATATTTGTGATAAATATCAGGTAAAAACATCTTTTTACATCCGAGGGTGGCATTGGAATCTGCCAGTGAAAGCATGGAGCTGTCATGCCACTTGCTGTAAGATGCTTTAAGGTATATTTTACAGATACTGGTCTGTGATCTTTCTTTCACCTATGCTCTTGGGGTGCCTGCAACCCACCACTCTGAGAGTTCCACCACAAGAAAGTTGGACAGTGTCTGTGGGTGGCAGTTGCACCCTGGACCTGCTATCTGAGTTGTTCTTAAGCAATAATGCTGTGGCAATTGTCCTATGTTCAAGTTAAAGACCAGAACGCAGTGAGGGAGTCTAACAAGAGGCAAGTGACATTACCACTGATAGACCTGAGGACTGTGCACTGTTGTTATTACAAATTGTGCTGCTTAAAACTAGAGGAAAGCAAAAACAAAGAGGTGATGGCTGGAAGGTTTAGAATTATTCTTAACCTCTGCCATCGCTCTGGTCAATCCTCGAGACCAGACCATCGTTCTTCGCCTGCCAAGCCTTTACAGAAAGGGGAAAGACCTATGTAAATCAGGCTTCGTCCCACCACCAAATGGGTTGTCCAGCCTGAACTGCTAGCCCACATCCCTTCTGCACGAGACACAGCATCCCAAGACATGTTTCGGCCTCATTGGCTGTCAATAGTGAGGCATAATTTGTGCCTCTAGGCCCAGCAGGCATGGGGCCCAGGTCTGGGCATACCCATCCCATTCGGGGTGACAAAGCAAAAACAAAGCAGTGATGACTGCAAGGTTTTCGAAATAATCTTAAACGTCTGGGCAACCCTCCAGACCTTTGTTCTTCACCTGCCAAGCCATTCCAGAAAGGGGAAAGACCATATGTAAATCAGGCTTGGTCCCACCTAAAACTAGAAAAGACACGGTGAAATATTGGAATGTTGGGACAGAAGACTTATACCAGATATTACTGTCCTCTGCAAGTGCATCATCTGGAATGGAGCAAGCAACGTTACAATGTTCGACACTTCAAAACGACGTCAGATTTTACCGCATTGGTGATCCCTGATGAGGCGAAACACATATGTGGCTGTCTGCATCTGTGATAGCTGCCTGTCATTGGTTGATAAAGCTGTGTATAAAATAGTTCTGCCCCATAACACAAAGACAATTTTCTAGGGCAAAAAGCATGTGCTTGAGCTAATTTACATGCCCACAGTGCATTGCTCAATGGGGTGAACTTCCAGGGATGGCTACTGGGGTGGCAGTGTGGCATGTGCGGCCGAGCGGAAATGGACTATTCTTCTCTCACACTTCAGGCAGAAGGGCTATTCGCGCTTTTTTAAAACCCCACCATAATTGTGATGGTGTTTACCAATAATAAAGAAACAGAAGCACCAAAATGTGATTCCCAGGACTTCTTCTACTCACCCCATAAGGTCAGCTCACTTCACCGGTGGGAGGGGAACTAATGCAATAGGTATTTCTTCCCAAAACAAGCAAACCTAAAACCCTACCCCTTGCAGCCCTGGCAATCGACCTACAGAGGAGTATGGTGATACAGAGGCTACTCTGTGCAACACCCTGAAGTGTATTATCCTTCCACATTAATGCTAGCCAGCATTACTACAACACCCTCCGGATTCTGACTGCTTTCATTCCTCGCAGCATTCATGCACACATTAGATTCTGGCTGTCCATCTTTCTGAAGACAAATTGCTGCTTTTTCTTTGCAATTCGTGGCTGAACCACACAATACCACAGTGAAATGCATGCGGCCGGGAACCAGTTTGATGGGAAAGAAAGCACACAGACATATTTTTGCTTGAACATGACACGTTTCTCCCTGTCGTAATGCCATTCCTAGCATGATATCAAACATGAAATTCATTGAACACCTAGAACAGTACATAAGACTTCAAAATCACAAGATTGTGTACTGTAGTGATGTGGGGGCACTTGTTTTCCTTCAATGAATACCGTCCACTGGACAAAGGGTTCTCTACAATCTCCTATGTGCAACCGAATGGGGACAACACAATCAATATGATCGCCACAGCATGTACCCAAGGTGTGGGCATACTAAGGGCAAGGCAAAACGAGCGTTGGCAAAGTCAACAGGTTTGGCCTTGTGTCCCACCGGATAGGAAGATGCACGGTGTATTTACCATTCAAAGATGGCCATCCTGTTTCCAGAGAGCTTCCTTAGAGACTGTCATCCAAGATGGCTGCCTCCCAGGGAGAGCTCACACAAAATCAAAGCATTCCAAGCTGGGCAGAAATGGGTGGGATTAGCCATAGGCACTACATCTGCTAGGGGCAGGACAAAGGAGGGGTTACAGCTGTGTATCCCTCCTCAAATATTATCTCCATTAAAAGCATTACAGACCATCATTCAAAGCCCCTTTTTGAAGCTCTTATGTTAATGATAATAGTGTTGGCTTTTAAGGTAGCGCGTTAAGCCAAACTAAAAAGAAATCAGCACATGTATGGAAGACAGAACACATACCAAGGCCAAAAGGCTATCAGCCTGTGCAGATTGAACACAGCCTATACTCAAAGGGTGTGTACAGCACGTATCGGAAATGTGTGCATGAGGTTCCAGAAGGGTATCAGCATGCGCAGTGAGAGCACAGCACACATCTGAAGCGTGTGCATGAAGCGCCAGAGCCAGAAGGGTATCAGCATGCGCAGTGAGAGCACAGCACACATCTGAAGCGTGTGCATGAAGCGCCAGAGCCAGAAGGGTATCAGAATGCGCCACAGTAAATACCACACATACCCAAAGAGTCGACAGCACATATCCCAAGTATGTGCAATGCGAAACCGAAAAGTGTGCACATAGGCAGCGGAAGTGCCTCCATGAGGACTAAGGGGCATAAGGATATCACCGTGTGCAGACCCTGTCCCTTGTTTATTAGGCCTAGAGCCTCTTTCTGCAGCACTGCTCCAGGACTGCAAATCCCAGCGCTCCTTTCTGAGTCTTGGATACAGTGAGTGGTTTGCAGGCGAGAACTCTTGTGGCAGGGAAAATCAGCCTTCCTCAGACTAGTAATGGGAAACATTAGTGAGGCCGGAGGGGAAATGAAGAATTGTGTTCTGTGCCCAGAAATAAAATGGGCTCACAGTTGCAGCTTGCAGAAGGTAGAATAAACCAGGCAAAATGGTGGTGTTAATTTCCAATCAGTTCAGGATATGGATAGGTGGGTACGTCAATGTTCACCTTGCTGGACTTCGTAGCAACTGCAGTTTCACCTGGGATCTATGGCCCAGTGATGCTTTCAGCTTCAAGCGATTACACCGCCTTTCACCTCAGATGGGCTTCCGACCCAGCACTTCGCAACTTGAGGATACGGCAGATCACATGATGGCCTCCTGCTGCTCCTTTGTCTTCTCAACAGACTTCACAACGGTGCTTCACCAGCTGAGCAGTGGCTGTCACACAGAGGGACGTTTCTGTGGTTCCAGTAACGGGCCTGAAGAGGCACCCGGAGGGACTTCCGCGGGGCGACTGTCAGACGAACCAACGGGATTCCGGTTCCGAGGTGAAGGAGGGAGAGCTTTCCATGCGAGGTTTTCCCAAGGCCACACTCTCCCTATCAGTCATCTCTGCCTTGGGCACCAATGACTAACTTCAGCTCCTCTCCCATATAGGCTCTTCCAGGCAGGCATCTTGCAATGTTCCAAAAGCAACAATGTTGGAGGTGGAGACCCTTGTTTGAGCACTTCTCCATATTGCTTTGAAACTGTGCCACCTTTTTAATTTGCTACATGATTTAGGAGGATCACCTTCAATTTATCTACTCCTTTTCTCTAAATATTTTAAACCGTATCCTGTGGTTTCACCCACGGAAATTAATTTGAAATGATTACTTCGAAAATAATTCGAAAAGTATATGGAGTTGTGGGCTTAGGTGTAAAAAGTGGGTTGGGAGGTTCTTGGGTATGGCTAGTAGTGAAGTGGAAGGGAAGGTTTATATGGGGGGCAAATCAAAAAAAGAAAACATGGAAGTAGAATTTCACAGTAATAACTACTTCGAGGTGATTTCTGTCGGTGAAATGACATGGAACCATTTTAAACATGGTGCATAGCAAATTTTTGTCAACACCAGTGACATTGCCCTTGGGAGGCTTGTTAAGAGGCTGTTCGTCCATAATCCCAACACATTTTTATATTACATATTTTGTAACAACAATACATTATTGGCTGCCCAGCTGCAAAAGTCACACACAGACTCAATAGAGATTTCTGGTGACCATATGCTTTCAAGGGGCTTTGCACGAGCACATTAAATACCCAAGGTGTCTGCACAGTCCATACCCAATGTGTGTGCATGTGGGTCTGGGCCAGAAGGATTTGCTCACGTGCAAATCGAGCACATCACATACACAAATTGTATGCATTAGGGGTGAGGGCCAGAAGGGCCTCAGTAGGTACAGAGCAAGCACATCACCTACCGAGAGTATGCGCAGGGGGGAAAGAAGGGTGACAGCAGGTTCAGAGCGAGCACAGCATGTACACAAAGTGTGCACAGAGGGCTCACAGTACTGACTGAAAGTGGCTGCAGTTTCCAAGCCTGGAAGGGTTTCACCCGGTGGTAAAGGGCAGACAAAAAAAACAGCTGAAACAAAAGCTCCCCAATTCCCAAACCTGACCTGTTGAGTGGGAAAAAAAAGATGTTGGGAGTGAAAAAAACATACCCATATCATTGGAGTGGCAAATGTGTGTCCTGTCCTGCACTCAGATATTCTGATTTATAGCGGTTATGTCTAGAAACATTATGCACGTCTGCCTATGTGTTCACAAAGGTTAAAGCATGTCAAATTGGAATATAAACATGCTTCCTAGTTCAGTTTAAAGCCTTCATTTGTGAAAGAGACTCATTTTCTCAGTTGTTTTCCGAGACTTTTTATGTTTAGAGCAAGCAATGGTTGCCACCGGATAAGCAGGACGTGCACGTGTCAGAAACCCCAGGTGTCAAATTGGTAACAAAATATGAAATATAAACCCTGAAGAATCATGCTATGGTGCGAAACAAGTGTTGACTTAACCATAGAAAAAGTATTGTTTTCTCCAATAATATTGGAAAGAACGAAGAAAATGAGTCTTTCACACTTTGAAAATGAATACCAAACTATGGACCTAAGATGAGGTAAGAACCTTGCGTTTGTTGAAAGTTACTATTTTTGAAACATGCTAATGCGTTTTTATACTCCATATAATTACCATTGTGATAACTTTAGAGTACCTAGAGTTGCCCACTGGGCGTCTCTAGACCCGGAGGAAAGAAAACGAGCAAGAGGGTGATAAAAGGATGGGAAATAGATGCTTTAAAAGCACGGCAGGAGGGATTTATTGCGGGGGAAGAAGGTTTTGTGATATGGGGGCATGTGAATCCTTGTTAAGTGGACCCTAGCTCTGAAAAGTGGTTCTGTCCTTAAGTGTTGTGATGATTGGGCTGTGTTTCCAAGGCAGATTTGTAGAATTGTAAGTTAGTACGCAATGTCATTTTAGATGTATGAAGGGCCCAGGAGTGTGCTTGCGCAATTCTGGCAGGTTGATGGCTTATGTGCCCGAACGATCAGTCCCGCGAAGAGCTCCTACAAAACACAGCGATGGTGGGAACCTTCTCAAAGATTCTCAAAGACAAGTATGCGCTGAATGAGGGCTTTTGTCAACTGTTCAACACAAACTAGAATCTCATCTACTAGCAAAGGCCTCACTGGAGAGCTATTTCCTGCATGGCCCCTCGTCTAGGCCTCCGCAAGCCATAGAGATGAAAGGCGCCCCTGAGCCTGCAGCTTTCTAAACAGATTCAAGTGCTTGCTGAATCTATTTGCAGAAGCCCTGAAATGCAGAAAATGGAGTCCAGCACAACATGGCAGGGTGGTAAATTATGCCTCGGTAAAGCCCGGGCCGCCCACCACCCGGGCTGGAGATTTACCGGCGTTTCCTCATTACAATTCACTAATAAGCACTGGAAGGCTGGACCTGTTAATGGGTAATGACTGGCTCTCTGTTCTCCTAATTCTTCTCGGTGAAAGGCAGTCACATTCAAATTAAGCCATCTGCTGATGCGCGGCACGCAGGAAGCTTTCAGGGTGCGCATGTTGCGGATCTTATTCAAATGATTTAAATTGGTATCGGCGGGCAGAATGAACAATGCTGCAATGTGTCATGCGCACACTCAACACCGATTCCTCCGCTTACACCCAATTTTCCTAGCATGCAGCCTCAGGTGGCGTTTTGCAGCACAGCCTCTTTAGTTCCAGGGTCGCTTATTTTTTGCAGTCTCTTATGCTTAACTGTATGATAGGATGTTATGCTACAGCATTCCTTGACTTTTACCATAGGGTGAGGCAAGGTGAACTGATCTCGGGCCATTTTCTAAGATTTAAGATTGTGTGAAACTCACAGGAATATAGCTTTAATCAGCGCGCTGCTGATCCACCAACAAATACATCAAGACTCGACCCTCCCCCGCCCTTCTTTATCTGATTCCTCTGTCTGTATTCCTCTGTATGACCACTCTTCATGTCATTCCAAGTGCACCCTCAATAGTCTATCATTCTACTTGTATCAGCATTATCGCACTCTATTTAAGCAAGTCCCACCACAAGTATGCATGATCATAAGTAACCCATGATGGTGGCAGGGTAAACTCTAAATATAAGCTAGGCCTGAGTTAGGGTGTGGTGCATGGCACTACCTATAATCATTGCAGCCACATCCAATGTGAGATCACGTGTCAGCTCCGGTGAGCCAGCTCTGCTATGGAAGGTGATGTGTATTCTGGCCAGATGGACTAAGCCTGTCAAATGACAGGACAGGAAACTAAATGGCCATGCCCCTTCATTGATCTCTTTGTGATCGTACACCTACACCAGATCCAGCTCCCCACCAGGCAGCTGCCCTACGTCAAGGCATCGAAGGAGCACACCTATTCAGTCATCTCACACCAGGGTGCTGCATTTCTAAACCCTCTGATCCTACTGGGAAGCAAAGGGGTGGGGTAAAAGTAGTCAGGAAGGCTCAGTACAGTGAAAGGAGACTTCCACCATTTTGATTCTTTCAGCCTCTATCTCACCTTCTTGTGCACGCCACTTTGACTGGAGCAAAGCACTTTGGGAGAGATGACAGAAGGGCAAAGTCCACTTCTTTAAAGAGCAGGAGTCAGACCACGTAGGCATGCTAGCTTTAGTCCAATCACCTATGGACTTTTACCTTTGAAAGAAGGGGTATTTCATCACTTCTTTGATTCACTTTGGAACAACACCTCAGAAGGATTCACTGGACCTCTTTTGGGAGAGTTGTAACTTCCAAAGCCTGCAACCACTAATGTGAAGAAGGCGCAGTCTAAGACAGAGGAAAGCTCTGCTCACTACCCACGGCCAGGGAACATTGGTGGTGACATTTTGCTGTGGAACAGGATCTGCTATTCTGCACCAGAAAATTGCACGGCTGGGAGAGCAGACCCTGAAACCACTCCCCCTGTCTTCAAGCCCCTGAATGAGGTCTCACAGCACCTGAAGGACCAGATCTGCTAAGGTTCCTCCTTCTGCTGCCTCGGACCGGTCGGACGTCCGTCCACGATGAGGAATCCTGCTCGTACTACTTTGTAGCACTCTAAACCATTGAACAATTGCTTGTACAACCGCTCGCCACTGGGACACAACTTGAACCACTGGAGAGCCACTTGCCAACTCAGACCAGGGTTTAAACCACAAATCCACCTGACTCGTCCATCGAACTGCTGCTTCTCCGAACTGTACACTGGAGAAACAGGATCACCATTTCGACAACAGCCGCCAGTCGACTCGAAATGCTGGAGCGTCACTCATTGACACTTCCTGGTGGTTACAACCCGAATTGACTCAACCCACCCTCGAAGAGATTCTAGTGAGCGCCCTGACCTGCATCATCAAAGTCTGCCTCTGAGCCGCACATAGCTGCCACCTTTGAGCCTGCTCGACACCCGCTTGCTTCTTGGGCCCACACCATCCACCATGCTCGACCTGAGCTTCATCTACTCGCATCCACTCACAATGCAGCCCAATAGGGAAATACTGCACTGAGCAATGGAGCTCTAAAGGGAAATAATACAAGAAGCAATGCAGCCCCATCGGGAAATGCTGTACCGAGCCATGCAGCCCACAAAGGGAAATAAAACAGGAGGCAATGCAGCCCCATAGGGAAATGCTGAACTAGGCAATACAGCCTTAAAGGGAAATAATACAGGAGGCAATGTAGCCCCATACGGAAACACTCCACTGAGCAATGGAGCCCTAAAGGGAAATAATACAGGAAGCAATGCAGCGCCATAAGGAAATGCTGCACTGAGCAATGTAGCCCAACAGGGAAATAATACAGGAGGCAATGCAGCCCCTTAGGGAAACACGGCACTGTGCAATGCAGCCCTAAATGGAAATGCTGCACCGAGCAATGAGGCCCGCAAAGGGAATAATACTGGAGGCAATGCAGCCCCATCGCAGCCTCGCACAAACCGAAACCCCTGCCATGCGTAACCCCGTCGCCCACCCGGATGTGACTGGGAGGATTGTCGAGTGTCACACTCAGACAGATTTCTGAATGTTAGCATGTTAAACTTCATGTTACCCACTCACAAAAACTCAGCATTTCTGCAGACTTACCACACTCAAAAATCTCACACAACCATCTCTCGCACAACAACCCGCACGCACTTCACAACAACACATAAGCCGCACCAACAGCACACGAGGACTGACATCGATCCGACACTCACACCAAAGCTCAGCACCCGGTGTATACCGAGTTGAAGCTGCCAACAGAGCACCACTCCTCTCGCTATCCTACTCCCGCTTCATCTACTAACCCTCCCCACCTTCTCCTTTGCAGATCCACCAGCGCCTGGGGACCAACTCCGTTGGTGACGGTGCACGGTACAAATACCTTTAACATTTAACATCACTGCTCGAAGCCAGGTTTGCTGCTGTTGAACCACCAAAGACCCGAAACGAGGTACTGTCAACTAATATCTGCCCCCTTGGTCCATATAGGCCCTAGAGACTGGTTAGGACACTAGGGCTAGGCATTTTATTTCACCCAAAGACATATCCATTTTGTTGTTATTTGCCTACCCCCCTCTATTCATACTCGTAGTGCTACATTTTTCTGTTTATTGTATCTTCTCGGTTCTTTCCACAGTGGTGGGTTTTGTACACTGTTTTCTAAATTGTTACATCTCTCCTAAAAGCCCAACATCACTTTGGCAAAGGACACCATCAGAGAAGAACTTAGATTTAACTTGGGTGTCGTCGTGTGCCATAGCACTACCCGCCCAGTTGGTTATTCTTTGTCACCAAGCTTTAGAAACCTCCTGTGTTCCACTCTGATGTCCCCCCTGTAGGACATTTCTGTTTAAAATGCTAATTAAATATCATACATATATGGTGGTTTTTATTAATGGAGTAAATCAATGCAGTCTTATGGAGAAAAAATCCCAGAAGCTAACGCAGCTCCAAGGGAAAATAATAGAACAGGCAAAGCAGCCCTTTGGGCAAATAGACTGCAGCTCCAAAGGGAAATGAAGCAAGAAACAATTCAGCACTATGGGGAACTACTGCATCAGGCAATGCAGCCTGAACTTGAAATAATACAGGAGACAGGAGGCAATGCAGCCCGGCTGGGAAATTACTGCATTGTGTAATAATAAGAGAAACAATACAGGAGGCAATGCAGGCCCATAGGGAAACATTGCACTGAGCAATGCAGCCCTAAATGGAAATAATACAGGAGGCAATGCTGCCCTGAAGGGAAACGATGCACTGGGCAATGCAGCCCTAAACGGAAATAATACAGGAGGCAATGCAGCCCCATAGGGAATTGCTGCACTGGGCAATGCAGCCCTAAATGGAAATAATACAGGAGGCTATGCTGCCCCATAAGGAAACACTGCACTGGGCAATGCAGCCCTAAATGAAAATGATACAGGAGGCAATGCAGGCCCATAGGGAAACGCTGCACTGGGCAATGCAGCCCTAAATGAAAATAATACAGAAGGCAATGCAGCGCTATAAGGAAATGCTGCACTGAGCAATGTAGCCCTACAGGGAAATAATACAGGAAGCAATGCAGCCCGATCGGGAAATGCTCCACTGAGCAATTAAGCCCACAAATGGAAATAATACAGGAGGCAATGCAGCCCCATAGGGAAACGTTGCACTGGGCAATGCAGCCCTAAAGTGAAATAATACAGGAGGCAATGCAGCCCCATAGGGAATTGCTGCACTGGGCAATGCAGCCCTACAGGGAAATAATACAAGAAGAAATGCAGCCCCATGGGGAAATGCTGCACTGGGCAATGCAGCCCTTAATGGAAATCATGCAAGAAGCAGTGCAGTGCCATTGGGAAACGCTGCACTGGGCAATGCAGCCCTAAAGGGAAATAATACAGGATGCGATGCAGCCCCATAGGGAAATGCTACACCAAGCAATGCAGCTCACAAAGGGTAATACTACAGGAGGCGATGCCGCCCAACAGGAAAACGTGGCACTGAGCAATGCAGCCCTAAAGGGAAATAATACAGAAGGCAGTGCTGCCCCATAGGGAAACACTGAACTGAGCAATGCAGCCCTATATGGGTAAATAATGGCGGAGGCAATGCAGTCTCATAGGGAAACACTGCACTGTGCAATGCAGCCCTACAGGGAAATAATACAGGAGGCAATGGAGCCCCATAGGGAAACACTGCACTGTGCAATGCAACCCTACAGGGAAATAATACAGGAGGCAATGGAGCCCCATAGGGAAACACTGCACTGTGCAATGCAACCCTACAGGGAAATAATACAGGAGGCAATGGAGCCCCATAGGGAAACACTGCACTGAGCAATGCAGCCCTACAGGGAAATAATACAGGAGGCAATGGAGCCCCATAGGGAAACACTGCACTGAGCAATGCAGCCCTACAGAGAAATAATACAGATTTTGTTGACCAGAATCTGCTTTTCTGTATGGTTTCTCTGCTCTCTCCTTGATCTTAGCAGGCAGTAGAATTTTAAGAGCTGAGGAGCCCTGGGCGTTTGCTTAGCACACACCATGGGGTATGCTCTTCTCTTAAACGGCAATTCTACCAAACCTATTCTCCCCTGAACAGCAGCGCCGCTCTACTAAACTTCCCGTTACTGGTCCCTGTGTTTGATAAACCTACCTGTGCACCCAAGCCTACATGGTAGGGACATACAATTTCCTAGAGGACAATGTCCGAGTTGGAAATGATTGCCTAATCATGTAAGACCTTCGGCCCCCCACCCCTTCAACTACAACTTGAGAGGATGGGCCCATCGGCTCCCTGGACATGAGTACTTACCCGCAGCTTACCCCTTGAGGTTTGTCTGTTGCCTGTGTCAACTGCTTATGTCGGCCATTTTCTATTCAGCAACTGAGCACTTCCCTGTTTCACTTAACTTTAGTTGTTCTATTTTTGCGTTCCTCTGCAAAGCCGATATCTGTACGGAACTGAATTCTTACTCACAGTACTGCAGTGTTTTCCCTTTAACTTGGCTGTTACCAATGTATAAATCTCAAATCAGTCGCTTTTGGCGGGTGTCACCCCACCTGCAATCAGTTTTCTCACCAGCCTAGCCCTCTACACTCTCATGCACTTCAACAGTACTTCAAATGTACGGGGCTAGGGGGAAAAGCCCAGGGGCAACGTGGCTGTCTTGGGAGAAAGACAAAGCAGAGCTACGCAGGTTTGAATCTCGTCCCTCACTTATAGACTGGTCCCCGGTATTTAGAGTGTTATAAACGATTAATTAATGTACTTAATGGGCTCTCATCCACACACAAAAAAATCATGTGTTTTCACTCGCCCTGGGGCCCAGAATGTTCAGAGCTATGCCAGTCTATTAAGCAGAGGCCTGTTATTCTTTCTCTTTTAGAAGACCGGCAGATATGACTGCTTTGGACTCTTTTTTTTGCAGTGCACATTGAAGAGTCTATTTCTGGGCCTGCACCATCGCACACAGCCTTTTCCCATTGCTTAGGTGTCGCACACCACGCCTCTGCAGTAACTACCTGCCATGATGTATCCAGGATTCCTGTATGTGAATGCACTGCGCTCGGGGGGGTGGACGGGGCAATAGGGAACTCTGGACCTTTCCCGGTAGGCCTCTGCACCCTGGCCAGGGGTGGACTGGCCTATAGGGCAAACTGGAGATTTCCCGGTAGGCCTCTGCGCCCTAGCCAGGGATGGGGGACTGGCCTATTGGAAACTCTGGAGATTTCCTGGTAGGCCTCTGCACCCTGGCCCGGGGTGGGGGACTGGACCATTGGAAACTCTGGAGATTTCCCGGTAGGCCTCTGCACCCTGGCCAGGGGTGGGGACTGGCCTATTGGAAACTCTGGAGATTTCCTGGTAGGCCTCTGCACCCTGGTCCGGGTGGGGGACTGGCCTATTGGAAACTCTGGAGATTTCCCGGTAGGCCTCTGCACCCTGGCCAAGGGTGCGGACGGGCCGATAGGTAGCCCTGGAGATTTCCCTGTAGGCCTCTGAACCCTGGCCAGCGGTGGACTGGCCTATAGGGAACTCTGGAGATCTCCAGGTAGGCCTCTGCACCCTGGCCAGGGGTGGACTGGCATATAGGGAACTCTGGAGATTTCCCGGTAGGCCTCTGCACCCTGGCCAGGGGTGGGGACGGGCCAATAGGTAGCCCTGGAGATTTACCAGCTCTGGAGATTTCCCAGTAGGCCTCTGCACCTTGAGCCTCGTTTGAGTGGTCACCTGTTTTATTTCCAAATGTTCTCATAGGAAAAGGGCTTGGGCTTGCTGAAAATGTGCAATATGGAGCCCTTTGAAAATTATTTCCAGGGACTCTTTTGGTTCCCAGTCCACCCCTGACTGCGCTCACCTATAATATCCACGCGCTACACATGGAGACATGTGCATGATTAAAAGGGACTTTTATCGCCCATGCTCCGCAGCAGTAGCACGTTAAATACACGCCGGGGAGCAGTCTTTTTTGGTTTCTTATAAAGAGGAGAGATTTCTAAAGCAAACCCAGTTGAGCTTCCAGCTGTTCACACTGTCAGGTGCTCCACGGTACACTGCCGCACTACCTGCCCCCACCCCCTCTTCCACTTCAAGTAATTCCAGCTAATTAAACGTCTTTAAGGGAACCAGGGAAGGAGTAAGGGGCACAAGATGCTGAGGCCCCCTAGAGAGTCTGCGCCAAGCACGCGAGTGGTGGGGCATCAGTCTGGTGCCAAGGAAGCATTGGTTCCTTTGCAGCAAGTATTAGCTGCTTCGCTGAAGCCCGCTGCGCGATTAACCTCCGCCGCTCTGCAAATCCTAAGGCATGTGCCAATGGCCGCCCCTTCTGGGCTCTTACAGAAGGAGTCAATGTGCGAGGAGAGTTATGATAGCCTATGGGCAAGAACGGCGTGATTATCACTATTATCACGATTATTATTATTATTATTATTATTACGATTATTAGTATTATTATTATTATTATTATTATTATTATAAAGCCTTATTTCGGATTTGACTCCATAAAGCAAAACATTACATTAAAAAACAGTATACACATAAAAACAAAAAATAAATATTTAGAAACAGCACAGCTAATAATTTGCCCACATATAAAATATTAAACCTTGTGTCAAATCCCATCCCAAATAATCGTACAAATAATTACATACAATTCAATGGGAAAATCAGCATCAAACCACCTGCAATACACAGTATAGTAGCGTCTAAAGATTGTCCAAGATTTTGATATCAAGTGACGGTGCATTATTGAATCTAATATTGAAAATAGCGATTTAAGGCAACAATCTGCTCCTCGCATCATACCAAATGACTAAGGCCCCGATCCATGGAAATTTGCGCAAGTAATCCTGCAAGGGCTGCGCACCGAGAAGGACACTGCGTGAGCTTGCACACAGAATAAAAATGCGCAATCCGCGTATTCATTGAATTTACTGTGCAAAGTAACTGTATGCTCAAGTTGCACCCACAACAACCCCCGACACACCCACACGCAAAGCATAAACAGCCAGAACAGCTACCTTTGCGCATTCCCCTGGCTGCCAATACACACACCCTTCAAACAGTGCTTAGGGTCCCCCATGCAAACTCCCGTAAACCATTTCTGCACCCAGCTACACTGCTTATGCGCACCTCTAAGTCAGATCAGAACCCCGGTTGCGTACATGGACCCCTAAATCTGACATGCAAACCCACCTCTGCGCTGCTAATCCTGTGCTCAATGGTACAATTGTTCTTCAGGTGGCATAATGATAGAGGGATTTTCATGGCCATTCCTATGCCGAGAGCTGTGTGCGTGTTCCCATGAATATGTGTCATTTGGTGCAAATGTGGGTGTGCGAGAGACTGCCTGCGGGCCGTCCCTCATTATGCCCACTTTTTCGCATGTTCTTCCCCATTTTCTGAGTCCCGCCCCCTTCCCAGCCCTCTGCGCAAGCCACGCCCATACTCTGCGCGGTGTCTCACGCAAGGTGATCTGCGGCACGCAAGTCCCAAGAAAGTCCCGCACAGTCGGTTCCATGAATCGATGAACGCGGATTTACATGCAGTTTGGCACGGAAGTCCCCTATTTCCCACGCAAATAATTCCATGATTCGGGCCCCCTAAGACTTATTGATATTCATATCAATTGTTGTTTTTCACTTTTTCTATATGGGATCAGGCTCACCACCGAACCTTTGATACTGCGCAAACACCATCCGTAGGTGAGCTGCCCGTACATCCTGGAGTGGCCTCGAGAAACAGCGCATGCGTCTTTAGACAAGGCTTCATGTTACATTTGTGTTTTTATACAGGGGTCATAGAAATAATAAAAAAAAATGCTCCAGCGTTTCTTTGTGGTTCTTGCAATGAAAGCAATGCAACTTTTGTTCTCCGACCCCCCCTCCCTCTCCTCTAACGGTGGGAGTAGATGTCATGCTCCTCTGCTTATGGTGCCCCAGGCTGTGTAGTGCTGATATTTATGACCAAGCAAAGCACAAAATAAAGAGCATGAACTCCCTTATTAATGAAAAACAGGTGCTGGGAAATGCGTTCGTTTTCTGTACATTGCAAAGTGCTTCCTGTTTGCAAATTGGGGGTGCATTTTGTAATGCACTGAAATGCCCCCTGATGTGCAAAGGGGCATCAGAAAGCACGTCTCAGATCCGCGAACGCTGCACACGATTTCTTGGTGCAAGTGAAGGAGATGCACTAGTTAGTACACCCTAGTGCTAGTTCATCCAGAATGCTTCTGCACGCTTTATTTTTGGCTTACGTACGAAGGAGCATGTTTCTCTTCCCCTCATTTAACTTCATTGGCTGCTCATTAAACAGAGTCCTTTACAGACCTATTTGCGTCACTTGTGCTTTTTTATTCACACAGACCTTTATTTCCAGTGGTGGAAATGGAAAGAATTTAAAGGGGGATCCCACAGGGGCCAGGGTGGGGAATGAGTATGGAGGAGGGGCAGAGTTGAGGGGCGGAGTTGGCATTTGAACTCCACTCGAAGGAAATGTTCAAAATAATAGTTTTTAAATGGTGCAATTTCTTTTATGCTGCTTATTTCCAAGCTCCACACTGTACATCAATTCCACTTTAAATCCCTTCCATGGCAGTGGTGCCCCCGAAATACTGCTGGTAATGCAGTGATTTCTAGTACATTAAGGGATCAATAGACACGCTCTGCAGTAGAAGTGGACCAGGGTAGCTCAGCAGGTTGACAGACCGTTGCTGAGATGTTAAACATTAAAAACGGCTTGTTAATCATATGACTTTTTGCAATTCCTTATAAAAAACACGTGCTATAAAATGTGATTAGCCAGAGCAGGGGTTCGGCTGGTTGCTTGCTTATGTTCAGGGTGGAGATGGGGGCATTTCCCCCCCCCTCTAGTGAAAATCAAACGTTGGCACACATGAACCCACAATTCAATTTCTTAATAACAGCTTCTCAGCACAACAGAAGCATTTATTTGTGAATAATCAGATTGACAAGCATATCTCATCTTTATAAATATAACCTGTGATAAAACACAAAGGAAGGAGCACAACAATTACAGGGTATTTGTGTGGTAGTCCTAGTCCTACAAAAAAGAAACACATTTCAAAGAAAACTAGTGAACGCAAGTTTAAGCAGCATTTTTGATTATGGAAAGGACTTTTCTTTCCTATGAAAGCGTAAGATGCACATTTGGAAAACAATAGTGTGCCCAGCATGAAGAATGCCTGCTTTTAACAGTGATGGCCCCGACCCCAGTGGTAGTCATGGCCCATTGATTTGCGTGGTGTCCCTATCAGGCCAGAAGAAAGAACACAGTTTGGGCAAATATTACTGTAAAGGAGGACGGAGCGGATTAAATCACCGCGCCCCCAGCTTCCCTTGGCAAAGCTGGGGCCTCGGTAAAGCCTGGTCAAGGCTGGGGCAGGCCGGCTACGAGATCCCGCCAGACATCTGATGCCGGATCTCGGACCAGGCGGAAGCCATCCCCCATTGGCCAGCGCTGTTTATTTCTCAGAACACGGGCTTCTCACTGCACCACTGTGCACAATCTTCGCTCGTCTAATCGCCTTCTTCTCACTATCCCCTGCTTCCGTCTTTGCCATCTTTTCTTGCCGCATCAGTGTGGAACGCGCTCCCACTCTTTCTCTGCTCTATCACTCGTCGCCTCTCTTTCCACTCTTATCTTAAAACCTGCCTTTTTGCCCAGCTCACATAACCCTCCTCTCCTCATACTTTTTGCTGTCAGTGCCAAGAAACCACCTCGTTTGTGTACAAGCACTCTTCAAGTAACCATGACATAACATTCCAACACTTGCACCAAAAAAGGTTTTGAGTGTGAGCCGCATCGTGTCACCTGGCTCAGGGTTTCAGATGGATGCTCTGAATAGAGCAATCTGGGCTACATTCCCATGGTAATGACCTCTGGATTGACATTTCATCTAAAGGAACAAAAAGCCTCAAGTAAAATATAGCTGAAACCAGCAATAAACGGAGGTGAAGGGTAAACGGAGGATAGCACAGGTGCAACAGGAGCAACAGGGACAACGCGCTGGTCTTGGGAGCAAGACCACACTGGGCAACAGGGTCTCGCGCTTAGAAACCCAACTCGGTACGGTATTAAGCGCGTTATAAAAAAAAGATTAAATAAATTAAAAAAAATAACTAAAATGTAAAATCAAAATACAAAAGAGCAGGGACATAGAAAAAAAACAGGGTACACGAATAAGAGGACAGAAAAAAAAAATACAAGAATCAAAGAAGCGGTGCGAATGAGATGTAAAAGGCATTGCAGGATCCGCAAAAGATGGGGAAAGCGCGCGACCCGCCACCCCCTATGAAAAAAGGGATCTATGTGATTACTGCTCAAAAAACACTGCACATCCCAAAAATGTCACACAAATAAATAGACCACCTGCAGACTCTCCCACATCCCCCATTGCTAATTAGTACCCGGCGAGAGTCAAGCAGAATGCAACACGCATTCTGATTGGCTCTCGCCGAGGCCTTACCCGGCCGAGAATCCTTCGATTCTCGACCGTGATTCCAGCCGCCTTGTCCTCGGAGGGGGGGGGTGCGTGGCAGCCCCTCAGCCAATGAGGAGGCTGGAAGCGTGGCCATCCCCGCTCCGAGCCTCCCCGTGGCTGAGAGGCTGCCTTCGCCCCCCGCCGGGGACTCGGGAAGGCTTTTTTTTTTAAACTCCCTTTCCTCCCTCCTCCCCCCTACTCCCACTTACCTGCTTGTTCCTGCTTCCCCGGCGAGGGACGAGGGAAGCCTCCAGCCGTGTGGAGACTCGGAGCGGGGCCATACCCGCTCCGCGCCTCCACACGGGTGGAGGCTTCCTTCCCTCGTCCCTCGCCGGGGATGCAGGTATGTTTTTTTTTTTTTTCCTTCCCTCCCAACCCCACTTACCTTCTGCTTCTTTTTTTTCTCTCGGGAGCGGACACGCTGGGAACACTTGTGTTCCCAGCGTGTCCGCTCCCGATGGCCGCCATGGAAAGGGAAGACGGACTCCGTTTTCCCTTTCCATGGCGGCGGCTATTTTCTTGGTCGTTTTTTTTTTCTGTCCCGAAACGTCGCAGCGTTTCGGGACAGAAAAAAATGTTTTTAGTGCCCCGGTCACGCACGTAATGCGGGCCGGGGTACTAGTAGCAATATAACCCGAGCGGCGGGGGCATTACCGACTCAGGTAATGCCCCGGGGCCTTCATTAAGGCCGTCGCTTTGCTCGGGCCTATAACTATGAGCCCCGGGGCATTACCTGAGTCGGTAATGCCCCCGCCGCTCGGGTTATATTGCTTAATTAATACTCCCACCCCACTTACCCTCTATATTTGTGCGAAAAAGTGCACACATTTGATGACCCCTCTCATTTTCGGGTCCTCAGTAGAGGGGTTCGACATGTTCATCCGATCCCAAAAAAAGCAAGGGAAAATAATACCGGGCAAGTAAGGTTCAAATCGAGAGGGAAAGAAAAGTCGGGGATAAAAGGCTACTATCATGGTAATTATTAATAGGGTATTTAATGAGCGCGGGCCTAGCTTTAAGAAGTAACAGAGCACTTTACAATCATAGGGGGGAGAAGAAGGTGAGGGGAGCAGAGGAACGAGGAGTGGGGGGGGCAGCAGTACAGAACTAGCCTGAAGAAATACCATCCTAGCTGATAACCGGAGCCCCCCCCTCCTCCCCCCCATCTTGCACAATAGACACGGGTGCACCTGGTGTCACGATGCTGCTGCTGCTGGGGAGTGGGAACTCATCTTCACACCAGGAAAACACGTGGACCCACACTCAGACTTTCACAGCCAGCACAGGGGCCCTAAAAAGGCAAGGATACACTTCTAAAGCAGGCCAGTGCCCACCCCGCCTTGGATGCCACATCGAGGCGCTGCCCAGAGAACGCGTGGTCGTGTGAACTGCCTAACAAGTCCCACAGGGGAGGCCGTCACATCCCTGACTTAGACAGCAATGTTCAGGGTAATGATGCGTTAGTGGGTCTGTAACTGTAACCCGCATATTATTCCCCTGGACTGAGATAAGGCTTTAAGCACAAACATGAATGTATAGATTACTATTCAATAATGACCTGGATAGACTTCCAGGGAGCAGTGAACCTGTTTATTTGTATGCTATTTATAGCGCGTACATCCAGCCTCTAAGCGCTTTGAGTCACGTCAGCATGCTACAATGCTAGAAAAAGCCAAGATTCAGCCAGCTAGAGTAAACAGACGGTGCAGCAGTGCAACAGAGGGTCTGCGCTTGGGCGTCAGAAGACCCATAAACCATTAAACGTGTTGACTTATACACAGAATATATGGGATGCCTTTAGGGCAGGTGGGTGGGCTTCAGTTAGTAAGTTCCCACATAGGTGCAATGGCCAGTTCCCAGCAGGCCTCCAAAGCGGGGTGGTGCGGTTCACCTGGTGTTGAGAAGGCAGCCCTCCCCAGCCCTCCTCCCCCAAACCCCTTGACCCAGTGTTAGGACATTCTAGGAATTTTCTGGATGTACCAGCCCCTTCACAAACCCAGATACTAAAGGTTGGTAGCAGATTGTACGCCAAGAGTGTTAAGGACTCTGTCCGAGTTGTTGGAAGACCTGCTCTTTGCATGCAAAGGGTTAAAGAGGACAGGATTCTGCGGAGGGACAACTCAAGCAGAACTGGTGACAATGCCTCCAGTCTGAAAGGGACTCAAGAGTTCATGAGTGGGAAATGTGCATTTAACTGCTGTGCCTTGCACTAAACGGCTTGGTAGTAGGATGCCCCGTTGGAATCATGCAGGGCAGCTTTTAGTTATTAAAGCCCTTTTCATGGACAGAGTGCTATTTAAATGTAGAATATTGATTATTTACTTGCGTGTTTTGCCGAATGAGACATGTCACCTGGCCGCCCTACTGAAAATGCTTGTCTTCCATGTTGATTGGGTCAAGGTTGATTAGTCGCCCTGAGTGTCTAATCGGTTTCGCATGGGGTAGAGAGAGAGTTAACAGCATGGTTTTCTCTGACTAGTGTGCTCCAATTACTCCATTGAGTGGAGCTGATGGTCCTGGTGAAGACTTGTGTGTGGCGAAACATGTGCATTGAGTCTCCTGCCTGCAGAGAATAGGAGCGTTTACACATAGCAGCATACAGCCTTGAGCTAGGTTATGTTTGTACAAGCAATGTCAAAAGAAGCCTGAACCCTGAAGTGTTCCCTATGAAAAGGCCTAGAGCACCCTATGAAGATGGAAGGTTAAGCCAGCACTTTAAGTGTTTCTTGGTAAAGGAAGCTGAGCGTGATGTCCTTAATGCATCGTCTCATTATATGAGCGAACATTGCTATTATGAACAGCCTTTACAATGGGTCGGACCATGAGTCATGCTGCACTAAGTCATCTGTCCTCCTTTGCCGGTGGGCACCAGTACATGGGATTAATGTCATCAAAGAGGATGGAGCCATTGGCTCCCACACTGATTAATGAATGTGTTGTATTGTTTAGGAGCAAAGTTTTAGGCCCAGGCCCTCCTTCCAGGCACAGATCCTTTCTTGCTCGTGCTGCGGAGAAGCCCTCCACCGGTGCAGCGTGCGCCATTGTTCCAAAGAACAAGGCTCTCCCCTGCAGCAGGAATGCCTTGGCACATCTACAAAATCATTGGAAGTGTAGTGCCTATCAAAAGGGCAATCCAAGGTACCGTCAGAAGGACGCGACGCTGATGAATGGGGGTAGGTGGAACGAGGCAGGTGTGAGGAACCAGGAATGAGAGACGGACACAGAGGATTCATGGTAATTGGCATACACTTTTACTTAAAGAATTAAAGGAGTTGGAAACATGCCTCCGTATCCCTAATGCCTCAACCAAAAGTAAGGGTCTGTCCTGTGTCAAGATGTCTAAAGTAAAACTGTCATGTGTCGGAAATCCTATCCTAGCCGTCTCATTCTAAAAAGTAACAATAAGCCGCTAAGGATATTGTCTTTGGCTCTGAATGTGCACAAATGTTCAATTTCAACAGAAAAGTATAATCTAACAAAATGCTCGCACAGGATTGTGTTCACAGTTCTAGGGAATGACTCCCTTCCCCAGATTCTACTTCACAAAAACAAAAGTTCAAAATGGTGACCAAGTTCTTTATCCATTCCTGGGGAAACCACTCCCTTCACCCAGGTCCTAGCCACACTTTATGCAACTTACAATCCTAAGGGTATGAATCTTCCTCCTGCTTCTCCTTTCAAGGCACCATATTGTGATTACGGGTTTCAGACTCGCAGAATACCTGGTATTCTCTCCTAGCAGGTTCTCTTTCACCTTTAATGTAACTCACAATCCTAAGGGCATGATTCTTCCTTGGGATTCTCTTTTTTTGCATACTTGATTTCACTTTGTTTTGCCTGATATACTCTCCTGCCAGGACTTGGTTACAATTTCAAAATGCACACCCCTCTTTGGGTTCACCTTAGGAGGAATGATTCTCTTCTGTTGGTTCACTTCCAATTTTATACAGCCTGGTTGACTAGCCTGCCAGGCTCTCTCTCTATCCCCAGAGGGGGTCTATGTTATGTTATGAGGCAATATATTTGGCCACAGGGTTGAAAGGTCCTTTAGGTTTTGGAAACACTGTATCCAGTCTTATAGCAAATGTTAATATCCCTGGTGCATGCATTGTGTTTCGTGATGCTAATACATGACCATGGATGAAAGTGTGATTGCGCAACCCATGGCCTTAACCCAGCGAGTAGAACAATTACAAACACTGACCCCTTATTCTGATTCTGGCCTGGCTGCCAAGAGTGAAACAAACACCCAAACAAGAGCTGTCAAGATTTAGGTCTCCAGATAGAACAGAAAATACTTTCTTAACTTTCATTGACGTGCTCACATTTTTCCTCATTAAGCGAATTTGGACACAATCGATACTTCACTGCTCCCATTTTCAACATCACTAACTCGTTCATTCTCAAAATTGGTGGTGCAGTAAAAAAGCCAGTCAAAACACATTTGCCTTGAAATTAAGGATGAGCGTGCATCGTTTGCTTCATGGCATACAGGTCCACGTCATGGAAACTCCTAAAGCACATGGCAAGGCCCCATGAGGTGAAGCATGGCGATCCCAACGCGGTGACTCTGGAGTATTTTGGTAGATTGTGCACCACCCAATAAAGTGCAATCCTCAATGATGAATGCCGGAGAGGATGGAAGTGCCCGCCAGCGCTGCTCATCGCCGCTGTGTGCCCGCTCACGCAATTGCTTGTGGTGGAGATGAGTGGAGGAGTCAACCTGTGGGTGTGGGGACAGATCCTAAAAAAGGGCAGTTCCTGCCCGCTTGCAGTTAGGTCATTCGTCTCTGCAGAGAGGGAAGGACATAACCTTGCACTATCAGGCCGCCAGTGGCGGTGTCGCTCTGGCAATTTACCTGGACTTTCCCACCATGATCCACTTAAGGCAGGCCCCAGGGAATTACCTGAAACGGTAAAAAAATGGCTGCCAAGGAATGGGACGAAGGGACTATGTAGTCCCTTCTACCTTTCCATGGTGGCCATTCAAAAATGAAGAAAAAAGATGGCTGCCATGGAACGGGGATACGGGACTTCACATAGTCCCTTCTCCCTTTCCATGGTGGCCATTAAAAAGTCAGTAAAAAAAAAAGTGAACACAGAAAATGGCCACCAGGGAACAGGGAGAAGGCACTGCACATAGTCTCTTCTCCCTTTCCAGACGCAAACATTGAGGGACGTGGAAGAAGTGCAGGTTAGGCTTTGTCGGGCCGGTAACTAATCAGTGAGGGCCAATGAGATTGCATGTTACAATCTCATTGTCCCTCGCCGGGTTCTAAGTCAAAACAACACCTAATGCATGAACTGCATTAGAACTAAAGAAAAGAAAATTCGAATAAAACCATGACGCCATCTCTGTATCCTGCTCCCAGACATGATGTCTTTCATTGGCTCGCAACAATGGGAGAAGCTTCATTTAATGGAACCTGGAGTGTTTCTGAACAAAAGTGCTGTACAACCTCAAAATGGCAGCACCAAACAACCACAGACGGTTTATTGTATTTTCTTTAGGGTTCACATTTGACTTTGATCTCATTATGTCGTCATTTCTAATATTCATTTTAAGTTTTTCCCTGAAAAGTGTTTTTAAAAATCTTGATTTACTGCATAAAAAACAACTTTCAATTCTGTTCTTTAAGGTAGGACAGATGGTTAGAATGATATTGCACAAAAGAAGCAACACCCAGAAGCAAAGGTAAAACAGGAGGCGTAGGCAGGTTAGGGCCTGAGCGGGCCGGGCCCACCCACATTGACTCTGCGCCCTTAGCCAAGCCGCAGCCAGCTGGTGCAAGCATAATGCTTTGCTATAGCTCACGAAATACCCAACAAACCATCTCTTCATTCTGCCAACTTCAGTCCAGCTGACGCAAATTACACCCTCAACCATGCCAAACCTACAAGCCTACAAGCACATTACCACAACGTTCAGGTCAAAATGTTGCACAACCTCACTCCCTCAGCATCAATGAGACAAAAACTGTGAGGTGACTGACCAAAGAGAGTGCAAATGTCGGCAGCTCAGACATTCTCAACACCTCTTGCTGTGCAATGCACAGAGGGGCCATTACAGACCCCCCTATGCATTATTTTAGAAGCTAGAGCAGCAGTGCGATTCACTTCACTCCCACACACTAAATAGGGGTGAACGTGCTTTTTGTAGCGATGACATGTGGATTTTTTCAGAGGTGCTCAGATTTCTGCATGCATTAGGAACATTGTCTGCATGTGAAGCACCCAGAATCTGCCAGACTCCTATTGAGATCCACTGTGTGATCTTAGGCGTACCACTCACTCCTTAGGCTTCAGTCACAGTGTTATCTCAGGCGTATCACACACTCCTTAGGCTTCAGTCACAGTGTTATCTCAGGCGTACCACTCACTCCTTAGGCTTCAGTCACAGTGTTATCTCAGGCGTATCACACACTCCTTAGGCTTCAGTCACAGTGTTATCTCAGGCGTATCACACACTCCTTAGGCTTCAGTCACAGTGTGATTGCAGGCGTACCACGCACTCCTTAGGCTTCCATCACAGTGTGAACGCACTCCTTAGGCTTCAGTCACAGTGTGATCTCAGGCATACCACGCACTCCTTAGGCTTCAGTCACAGTGTGATCTCAGACGTACCACGCACTCCTTAGGCTTCCATCACAGTGTGATCTCTGGCGTATCACGCACTCCTTAGGCTTCAGTCACATTGTGATCTCAGGCATACCACGCACCCCTTAGGCTTCAGTCACAGTGTGATCTCAGACGTACCACGCACTCCTTAGGCTTCCGTCACAGTGTTATCTCAGGAATATCACGCACTCCTTAGGCTTCAGTCACAGTGTGATCGTAGGCGTACCACGCACTCCATAGACTTCCATCACAATGTGATCTCTAGCATACCACACACTCCTTAGGCTTCTCAGTCGTGCACTCCTTAGGCTTCAGTCACAGTGTGATTTCAGGCATACCACACACTCCTTAGGGTTCAGTCACGGTGTGATCTCAGACGTACCACGCACTGCTTAGGTTTCAGTCACAGTGTGATCTCAGGTGTATTACACACTCCTTAGGCTTCAGTCACAGTGTGATCTCAGGCGTACCACGCACTCCTTAGGCTTCAGTCACAGTGTGATCTCTAGCATACCACACACTCCTTAGGCTTCTCAGTCATGCACTCCTTAGTCTTCAGTCACAGTGTGATTTCAGGCATACCACGCACTCCTTAGGCTTCAGTCACGGTGTGATCTCAGGCGTACCACGCACTCCTTAGGCTTCAGTCACAGTGTGATCTCAGGCATACCACGCACTCCTTAGGCTTCAGTCGTGCAAGTGTCCCCTGAGAGAGTGTGAAATGTGCCTTGTGATTTTAGTTTGCAGTTGCATTCCGATCCCATGCACTGCACTGAACTGCAATGCACAGTCGAGAGAGGGACTTTCAATGTGCAGAAGGGGCGCCCTGGCACTGAGAGATGAGGCACGGAGGAGGCATGCATGCTGCCAACCAAACTTCTGTTCGTCACCTGTCTTGCGCCCACAGGGCGAAGATCAAGGACCCGACCATCGTGGAGGAGGTGGGATACCCACCGCGGTCTTGAGAGGTCCAGGGTGAGGGTGGGTAAAGACAAGCTGGAGACCATCTGGGATCAGAGGTTTTGTATTAGTGAGGAATACATATGGGGCACTTCAAATGGTTCCATGCCATTTCACAGACCCCTGACGGGTGTTTTGCCGCGGGAGATTAGCCGAAAAAAATGTACATTATTTTTGGGGTGTTACCTCCCCCAAGCCTCCCTTAATTGAATTATTTTTGTGTCCCCCCCCAACCTTTTATTTACTCTTTCCCACACACCAGAACATTTTCAATGGGAATTTTCGGCAAAACTCCTGCAGCAAAACACCAGTTGGAAAAAACGGGTGTCGGCAAAAGGACGCGATACCTTTCAGATGGGCCTGACGCCCAGTATCAGCCGCCATCTTCTGTGTCCCTGCAATTAAGACTTTGGGAGAACAAGCTGTTTTATTCAGGTGTCAGTAGATCGCCAGTCATGTTTTTTCTTTGTTTTCTAGTGCTTGTAGTTCGTTTTTTAGAAGAGTAGGCACAGCAGATACAATTTCCAAAATGAAATGGAAAAAAAAACCAAGAACACAAAAACACGACTGGATCATTAATTTGACAAGAGATAGTTTGAAATCGCTTGCAACTTTAGTGAACAGCTGGGCCAAAAACGTCACTCGCTCTTGTTATGTGACAAAATGACAAATATGCCTAATTGTCCACATCTGGAAGTTGTCATTGTTAACAAGAGCCTGGATTTGAGAACAACAATCAGAGGATAGGAGAATTACACTCACACATGTGGGACTGGGACAAAAAGGCGCACTTCATTCTAGTTAAGGTTTCAGATCCATTTGGCTCTTCAGATGCTTGGATTACAACTAATACCAGCCCTATCTAGTGTATTCAATGGTGAAGGATCATGGGAGTCATAGTCCAATCCCCTTGGATAGACACAGGATGCACACCCCTGTGTTCTAGGATATTGACCGCAGCATCTTGCTGAAGCGATAGAATTGCAGGATCATTGATTGGTGCACTTGTCACGTGACTTGTAAAGATGCACACGTGTGTTTAGGAGGCTATCGATGATGAGTAATGCTCCCCAGTTGTCCTTTGGATACCCAGTTCCAATCCCTTCATGTTGCTGTCACTGGAATAGATTGCCACATTATAAGATCATAAGACGTGGATCAAAGGGCCCTGATCCCCCCCATGCCCACCTGTGCTTGAAATCCATGCAGGTGGGCACTGAGAGGCACCACTTCACTGTGGCCCCTCGTGATGGCCGCCTCTCTGATCTCACCCGACGTGATAGCCGTGGCACAACTTGATGGGTCGCATACATAGCTATTTCGTGGAATTCAGTGCCTGGTCTGATGTAACTACCCCCTACGCAGAGGTGGCAGAGAGAAGATCAGCAAATGAGCGGAGGAAAGTGAAGCCGCAAGGGATTTCACCCACTGCTTGAAATGTCACGTAATTCTCCCGACATTTTCCACCGCCATGGACATTTAAATCCAGCAGAAGGTTAGAGAACTTACAATGGTTGGCAGATAAAATTTAAAGAGGGGAACAAAAGATGCAATATCACTTCCCTGACAAGCGGCCGGTGAAGCCGCTCCACAAAGGCCTGTCAGGTGAACCGTCTGCAAGAAAGGAGGGATAACAAGCTTGCTCGAATGAGGGAAGAGGCTAGAAAGCAGGGGCACCAAACTTGCCCGAATGAAGGAAGATCAAAGAATGCAGGGGCACCAAGTTTGCCCGAATGAAGGAAGATCCTAGAATGCAGGGCACCAACCTTGCCCCATGAAGGAAGATAAAAGAATGCAGGAACACCAACCTTGCCCCAATGAAGGAAGATCAAAGAATGCAGGGGCACCATCCTTGCCCCAATGAAGGAAGATCAAAGAATGCAGGGGCACCAACCTTGCCTCATGAAGGAAGATAAAAGAATGCAGGAACACCAACCTTGCCCCAATGAAGGAAGATCAAAGAATGCAGGGGCACCAACCCTGCCCCAATGAAGGAAGATCAAAGAATGCAGGGGCACCAAGCTTGCCTCATGAAGGAAGATAAAAGAATGCAGGAACACCAACCTTGCCCCATGAAGGAAGATAAAAGAATACAGGAACACCAACCTTGCCCCAATGAAAGAACATCCAAGAATACAGGGGCACCACCTTGCTCGAACAAAGGAAGATCCAAGAATGCAGGGGTGCCAACCTTGCTCGAATGAAGGAAGATCTAAGAATTTGGGTGCAACAACCTTGCTCGAACAAGGGAAGATCCAAGAATGCAGGGGTGCCAACCTTGCCCCAAAGAAAGAACATCCAAGAATACAGGGACACCACCTTGCTCGAACAAAGGATGATCCAAGAATGCAGGGTTGCCAACCTTGCTCAAATGAAGGATCATTCAAGAATGTGGGGGCACCAACCTTGCTCGAACAAGGGAAGATCCAAGAATGCAGGTGTGCAAACCTTGCTTGAATGAAGGAAGATCCAAGAATGCAGTGTTGCCAACCTTGATCAAATGAAGGAACATCCAAGAATGTTGGGGGCACCAACCTTGCTCGAAAAAGGGAAGATCCAAGGTTGCAGGGGTGCAAACCTTGATCAAATGAAGGAACATCCAAGAATGTTGGGGGCACCAACCTTGCTCGAACAAGGGATGATCCAAGATTTCAGGGGTGCCAACCTTGCTCGAATGAAGGAAGATCCAAGAATGCAGGGGTGCCAACCTTGCTCGAATGAAGAAATAACCAAGAATGCAGTGGCACCAATCTTGCTTGACAAAAGGAAGATCCAAGAATGCAGGGACGCAAACCTTGCTCCAATGAAGTAAGAATCACGAAAGCGAGGGCATCAAAGGAAGGAAGATCCAAGAATGCAGGGGGGCCAACCTTGCTTGAACAAAGGAATATTCAAGAATGCAGGGGCACTAAACCTTGCTCAACAAAAAAATGAAGATCCAAGAATGCAGGGGCGCCAACCTAGCTTGAACAAAGGAAGATCCAAGAATGCAGGGGGGCCAACCTTGCTCGAATGAAGAAATAACCAAGAATGCAGTGGAACCAATCTTGCTCGAATCAAGGTATATTCAAGAAAGTGGGGGCAAGAGCCTCACCTGAATGAAGGATCCATGAATGCAGGGCCACCAAACCTAATTCGAATGGAGGAACATGCAAGAATGCGGGGGCACCAATCTTGCTTGAATGAAGGAAGATGCAATAATGCGGAGGCACCAACATTGCTCGAACAAGGGAAGATTCAAGAATGCGTGTGTGTCAACTTTGCTTGAATTAAGGAACATCAAAGAATGCGCAAGCACCAACCTTGCTTGAAAGAAGGAACAACCAAGAATGCGGGGGCACCAACCTTGCTCGAACATGGGAAGATCCAAGAATGCAGGGGTGCCAACCTGGCTCAAACAAAGGAACACCCAAGAATGCGGGAGCACCAATCTTGCTCGACAAAAGGAAGATCCAAGGATGCAGGGGCGTCAACCTTGCTTGAACAAAGGAAGATCCAAGAATGTAGGGGTGCCAACCTTGCTCGAATGAAGGAATAACCAAGAATGCAGGGGCACCAGTCTGGCTCGAATGATGGTAGATCCAAGAAAATGGGGGCAAAAACCTTACCTGAATGACGGAATCTCCATGAATGCGGGGCACCAAACCTTGCTCAAATGAAGGAAGATCCAAGAATACAGGGGCACCACCTTGCTCGAACAAATGAAGATCCAAGAATGCAGGGGTGCCAACCTTGCTCGAATTAAGGAAGATCCAAGAATGTGGGTGCAACAACCTTGCTCGAACAAGGGAAGATCCAAGAATGCAGGGGTGCAAACCTTGCTTGAATGAAGGAATATCCAAGAATGCAGGGTTTCCAACCTTGATGAAATGAAGGAACATCCAAGAATGTTGGGGGCACCAACCTTGCTCGAACAAGGGAAGATCCAAGAATGCAGGGGTGCAAACCTTGATGAAATGAAGGAACATCCAAGAATGTTGGGGGCACCAACCTTGCTCGAACAAGGGAAGATCCAAGATTTCAGGGGTGCCAACCTTGCTCGAATGAAGGAAGATCCAAGAATGCAGGGGTGCCAACCTTGCTCGAATGAAGAAATAACCAAGAATGCAGTGGCACCAATCTTGCTCGACAAAAGGAAGATCCAAGAATGCAGGGACGCCAACCTTGCTCCAATGAAGTAAGAATCACGAAAGCGAGGGCATCAAAGGAAGGAAGATCCAAGAATGCAGGGGGGCCAACCTTGCTTGAACAAAGGAATATCCAAGAATGCAGGGACACTAAACCCTGCTCAACAAAAAAATGAAGATCCAAGAATGCAGGGGCGCCAACCTTGCTTGAACAAAGGAAGATCCAAGAATGCAGGGGTGCCAACCTTGCTCGAATGCAGAAATAACCAAGAATGCAGTGGCACCAATCTTGCTCGAATCAAGGTATATTCAAGAAAGTGGGGGCAAGAGCCTCACCTGAATGAAGGATCCATGAATGCAGGGCCACCAAACCTAATTCGAATGGAGGAACATGCAAGAATGCGGGGGCACCAATCTTGCTTGAATGAAGGAAGATGCAATAATGCGGGGGCACCAACATTGCTCGAACACGGGACGATTCAAGAATGCGTGTGTGTCAACTTTGCTTGAATTAAGGAACATCAAAGAATGCGCAAGCACCAACCTTGCTTGAAAGAAGGAACAACCAAGAATGCGGGGGCACCAACCTTGCTCGAACATGGGAAGATCCAAGAATGCAGGGGGGCCAACCTTGCTCAAACAAAGGAACATCCAAGAACGTGGGAGCACCAATCTTGCTCGACAAAAGGAAGATCCAAGGATGCAGGGGCGTCAACCTTGCTTGAACAAAGGAAGATCCAAGAATGTAGGTGTGCCAACCTTGCTCGAATGAAGGAATAACGAAGAATGCAGGGGTACCAGTCTTGCTCGAATGATGGTAGATCCAAGAAAGTGGGGGCAAAAACGTTACCTGAATGAAGGAAGCTCCATTAATGCGGGGCACCAAACCTTGCTCAAATGAAGGAAGATCCGAGAATGCAGGGGTGCCAACCTTGCCCGAACAATGGAAGATCCAAGAATCCACGGGCACCGACCTTGCTAAGATGCAGGTAGATCCAAGAATGCAGGGGTACCAAACTTGCTGTAACAAAGGAAGATCCAAGAACGCAGGGGCACCAACCTTGCCCCAATGAAGGAAGATCAAAGAATTTGGGGGCTCCAAACCTTGCTCGAAAGAAGGAAGAGCCAAGAATGTGGGTGCACCAACCTTGCTTGAACAAAGGAAGATCCAAAAATTCATGGGCACCAACCTTACTCGAACAAAGGAAGATCCAAGAATGCAGGGGCACCAATCTTGCTCGAATGAAGGAAGATTCAAGATTGCGGGGACACCAACCTTGCTCGAATTAAGTAAGATCCAAGAAAGCAAGGGCACCTACCTTGCTCAAAAGAAGGAAGATCCAAAAATGCAGGGGCACCATTCTTGCCAAAATGAAGAAAGATCAAAGAATGCAAGGAAACCAAACTTCCTCGAACAAAGGAAGATCCAAAAATGCAGGGGCACCAACTTTGATCTATTGAAGGAACATTCAATAATGCAGGGGGACAAGCCTTGCACGAATGAAGGAAGATCCAAGAATGTGGGGCACCAACCTTGCCCGAATTAAGGAAGATCCAAGAATGGGGGGCACCAACCTTGCTCAAATGAAGTAAGATCCAAGAATACAAGGTCACTAAACTCGCCAAAATGAAGGCAGATCCAAAAATGCAGGTTCACCTACCTTGTTCAAATGAGGACATTCCAAGAATGAAGGGGTACCAACCTTGGAAAAATTAAGGAACATTTAAGAATGCAGGTGCCCCAACTTTGCCCCAGTGAAGGAAGAAGCAAGAAAGTGGGGGCACCAACCTTGATCGAATGTTGGAAGATCCAAGAAAGCAGGGCGCCAATCTTGCTTGAATGAAAGAATATCCAAGAATGTGTGATAACCTACCTTGCCTGAATGAAGGAAGATCCAACTGGTGTCTTGGTAACAATTTGTGTTGGCTCACAAAGTCCAAACATACCAGTGTTGTGGCCAGAGATGGGTTGTTGAATTGCAGTGTTCCAACTTCACTGTCTTCATGAGCAGGGACTAGAAGTTGCTGCGTGGTCGTCACACCAAACCTCTGGAGGGTGTATTATGATATGATATGATATGATAGGTTATTTATAACGAGCTTAATACCCAGAGGTTTCTAAGCACGCACACAGGGATCGAACATGTGGTGCTCTGTGGCGTTTTGCTTCTAAGGCGAGCACGTTGCGCCTGAGCTATCCTTACAACGCACTTCACAGATATCCACTGTTGGTCAAATTCCACAGAGGAATGTCAAAAGGTCAACATCTGTGGAGGACTCAATCACTGCTCCACAGTAGCAGCCATGTTCAAAAAGCATATGTCGAATCTTGAAGCTAAATGGAGTCTTCTTTTTCCTTTCTAGAATCTTAAAAAATCTCTTTGTGAACTTGAAGTCCACATTGCGTCTCCAGCAAAAAGTATTTTATTATATTTAGGGCTTTTGCAACATTCTGCATTCCATTGATAGTGGAGAGATCTGCCACAAAAACATGTGTATCTCTACTGGCAGCTACCTAGGGTGCTTTGGGGAGTCGATCTCAGGCTCCCAGATGGCTGGTATTAGGCTTATCTTATGGGAAGACTATGCTGATGACAAAAAATGCCTTGTGAAACTAGCAGGGAGTCTTGACTATTATACGCTGCTTGATAGGCAGCCAATGTAGAGACTTCAGTGTTGGTGTGGCTTAATCACTCCTGGGCAGGGATAATGAAGGCTTCATGAGTTTGATTCATTTGAGGCTTGTACAGAGTTTTTACTTGCAATGCAACAGAGATCCTATTGCAGAAGAGAAGGTATGATATGAACAGTACAAGGACTAGGGAGGCCTTCTGAGAAGTAGCTTGTGATAGAATGTTGGATGAATGGCAATGGGTCCAATGCTACAGAAAGGAAACAGAAGGACAACGTTCGATTGGTCATGGTGGGACCTTGCCACCTTGAAACAATACACAGGCCACGTTTCGTCTAGAAGCACAGTCCACTACTGCCACAGTCAGGCCAGTTGGTTCAGTGTAGTTGCCTTCATCCATAACACTGTCTGAACACATAACAGGGAGACTGTAGCATGACTGAAGAATTCCACTGCTGTTTATGTAACATGTTTCTTCTTTCCACTACTCCATAGAAGTGAAGGGATGATTGCTCTAGTTCATCTTTAGTTCCTAATGGGTGGGGACTACGATACCTTAAAAACATAAGTTCTTTCTTTTTAAAACAACACCATGGGCAGGGTGTATTCTGGCCATTCTCATACAAATGACAACAGGGTAACGGCACACTCTGAGGAATTCGACCATCCGCACGGCGGGTGTGCAGTCACCTGGGCAAATTTTAATATGTTTTAAGAAAATTAAATGATGGTAGATCAACCACAGAAAATGTGTGGGGCTAATCTGCACACATTTTCCTATGCTCAATCCACAACAAAAACATAGACCTGTGTACTCTGGGTGGGCACAGCCTACATACACCCCAACCTGTCCCATTTAGTTGGAATGTGACAGCCAGGAGTACATGAAAGCACCTCAGGAGGAAGAGGGCCAAACCTTCCTACGGGGTCAGCCTAATTAAATATAAAAGCTCCATGGATCCGCCCTGTTCATTGTCAGTCCTGTTGGTGGCAGCACATACTGATGAGAGTTAATTGAAGCAGGCCTGCAAGAGACCTGGTAACAAAACTAACAAAGGACAGGAACACCAACACCCCTTTGAGTGGCATCTGTGTCAACCTGAAGCCAACTCAAACCTAAAGGATCAATGACAGTGAGCTGTCCTGTCTGGAACATGTGTTTACAGTAGGCAACCCCCGCAGGGAGACCCCATTTCAAAGGTAGGAGTATGTGATTTGATGGAGACAGAAAGTCTGTTCTCGCCACAACTTCAAGGGAAACTTGCGCTTAGATCAGGAACCAAACAGAGCTCAATTAACCAGAAAGACCCATTGATTCACAGTAGACAGGAAGATGGGTGGGACTTAGCAGTACATGTTTTCTTCCCTTTACCTTTCCTGTTGCAAAACACTCTGGTTATGACCTCACACATTACAGAAGATATTGGTGGGGACCCATGATTGGTACATTAAGGTCTGCTTAGCCTGCACCAATCACTGGGGCCCATTTGGCTTTAAAAGAGGTTTGAGCCCCTCTTTTGGCAGATCATCGGAAGGCTTTGCAAGAAGTAACAAGAAGAGCTCATTTGGACCCTGGCTGAAGGTACAGTCTGCCTTGCAGCTTCCGCTAGAGAAGGAAGGCCAGGATTACCAAGAGGGAAGCAAGATCCCCCATAAGCATCTCCCAGGGAAAAAAGAGAGATACTGAATCCAGAGGACCTTCTAGCAGCTCCAGAAACAGTGAACTGGCAGACCCCAGCCCTTTAAGACGAGGTAGCAATACTCTTGAGATGGATGAGGATGCAGAAGTTATTCAAACATCATAATCAAAACAACTCAGGTAGTTAGCAAAAAGATAACTGTTTTAATATCAATTATCTAAACCAGGGAGTACAACGGACATTAACTGACGTTTCAGCGTATGATGTCTCAATCCATCTTAAAAAAACATTCTTCTATAGCAAAAAAGCCTTCATTGATGATGTCAACCTACGTATTTACTAAGGTCATCCTACATGACAAACTACAAAAACCCAGTGGGCCTCATTACGACCCTGGTGCTCCCGTAATGAAGGGTGCCGGTACAGGACCGGCACCCTTCATTACGGGAGCGCATATTACGAGGTTCCCTTTGCAGGACTCGGAACAGACGTCTGGTAAAACCAGACGTCCTTTCTGGGTCCCGCGAGGGGAACAGGGAACTAATAACGGGCCGTTATTTACGTGCCCATTATTAGCTCCCTCCCAAGATGTTACTTATCTTTGATACTTTCTTGATGTCTTATAGAATATATTCATTCTCTTGTCTCTGCATCTCTTCTATGTATGTCAGTCTGGCTTTATGTGACATCGCCAATCTGCTCTTCCATTCATTAATCCTGCTTCTTCTGGGATTTCATTCAAATTGCCAACCTACTGTCTTGTATGAAGGTATGGCTTTCTCAATGGGAACCTTGCCTCCAGGACTCTCCTCGGTATCAGTATTTTCACTGGTAATGCACGTGTCTCGCATTCTGGTTCCCAACATAGAGGCAATATGGGCGAAGTGGTTCAGGTGGGGGTACTTCTCTACACCGGTACCCAGCCAGCACACACCGTGCCCTGCTAGGCTCTGCAGGCAAGCTTCCTAGGTGGGAAGTGTCAGAGAGTCTCTGAACCGAAAGAAGGATAAGGCCATTGTCTGCAACACTCTCCGCAGCTTTGGGCCGTCTTCCTTAAAGGATGGCACACGCCCAGAAAAGAAGCTAGGAGGAGTGCACCGACAAGCATCAACGAGCGTCTGCCTGGAAGGACATTTTCGAGACAGTTAAGCCCCTCGAGCTGCAACCAACTGCAATGCTAACTGTTGTCACTCTGCAGTTGCTAAAGCTGTCTGAGAAGCCTCAACCAGTGCTTCAGACCCGCCAAACAGCACTGAGACAACGATTCCTGACCCCGAGCCGCCGTGTAGGCCAGCCTGCAGCCGCCTGTCCAGCCTCGCTCGCTGAACTGCCTGCCGCCTTATACCCACAACGTTCTCCTGTCTTGAACTCTGTCTCAGAAGCTGCAAGCGCCATGGAACTGACTCAACCCTGTTGAGCGCCAAGAAATACTACAAGCACAAGGTACATTGTGGTTCTCACCCCCTGGTCCTTCTCTGAAGGACCCTAGTGACATTTTACGACCGATCGCTTCCTTTGTGCTGAAACCAAGTATCATTGAACTATTGGTATTAATTACGTCACCATCAAAGTGATTCCCATTTCCTTCTTGAAACTGTCTTTCCTTTGCATTCCTTTCCAAGGTGGGTTGTATTTCGTAGAGTGCTAGAACTGTCTTTTGTGATAATAATTAAATAGATACTTTTATACAATCTCGACTGGACATTTCCTTTTTATCATTGGGTAATAATTGTATTTTCACGGTGTTGCAACTAACCAATAATCCGCGACCTTGCGGAAATAAGCCTGGTGTTCCGTCCACGTTACCAAAATTGGACAAGGAGGTTTATAATTTACTTGTGTTTTCAATCTGTTTGGATCCCTTCTGGTGTACAAGAGGTGTGGGGCTGATTGATGGTTTAGGAACTGATAGTAATCTCTGAACCACTGGTGCCCCGGAAGTTGATTAATCACACACACAATTCAAGTGGAACCATTCACAATGCAAATATTCTACTGGCAATCACGGCCATCAACAAATTCCATAATCCCAAATATGTACAGAGGTTTGGAGTTGACGTCATTATGCACAGCTTGTGTACCGTTGTTCAGATAACAATGCATTTGATGCAAATGGTTTCTCTGAGGTTCGTTCACATTCTTCATCTTCTCACCCAGTTATCTCTTATCTGAGCACCGAAATTCCCATAAACATTTAGGGTGAAGGCTCCTCTTTTTATCACTCCTTCTGAGTAAATGCCAAAGGTTTCCCATTCCTTCATCCTTCGTTCAGAGGCTAGGTAACATGTTTTCGTTCTCATCCATTCCTCATTTTCGAAAAAGGTAAATTGTTTCACTTTCCTTTCAATCTTATTCTGGGGGCAAATTGAATGGTTTCCATTTTCCTCATCACTTTTTCTGAGGACATTTAAGATTGTAGTCTTTCCACTCCTAATTCACCCAGAGCAAAACTAGAGGGTGTGTCACAGGCATGAGAAAGCTAATTTCTTACTGGGTTGGTGTTACGGTCAACAATGCCCATCGCTCCGGCCTCTTCCACATTCTGATTTTCCACCCCTCTACTTAGAATTCAATGTAACCCAAATCCTCCCAAACACCCCTGGAACCAGACTCCTAATTTATGATCCCCAAGGCCATCTGACCTCATCATTCTCGTATCTGGACCTCCCCAGGATCCATTTCCTCTGGAGCACATTTGGCACTCATGGAGACTTGAAACTCCCTAACATTTCCCCACTCACCAACCTGGATTCAACTTCCTCCTCCCTGTTGTCTCCCTTGGATCACTTTACAATCTACTCTCACACTCCCATGGGAGCACCCGTGACCATGTCTTCTGTCCCTCCTCCTTCCTCTCATCTAATTTATTTATTGATCATTCCCCTTCTGACCATCCCATCCTCCCCGTCACCATCCCCGCTCCCACCTCCCGCTCTGTCCTTCCATCCACAACATTTAAAAACATACCTTCTTAAGCCCCGCCCCCCCTCTAGTCAAGTCATCTTTTCATGCTCTTGCCCCTCACCATGCCTCCTCTGTTAAAATGACCTTCTCAAATGGCTTTCATCTGACTCTCTGCTCCCTCGTTGACCACCACTATCCTTTTTGTATCTTTACCCCTCCCTTTACCCCACAGAGCACTGAACAGATCATTTTCATCAAAGCTGACATGAAGTGCCTTCCTTGCAAGTGGCGCAGGGACAGCAGTTCCCTCATTTCTCCTCCCTGAATAGAATGCCCCCCTCCTACATCACAGCTCTTGAAATTGTCAAATGGTCCTACTTCCACAATCACAACACTAATCTCCGATCTCACCCCTGTAAACACTCCCATCACACTCATACCTACCTCTCCTTGCCCCCACAGCATTTCCTCTTCCCTATCCATTTCATCTGCCAATGGCTTGTCCCATTATTTTTCCTCTAAACTTGAAAACATTTGAGACACCTGCACAACGCTCCATTCCCTCTCTCCCCTGCCTCTTTCACCAACCGCCACCTACCTCCACCACCACATTCCTATTCCTATCCTACTTCCTCCCAGCCTCGCCTAATAAACTGGCACCCAATGAAAGGTCTGCCAAGCCCTAATTTGCCCTTGATGACTTGTTTGCCCCACAAGAAATCAAGGAACTTGCACCTCTCAACTGCTCCTACCTCTCAAACCTCATAATCTACCGTCTCACTACTGCAATCGTTCCTACCTTCTTCAAGATAGAAACTGTCCTACCCATTCCTTAAGAAGCCCTAGCGTTACCCCGATAATCCTGCCAACTATCTGTCTGTATCTCACCTTCCCCACTATCTCAAAATCCTTGAATGACTTGTATTAAAAGGATATCTTCCTATATTATCAACCTCTGCATTCCCCCCCCCCCCCCGCCAATCTGGATTTTACAGGCTTTAACTCAACTGCATCTACACTCACCCATTAATCTAACTTTCCAATCTTTGCTCATCACTGTAAACTATCTACTATTATTATTCTATTTGACTTCTCGGATGGCTTTCATATGGTGAACCCCTTCTCCCTTCTGAATGGTGCTGGCCATGGAATCCAGATCACTGCTCCTGACAAGGGTGCCTCCTAACACTGTGATCAGCCCTTCTCTACTCTATCACAATTAACATGGACACCTCTGGTAATGGTAATGGTAATGTTTATTCATAAAGCGCCTATACACAAGGCAAGTGTATCAAAGTGCTCAAGGAGGGAGGGAACAGGGGGAAAAACAACAGTCGTTCATAGCCCTTCAAAATTCTGAAACGATAACGATAGGCAGAGTAAGTGCACACAGTACAATTAACAGTGGGGATAATAGGAAATAGGTCTGACGACGATTCTGCAGTTTTTCCAAGTGCAATTAAGGCGTAACCATGCTGGGAGTGAAGACAAGGGGGAACAGAAAGACAATCTTTAGGCATGGTGCAATCGGACTGCGCAAGTGCAAAGACAGTTACGGGGTGGGGGGTGGAGGGAGAACAAGTCCAGGGGGCGTGGGGTCCAAGTACACCCAGTCAGTGGAGACTGGGGTAAGTGCAGACAGATGTCACTCTCTTGGGTCTTTATAAGTGCAGTGATAATGAGGTGAGTGCAAGGCCCGGAGGCAAGTGCGTGAGGAATGGCGGGGGAGGGGCGGGCTGTGACCTGTGAGACTCTGAGGTACACCAGGTGGCCAGTCAAGAAGCTGTACGAAAAAGGAGGGAGAGAGGGAAAGAGCAGAGACATAGGTTACCATGGTAGGGGAGAGAGAAGGAAGAGGAGAAGAGGAAAGTCTTGAGGAGTTTCCAGAACTTAAGGAGATCAGGCTCAAGACGGAGTGTGGCAGGGAGGCTATTCCAGAGGGAGGCCCCTGCTGAGGATAAAGCTCTGCCTCCAAATCTCTGGAGAACCAGCTCTCTTGGAGAAGGTTGGCAGTAGATGAGCGGAGGACTTGGAAGGGACAGGATCTTGGTAAGCATTGTTGCAGATAAGTAGGTCCCAGGCCCCAGAAAGCCTTGTGGACAATGCAGAGGCTCTTGAACTTGAGCCTTGCTGCCACGGGGAGCGAGTGGAGGGACCACAGGACCGGAGAGATGCGGTCCCTGGGCTTGAGGCCAAGGATACGTTTTGCGGTTCTGTTCTGGATAAATTGCAGAGGGCGCAGAGCGAAAGCAGGGAGGCTGAGAAAGAGGCTGTTGCGGTAGTCCAGCCTAGAAAGAACCAGGGCTCTGGAGAAAATGAGACGCTCGGGGAAAGTGAAAAAAGGTAGAGTACCTCTGAGGAGGTGTAGCTGATAGTTAAGACTTTTTAGAGATGACCATACTGTGGGAGAAGAAGGAGAGAGTGGAGTCGAAGATGACCCCAAGGTTTTTGGCCTCGCCAGTGGGTGCGGGTGCAGGGCCAAGGGAGGCCGGCCAGAGTGAAAGTGAGAAAGCGGGGGCAGGGGTCCCTGTGCAAACGATCTCAGTCTTACTGGCGTTGAGGCAGAGGTTGTTTGCAGCACACCATGACTGAATAGCAGACAGACAGTCAGATATGAGCGAGGAGGCGGCTGAGGGTAGCCTGAAGGAGAGTTGTGTGTCATCTGCATGACACTGGAAGTTAGAGGTGAAAGTGGCAATCACACGTGCCAGTCCAGCCATGTAGACGTTGCAGAATCAGGGTGATAGGTCAGATCCCTGTGGAAGCCACAGATTGAAAGAGCGATAGTAGAGGGAAAGGCTCCAAGTTCCACCTGAGATGGCCGGTCAGAGAGCAAGGAGGTTAACCACGCCAGAGCCTGACCTGTGATTCCCAGGGTGTCTTGGAGGCGTGCGATCAGGATGTGGTGGTTAACCGTGTCAAAGGCAGAGGAGAGGTCAACAAGGAGAATGAGGACAGAGGGAGTGTTAGTGTCAAGATTCACAGGTCTTCACTGGTTTTCAGAAGAGCAGTTTCCCTGCCTCTGGATGCTCTAAAGCCAGATTGATAGTCGTGGAAGCAACCAATAGATACAGTGTGGAGGGTCAGCTGAGAGATAGCCAACTTCTCCAGGAGTTATCCCAGGAAAGGAGTGATAGAATGGGGCGGTAGGTTGCCGAAATGGTGGGGTCGGCAGAAGGTTTCTTGAGCAGAGGTTGCACAAGGGATTGCTTAAGGGAAAACTCAGGGACAAATGAGAGATTGCAGAGATCAGCCAAGGCTGGAGCGAGGGAGTCAATGTTGTCCTTAATGGTTTTTGAGGGGCAGGGCTCCACCTGTTTGGATGAAGTCTTCATAGACCGGACTTGTCTGGCAACCATATTGGGAGTGACGAGTAAGAGAGAAGAGTGGGGAAGAGAAGGGGGGTGCCAAGGGAGGTTCAGGTGTTGGTGTATGCCGTGGTCTGGAATAGAGGGAATTCCTTTTCAAGTTGGCATCAACTAAGGTTCTATTCTTGGTCCCTTATTACTCATGCTCTCCATCTCCTCTCTCGGTCAACTGATGTCTGACTTTAGGTTCTCCTACCACATCTTTGTGCAGAATGCACACATCTTCTTGCCTTCCTCACCCTTACTCCTGACTAGGGCTGGGTGGAATTGTTAAATTCCTTTCCGCCAGCCGCGGAAGTGAAATCTGTATTAAGCGCTTGGGCTATTTGTCCAGTGACCCAGGTCTCATTAAGATGGTTGTTCGGGTTGGTCAGTGAGTGAATGGATGGTTGTATTGTTAAATCTGTAATTGCAGAGTGCACTAGAGGATTGGCTAACGGTGGGTAGAATGAGTCTAAGGTTACTTCGGCTGCCCCCTTTAGGATTTCTGCGTCGGTTGTTGCCGGTTTGGCTTTTCTGGGTTTTTTAGTTTGAAGAAGGACATTATTTTGTCCCCACCCTTCTTCCCTTCCATGAAGGTGCAGGTTAAATTCCCGCCTCAGGCTCAGGGGTGATAAGCTTGATTGTTTTTTCCAACAGGTATTTTATTTGCAAAGTTTCGAGGCGCAGGGGGAATCGGGTGGCGCCTCAAGTTGGGCTGATCTGACCTCTTGTGCCTCCAGGGCCGTAGATGCCTCAAGTTGCCCCTCCCCCACTATGGCTTCCACCCCATCTGCACCCTCAATAATGACTGCACTGCCATCCTGCTGAAGTACAAGCTGGGCACCAAACTCAATGGATGTGGACCACCTGGCACCCCCGCCAGCATTGCTTTCCTGGGGGAGGGGCCTAGGCGAGGGATTCTAGTGAGTCGAAAAGAAGCCATGGGGTTCCTGACTCCAGTGGACCTGAGCCGTGACCCTCTGCCGACCTCGAAAGTTAACTTAGCTGAGGGCTTCGGCCCTGGCTCCAGAGCAGGGGTCATAACATGATTGGATCTATTGTACAATGGGTATGGACGGTTTCGATGACTCATGGAGTCCTTTAATATCCTTTTTATTATTTTATTTATTTTGATTTGCTCTTATTTCCCAAACTCTTCTCAACCTTTATCCAATGGCGGAGTTTGAAAACGGAATGGTAACGTTAATGAACTTTTTGATTGATTTACTTTGCTATTGTTTATTACTATATTTGACATTATTTTTTCAAAAAAATGGTTGATTATAATTCATTGTGTGGAATGAATGTGTATAGCAAACCCTTGATAACGACCAGAAGGTCGATACATGTGTCGGCAACAGTAAAACAGTCATGCAATTAATAGGTTGCAATCACGAACAACTCATGGGTATGATAGCTTAATTTTGTGTATTCTAATTATTCGAGGGATGAGCGCACAACCGTGAAAGCATACTTGTATCGCATGTATAGACTCACTTCATGTCCACAGATACCCCAAGCTGGACAATGGTGCATGCTGTATCTGTAGACCCATTTCCTGTTCTTGGAACCTCATTCTAGTCAATGTGATGGCTTCTAGGCATGGAATCAGCCAAATTGTTAAAAAAAAAGAAAAATGACTGAATGCGTGATTTGGCCGATATTTGGACGTTCGAAAATTCCAAACGGCCGAAAAGTTTGACCAGATCTCGTATTCGGTGCTGGGAGTTGCGGGGTGTCCCCTACACCCTTGCTCACTATATTGTGAGTGAGGGTTGCGGGGGTAACACCTGCAGCCACCTCGGAAAAAAGTAAAGGACCCTGTGGTGCTGATTCCTGATCACTGAAGTGAAAGGGAACAGACGTTGTGGGGACATAATGTAAGTAACAGTGTGGGGGGGTGGTAGTGTTGTGAGTGTGGTGGTGGTGTGGGTGGGGGCAGGGGCCAAGTTGTAAATGTTCAGGGGAGAAAAGACCGAATATTATTTCAGAAAAATAATCTTCGGTCTTTTCTCCCTCGAACATTTGGATCGCGGGCTTTCAACCCTGATCCAGTAGGCATAACCTAACTTCATGTCCACAGATTCCCCAAGCTGGACATTGGTGCATGCTCTATCTGTAGACCCATTTCCTGTTCTGGGCACCTCATTCTAGGGAATTTGACAGTTACTATGTCTAGTCTAACTTCATGTCCATAGAAACCCAAGGCGGGCCAATACTGCATACTGTATCTGTAGACCCATTTCCAGTTCTGGGCATCTCAGTCTTCTCCACAACACATCTTTTGTCTAACAACACCATATTGATCAACTTGTATTTCAGTCTAGTCCAGCCTGGCCGCTGTACTTGAATACTCCCTCTCGGTCCATTTGCATCTAAGTCTAGTCCATAGTTGCTGCTGTATTTGGAGACTGCCTCTCAGTCGACTTGCATCTCAATCTAGTCCATGGTGGCCACTGTATTTAAATATTCCCCCTCGGTCCATTTGCATCTCAGTCCAGGCCATTATGACTGCTGTATTTGGAGACTCCCTCTCGGTCCACTTGCATTGCAGTCTAGTCCATGGTGACCACTGTTTTTGGGGACTCCCTCTCGGTCTGCTTGTATCTCAGTCTAGTCCATGCTGGCCACTGTATTTGGAGACTGCCCCTCAGTTCACTTGTATCTCAGTCTAGTCCATGCTTACTGCTGTATTTGGATATTCCCTCTCGGTCCACTTGTATCTCAGTCTAGTCCATGCTTCCCGCTGTATTTGCAGACTCCCACTTGGTCTACTTGCATCTCAGTATAGTCCATGCTTGCCGCTGTATTTGGAGAGTCCTTATCAGTCCACTTGTATCTCAGTCTAGTCCATGCTAGCGGCTGTATTTGGAGACTCCCTCTCGGTCCACTTGCCTCTCAGTCTAGTGCATAGTGGCTGCTCTATTTGGAGACTTCCTCTCGGTCCACTCGCATTGCAGTCTAGTCCATAGTGGCCACTGTATTTTTAGACTCCCTCTCGTCCCACTTGTATCTTAGTCTAATCCATGGTGGCCGCTGTATTTGGGGACTCCCTCTCGGTCCACTTGTATCTCAGTCTAGTCCATGCTGGCTGCTGTAGTTGAAGAGTCCCTTTTGGTCCACTTGAATCTCAGTCTAGTCCACGCTGGCCACTCTATTTGGAGACTCCCTCTTGGTCCACTTGTATCTCAGTCTAGACCATGCTGGCCACTCTATTTGGAGACTCCCTCTCAGTCCACTTGTATCTCAGTCTAGTCCATGCTGGCTGCTGTAGTGGAGAGTCCCTCTCGGTCCACTTGTATCTCAGTCTAGTCCATGCTGGCCACTCTATTTGGAGACTCCCCCTCGGTCCACTTGTATCTCTGTCTAGTCCATGCTGGCTGCTGTAGTGGAGAGTCCCTCTTGGTCCACTTGTACCTTAGTTTAGTCCATGCTGGCCACTCTATTTGGAGACTCCCTCTCAGTCCACTTGCATATGAGTCTAGTCCATGCTGGCCACTTTATTTGGAGTCTCCCCCTCGGCCCACTTGTATCTCTGTCTAGTCCATGCTGGTTGCTGTAGTGGAGACTCCCTCTCGGTCCACTTGTATCTCTGTCTAGTCCATGCTGGCTGCTGTAGTGGAGAGTCCCTCTCGGTCCACTTGTATATGAGTCTAGTCCATGCTAGCCGCTGTATTTGGAGACTCTCTCACGCTCCACTTGTACTTCAGTGTGTGCCATGTCACGTCTTGTATTGATCACTGGCACCACAATGTGTGCTCCGCGACGTCTTGTATTGATATACACCATAGGTCAGTTGGTCTGTCCCGTGGCACTTGGGAGTATGTTGATGCCACTCTATGTCATGAGATACCTTAGTCTCTTTACCAGTGTAGCTGTCACACTGGCACGATATTTGGCCGCCCTGCTGCTGGTAAGCCATTGTTCTTAAAAGTGAAGGCCGAAAGCCGCATTATCGGGGGCGTGTGAGGACGTGCTCAACGACTAGACGCTGCCTATTCATAAGCAGAGCATTTCACTTCCCAGCACTGACAATCTGGCATCTCTCACAAGCACTATGCTTGAAAACCATTAAAACCAAACATATTTAAATATGATTATATGTTGCTTTCAAATGTGGAGCCATTTTGCTAAGCACAATATTTAGATGCGAGGGTGCCTGTTTTGATTGCTAATTTTTGCTAATGCCCATATCATTGCTGTAGCCTATGATTTTTTTGCGGAGTCGCTTTTGGACAGGGAAAATGGAGCTTAACGCGTATTCTAATTGCGAGGCCATATTACTGCCGGCATCTGTCTCCCTCCCCCAATTTCTCTGAAACTGCCGCAGCAGGAGCGCATCTGACAATAAATGGGTGCAAATAATAGGGCGGAAGCAGAAACAAAATGCGAGGGACACAGCACCAGTAACAAAGTGCTTAGAAGACCGTGAGCTCCGCTGCGGCTCTGCAGAGGGCAGGCTTCACTATACACTCAGCAATGGCGGCCGGTGGCGCGAGGCGCCCAGGCGAACCCGGCGTTGCATATTGCGGTGATGGCATTCACCGGAGGAGGGCATCTGTTTTAATTGGACGGACCAATTCGTACAAAGCTTTGCAACACTAATCTTGTTTAGATTAATGTTAATGTTCCATTAAAAGGTAGTTTATCATCAAACAATTCCAAGTGAAAGTAATCACCGCAGTGGTTGCCTTCTGCTACTAATGGAGCCGTGGCTCGCCAGAGCCTTCCTGGGCTATTGATCTCATCCCAGGAACATGGAGCCGCTGCTGAGAAGATAAAGCGGTATCTCGGGGAACCGGCTTCTCCTCCTTTTCGTTGGCCGCGCCGATGAGCGATGCAGCTAATTGTGTTTATTGCTTTACCTTCAGTAAACCAGAAGCAGAAGGAACCTGGCACGTGCCACCTGGGCGTATTGATCTGGAAAGGATGCTCTGTTGACCTCTCAGCTGGATCCCTCCTGGACCATCGATACCCTGATCTCTGCCTTCCCCAGAGAACTCTTTGCTCAGGCATGACCTCTCTAGATCAAGGTCACACATGCTCAATCCATAAACCAGAACGTTACCACTTCAGAACCCAAGAACAAGACGCCCAACCCAGCAGGAGACTTCTCATCTCGTGAAAACCAACCAAGAGTGCAGAGGACCAAGGTTCCTAGAGTGTCATCAGAGGCAAGCCACACCCTACCAAAGTACCACGAAGGGCCAACATCTCAAGAGCAGTACGTAGCTCCTTAAGTTTGCACAGGCAGTTAAGAATCCTGGCAGGGCTGACTCGGTCTTTCAACCTACTGAGTCTGACCAATTAATTACAATTCAGTTGAATAAGAGTGTCACCTTTTAGCGAGCACGATGATTCAATTTGCATACAATTCAGTTTGTGGTGTGAGGTATATAAATGATAAACGGTGTCATTCTATATGCATCATTTTCTATGGGCACCTGTACGTTGGGGTACCAGGCCTACAGCCATTCTCAACCTGAGAATCAGCCCCCCTTTTCTTTATTCTGTGAGGCTCCCCTCATTGCGGAGACGAACCATTATCTCCAGAAACAAAGTAGGACAGCCTTCGAAACCCAATGAAGTCCCACATGTCACAGCCATTTTATCCTCATATCCAAATCCTGAGGTTTTTCTGAATTAGTAAATATGGTTCATAAATACAAAGACTTAAATGTTAAGGTGAGTGTTGTTAAAAATTAAATGAGCTCCAGGCACACTGTGCATTATGTCCTTCATGATTGAAGCATACAACCATTTTTTTATCGACACATTCGTCAAGTTTAAAGATCTGTGGTCATTCATATGTTTCCAAAATTATCTTTGATGTTATACACAACTGCCAGGAACACTCAGTGGTGCTATTTGCCCCAGACCATTTCTCTTAGGCTTAATTCGAAAGAGTACAATAGAAGTGCACCAGTCTGTCCAATTTCGAATGATACACATTTGTCCTTAAATAATGTGTTCGGTTTGTCAAGGGTTTAATGATCTACTTGTCTTCAGTAAGACAAGTGTACAATTTGTATTATGACTGAAATATATCCTGGAAGGGAGTGGCTTATTTTGCCAGAAATACACACCATTTTCTATTTCAAAATGTCCTCTTCTCGAAAAGAGTTTCACCCAGATGAAAGCCAATAATCTGTTTATCCTGTGAGCACTAAGGCAAAGTTAATTTTGCGTGTTTGCCAATTGTTGGTTGGTGGTGCACCAAGACCGATTTATGTAATGATTTTAAGGAACGGGGGCATTTTTCTGTCTCTGCCGAAAATTTTAAAAACGACTGGATGGCTTTCCCCCAAACCATTCAAGGAAATTAAGTCAATGTTTTTGCCCAAATAATTTCTTATTTGGTCCGAATCTGCCACGCAGTTTTCACGCTATGGCTGTTTAAAAACAGTACTTTTTCTCACAGTCAAAATGAATGGCAGTAGACCGAAACCTTCATTTTTATGTTTTCTTAATTACGTTTTCATTTTTTAAGAAATTGCTTCCAAAATGTCTATTTTGGGGGTCCCTTGACAAACTTTTTGTTTGGGAAGTTTAATGCAAATATATCCAGCAAGTCAAATGTTATTTGCCTTGCTCAGCCTCTCTGCTGCAAAGCACCAAGGCCGATAAAAAGGCCTTAAGCAGCAGGGGGTACCCCCTTTTCTGTCTAATATTTAAAAACCTACTAAATGGATTTACCTCAAACCAGTCAAGGAGATTATGTCAAAGCATTGTACCCAAGTTCTTTCTTTTTTGGTCCAAATGTCACCAGCGGTTTTAGCGCCACAGCTGTTCAAAAACTGTACTTTTTAAATAAGGGAAAATGATTGGGCTGAAAAGCAGTTCGCGGGGCAAAGGTCTTGACAAACGTGTTTTAATAATTTCATCCAAATCCATCCAGCAAGTCAAATGTTATTAGTTATAGAAGTTTGGGAATAAATTGCTGTTTTTTCATTTCTGAAAAGCTTCTCAGCCTCTCTGCTGCAAAGCACCATGGGAAAAATAGCTATTATTTTGGGAGAAGGGGGCAACCCCTTCCCTGTTGACTATGTTTAAAACTCCTGGACAGATTTACTCCAAACCTGTCCCAGAAACTGAGTCAACTCTTGGTGCCCAAGTTGTTTCTGATTTGGTTCAATCACATCCAGCAACGTCAAGATAAACACAGTGATTTCAAAGGTACCAATAAACCCACTTTGGGAATGCAGTGTTAAGGTACAATAGAAGCAGCCCTCCTTGTCCTCATGGCCAACACTCCCTTTCCCAGTAAGGAACTTCACATACTAGCTCTGGAAAATTATTTGCAAGCAGAGGGTCATTGCTGTCAACTCTGAGTCTTGCCCACTAATCACACCAGTGTCAGCTCAATGCCTGCAACAACCCTCTTTACAACTTTACCCCAACCAGCTATATCAGGAATCCATTTTCTTTGGCTCTCCTGATGTTTTGGACTACAGCTCCCATCAGCCCTAGCTATCATGGTAGCGGATGATGGGAGTTATAGTCCACATCATCGTGAGAGCAACAGGTTTCATCCTCGTGCACAATATGGTGATGTCTGCCAAGGTGGAGCACTAGGATGTTAGGTAAGAATTGATGCAGTCACATTGTGTGAGACTACACAACAGTTAATCGCTTGGTATTAGATAATCCACCTTTTGCTATAGGTCAATACTACACAAGTTGGTAGTGTAACTGAGCAGCCAGACCTATCTCAAGAGGGGTAAATGTGAGCTGTAGAGCTGTAGAGATGAAATCCATAAATACAAGTAGCCAAGTAACACCTATACTCAAGGTTTCAGTTATGAATAGTTATTTATTTAATTAACATACATTTTTAAATAAGCTTTTTTAAAAAAGGCAATCCATGTAATAATGTGAATATACTTTAAAATTGTTTTTCAGAATCAAAACAAGTTAGTGGATAAGCTTTGGATATGCTTCTCACACAATTCCTACAACATGAGGTGACTTCATTCACAAGAAGAGTAATGGCATTTATATATCACACTAGCTATACTTTACAGATTCTGAAGGTGCAGAAAGGAATGGGTTAAGAAGGAAAAAGGTTAAACAGGTTCTCAGTAAATGTGAGGACAACTAAATCTTCCAATGAAATCTAGACAAGCCTTTCCCAGCAGTAACACTATACACCAAGCTGCCACCTATGAGGGACAACCAATATCAAAGTCAATGGACTAGAAGAGTCTGCAGGGAGCCAGGACAGCCAAAGTCAATTGGGACTCCGTCTATGGATCTGTTGCACTTCTTAGATCAAAGTCTTGCACAAAGTTAGAGAGCTTGTAGAAACATCACTTGTGGGGTCACAAGCTGTTCAGCCTGTGAAAGGAGGGTTGGAATGAACTCTAAAAGGTAAGCCACTGCAATTCCCAACTGAGGCAAGCACAGCTACAAGGCGATAAGGTAAGTACCCCAAGCCTATACAGTACCTCTGGATTGAAGACGAGTGGTCCAGCTGGATCCTGTCTTGCTAAAGTGGTGCAGACCCTGTGTTCCTGAGCCTCAGTCAAGGGGACAAGAGTGAGAACGTCTGGCGGGCTCCTGCGCGGTACTTGGGAGCTAGAGCCTCTTTTCGGTTCAATGGCACTTTGGAGTTTCAGAGCTTAGCAAATAGCAGTGTTGCAGATCTCGGATACCGGTTCAGCTTCCTTGACTGCTTGGGTCCTGCACTCTGGTGAGGGGACTTGCGATCTGGTCGTCCTGCTTCTGGAGGGTCCTTAGGAGACTCCTGGAGCTTCTAGCCGGATTTGTTAACGTTTCAGATGTTTCATTCGACTACGGATATTCAACCCCTGGCATTGAGCTTCCGAAGCAATGGAGAGGCACAGCAAGTCAGGGGTGATGGTCCAGTGGAGTTCGTCTCTGGGTTAGCTGGTCCCACTAATCCAAGGGAAGAAGTAGTTCCATCCCGAGGTTCTCTGTCAAGGTGAAAAAGGAGTTCAGCAGCAAGGCTTCACCGAGCATTTCAAAGGTCCAGGAGGTTGTAGCAAGCTTCGTTCACGGTTTCTTCATCGGGTGTTTCTCCCAGTGGTCAACTCTGCCTCTAGTCCCCAAACCCTCCCCTGTTAAGCAGGTTTCTTCCATTCATGCACAGACTAGGCTGTCAATCACACAGCAGTCAGCCAATCAGGACTGGTTGCATTCAGGCATTCCTAGAGACACAGGACAAGGCCTTTAAGCTCATCTGAATATAAGCGCTAATGAGCACATTCATTTAAGAAATGCGCCAATCACCTTTTCCACAAAGGTGACCTGAGCATTTCAGGTGGGCTGTGCAGCAGCACAAATTATGCCCTTGCTAGCCCACGGGCAGACATTAATGTCGGCAGCCCGCTCCTGACACTAATGTATGACAGGCCCCCAGCTACCATGCGGGTGCTGGGAGTGCATTTCACACTGGCAGGCCCTTAAAGGACCTGACTTTGCGAAATGTTAAAAAGAAAATGAATGGGACAACATCAGTGAATAACAGTGCTGTTCCTTTTAGAAGAATGTGAGACAGGGCGCATAGGAACGTAACTCCTTTCTGTGCATTTCGAAGAGCATTCGGTCTGTAGATTTGGGAGGTGCTTTTGAAATGTGCTGAAACACCTTATTGTCACAAAAGTGTAAAGAGGGTGAAAATGGGCATTGAATGGGCACATCATTTAGATGCCTTATGAGAGTTTGATGCACTTTTCTTTTGGCACAGGTGATGAGATGCACTAGCGCCAAAAAAGGTTTTGAGAATCTGCCCATCCTTTCTTTTAATCCACATGGATTGTAAAGTCTTTTTAACTCAAGGCGAATCGGACATTTACCAACTCGGCTTGATTTAACTTGCGAGGCATCTCGATGGAGGCTCCAATGGAGCGAGATGATTCAAACCTTTTCTTCAAAGGCTAGAACCACCATTTGAGTCGAGCGCTTAAGGATCGCCCGTCCCCACCCGATATCCCGACTTTCAGTAGGCGAAATGAATCAGCGTGGTATGCGTACGCAATCCTGGACATTTCAAAAATTGCTGCCTCAAAACACTAAGCACGTGAAAGCGTAAATCACGCGACAGAGTCACACTGCAAATGATCACAAAGAAATGCAAGGATGGGGAGGCATTTGACAAGAATTAGAGCGTGCTGCTTGTTTTCTCTCCTGATTGTCTTTCCATTGACGCAGAGAGGGCCGAAAATGTCTCAGTTTATGCCAGCTGAGGAACTCCCATTGCCACCCACCATAGATATGTTAATTTGTTGCAGAGCAATTTATCACACACTTTGCATAATGCAGGGAGCGAGGGATCATGGGACCCGTAAAGGAATGCAGAAGACAGTTTCAAGAAGGAAAGGGGATGCACTCTGGATACTGACAAGAGGGTAGTCGGTAAAGTAATTCATCACAATAGTTCAAGGATACTTAGTTTCAGCACATAGGGAGCAATGGGTCGCAAAATGTCACTAGCGACAGGACCACAATGTACCCTGTGCTTGTAGTATTTATTGGTGCTCAACAGTGTAGCATCGGTTTCAGGGCACTTTGCAGCTTCTGTGACAGAGTTCAAGACGGGAGACAGCTGCGGGTATCAGGAGGAAGGCAGTTTGGTCAGCATTGCTGGATGGACAGCTGCAGGCTGACCTTCAAGGCGGCTATGGGTCAGGAATTTCCATCTAAGTGCTGGTTGGCGGGTCTGAAGCACTGGTCGAGGTGTCTCAGAGGCAGTTAGTGACTGTGGCGTGACAATAGTCAGCGGTGCAGTCAGTTGCAGCTCGAGGGGCTTGACTGGCTCGAAAATGTCCTTTAAGGCGCCCACTGGTTGATGCTTGTCGATGCGCTCCTCCTAGCTTCTTCACTGGGCTCATGCCTTCCTTTAAGGTGGACGACTCAAAGCTGAGGAAAGTGTTGCAGGCAACGACCATGTCCTTGGTTTGGTTGCAGGAGGAATGTTTTGCTCTCCCCTTTTGAGATGCCTTGGTATACTCCTGGCTGTCACATTCCAACTAAATGTGACGGGCGCAGCGCTTGTAGGCTCTGCCCACCCAGAGTATACTGGTCAATGTGTTTGTTGTGCAGTGAGCATAGGAAAATGTGTGCGGATTAACCCCAAATATTTTCTGAGGTTGATCTACCACCATTCAATTTCATATAAAAATTTTAAAAAGCACAGAGGAGTGCACACCCACTGTGCGGATGGTTTAATTCTTCAAAGTATTGTCATAAAAGTGGCACACGTGTTAGTGATAGTGACTGATATGAGAGCGATAGAATTGTGCACGTGCAGACATATGACAAAAGGAAAGCCTATGCCTTTTCCAAAAAAAAGTAGCACAAGCAACAACATCGAGAACAAAGGTCACCCACAACATCATCCTCATCTAAGGCAAAGGCATAAAAATGGCAATGTGCAATACTGCACACACACACTTCAAAAGAAGAGGACACAGAGTGTAACATGCACTGGCAAAGTCAATAGGTTATGGCTGTCACCAGTCATGTGCATGGGCAGCTGACAGGTTTATACTATTTCAAGCCATAACGATCCTTAAAGTACTTAAAATACAAAAGGGGCACACTCTTAAAAGAAAATACGAGCAAACAAACACCATGTCAAGCCTTGGTAGCCTGGAACTCCTAACATTACATTGGCCGGAGAGGCAACCAATTGCAACTAAGGCACACACACACCTGATGCCCAACCTTCAGAAAGTCAGGATGCCAGAAACATACAAAAGGAGGGAATATAGACACATCACTAAGATGGATGTGTGTTCTTACACACTTCCCACAATTCATGCCAATAGAATTTGCTCCACTAGGCGTTGCAAATGTGACACCAACAAGCCACACTTAAAAACGTAGGTGGTAACGTAGGAAGTGGATGCATTGGGGCAGCAGCAGGTGCATGGCAGTGGAAGGAGGCGTCTTTGCAGCGACAATCGAGGCGCCACTCGTGCAGCAGGAACACGCCCAGTTGCTGTCAGAAAGCTTATGCATGAACCCAAGGAGGTGGAAGGTGGAAAGGAGAAGGGCATGAACATGCCATGCTTATGCACATCTCACACAGCTGGGGTTTGCCAGGTGATCTGCGTTTGCATGTTGGTTGTCATAGCCATCATTCAAGGATGATGGGTCAAGAGAACGGACTTGAAGCCTCACATCTATAGCAAAGGCAGAGCTGATGAGGGGCCTGTGTCCTCCACAATTCTGGTCCATGGGGTCATCTGAGGGTGGTGCAGATACTCAGTGCTTTAAGTGGGGTAAGAAATTGAGGGGGGGGCCCTCGTTTGGGGGCGTGGCTTTCATTGTGGGTGTGGCCTAAAAGTCCACAAATCATAGTAAGGTGCGCAAACAAATATATAAATGTATGTGAGCATTTATATGTTTGTATGCGTACTACTATGGTGTGTGTACTTTTCAAGCCATATTTTATAAACATAGCAATTTTACATATTTCTATGTTTATAAAAGGTGGCTTGAAAAGTGCACAAACTAGTAAGTAAGTTATGCACACTTGTGTGCTTACCTTACTATGGTTTTTGTGTACTTTTCAAGCCACCTTTTATAAACAGATATTTGTAACATGTTTCTATGTTTCTAAAAGATGGCTTGATACGTAAACAATTCAAGGCATCTTTTATAAAGCGTTGATGACGGACAAAACAAACCGCAAGCTGGCTTTGTCCGTCGACAAAGCTTTATAAAAGATGCCTTGAATTGTGTACGTTTCAAGCCGTCTTTTATAAACATAGAAATATTTCTACCTTTATAAAAGATGGCTTGAAACGTACACAGTTCAAGGCATCTTTTATAAAGCTTTGCCGACGGAGAAAGGCACCTCGGGCTCTGTGATCTATCTGCTCAGAGCACATAGATCACTGAGCCCGAGGCGCCTTTCATCCTCTGCGAACCCGCGGGCTCCGTGATTTAATCTTCATATTAGATCATGGAGCCCATGGGGGTCAGTGACCTGGGGAGGGAAAAGCAAAGGGACAGTAACTTCCTCTGATGACCCTGATGAGGGGTCATAAGAGGAGTTACACTAACTGAGAGAAGTGCCGCCAGCCTCAGCATCACTGTGGCTGGCTGGCACTTCTGTCAGCTTGGCCGACATAATGATGGGCGCATCTCCTGTGGCGGCTGCGGCCGCGGCGGGATAATGCATCCCGCCAATGTTGTGTGGGACGGGGGGCCCCGGCTGGGCCCCGGCTGGGCCCCGGCTGGGCCCCGGCTCAGCCCCACTTTCTGGAGACTGCCGGGGCCCGGCCCCGGCTGGCCCCGGCCCACTTAAAGCTCTGCAGATACTGAGATATCACTCATTACATGCAGTGCCACCACTAATCCGGCCGCAGCCAGCACCTTGAAAGCTGGCCTCTAGGCCATTATTGCTTCCTCTGGCATAGTGAGCGAGCGATTATTTACTCGTGTGCAACATTAATCTCGCCCCAGAGCAAGTGAGCAGATGTGCAGAAGCAGGGACAGGGAGCTCTGCATGAAGGTCCCGGTCCTCCAGGAACGCAGAGGATTCCCTGCTTTCACTCACGGCACTAGGATCCTGGGGTGCAGCAGCACCACGCAGCTCGTGGCTGCATGTCATAAAAGCTTGGGTCAAAATATAGATCACCGTGATATCGACCGCAAAATCAAGAAAGTCCGAACATCGAATTTCTGTTCTATTAATTGCACCCAACACAAAATCATCAGCTTCCAATCCATTTCAATGTGAGTCTAAGGGGCATATCAACCCTTTTATTTGGCCTAATTGTTTCTGGTGCAGCATTAATAAGCAGTAGCCCCTCTACCCACCCTTGAATGAGATCTCCCCTTTCGCTCGTCCAAGGCCTCACCTCCACTGCTCCCCCCTACTCCTCTTCATTATTCTCCCCACAACCATTTAATAGTATTTAATGTAAATATATACACTGCTCTTCTCATAAGCTCGTAGCACTCTCCAGCTAACTAGAGAAATATGCCTGCAAGATAAGAATGTTTCAAATGTATGTTATGCATGTACTATGCAAATGTTATTTTCTCTGTATCTAAGCCACATACAAGTAACAGCGTTGCGATGCCTAAGGGCTTTACGAGCGCTATACAAATGTAAAAAATAAATATATAAACGCATCTAACATGCACAATATGCATTGTTCATCTGGGTTGCCTCCCTTTCTTGTTCCCACTGGTATCCTCCCCTTTACCCAACTGGTTATCAACCTGTTCATCCATTACTCTGGCCTCATTTAAAGCAGCATGCAATGGCCGTGCTCCGCGCCCTTTGATTGTGCTTATGTATAGTGTCAATCCAGCTTTATTCTTGAAATACCTTTGTCTCATTATGTTGGTGCGCTTTGTTTGAGCCATCCTTATATTTGACCTGCCGCCGATGTTCATGGTGAATCCAAACGATGACCTAGCGGGTAATTGCACACATGCTTCCACTTGCACTTATCCCAGGCAGCCTTGTGATGACGCAAACACGATGAAGTACTGAGCCACACTGGAACCACTGCCCAGCAGGACTGTTGCCTCCATGCGGACGCGCTCCCATTGCAGCACACAGTGGAAGGCCCTGTGCACATGCGCAAGACGAGGCCCACTACATCTCAGTCTTGCTTGGCATATCCCACCCCTCTGATATTAGGTGGCAGGTATGACTGTCCCAGGACTCAAGTCCTAAAAAAAAGTGGGGGGCCTGAGAGCAGTTTAAGAGGCGTGCAGAAGCTTCACTTTGCATGCCTGCTTAATTGGATGATTGCAATGCAAAGGGCAGTTAGGTTGGCTTAAACATCCAGATGGCACAAGGGATAGCCCAGGACCCCTTGCCCTGCCTTGGCCATGCGAGAATCATATACATGCCATGTTATCCCATAGGTGTGAATGTGTTTGAAGTGGCCTTGGCACAACATATAGCATTTATGCAAAATGTTAGTGTTGGCGACCCGCACGCAGCCCGGAAAATCCAAGCCTTTTTGTTACAGTAATAGTCAATAACATATGGTCACAAATTTCATTCAATGTTCTGCTTGCTGGTTTAATCCTATGTTCAGCCGATACATGTTTCGACGCTAGGTCGTTCTCAAGGCAATTGTTCGTGGTTCCAGTACCCAGGCATCTGAGTGATATGTGATATGGGTTTGTGGGTAACTGGAGTTCTGTCCTCTTGCTATGCTGTTCTCGGGGATACATTATCATGATGTGTTCGTATACAGTCGGAGGGTTCAATCCATGGCACTGGAGTAAAAGAGAGATGCGCGCCGTGCCATACCACTATCCTGAAGCCGATTGCTGGCTGGTGATCGGGGGTCGAAAGCCCAGTGATCCTCTTCAGGAGATTTAGGGTTGGGGATGTACAGGAGTGGGTGATGTGAGACTACCAATTGTGGACAACATTGGTCAGGTGTTAGGAGCTACAGGCAAGACTGGTCCTTAGTAAACATTGAATGGAGCCACAGAGGAGCTGGATCCTTGATGGTCAGATCGGCCTGATGGATTCATTAACCCCTGGAAGGCCAAACCACGTGCATGAACATGTTTCTGATGACCATGATCCCACGGCTGCCGGAATCTGCCGCACGATCCCAGTTTTTGTTTTAGGGAAGATTGTTAATAGCATCAAAATCAAAGTTTCACTTGTGATCCCGCAGCATACTGTGTTGAGTCTGCCCGAGAGACTGCAGCGCTCGATCTCCACAATAAACTGCATCTCCTGGAAGTGAATGATATGATAGGTTATTTATATCACGCTTAATACCCAGAGGTTTCAAAGCGCGGTTCCGGTGATCGAGCCTGTGTTGTTCTGTGTCGTCTTGCTTCCAAGGAGAGCACGCTGCCCCTGAGCTATCCTTCTGTGAACTCCTGAGAACAGTCTTGACTTTGACCTATCTAGATAGGGCTCCCAATTATGGACATAGAACTGCACCCATGCCCCTAGCCCAACCTTGGCGCATCTCTGCTCGCGAAAGTGCTGCTTTACTTGCGCTGCCAAAGTCCGCCCACTCATTCGAGCTCCCGAGGAGTGATAAGGCGCGGGGCCGAGCTATTAATATTAAAATTGCTTCCGCGTGCTCCATGTGGTAATGCGCCACTTAACACTTGGAGAACAGTGCTGCACATAATGATCAAATGTATATTCATTGGAACACAACGTGTGCAAGTGGACGCCGTCTAATGGCCTCCATAACGCCTGGAGTGGGGAACCGATCTGCTTTGCGATCCATAATCCCTGCGTAAAATAAAGCGCAGGCACTAAACTCTGACCTAATGATATATTGATCAAAAATCCTATAAAAGTCCAGGAATGTTTATCACATCTGTATCTGGATTGATGTAGCGGCGAAACAGTAGCCGAGTTGGGCCGGACCTGGTTTAAATGAGAAATCCATGCATTGCTCATGTAGTTCAGGAAATAGCAAAGGCGCCCTGTGGTTATGTGGTAGCGCATTTCAAGATGGGGAAGGTCAGGTTTTCCAGTCTCAAACAGTACCAAGGAGGCTGTTTAAAAAGAATTGCTCATAACTCATCCTTCAGCCTTGTAAGCGAAAGCTAGAGTCCCTCTTCCTGTTAACACACATTCTCACTCCTAGTTGTTTCACTCCATTACTCCTCTCTGCTGGGGTGTGACCAGGAACAACCTCATATGAGGGTCACTAGGGGTCACAGGTCACACCCCTCCCAATCATTGCCATAGCATTTTGGTGCTGGACTGCCCATGTGGATGGGAAAAAGATGGATATTTCCCATCTGTCAAAGGTACAGTGAGCAAAAAGCGTGTGCTGCAAACTCTCACCTCAGAACAGGTTATCATGCCATGTTCCTTCTGGAGAGGAGCGCCTGCTACCTTTTGTGAAATATGTGTAAGGAACTTGGCGTTGGTCACCCTAAGTTACCTGGGGGCAACCGGACGTGGTCTCCCTGCTCACTGTGCTCAGAGAGGCACAGCTTCACCTCACTGATGAGGCCCAACAAGGCTGAAACACGTGTATGGGGTTGCTGTTGGTACTCTTGTTCAGAGAGGAATTGCCATAGCATTTTGGTGCTGGACTGCCCATGTGGGCGGGACAAAGACTGATATGCAAATGGATATTTCCCATCTGTGAAAGATACAGTGAGCAAAAAGCGTGTGCTGCAAACTCTCATCTCAGAACAGTTTATCATGCCATGTTCCTTCTGGAGAGGAGCGCCGGCTACCTTTTTTGAAATGGGGTGAGACCAGGGACAACATCATATCATGGTCACTAGGGGTCACTGGTCGCACCTGTGACCCCCGAGGTCTTCCTTGCTACCCCTGTGGTCTTCCTTGCTACCCCTAAAAAAACATTATAATAATTTTTTTTAAATGGACCTTAGACATCTTGCATTCACAGTAATTTGGTAATATGGGCCTATACACACTGATATTAATGATACATATGGCGATCCATTCTTCTATGAAATGTATACCACATTACAGTGATATCGTAACAATATTTTTCCTAGTGTACTTACGAACAATGCTATGTGAAGCCACATCCTGTTTTGTCAAGGGGTGAAAGGTCGTGTTCCATCGCTTCCTGTGATGTGACTTCAGGGTGGGGTCAAATGACATCAATTCCTATGATGGTCAAGGGTTGTACGATGAGACTTCCGCTACCGCTGGCATTTTGGTGAAATGACGTCCATGGGTGTGACTATTATTGGTTCAATTACTGCACCTGCAATGGGTCCAGAGCAGCAGTCCCGGTCACCCAGCAAATGCTCAGGGCACTGCAAGGTCATTTGTTGGCATTCCTCTGCAGCTTATCGTGCTATTGGCAGCCCCTTCAGCCGAAAGCAAACTCAGATGCAGGCCACCTGGGGCTTCAAACATTGTCACATCATTATTGTGTCTATATTTGTAACTAATTAAGAGCCTGAGACTCAGTGGCAGCGCAGCTGCGCTTCTAGAGAAGAGTTCTTCAGGTCAGGTCAACCATAGTTGGTTTCATTTTCACACCAGGAATTGCATTTATCTATTTATGTATTTATGTATTTATTTATTTATTTATTTATTTATTTATTTATTTGCAAACCGGGGCTACTGGTTGCTCAGTTGCTGAACATCATATTTTCAATTTTATTTGACAAAATATAAATTCTTATATTGCAGCGTAACCTTTACACTCTCCTGCTGCACACGCTCTGAACTGTTTTCTGTCGGCAGGCAAGTGCTACAGTGATAAAAACGACCCAGCTGTATTTGTCACTTCTACTAGCTCTCAGCTGGTAGTTTCCAATACACATTTTCAACAGCGTATCCATTTACAGAAATCCATTTATTTACAGTAGCACTAACTCTTTTATTATTTGAGGACTATTTCATGTGTGTATAATTTAATTCTCATAAAGCTCACTACCCTACACCCTCCCCTTTCTGATGGAGAATTTCAATTAAAGTGATTTCTTTGATTCAAATTGGATGTTCTTAACTCTAATGCATGAAACAGGGTTGTCGTTAGTCACTCTCAGCAAGAATCAAAACTATGACCTTTTTTGTGCTTTTTAAATGTGTGCTTATTTTTTTGTAACCAGGTTGTACCGTGGAACCTCTTTTTACACTGTTGCTAAATAAACGTATTTACAATTGTTGTGGACATTCATGTTTGAAATGTTTAAATGGTATTGCTGGTTGGCGTCCTTGCAATAAACACACGTTGTCCTGATCCATTAATCAATCAATGTAGGAACTTGGCTATTCATCTATTCATTAAATGACACCCACCAGTCTTTTGGTCACCGCCAAACCACATACTCGTACCTTCTGAATGGGGTCTCTCTGTGGGGATGGCTACTGTAAATACACAGTCCCAGATATGACAAGTCTCAGCCCTTGATACTGAGAGGCAGAAGCTGGCTTCAGGTTGACACAGTGCATATCAAAGGTTGGTGGGGTTTTCCTGTCCTTTGTTAGTCTTGCGACCAGGCCTCCCATGGGCCTGTTTGAATTAACTCTGATTAGTGTGCAAAGGTGCTACCAGCAGCTAACAAAGGATAGGGCGGATCCATGGATCTTTTGTTATTTAATTAGGCTGGCCATTGCAGGAGGAAGGGTTTGCCTTCCCCCTTCTGAAATGCCTTGGTGTACTCTTGGCTGTCATAGTCCAACTAAATGTGACAGGGAGATGGCACCTGTAGGCTGTGGCCACCTAGAGTGCACAGGTCTATGTGTATGTTGTGCGGTGAGCATATGAAAATGTGTGCGGATTAGCCCCACACATTTTCCGTAGGTTAATCTACCATCATTCAAATTCATTTCAAATTTCATTAAAGCCCAGGTGAGCGCACACCCACCATGTGGATGCTGCAATTCCTCCCAAGGGTTAATTGGAGGAGGAAAGAACAGTCAGGAGAATTTTGACAACTCAACTTCCGGGTTACAAATGATCCAGGGGTGAATATCGATTTCTAAAACATCAATCAGCCCCAAACCTCTAACACACCAGAAGGGATCTGAACATATTGGACAAAAGCTAATTATAAAACTCTCTGTCCAATTTTGGTAACAATCTTATCTCCCAACGTTTGTGCATCATTGGTTAGTTGCAACACAGCAAAATTACAATTATTACCCAATGATAAAAGGAGTGTCCATTCGAGAATGTATTAAAAATATCTACTTTATTAATCACAATTGACAATCAAACAACATTACGAAATACAACACAACCTGTAAAGGAGTGTAGAGGAAAGACCATTTCAAAGAAGGAAAAGGGATACATTCTGCATACTGACAGGAGGGTAGGCCGTATGGTTAATAATCACAAAAGTTTGTTGATGTTTCTTGGCTTTAGAACAAAGGTGGAAAAGGGTTTTACGGGTACAGAACCACAAGGTACCTTGTGCTGCAGGTGTTCCTGGTGCTCGACAGGGTCGTGCCGGCTTCAGGGAGCTATGCAGGCACCTGTGACAGAGTTTGAGATGGGAGTCAGGCGGCAAGATGGTTTGCTGAGCGAAGCTGGACAAACAGCTGCAGGCTGGCCTACATGGCGGCTCAGGAATCGTGTCTCAGTGCTGATCGGTAGTTCCGATGCACTGGTCGGATGTCTTTAAGTGACGGCGGCTTTACAACTGTCAGCATTGCCATCGGTTGCAGATCGAGGGACTCCACTGGCTTCAAAATGTCCCTTAAGGTGGACATCGGTAGATACTCTTTGAGGCACCTTTTCCAACTTCTTCAATGGGATTGTGTCGTCCTTAAGGCAGACAGCCCACAGCTGAGGGGTGTTGCAGGGAGCTGTCTTGTCCTTGGTTGCAGGTTTAGTGATTTCTTTGGCACTCCCTCTCGAGGAAGCTTGCTGCAGAGCCTAGCAGGGCACGTTGTGTGCTGGAGAGGCACCAGTTCTGGAGTGGCTGCAGAGTCCTCTGAGTTCTGTTGCCTCTGTACCCTCTGAGAAGTTTAGGGTAGGGATCATGCTTCCCTCTTTGGATATCCTGGCCTTCCTTCATTGACTGAAGATGTAAGGCAGTCTGTACCGTTAGCCAGGATGCAACATTGAGTTCTTCTTTCTTACTTCTTGTGAAGCCTTCGCATTATCTTCCAAAAGAGGTGTGTGGCCCTCTTTTAAAGCCAAGTGGGCCATAGTGATTAGTGCAGGCTAATCCTACCTTAATGAACCAATACTAGGGTCCCTGCCAACAATCGCCTGTATGTGTGAGGTCATAACCAGATGCTTTGCTAGAGGAAAGGTAAAGGGGTGAACACAGGAACAAGGTGTGCGCGGAATTAATATGGTAGAACCCTGCTCTCAACAGAAATAGCTGTAGGCACACTCCCTTGTGCTACTAAGTCCCACCCAGCTTCCTGTCTGTTGTGTTCAAAGAGTCTCTCTGGTTATTGTTCCTCCATGTGTGGTCCCTATTAAAGCAGAAGGTCTCCATTGAAGCTGCGGTGAGACCAGATTCTCAGGCTTCTGCAAAACACATTCTTGCACCTCATGGCTGGGGTCCCACTAGTGGGGTGGCCTACTGTAAACAACATACCCATGAATTACAGTTCACTGTCGTCAATACTGAAAGGCCAGAGCTGGCTTCAGGTTGACATAATGCATATGAAAGGTTGGTGGGTTTCCTGCCTCCTTTTTTATCCTCTGCAGCCAGGCTCCATGTAGGCCTGTTTGAAATACCCCCTGTGGGTATGATACTCGCTGCCACCAGCTTCAGGGCCTAACACAAGTGCAGGGCGGATCCATGGAGCCTTTGTCACTTAATGAGGCTGACATTGGCAGGGGGAAGGTTGGTCCTCCCACCTCCATGAGACCGCCTCGGTTGTCACATTCCAACGAAATATGATGGGGCAGATGTTGCCTGTAGGCATTGTCCAACACGGAGTACACAGGTATATATTTTTGTTGTGGTGGGAGCATAGGCAAATGTGTGTGGATTAGTTCCACACCTTTTCCTGAGGCTGGTCTACCATCATTCCATTTAATAAAACATTTCAATAAAGTCCAGGGGAGCCCACGCCCACCATGCGGATGGTTGAATTCCTCATGAATCGTAAGAGAAGGATAGGGGAATATTGAGGAAGAGTTCAAGAGAGAGTAAAAGGTGGAGATAGCACAGTGAGGAAGAGTGAGTGGAGGAGTAAGAAGAGGACTAAGTGGACTGCGAGAATAGTGACAAAGTGTTTGAGGAGGTAACAGTGAGGAGGTCTGTGAGAAGCAGTAAAAGAGGTGAGAAGTAGGATGATTAGGAAGATTTGGAGGAGTTCCAAGAGAATATTGGATTGGGAGGGGAAAAAGGGGCAAGAGTGTATGAAGACTGGCAACGTGGAGGGAGATAAGACAGGCCTAAGAGGAAAAGGGAATACTGTGAACCATCGCAAGAGAGACCATGCCCATTAGGTCACTTAGGAAGGAAGCAGGGTGAGAGATAAGGTAATGGAGATTAGGTCTCCATAAATTTAGGGAATAATTAGAGAGAGCAACCTTATCTATAGTGGATATAAGGAGAGGATGACCATCTGGTGATAGGTGGACCTAGGTTAGGGAGGTGTGGGCTCTGTGGTCGATGGACAGACTCAAGGAACCCCTCCCAGACCCGATGCTTCACCCTTGTGTACAAGTGACAATACACACCATTAAACTACTATCCAGGTCTGAGAGAGCTATTGACCACTTGTCACAGCAAATAGTCCAAGGAAAGATGAAATGGAAGCATGCTGGCATAATAATTACCTAAAACATGCATCCAGAACCAACATCCGACACAGCCAACCCACACGCCACCATGCAACCACACACATTTTTAATAACAGCCTGTTGTGTAACATATTGCAGACCATCGATGTTGGCAGGGGGTTTCAGAGGACAGTCAAACATAAAAGGGGGAACCTACAAGAGAAGAGTCTTGCTTTTATATCTGAAGGGGAGCAGTTGGGCATGTGATGACATTCCATAGCTTGGCATCCAGGATCTGAAATCAAGGGACCATGGCTTTGACCTGCTTGTAGTGGGGGATTGCAAGGGCATGTTTATATTGAGAGAGAAGTGACTTAGAAGGGAAGTATCCACTGCATGTCTTAATGAGGTACTGGCATATAGGGCATTACGAGTCAGCATTAGGACCTTGAATATCATTCGGGACAGTGTAGATGCTTTTGAGTGGGTGAGATATTGGAGAATCTTAACATGATGGTTACTTTTCTTGCAGTAGTATGTGACAACATGTGCAGACAATGTAAGCCTTTCTGAGCGGGGCCTGATAGTAATGTATTGCAGTAGTCTAGTTTAGATCCAATGATAGTATGGTCAATGGTGAAAGGCTTATTCTGAGACATGGTTCCATGTCTTTACAATGACACCCAAAATAGCGACATAGTTTAAAAACAACATATTTACATTTTTTATTTGGGTATAAAAACCCCCTGTTTCTACTGCCTTTTTACCCTCCCCCTTACAAGCCACCCCTTTTAATCCCTTAAACCACCCCATATATACTTTTACTTTAAAATGTGACTTTTCTTCATTATTTAGGTGTCGTTTAAAAGGTTTGTCGTTATTTCTTTTTCATTATAAAAACTGGAGAACCTAAGACACGTTGGGGAGGATTTGTGTAATTGCATGGGAGATCCTACTAGCGAGCTTGCATGTAAGTTCGTAGACAGCATCAAGTCCAATGTGACATCCAAGATTTTAGCCTCATGACTTCTGGCAATGAAGGCTTCAGCGATGTGGTATTGGGCAGTTGTGCAGTCTACTACTGTGCTAGTGTGCGGGAGGAACATGCTTACAGGGCAGTTCTCCTTGGTAATTCTTTGTTATGCACTTAAGCATACAATGGGCCTCATTCCAAGTCCGGCGGTAACCCTGCCAGTGCTACCGGCAGGTTGCTGCCAGACTCAGAATAATTTACCGGCAACTGGCCTCCCAGTGCCACTGGCTCATTCTGAGTCCGGCGGCCGGAATGTCAGACACTGATAAATTGTTAATCCCCATTCCCATATAGTACTATAGGAGTGGGGACACGGGAGCACCAGCTTCCATGAGGGGTCTGCCTACAGTGGCTGCTGCGCCCGGCAGGGTCAGGCGTGTTGGGTATTAGCCGCTCCGGCAGGCAGACTCGTAGTTTGCCGGTCCAGAAACAAGGATGCCGTTGAGTTTACCGCCAGGCTTGTTTCCAGACCAGCAACCTTATAATGAGGCCCAATGAGGCCCAATATCTCCTTGACCACTCTGTGACCCAAGAAAGCAATTGATGAAATGCATATCTTTATGCAACTTGTGGATGCAATGCCATTTGCTATGCACCATCAAACCACGGGCCTTCTTTGTCCAGGTGGGTTTTACTTCCCAATTCCATCCTAACCCACCCCAGCAACATGTCATGTGGGCTCTTCAACCCCTAGTAAAGCTGAAGAGGTCGCCCAGATAGTCATCGTCAACAACCTGCGCTGGGAAGGTGCCCTTGACCAGTGGCCACGCCACCCGCTTTCTGCCTGGTCTTTTTCCTGCTGACTATAAAGTTTGATTTTTGAGGGTTAATACAAAGAAACCTATTGTTCCAAAATTACTCCAAAGGCCACTGCAACAGCATTCAGTGTCGCCTCGCCAGCCGAGAGGACTGTGCCCTGGGCTCAGAGGACCACTGAGAGGCATGTTGTGATACCTATGGCAGGGCGGCAACCACCCAGTGATGGAGATGTTCAAGAACAGGATGCATCTGTGGCTCACCCCTACACTAGGAGCAGGCGAGGCCAGTGCCCGCAGGGTCTTGAATAGATTCAGGTTTATTATATTTTCAATTCTTTCTTATTTTTTAATTAGTACTTGTGCTATGTCTCAAATATCTCTCCAAATTAAACATGAACATAAAAAAGTTACTCAAAGCATGCCAGTTGTGTGCACTCCACACTTTTAAAAAAGATATAGGGGCTTATTACGAGGTCGCTTGTAAAAGCCGCTGGTAGGCAGTGAGTTACTGCCAACCCGTAACACTCTTACCGCTGCCTGATATCCCGGTGCCACTGGGATATCACCAGCGGCAGCGGTAATAGTAAATCTCCATTTCCTTGGAGTCCAATTGGACTCCATGGGGACACTGAAGCACTGGCACAGTTGCTAACGGTGCTGGTGCTACAGTGACAACCATGCCGGGAGGGGCCTGAAAATCTGGCAGGTCAGGCCTGCCTGGGGATCCGTGGCCACTACCGGCATTGTTGTAGTATGGTTGTCTGGAAAGGGTGCCGGTACGTTGCTACCGGCACCCTTCTTTCCAGACCGCCCATATTTATTATTTATTTTGAATTTGTAGAGCGCACTACAGCCCTCCAGGCAACGAGGCGCTATAAGTAAACTTAAGGAGGCTTGCTTGTGGGTTACAAAAAGCGGCCCAGGTGTGAGGCTTAAAACATAGTTACTTACAGGGTTATGTTACGGAGTACAATGTTCTACATTACAGAGTATGTCGAATTCACTGTTATAGCATAAGTAGAGAAATTACACATGAAGATAGACCCTTTAGACAAAGAGCCTTGTTTTTAGGGCCTTGCAGAAGGCGGCATGGGACTCGATAGATCTAATCTGGTCTGGGAGTTTGTTCCAGAGAGTGGTGGCCATAGTTGGGAAGCTAGATCCTCCAGCACGCACTCTGCAACACTAATAGTGTCTTTGCCCCCAATTCATAACATATGTGATACCCTTCTCCACCCAAAATATAAACATCGCAATACTCCTCTTCCGACGAATCAAACTATACGCTACGTCTGGTGTACTCTGCAATCCATGCTTTAATTGCTTCTCCGGAATATTTGTGAATAGTCCTGTTTCGCCTGACCATATGGCGCACACAGGAGTCTGCTTCCAGCGGGTTGTTGCCACCGCACAGGCAATCAAGCTTTCCATATGCCTTATTTACATTTTGACCAACAGATGTCGAGCTTCTGCGGTTGTGGGATCCCCAAGCCGCTCCTCAAGAGGTAAATCCACTCCATGTTTCCAGGATAGCCAAACAAAAGACATTTTAATGCAGTGAATCCAACCAAGGCTTATAACCGTCGTCAGTCAACCTGGCATGGCTGTGGGCTTGCGAGGGACCAGACTGGGAACGCAGCTGCACTGCTTGATGGACTCTGTCACCATCCTGAATTGGGAACCTGCACCACCAACGCTGAAGACTCTTGACACCATCTTGGATTGGTCCGCTGCATTCACAAAGACATTGTTCTAACTCTAAATATACCTGTGATTTGCTCTGTCCCACGCAATATTAGTGCTTAATGCACCCATCGCTGTTTCCACGCTTAGCTGTTCGCTGTATCATAATCGTATGTGATGCGATGACTCAGCGGCAGGCAAATTGCTTAAGTGAGTAAGAGGATAGCATCCTCTACTGTCCTTCTGTAACCAACATTAAAATAAAATGCAACCACTTCCTGTTCTATCGATATATGTCAAATCAAATGATTTCTCCCAAAACCAGCATGAGTAAGTACATCCAGCTGAACCCCAAATCACATGACTTTTCATTGGATTGACGGTGAAAGATAGCTCAGGGGCAAAGGGCTCACCTTGGAAGCTAGATGACAAGGAGCACCAGAGGTTTGATCCCCGGGTCGGCGCTTAGAAACCTCTGGGTATTAAGCGCATTATAAATATCATATCATATCAAATCATGCTGCTCTAAACAGTGGTTTGAAGAGGTTGGAACAGGGTTGTCCAACTCCAGGCCTCGAGGGCTGCAAACCTGATGGATTTTCAGGATATCCCTCATTAATATTCATGAGGTTAATGTGCAGACATTCGGAATCATTGTATGCAAATGTATCTCATGAATATTAATGAGGGGTTTCCTGAAAATCGGACATGTTTCTGGCCCTCGAGGTCTGGAGTTGGACAACTCTGGTTTAGACCCTTCCTGCCAGAATTAGTTCAAAGAAAACCAAGAATAACCCTAATAGAAAAGGTCCAAACATTTCATCCCAAGCAACACCCCAAGGGAAAAGAGTGTCTAATTCACTAATGGCTTAAAACCAGCTGTTTATTTATTATAGAAACCAAAATTAACTCTTTGACTTCTGATAACCAAAACAAAAAAAAAAACATAATTTAAAAAGAAAATCATTTGCTCTTCAGGTATGCTATGGTTTTCTACCGTCCCCCTTCCCCCACCAGGTATAGCACGTATAAGATTTACATTCTACCCAAATACACAATACTCTTTTCAGAAAAGCCAGAGGAATGAAAGTAGGATGGCATGTATCATGCAATGCTTGCCTTTCTGAGGGTGTAGCCTTGCAGCCAGGAATTCCCCTTATAATAGAATAATTATCCTCCGTTGCCCCAGGGTAAGCACATTCAGCAGGCTACATCTGCATGCAGACCTAATGCAGGACTGCCTCTTCCACAGCCCTACATGTTGGACAGAGGCCCATGTGAATTCCCTATATTGTAATATTATAAACCTCAATAATACAGAGTGCATCAACAAAGCCGAAACATGCATTCGTGACATGTGACTGCCTCTTTCTTAGACCAACTGGCCTTTCCAAGCTTATCTGACATGCAGCCATACACGTTCCCTTCTAAACATGAATTACCCGCAGGGTTCCCGCTGAAAGCCAACTCGGCGGGATGTAGATCCCTGTTTTATGAATTCCCGAAGCCCAGGCGCACTGAAAATACTACTGTGGTGATTTGGCGCTGTATAAAAGCATATTTACATGACATATTGTTACATTGCACACCTCAATAATACGCAATACATTGACCTCCAAATCATAAAAGGCATGCCTGACCTAATAGACGTCTCTCCGGCTGCTAGGATGGAATTTCAATCAGCCACTAAACATTATCATCTGGCCATTCGGGAAGCTCAGGCTTCCTTTCACGCGGATAAAGTGGCCAAGTCTTTGAATTAGCCTAAGGGGCTGCTCTCTCTGGTTTGATTTCTTTCTTCCCATGTCAGCCCCTTGGCGGGGGTCTCTCCTTCTCAGACTTTGCGTGAAGCTTTCTTTATTCAAAAGATGGAGGACTTTAGGAATCTCATCTCTTCAACCGGCTTGGTTGCTAACGCCATGCCACTTCCCGCCTCTGGTCAGGGCCAGTCTTGTACGTGGTCCCTTCTGCTAGTTTTCTCCTTGCGGCTACACTGCTTTTGAAATCCTCTTCACCGTCAGATTCTATCCTGCTAGAGATCATTAAAGAGATGATACCAGCCATTGCCTCGCAGAAGTCCCATGCGGTGAACCTTTCTTGTTCATTTGGCCTCATTCCTGCGGACTTGAAACACGCACTGGTCACAGCTTTTCTAAAGAAAACTGTCCTCAGGCCCCCACTGTGCTTTCTCACTTATGTCCTATTTCTCTTCTGCTCTTCTTCATGAAACTATTGGACCACTCATCTCTCCTCTTCTTTCTTCATTTCTTAAGGAGTCCAGATTCTTTGACCCCTTTCCGTCAGGTTTTCGCGTGGACTATGGAATGGAAAGTGTGCTGGTCTCGGCAAAGGACAACCTTGCTTGGCGGGTCGGCCTGGGGGGAGTTGGGGCCCTGATTCTGCTTGATCTGTCGGTGTATTTTGACACAGTTGACCACCTCCTCCTGCTCGGATGCCTTGTATCTGCCAGCCTCTCTGGCCTGGTCCTGGCGTTGTCTACTTCCTTCTTGGCTAACAGGGGCCAAACTCTGGCCCTCTCCTCTTTCCTGTCCTCCTTTCACTCTTTATCCTGTGGTGCTGCCCAGGGTTCCGCCTTGTGCCCTTTTTTATTCAATGTTTACATCCAGCCTCTTTTAAGCACCGTCTGCTCCTGCATCCTCCGCTGCTACTCCGACACCAGTGACACCCATATCATCATCTGGATTGATGTCTCTGAGTAAGACACAGAATCTCGGCTTAGGGGTTGTCTGGCAGCAGTCGCAGGGTGGATGGGCAGCAACTGGCTGAAATTGAATGGTGAGAAGATGGAGGTCTTGGTGGTTGGTTCTTCCTCTGTCGCTTCTACTCTGTCTCACTTTTGGACATTCTTGTTTTGGCCTCCGGATCTGGGCCCATTACCCTCAACTGTTTCTGTGGTGAGGGTAATGAAGCCTGAAACAGTAATTCCACATGCACACAGATCATTCTGTAATTTAATCATATTTCAAAGGCAATGCGCCCAGATTTAATAAATACATTTACTGCTTATCAGAGTCATTGGGCCCCATTACGAGGAAGGTGGCCATGGACTGAATGGTTCATTCCGGGCCGCCCTATTACGAGGTCTGCAGCGGGTCCCACTCAGAACGCCTGGCCAGACCAGACGTCCTTAAAGGGACCCGCTAGCAGACCAGAATGCTGCTAACAACGGGCCCATCATTAACAGGCCCATTGTTAGCATCCTCCCCATTCCCATTGAGGCCTATTGGGGCACAAATGGGAATGGGGATGTAGCGGGTCCAGGTCCTGAGAATGGGAATTACAGCGCCTGCCAAAGCGACATGGCTACCTCCATACTCATAATGAGGCCCATTATCATTCCGCATTGTGGCGTTAAATGACTTCTACTTCAGCGTCTGACAGTTACATGGGGGGCATCTTGGGACAGATGATATCCTCTGAGGCTAAAAGTTGATGTTCTTGTGTCAACACGCACACACATGCAGCGTGTGTGACTTAAAAAGGTGCTTTCCTCTTCTAACCGATGCACTGTGAAGTGCTGCATTAAGTCTTCACATTGAAAGTACTACACTATTAAAAAGTGCTGAGATAGCTTAGAAAAAATGCTTCATTCATAGGGCATTACCAGTTGGTAACGGCCCTCAGCCCAAGTCAAAAACCTGAGTGAAGTATTTAACGAGGGCCAATGGACATTACCACCTGGTAATAGTGTGAGGAGGCTAGCATTGTTGTTATTAGAACACTTCATCCAATGAGGGTAAAATGTTCTGTCTAAAATTAGGAGAAACATTGGAATGTTGGGACAAAGGTTTTAGACCAGCCATTAATGCCCACTTCCAGTGCATTGTCTGTAGTCAAACTTGCATCTTTCAAATGGTTTATTCATTGTTATTCATTACTAGTTAGTATTATTATCACAAAATGCCTCCAACTCGACCAGAAGAGCACCCAGTCGCATCTCCATCCTCGCCAGGAGGACTATGTCATGGGCTTAGAGGAGCACTAAGGGTGCCATTGCCCCCCTTTTGGTATTCCTGACAGGGTGTCAACCATCCCATTATGTAGATGTTCAACATTGGGCCAGGGACCAACCCTGACTAAACCCTTTCTACACTTGGGATGGGCTAGACGAGCCTCCCCTTGGGCCAAAGCTAGTTCTGTTCTATTATTATTCGTTGTTATGAACATGATGGATATTATTAAATAAAACAGATCATTGGGTTCATTTGGGTCAGTCACGCTATCTCTGTGCGGACATGAGGTTTATGGTTCGAATCTCTACAGGTCTGGGCAGGGGTGTTGTTAGGTCTGGAAAAGATCTGGGGATACGCTAATGTCAGGACTGTCGGGACTCGGGGCTAGCTAGCATTTTGGTTGTAGCACCTGAGCTTCTATCCGAGGCAACAACCAAAAGACCTGGGGCTATAGCCCCCTCAGCCCCCCACCCCTAGCAACGCCTCTGTCGGAAGGTCTTCAGTATTTCGCTTTTTGTCCTGTGAACATTGAAAAAATGGCCACCACTGAATTGTGTACCAACAATAAGTCCTTCTTACAGCACTACAAAGCCACTCAACTGTACCAGGAAGCGCTATCTCTGCAAAAGTTATTAAAAGGTAAATTGTAACCATGCACTTCTGGAAAACGACCTCTGGAGCGCTTCTTTTGTTTATATGGCCCATTGACTAAATGCATTCCTCATTTCTAGGCGCTGCTATTCATGCTCATGTCTTGTTAATACCACTTGTATTCGCCAGTCATCTTCACGGCTGTATGAGATGGAAGAATTAATACATAGGGCCTCATTACAAGTATGGAGGTAATGAAAAAAGGAAGGCGGAATGGCATTGCCGGCATCATTAACGGGTCTGGGCCATTACGAGCCGACAACCTGCCAATACCGCCACCGCCCATACCGTGCCCCTTCTTACCGACATGGGCGCGTACACGCACCCCTTCACGGCGCCAATACGGATGGCGCTAACAGGAGGACATCACAAGTTATGGGGGCATGCACTTACCGGCATCTTGAAGGCGGTAATTAGGGCCTGCACGACGGCAGCAATACAGGCATCGCGGACCACCCGCAAATAGCAACCTAGCAACCTGCAGTGCAGGCAACTGCCACAGGTGCACACAATCACCACAGGTGGAGTCAATGGAGCCTGTCTCAGTACAAAAGGAGTACACCCACACACCACACCCCTTCCTACACCAAAATGATCCCACTAGCTGTTGCAATCATGGGGCTGGAGGACATGCCTGTTCTGCTACAACAACAGCAACAACAGCAACAACTACAACAACAGGCAGCATAGAGGAGACGCAGGAGGAGAAGGAGGGTGAGAAAGGCCCAGCAAGTTCCACCAGTGCAGCCAGTTGTACCACGTAGGCAGCCACCAATCCCTCGCATCAGACCCAGTCCATTCAATCTAACCCCTGAGCAGATCCACACCCTGTACCGGTTGGACCAGGACACCATCACCACCATAGAGGACATGATACACAACGACATTGTCAGCTTCATAGAAATACGCACTGCCATCCCTCAGCTACTAAAGGTGGTGTCTGTGCTCCACTTTCTGGCCACAGGCACCTACCAGCACATAGTGGGGCAGCTGCATGGCACATCACAACCACTCTTTTCCCAGATGCTGACTCAAGTGCTTGATGCCCTCCTGAAGCACGCAAGCATCCACATTACCCTACCACGGACTGGCCAGGATCTCACTAACACCAAAGTAGCTTCCATGCACTGGCAGGCATGCCCAATTTCGTCTGTGCCCTCGACTGCACCCATGTAGAATTGGTGGTCCCTCATGCCATAGAGGCGGTGTACCGCAATCGCAAGCAATACCACCCCATCAATGTGACTCCAGCAAGAGCATCACACATTGCTGCGCTCGATATCCCGGATCTACACATGATGCCATGGTGCTGCGTAACTCCACGCTACCCCGTCACATGCCGTGACATGCTGGACGACGTGCCTGGCTGCTCGGTAAATTGCCTGACTGGGCCATGGCAGTGCATTGGGGTTGTGAGGTGGGGGGGATGCATACTCCACCTGGGTGGGATTGGGGGGGGATGCAAACTCCACCTGGGTGGGATTGGGTGGGGGATGCATACTCCACCTGGGTGAGATGGGGGGGATGCATACTCCACCTGGGTGGGATTGGGCGGTGAGTGGACATTGCACTCAGAGCTAAACACTGTGGTCCTGAACATCCCAACCTGAACATGACACATCAATGCCATACATAAGACCAATGGCGCACATCAATGACAACATGCCAGACGCACAAACAGCCCACCATGGGTATGTCAAGCGATGCATGACTAATCATGATTACAACTGTGGCAATGCCGATAGTGTGATTAGGTACAGAGTAGCATACACTGCAATAGTGGGTGGCAAGAGATTGTTCCGAATCCACAGTACATCCGCATCAGCATGCAAGTGAACAAACTGCATCATCTGTACAATGCAATCCACACTAGTAGACCATTGTGCAGTACACAATGCATCAAATGAACCTGTGTGCATACACACAGGGACATGTGCATGTCAACACCAAATAGCTGCAGACATGGCCGTTAATCCTAGAGGTGTCAGTTCAGTTTCACTCACACATACCTCTTTGTGCTCCCATGCAGGTGATGGAGGCTATCCCTTGAAGCCGTGGCTACTTACCCCTGTGCGGAACCCACGTAACAGGCACGAAGAGGAGTACAATTGGCTTCATAACCATACCCATGTTGTGATGGGGCAGACCTTTGGCCTATTGAAGGCACGGTTCCGCTGCCTAAGCAAGTCTGGTGGAGCGCTCCTTTATGGCCCTGAGAAGGTGGCAAAGATCACCATGGCCTGTGTCATGCTGCACAACATGTGCATCTGGAGAAACGTACCACTGCCACCTGACTTTGACATGCATGCACCGGGTGAGGATGATGAGGATGATGATGATGGAGGAGAATCAGCACCCCTGGCAGCAGGTGATGCACAAGATGGCCGTGGTGTATGCCATTCACTGATTGACGATTACTTCTGAACCACAGGGTCGTTGATGGTTATGTGTCAGTACTACACTGAGCACTGGCACCGTGTGGACATGGACACAGGGTGTGTGGGGAGTTGGGCACTGTGCGGTGTAATGAATAGAATGAACACACACGGAATGAACAATGTCCAGGCATTAAATGATTTTGAACACAATGGGTGTATTAAGTAAAATTACAACATAGTGATTCCTCCCTCCACCACTCACACGCCCTCACCCTCCCCCAAAACACCCAAACACCCCATGCCCACCAAACACCCCATACACCCCAAACACCCCATACCGCCCCCAAACACTCCATACCCCCAAAACAACCCATACCCCCCATAAAGACCCCCTTAATCCCCTCAACACCACCAGGTACCACCTTCCCCCTCACCCATTGTCATTTCACATACAATGTGTTTTGACTGGCTATTTCCGGACTTTTTTTGGGTCAGGGGGCAGCATTTCTGTATGCCTTGCACTGCTTCTCGTCATCCGCACAGGGCTCGAGGGAGTGGAGCTTGCAAGTGTGGATGATGGGGTGGATGCGGATGGGTTTTGCAATATCAGTGCCGGTTGTTGGTGCTGCACATGTTCGAACATCCTGTTTAGGACCTGTGTGACGGCACCCATGCACCCAAACTGTCACGTATCATAATGGCTCTTGCATTGATGGCCGCAATGGTTCCTGCATTCGCCTCCCGGATCTCACAGCGTGTTTCCTCGCCCTCGGCCACATAATGGCGGACCAGCTCGATCATTGAGTCCTGGCGGGCCTCTACCCTTGACAGCCATGCCTCCAGGTCAGTGGGGGCAGTGGAGGTTGAGGGTGCTGCGGCTGGGTGGGCCATTGCAGGGCTGGCCTCTGGGGTGCTTGTAAATTGCGGACTGTGCAGTTGAACTGCTGGGTCCTGCATGGGGCTGGACATTGTGCCCTGAGTGGTGTATTGGGGGGTGGACGGGGGCTTGGGGTGTGGGGACATTCGACATGTATTGTGCTGTCTAAGTCCTCGTACTCCTCCGCTTGAACATCCACATCACGGATTGGGGCTGTGGCTGTTGCCTCACCCACTGAACTGGTGGCAGCGGACTGCATGCCATCAGCCACACCTTCAGCTAATGTTGCCAGCACAGTATTCGCAGTCTCGTCTGCTGCTGTTGTCTCCTCAGCAGCCTGCCTGGCCTGTACAGGTGCCCTGGGTTGTACTCTTGGCCGTGGTGCTGCCCTGGAGGTGGATTGCCCAGTGCCCTGTGGTCTGGCCATGGATGTTGATGGCCTTGGGGCAGGGTCCTGCCCTTCACCTTCTGCATCAGTGCCTGCAAGGGAACAAGAGATGCAGGGCATCAGAGATGGTGTTACATGCAAGATGCATGAGTTGGTGCTGTACAGCATTTCATTTTGCATGCATTGCATTCTTATAGGTGTGTCACACAGGGTACTTTCAAGGGGGGGGGCATATTGGCATAAGCCGTGGCGTCTCCATTCGGCACTGATGCGTACCAGGTGGCATGCCATTGTATTGAGGTTTGTGTGATGTATAACATGCAAATGGTCACTGTGTGTTGGGTGTCTGTTGGTAATGTGATTGGCACGCAGCATGCATTTCATTGTGCCAGGGTTTGGGCCTCCATCTGGACATGGATCTGTATATGTGTGTATGATGGGCCATGCATTGGCTTGGCTCACTTTCTCATCAGTTGTACTACGTCATTGTTTGTCCTACTGGGGTTTGCAAGGTCACTCACCCCCATCTCTTGATGTCACGGCACCCGTCTCCATTTTGCCAAAGCCCTCTATGGACTCCATTTGGATGGTCGTGCTGCAGGTCTCTTCCCAGCGCATCAGTTTCACTGGTGAGTGGGCACCCCCGCCTGTGGCCATGGCCTCCCTGTGATTAGTGGCCAAGATGTTCCGGACCCGGAGATGTAGTTCGTCCCATCGTTTTTTACAGTCTTTGACTGTGCGGTGGGTGGTGCCAACTGCTGACACCTTACGTGCAACCTCCTCCCAGATTTATTTATTTCTTAACTGTACTTCCCTTTTGAGGTTGTTTTCAAAAACCTCATCTGCATGGGCTGCAAGGGTATCAGCCAGCATGTTTAGCTCCTCATCTGAGAAGCGGTTCTTGCGCAGGCGGGGGGTTGTCATGCGGGTAGCCTTTGACATGCTGGGTGGTATGACCCTGCTCTCTCCTCTGTATCACTGCTGGATTGAGAGGATTGCAATGGATTGTGTTTTTAATGATAGCCGCCGGCGCATTTCCCGTTCCGATGCGATTACGTTACTTCCGGATCCGGTATTACGAGCCCGGTATTAGCATGATGTTATTACTGGGTCGGTATTAAGGAGTTGCTCCTTGGCGGAGGCAGTATCGGGGGGTCCTGTGATGGCCTTTTGCGGCATGGCGGTGCAGCCATTACCGGTATCATAATCAGCCGCTATTAGCGCCGTCAAGGGAGCGCGGACGCGCTACTACCTCCATGCCGGTAATGACTCAGTTTTTAGCGGGATTTTGGTAATGAGGCCCATAGTATTGTAGTGGTGAGAGCCAGGCCTTCAAGGCTCTCCTTACGGGAGGATGGGGGCCAATGTCCCTGGGATGCTGTGGAAGGGAGTTCCACAGCAAGGCCATCTGGTAGGAGGAGGATCGGCCGTTCATTGGAGCGTGTTTTTAAATGAGGGTTGAATGCCAATCTGTTCCCTCTGGAGAGAAGTTATGTAGTGCTAAAATGCATTTATACTGCACCACCCATAACCACTGTGGCGCTCTTATGCCACCTAGCCCTGTCTTGGCGTCTGCACATTGTAGCCCTGCCAGGATGGGTCCACACCATCTTCTAGTGGTTGTAAGGAGCAGATGAGAGGGATAGAAAGACATACAGCATCATTACAAGTATGCCAGGAATTCTGTTTACCTGCACGTTTCTCCACCGGGATACATTTGCTGGTGGTATGGCCGGAATTACCTTTGCCACCCCACTAGCAAGAAATGCCAGTATTACCAGCACTCCTTGGAATGGGGATGTACCACCCTTACCTGTAATCTGCCGGTAATTCCATCAGCCCAGGTGCCAGTAACGGTATTGCCATTTGGTGGTATCTCGATGGATTTACCGGCAGGATACCACCAAGCCTGTCATGAGGCCCATAGAACTAAAGAGAGATATGGAACTACCCCATTTTCCTCCCTGGCCCATTTGGTCGTACGTTGTTTACTACATTTTACTGCAAAATTTAGCTCGTGGGTTGGGTTTCAGTATTTAGAAAGGTGGGAGGGTTGTAGAGGATCGGGGGGTCTCCCCCACATTTATTTCAGTAAAATGTGCAAAAAAAGAAATGCAACCAAATGGGCCTCGAGCAAGTTTCTGCGAGGAAACATCACAGATCCAGAGAAACGGAGTTAACCAATAGGAACGGGGTATTATGTGATGCATGAGTATAAGGTATGAAGGGTTGCATTTTAACTCTAAAAAACTCGGGCACTTCCTGGTGCATGGCCTTGTGGAAGGTCAACAGTGTTTGGCAGTAAATCCATGTTGTGGGCTAACGATGAGTGCACATTTAAAAGCAAGAAGCTTAGAATAGTTCTAGGGGTTGATTTGCATAAAGGGGCGGATTGCAGAGTAACAGAACCGAAAGGAAGGGGGATACGAGTATTATAAATGTTTAAGGCAAAGAGGCGAGATATGGCATGTTTGGAAGGAGGATGAGCTGGCAGACACTGCAAAGCAGTGCTTGTCTACTGCTGTAGTCTGGGCTTTGGCTCCAGCTCACGGAGATGGTTCTCCCTTTGAAATGGGGTAAGCATATCTTCTTTGCCACATTGTTAGAATGTCATTTTTAAAGTGAGGGACGTGAATCCCTGGACAACGGCTATTGAATTTCTGAGGAATAGGCCATTTCTAACCTCAAGGTCATGTCTAATCTTGGCCAAATTCAACGTCAAAATCCACCAGTATGCTGATGACATGCAGCAATATCTGACAGTCGACTGCCTCAATGGCATTCACCAAGTAAAACACTTCCTCTCCACCATTCAAGCCCAGTTGTCAAGGGCCTACATGAAACACAATCCTGCCAGAACAGAGTTCACCCTTCTCAGATGAGCCACCAAAAGCATCCAAGTTCAAAACTGTCTGACGCAGACGAATTACGACAGCTTCACCACCCAACTCGGCTTCACCATTCATTAGGACCTCTTCTTCAAAGCACACATTGCCATGGTGACACAAACTGCATTGTATCAGCTCTCACATCTGAGGCAAATCAAACCTTTCATCACCTCCTCGGATTTCAGATCCGTCGTCTAGACCCTCATGCTCTTCCACCCGGATCATGGCAACACTGTCCTGGAATGTGTGTCAACCACAACTCTGGCCCCACAGAACGCTGTCCAGCATGCTTCATCTCAGGACTGAAGAAATCCGACCACATTTCCCCCACTCCCAAGGAATTACAATAGAGGTGACCATTGTAATTCCTTGAGAGTGGGAGAGATCTGGTCTACTTTCTTCAGCTTCCAACCTGACATCACTAGTCAAGATGGCCTGCATCACCTGCAAAGCTCTAATGTCCAAGACATCATCATACATAGCTAAACATATCACCATCTCAGAAGGTCAATACAATACAATGGGGCAAGATATCACCGGAATGCAAGAAGGAGAACACCAGAAAACAAGCACTTTCCTATTATGCTCCCACTCTCTGGAACAACCTTCCTTCTAACATCAGGATGGCTGCCTCCCTCTTGTAATTCTGGAACAATCTGAAGACCCTGTCCTTCAAGGAACACTTTACCGACAAATGAGGACCAAAGATTGACAGCCATCAAACCACTACCAGTCATACCACTATTACTGGGCAGGATCCATCCTGCAACTGGTACTTTCTTTACAAAGGAAGGCTTTTTGCCAGCCTGCTACGTCAAACATCCTGGTTGATGTCAAGTGTAAAAAAAAAGTGATGGGTGGAAGGTTTTGAATTAATCTGAACCTTTGGCACTGCTATGGGCAACCTTCCACACCACCGTGGTTTAGCCTGTCTGCGCCATTGCACAAGGGGTCTAGCCATATGCAAATCAGTTAGGTACTGCCAGAAATGGAAGCAGCCCAGCCCGAACTGCTAGGCCAGGTCCCCTCTGCACGTCAACACAAGTAACCTGCTTCCATATAGGAAAAAGTACACATAGGAAAAAAGTCAGTGTACATTCTACTCACAGAGTAAGGAATATACATACCCACAGCTCTGTATAAAGAGACAATCAAGCTGATTTTGCATGCTGATCCTGGCCAGGAATATAGAAAAAGCAAAAATCAGTGCAATGTGCTGCACAGCTAGTAACAGCCAGGGGTGATTATTGCTATTAGTACTCCAGGTTTAAAAACCAGGGTGCTGACAGCAATGTAAATATTTGAAAGAATTGGTCGCCCACTGGCAGCAACCCCTTCTTTGAAAAAAACTCACCCAACATAGCCACCAGGGAAATAGAAGGTGGGGCTTCATGCAGAGTCCTTCTTCTATTTCATTGGTGGCTAAATGTATCTGAGGAGAGGCGGGACCGTGCCGCATGTAAGACGGAGGGGCAATGTACGTGAGGGGTAGATTGGTGGCATTGGGTGGGAAGATAGTGGGTGGGTGTGAGCAGCATGCAGCTTGATCTGAACCCGGGCCATGATCGTTAGATTCAGTCTAGGTTTGGAGCGACCTGATTGGCTGCCACAGCTGCCACGGTTGCTACTACGAAGACATCCACGCAGTTGGTGGGTGAAAAGCTATTTGAAAGGGTACAGCAAATGATCGTTGATAGAACAATTGGTTAATGTAGGTTGTGATTAACCTGAAGCAGAGAAGTCTTAGACTTTGTTCAGTCAAGATTCGTTCTGAACTCAAGCAAATGTTTAAATACAGAATGAGTGAAAAGCTACGAGTCCAAAGAAAAAATGCCCTGAAGGGGGATTCACAATAAGGGTTTGTTGTGTTTCAGTAGGTGTGTGAGCTTTGGATTGTGCTTGCAGTGCTCATTCGTTTTTTTTTTTTTAATTAATTGGATTCCGACAATACTACAGACCTGGATGTTGCAACATTTATCTCCAGGGCAGATGGCTTCATTTTTGTCAAACCTTTGCTGTAGGCTTTGCTGGCACTATATCATATCATCCATCCCCAGATGCAATTCATTTTGCATCATTCATGCATCTGGTGTTTAGCAGGAACTCACTGTCGAATACACTTACAAGGCTGTATGTAATAAGGACCTTTTTACACACTGTGAAGCCAATCAAAAGATGGCTGCCTCAATTCACTGCCAACGCTGATGAATCACAAGAATATGTCCCTTCTACCCAAGGTGTTGCCTCTCCCCATGAGGCTCGGGAGGGGAGCCCGCTCCGCAATACCCTCCTTTATCGGTAGAGGCAAGTCAGACATTGCGGGTAGAGACTTCCCCTTTGGGGACAAGGAATCCCGTTCTAATGAGGAACTCCCGAAAACTCCTCTTCATCATACCTCTGAGAACATCTATGGTGGAATCATGAATGAGGAAGAAACCAACATCTGTGATTGTAATTCAGAAACCATAGATGTCTGTTTTTAATGAAATATCCCTATCATCTGGGGCAAAGAAACCAAGTGAGAGTAATAAAGAATGGCCCAGGAAGTGAGGAGATTGGTAAGAGAAAAACCATGTGAGTTGCAAACCAGGGCTGTTGCTCTTCACAGACAGAGAAAGAGACGTGCAGCATCTGATCAAGGAGAGAGAAGGAGAAGAGATAGACGCACAGTGTCTCATTCACTGAACAGAGAGAGAAGTGGACGTGTGCCATCCTTCACCCACAAGGGAATGCAAAGCCGGGAGGGACCAGCAGCATCTTATATTGAGAGCAACAGGAGAAACCTACAGACGGGAAGTGTTTTGGAGTATTGACGGAAAGCGAAGCATCAGAGGTGGTGGCGTGACCACGGGAAAAGCGTGGTGGACCAGGAGTCTCCCAAACAATACTGAGACCACCCAACAAGCGAAAGCAGGAAGCAAAAAGAGTACAAGAAGTACCTTATGACAATCCTCAACATCGATACAAAAAGGGGAACTTTGAAGGAGTGAGTTAGAGAAACCTGATAGTTCAGAAGTTTCTACCTGAGCCAGAAGAAGCTCTTAAGATGTTGTCCTTAAAGATTCCAAATAACGGGGAAAATGGGAGGCCAGGGAGAGGGGTGAATGACAATCGTTATAGGACTAATCATACTCGCTCCAGTCAAAACAAAGAGGCAGTGACGTGTGAATCAGGAGAGGTGAATGACAATGAGTGACTAACCCTACTCATCCCAGTCAAACTAAAGAGAATCTGAGACTTGAATCAAGAGGAAAAAGTGTGGTAATAAAACCAAGAGAATTGGGTAAAAATCCTTATGGTTCTAATCAGACTCATCTCAATAGGAATAAAAAGACTTTAAAATGTAAATTAAGAGAAGTGAATAGAAATCGTTATGAGAACAATCTTAATCGTCTCAGTCAAGATGAAGAAATCTCAAAAGTAAACCCTTAAGAAGGGAATAAGATTGGATGCTGGACCAATCAGTCTCCTTGTAAAACTCTAGAAACTAGAAAGTAAAGTGGAAGAAAAGGTTTCTAAATAGTGGAACCATTTATCACAGGATGAGAAACAAATACGCTCTTGTGGGAAGAACCAAGAGGGCGATAATAGAGTTCAAATGGAGCATAACCCTGAAAAGACATAGCAAAGTCAACTATATGGAATAATCAAAACCATAACCAAAGGTTACCTGAAGATTAAATATTGAAGTAAAAGGGTGTAAAAGGCAACACACCCCACAGGAGAAGGGGGTAATTCTCCTGTCCTTAGTTACCCTTATAGTGCTAGGGTCAGTTCGGTTAGGATAGAGGACTGTTTATGTTTGGACAATCATTGGCGATTGATGAGCAGCTTAGTTAGTTGTGCTAGGTAGGAACGCCTTAAGGAATAGGGAAAGGTAGTCCCTTGTATTTAATAAAGGAAAGTAAAATGGTGAATCAGAGTCCGTGTCTTTCTTCTCACCCGTCACACAACTCAATTCCAAGATGTTGCACATAGGTCATGTCGGATGACCACCATGTTTGCTTTAGAGAGGCCAGCATTGAAAGTAAATAGTGCTTTTTTATGGTGTACAGAAAGTGGGAAAGTGTTCATTAGAGAAGGGAGGTTGTGTATGACAGAGGGGTGATTAGAAAGGGTTACAAAAATAAATGAAAAGTGTCTGTTGTGAAAAGTTTGTTGTGCAATAAACTTGTTAGCTTTGCCAAGGCACAGTGCCAGTCAAAGTGTGTGTTACTTGTGCTGCAGGTAAACAATACTGCAATGCCTTGCTACGTGCACATGGAGATAACCATATAGATTGCTGCATGTGTGAAATTGTTTTAGTAAACTAAAGTGTTGCAATGTATTTAAATTAAACTTTATATAAAGAGAACCATTAGTCCCAAGTTCGGATCTCGGCATGATTTAAGGTGCAACATGTTATTAAAAGTGAACCCCAGGCAAAGTGTATAACTGTGCATGTTGTGTGGATACAGAGTTTGTAATCTGAGTTATTCTAAGCCAATTAGTATTCTCCATTTGTAGAACAGGTTATTATCAGGAAAGAAAATTCTTTGGGCCATGGAGTGAGGTGAGGTGGTGTAATCTGTAATGATAATCAAAAAATAATGTTCTTATTCTGTAATACATATATATATTCTTTCTGTAAACCTCTTGGCTTAACATTGCTAAAGGGTGAAGGATTCACTAGTTTTAGATTGTCCATAGACAGGGCTAGATACAATTTCAAGATTTATTTATGTGGCACTGTTGAATTGTGGGTGGGGGAGTACTCCCTACATTACCAGTGATCCCATAAATATTTATCACAGTATCTATTATGGTTCCTGAGTTTATGAGCAAAATATGATTCCCCATATAATCCTATGAGACCCTTTTAATTACATGTATTTTTTTTGATTAATTAATACTCCTTTCCGTTCCCAACACCTGCATGTAGGCCTGGCCATCTGGCTTTTGTTGGCCTAGTTTGCAATAACACAACTTAACATTCTTTCAAGGGAAAGGACCAAAACATGTGCTTCCTTATCTCCTTGAGCAGAGGGGTATAACTGTGCCTCCTGTATCATTTAGCATTCTCCTGTTACTTCCCAACTGTCAGTCAGGCCAGAACCCCACCACAAACTTAATTTAATTTTGAGTATTTTAGAAAGTTCAAAATCCATGAGCTGCAGTTTTGTTTTCTCAATGGTCATCATTCCACTCAAATAAACCTCCACTACCCTACCCTGGGGCTGAAAATATCCTACAACCAGCAGTGTGGAGGAAGGAAGTTGTGGAGTTGTGGGAAGCTAGCAAAAGCGAGAGTGTATGGGTCTCCCCCCGAACATATGAAAGGACAGGTTTTGGGAGAGGTGTGCCAGGGCAAGAAGGAGAGTTGTGGGGGTTCTCCCTTACAGAAATTAGATTAGTAGTATGGGGGGGCACACAGCACCACTGAAAAATCCCTCACAGGAAACAAGACAGGGAGCACCACAGTCAAGGTGGCACGAAAAGGGGGATGAGGAATATGCGGCCTATGGCACAAACATATTCCTCACTTAGTGTAGCTCCTTGCTGGGTGTGCATGCTACAGGAACTAATTCTAGTTGAGTCATTAGGAGGGCACTGAACGGAAATACCATAAGCAACATCAACAAGTGGGGTACCTCAGTCTCCTCGGCCAAGGCACTGCCTGGCACAGACGATAGTGAAAAGCTCCAGCAAAAAAGAAAAGCAGCATTTAACAGACTGTTGCTCACACTCACTGTTAGCAGAGCTGGCCATGCTTGCTGAGCTTGCTGTGATTAGGTGGCAAAGCATGCAATAACAAATCCAAGAATAATACTACTGTCGGATCATTCACTAAAATGGCAGGGTGCCACCATCCCGATGAAAGGGTGTTGGGGAACTGATGTGCTCAAAGCTGAAGTCATATCGAACCCCTATGCTGGGGTACTCTAATGCATGAGGACATATGAACAGTCCCCCCCTTTCCTTTCCCAAAGCAGTACCCACAGTCTCCGATGACTACAATAAACCCACACTAGTCCTTCCATTGTGGTAGCAGCGGCAGAGGCTGCTTCCAGGGCTCAGCAAGGCTGATGGTTTATGATTCTCCGGGACGCCTCCACATAATGCGCTGACAGCGTCATGTGGGGTTTCAGACAACAATGGAAAACATTCACTATTCATAGGCTGGTACCAGCAACGCGTAAATAGAAAGAGGTCACCCAGACTAGTCCCTCTTCACTGTCCATGCCTCAATTGTCATGACAACTTGTGTGAGGCTGCGCGCCAAACACTATGACCTGGTGATTGTATAGTAGGCCTGTCTAGCCGAGACCAGGAAGGAGCACGCGTGAAGGTGGGATGCACAGTGTTATGCAAATGAGGCAGACACCCGCAGGCCACTTGAGCCTGTAAAAGCAGAGGGTTTGAGTGCTCTAGCACCTTTGAAATGGTGAGTGTATCACAGCACGACAGTCAAGGTGAAGACGCAGGCGCAGGGGCAATTGTGAAGCACTGGGCAGAGTGGGAATGCTTCCTTCAGCCCAGCATCCTTCCACTTACACTCCTAACTGCTGGGAGTGTGACAGAACTAGAGATTAAACAAAAGGAGAAGTAGCAAGGGCACTGTGGAAAAGAGCACCCCCACCTGTAATCAGTAATGCAGACTGCTAGATATAAGCGAAGCACAAAGAGGCCCAGGCACAGGTTCAGTCCAAGTGTTAAAAGAGCCCTTTACTGTGGTAAGAGTATTCACACCCTGGCACATCATAGTGCAAGGTTTCAAGTACTTGGGCAACAGCAGATAACGCTAGGCTCAAGGCGGAGGTGCAGGGTGCAGCCAGACTACGTCTCTCTGGCGTGGGTCGCTTAGAAAAGTCCTTGCACATTGGAGGACAATGCTTAACCCAGGCCCCCACACCAGAGGTCAAAGTGGGCGGGCATTAAAGGGTACGACATTCCCTTACTTTTTGGGGAAATCATCCCCTTACTTTATCTGACCGGGAGCACCATTCCAGGACGGCAGTGAAGGACACCTTTATTTAACTTCTCCCCTACTGGGGATTAGAAACCAGGTCGTGCTGGTAACACACCAGTGTCACAGAACGCTGCACTATCTCGCAGGAACAAGGGGGGGTCATGGGAGTCCCTCTGCCGGCCAATAAGTCCCAGTTTCGAGAGTCTTGCCCAGATTCTTTAGCTCAGTATCTCTTTCACTGCGTTGGTCTTGTTCATTTGCATAAACTACCTGTGACATAACGCTCATTGCCAAGCAGTCACAAAGCCCTGCTCAGCAGTGATCTCTCTCTTCTGTAATTAATCATAGATTGCTGCAGACACAGTGGGTCTCAGACCAAGTCTGGCGGTTAGGAAATAAGGGTGCCGGTAGCAACGTACCAGCGCACTTTCTGACTGCCAGACTACGAGTATCCCTGCAGGGGATGGTGCTGCCGGCAGGTCTGACCTGCCAGGAGCACCTACAGGTATGGTTTCCATGGAAGCACCAGCACCATTAGCAACGGTGCCGGTGCTTCCATGTTACCATTCCTGTAGAGTCCATTTGGACTACACTGGAATGGGGACTTAAACTTTCCGCTGTCTGACATCCCGGGCCGTCAAGACTTGTAATTTCCCAGTGTCACAGCGATATGGTGGTGCAGTGGTGAAACGAGGTCGGCGGAAGCCCGCCGGTAGCATCGGCGAGTTACCGCAGACCTCATAATGAGGCCCAGTGTCTGCACAGATCATGGGCGGGGGGCTATAGCCATAGGAGTGTCCATTAAGAGGTGGGAAAGGTTGGTGATTGCTTTTAGCTGCATGCTGTGGGACAATGACCAACTAATGGTGTTTTTTTTAATGGATTTTCTTTCCTTGCGTTTTTGTTGGTCTTGATAGTACTGTTGTAAACACACCAATGAGGTATGGAGAAAAGGAAGGCCTGGAGTTTGAATTGTGAGGGGGTTGAGATTGGGGTCGGTGGGGAGGGTGGAATTGGGGGTGGGGCAGGGCAACATAGATTCACCATTTTCTTTTTACGCTTCAACCACTGCCTCCACGGCAAAGGATGATACTTTGATTCCAATCTCTTTTTTCCCACAACTTTATGGTTGTCCCTGTTGAAGAGAGTGTACCGCCCAGTCTCTCAAAATGTAGAGGTCACCTCCTTTTTGTGGTAAAGTGGGCGTCCCCAGTCCCTCACTGGCTGGAGGACTTCCTATTTTGGAGCAAGGTGGACATCTCCAGTTTATCCGCAGTGAGAAGATTGAAGACACAGCAAGAGATGGCTACGTGGACACTTGAATGCGCTTTCCCTTGTCCCTCACACCTTCTGAGGGTTGTCCCTGTTTCATGGAAGGCACTTCATTTACTCCCACTGCATGGAGATCTGGAAAAGTGATGAATGTGTTGGACTCTCACCCTGCCCACTGACAGCTGAACTGCATTTACCAAGTTGGTGACACCTCCATTTGGCTGCATTGCAGGGAAGCTTGACAGGAGCTGGATTCCTGTGGTGCAGTTGGTCGCACTGCCTGCCACCTAAGAATGCGCTGGTAGTAGAAAGTTATTTCCAAGCAAATTTGTTGACAGAGGAGGGAACCTGTATGAGTAAGTCGGGAGTCCCAAGAATTGCTTTGTTCACAGGTTGCAGGATCACAATAAATTGGAAGGGAAGACTTGTCCATTCTGCATCTCATCCAGCTCTCAGGATCCATCTAAATCGCATGGAGAATCGACAATGAGCATCCACTGTGAGGGATTCGGCCATCCGCACGGGAAAAGTGCGCTCGGTTGGGCTTTTTTTTTGTTTAAAAGAATGAATGATGGGAGATCAACCTCTGAAAATAACTGGGGCTATTCCCGCACATATTTTCCACGCTCACCGCACAGCAGAAAAATAGTCATGCACGTTGGGAGGACACAGCTTACCAGTGCCGCCCTCCCCTGTCATGTGTAGCTGACACCTGACAGCCGTGGGTACATCAAAAGCCTTTTGCCATGGGCAGCCAGATTACAATTTCAAGGCCCCATGGATTTGCATCTCCATTGTCAAACCTTGCTGGTGGCGGCGAGTACTGAAAAATGTTAATTAGCAGGCCTCAGGGAAGGCCTTAGTGCAGGAAGTGACAATGGAGACCAGGCACCAACACCTCTTTATAATGCAATGTGTCAACTTGGTACACCATTCCTTGGTATGGAAGGGTAGTGAATGTTCTGTCTGGAACCACTCCTTTCAGAGCAGGGAAGTATGTGAATTGTAGGAGATGAAAGTCTGCCTGCAACCCCATACTTCAAAGGAGGCCCATGTTGTAATCAAGCGCCGTATAGGGCTCTGTTAATTAGGGAGACACTTTGATGTACAGCAGACAGGAAGATGGGTGGGACTTAAAAGTATATGTTGTCATCCTTCCCCTGTCTGTTGCCAAGCACTCTGATTCTCACCTGAAGCCTCACTGAAGATTGTTGGTGTAGACCCAGGATTGGCTCTGTTAAATTAGGCTTGGTCTACACCAATCCCTGGGCCCCGTTTGGTTTTAAAAGAGGGCTGAACCCCTCACTGATCAGATAATCAGAAGACTTCGCAAAGCAGCACAATGCAGACCTGTCAATCACTCCATGAGCACTCATGCACAGGATACAACATACATATGCATTGAAATAGGATAATGTGTAGATATATACTTTAAGATACTATGTAGAACTGTATTTGCTGGAATCATGCAAAGTGATGGGGCATTAGAATTGTCCTTATCTTTTATGTATTTATTAGCTCTTATTTGGCGTGAAAAACACACTGAAGTCTATCAGAGCAATGTGCAACTAAAACAGAGATCACCTTTTCAAGAAAACTTAAAACAATCGCAAACAATGATATGATATGATATGATATGATAAGGCATTTGTAACGCGCCTATACACAAGTGTTTCAAGGCGCGACGAGGCAGGGAGGGGGGAACAAGGGGAAGACAGACAACGATCCTACTAGGCCAGGTGTCATTCAGATCGCGTAAGTGCAGGGGGAGGGGAGAGGTGCATGGGGAAGGGGAGGGGGGAAGTGCAGTACAAGGTAAGTAGAATAAATAATAAAAGGGCCAGCTGGTGGCAAGTGCAAGGTAAGTGCAGAACAAGTGCTGGGAAGGGGGGGGCTGTAGGGATACAGAGACAACCCCTCCGATGAGACAATGCAGACAATGCAGCAAAAAGAAAATGCTATATTATAACAGTGCTACAAAAAAGGGACAACCAAAGGCAAGTGAGAAACCCAGAAAACACCTTAAGAAAAGAAAGAAATAATAGTTTTTCCATAACCCAGCCTTGAAATATTTTCGAAATTGAAGCAAGCCTTGGTCCTGGCAGATCTAGCAGACAATGGCGAGACAGAAAATTAATGTTTCAGGCCTGAGCCCCATCAAAATATAAGGGCATCCAGTGTAAAATCTTGTGGCTCTATAAAGCACTAGAACAAGCAGGGAACACCACCTTAGAAGCCAGGTAACAAGTGGAATGATAATGTATGGCGCTATGAGCCAAGCAAACTACCGTAACCTGTTTTCTGGCTCCTTTTCAGAGCCAGTGCATTTAAACTAGCATGGGGGTCATAAGCTCAAACTTCATTGCACCAACAACCAACAAGGCCACGACATGGAAGACTGCCTTCTGGGAGCGAGACTGCATCACCATTTCCAAAAACCAAGGCTTGAAATAACAACATCAAACTCAAGAAGCACAAGGTTGGAAAGATTTAAGAGATTGATGATAAAAGTGAACAGACTTCTCTGCAACATTAATGCCAGGCGCAAACGAAAGAGAAGAGTCAAGCACGAAGCCGAAAGACTTTCCAGAAAAAGCAAAACCTGGAGGAATCCCAGGAATTGAAGAAGCCTGAGACAACCAGGAAAGTAGTGCATTAATGAGTGATGAATGAGAAGACACAAGAAACTCAATCTTTGATGTCTTCAGTTTCATAAAGCATAAAGACATCCAAGTCACAATCCCCTTGAAGGCAGTCACAGAGTCGCTGGACATCTCCACTGGATGCCATCTGGGTATCATCAGATTACTCATGAGTGGGGACACTGCGACCGTCAACCAGATTGCCCGGTGGCTCCAGGGGTACAGTGGAAAGCATTGGTGAAATGATCGACCCTGGGGCACCCCACATAGCATTGGGAGAGGATCCGTGCATTCCTGGCCCACAGCAACCAGCTGCTGACGGTTAGCCAGAAAGGACAGGAACCACTCCAAGAACCTGCTACTGTGCCCATCCAATGTGAGAGGATATCCAGGGGAACCCCATCAGATGCTGGTGAGGGATCCAGCAGCACCAGGAAACAGGAGCCTTCCTTATCCAGCACACGACGCAGACATCCAGGCCCTGCACGGTCTCAATGATTTGGCCAGGTCGAAGGCTGATTTACAAGGGGACAGGAGACATTAATACCCCAACAATCAGTTCAACTGTGGGGAGACTAGCCTCTCTAGAAAGGTCCCTTGGAGAAGGGAGACAACACGCCGGCTGATGGTTGGATGGGATAACAGGATCCGGGGATGGCTTTTTCAGTAGAGGGCTTAAGTAGATAGTCTTCAGTGTTGAAGATAAAAATACCTGTTCAAGAGAAAGTGTACTTATTTTTAAACAAAATTGAGCAACAAAAAAAATCAAAACAATCTTTCATCTTAACAGGGGGACCTTATCTAAATAAAAGCCCTGGTTGAGCGCATTAATATATAAGTCAGGAAGTGCATAATGGGACATGGATGAAGAATTGTTACAAGACTGAAGCCCTCATTACAAGTACGATGGTGCAGTAAAAAGAGGCAGTAACGTGGTAGTAATTCAGTTACCGGTGCATTAGTACACCGCCGTAGTATAGGTTTGGCGGTGAGAAGGAGGATTTTGCTCCCTTGCCACCGAAAAATCGGCAAAATTGGCAGAATACCTGCCACGGGAATTACCTTCCATTGAATTCAAATGGGGATTTACACCACCTACCACCACTTGTAATCCGGTGGTAAATATGCTGGACAAAGAGACAGTAACGTTAATTCCGTTTGGCGGTATTCCGACGGATTTACCACCAGAATAGCGCCAAACTTGTAATGAGGCCGTAAGTGTCCTGGGACTTTCGCTGCAACACAGATTCTATTGATGTTGGCATATTTCTTCGGGCAAAAATGGAACTAATTGGTGGCATTTTTCTAGAAACCTGAAGAAGCGACTTTACGACAGCTCATCTTTGAAAGCTCTTCGAATAGAAAATCAAGGTCTTGATTTATTTGATGAAAGACCGATTACGTTATAATACAAATAATACTATTTCACTACAATAACAGAAGGGCAACAACATTCCAACCCATTGGTGCAAACACAGAATACTTGAAGCTTATAATTATGCTAATATTAACAGTATTAAAAGCATCCCCAGAGAGACGTAAAGCGCGTTGTATTTGCATACCTCATGTCCCCTCATGCAGTCCCTGGAACGTGCGGCTCAGCAAGCCTGGAAGGGTTTGCACTCAGAGCGCATGCGTGCCGTTCTGGCATTTCCCTCTTCCCCTGCATCTTAAGCGAGCCCGAGCAGCGCGCTCTTGAATTGGATTTTAATGCTAATGAGCGCAACTTGACAAGCTGCGCTCCCTGCACAGTTTATGGTCGTTTTCTTCTTATTGTTGTTGGTAAATTGTCAGAGTGCACATCAATTTCAGCAAAACATTAACAGGGCATAAATAATGGAGAATGAATCAAAGCCACTGCCGCAAATCTGCTCCAAGACCAGTCACCGAGGAGTGATAAAAAGCGAAAGCAACGAGAAAAGCCAGCAAGCATAAAGCAGAGCATTCCGCGGAGTGCTGGAGTAGTGCTGAGAGAGCGCGGTGGGGCCGCAGTGCGCGCTTTAGTGCGTGCCACTGCGGCTGCTGCACGTGGATGTAGAGGCAGTGGCATGCAATGCAGCTGGCAGTACTGGATTTGGAAGTCATTGAGTGCTAGATTAGCATTCCAAAAGCAAGCCCTAGGCCATTGTCAATGTACTCTGGCTAAGTCATTAGCGTACTTTGGCTAGACGATTTGAAGCACTGAAAGGACGTGATATCAGTGGGCCACAGTGCACGCTATAGTGTCACTGCGGCTGCATGTGGATCTAGGGCCAGTGACGTGTAATGCACCTAGCAATACTGGGCTTGGAAGTCCTTGAGTGCTAGCTGAGCATTCCAAAAGCAAGGCCATCGTCAATGTACTTTGGCTAAGTCATTAGCATATTTTAGCTAAACACTGTGAATCATCGAAAAGGCATGACAATCAGTGCGCCGCAGTGTACCCTTTAGGACCACTACGGCCGCACGCGGACCTAGAGGCAGTGGCATACAAAGCTGCCGCAAGAACTGGGCTTGGGAGTCCTTGTGCAAGCATTTCATTTCTTCTGAGAATTTTTTTTATTTTTTATTTGTATTTGGTTTAAAAAGAAACCTTTACAAAGTCACTAAGTACATCATTAAGCATGAATGCATTAGGGTAAAATAAAATCAGGAAAGGAAAGGAAGCCATACATGTAAACCAGGGGAGCATGTCATGGAGTCTCTCACAGACGAGAATCGCAGTTGGCTAGACAAGTTTTCAGTTCTTTCAGAAAGTTTGTTAGCCCGTACATCAGTTTTCGGTCGAACGCCTTGAACATTGATTTTGAGTAAGTTTGTCGTGCCCAGAAGATTGGGCCGAAAAGCCAAGTTCGTAAGCTTCGAAGCTTTAGGCAGAACAAGATTAAATGTTTGCGAGACTCTGTTGACTGCTCACAGAAACGACAAGTGAGATTTACACTATCGTTTTCATTCCAAGTTCTAGTACGGTCTTATTTAAGTACAAGTTCAGTCTGAAATCTAGTAAAAGCAGTCTTGAGTGTCGATCCGGTGATTGAAGCAAGTAAGGCTGCAGTTTGTCGTAAGCTCTCGCTTCATGGGGGGCGTCTCTCATTAAGCGTGAGCTTTGTCTGTCTGAGCAGGTTATTTTCCAGTCTGCTCTCCACAGTTTTTGCTTCTCTTTTTCAGGGTTTTCCAGCAAGGTTGCAATCTTGATGTCGTTCGCTTCGAGCACTTCAAGGTATAGTTTGTTCCACATTGCAAGCACTGTGTAGTCCGGGTCAGTGTTAGGCTTATGTAGAATTTTAAATCGTGGCACAGGATTTGGTGTAATGGTCTTCCTGTAGAGGTTTAATAAGTTCCAACACACTCTGGCGTGTATGGATATTAGTCCTAATTCGTATCTTAAATTGCAGGTAGGACATCCCTTGGGAAGATGAAGAGCTCTAGTCCAGAAGATGTTCTTCAATGTACTCCACAGGTCATATGGGCAGCCTAGCATGTTTTCTGTCCAAAGATGAGAGATGGTACGACTTTTTGGCAGTAGACATTCAGTAAAGCCTTTATAGAGAATTTACAGAATTTTTGGTTGATAATAGCTGCCTGGCAAGCTAGCTGTCGACATTTTTTTTTGTCTCTTCGACCCAGGGACAGTCATTCATGTTGGAGCTTATCAGCGTGCCCAGATATTTAATGCTTGGTGAAATTCTTAAAGTAGTTTTTTCAAGATGCTCGTGTTTATGGGTTGACAAATTACGGAAGATCAGTATTTCGCATTTTTGTTTGTTTATGCGGAGCTTGTTTCTGCTGACGTAAGTTTCCAAGGCGTTACTTTTAGGTGCAGTATCGGTATTATTCCTTTTTTGATTCCTGTCCCATTCTTTAATTCATTTTTCCTGTATTTGTGTGCTTTTTGATGTCCTTTTTTATGGTTATTTCCTGCTGATGGGAGACCCCAATGATCCCCTCCAAGATCCCCTTCAGTTTTCAAAATGGAATCAAATGCCCTGGATATAATATTTCTGATGTTCCCGTCCACCTGCAGCTAAACAATAGCACACCTTAGAAATCAGAATCAGTGTTTGGTTTGACAGTTGCTGGCATTCAAAGAAATTTGCCTTTCAAGTGCCTACATGATTTCTCTGCTTCAAGCATCAGGGGCTAAAACCAGCTGGTGGGTGTCGGCAGGAGCGACCGCTGGGGATCCAGGAGCAAGTGCACAGTGGACTGCACATCTACCTCTCACATAAGATGCACCTTTTGCCCATTATGGATGATCCATCATATTTAAATGTCTCCTAGAAGTATCTTCATTCTTCTTTATTTACATTCTAAAACACTCGAGGTTAATGTCACATATGCATGTCTGCAAGGCACCTGTTGGCCTGGGAAGCCAAAGGTAGCTCCTGGTAACTGTTGGTTTCAAGATAACAGGGATCTCCTTGGGTAGAAGCAGGAGCGAAGAGAGAGAGGCATAAAGAGAGAGAGAGAGAGAGAGAGAGAGAGATGAAGAGAGGGAGAGAGAGACTGAGAGAGAGAGACGGAGAGAGAGAGAGAGAGAGATGAAGAGAGGGAGAGAGAGAGAGAGAGAGAGAGAGAGACAGAGAGAGAGAGACAGAGAGAGAGAGAGGGAGAGAGAGACTGAGAGAGAGAGATGGAGAGAGAGAGAGAGAGAGAGAGAGAGAGATGAAGAGAGGGAGAGAGAGACAGAGAGAGAGAGAGAGAGAGAAAGAGGTAAAAGATCACCGAAGTAAAAAGTGTTAAGTGAAACCTCCGCTCTATTGTTGTTGGGGATTTCACATGTAGTTAATATCAACATTTGCTCTGCCGACTGTTTAACACCAAGGGCTGGTTGACGCGTATGCCACAGAGTGTCCAGTAGAGGTGTTCCAGATAAGAAATTGAGTGTGGTCTACTTTCCGTCTGTAAGATTCAGTAAAGCTACATTAATATGACACCTTGACTGCCGGACTAGCCCTCTACTCATGTCTCCATAAAATGGGGCTGATGTCTGTCCAGTCGAGGTTGGTCAATCTCACTGAAGGATACTGCTCGGCCTCCAGACACCTTTGGAACTCTTGATTTTTCTGTGTACTTCTTGAGCAGGAAGTGTTGTGGCACCACCTTCAACCAACATCATTCTATGGTAGCCCCTTTAAATATGAGCATAGAAGCCTCTGCTGTGTCCCGTGGAGTGTCCACTCTTGTAGATTCTTTTGAACTTTGACCAGGAAACGAAATGCAGATTGGATAAGCAGGAGCTAAAAGCAGCTCCTGGGTATCCAGCATTAACCAGCAACCAGGAGCTACCACTGGGGAACGAGGAGTTAGTACAGAGCGTTCTTCCAAATTTAACTTCCACTTTAGATGCAAACATATCATTTTGTACATTATGAATGACCGCTTGTGCTTTAAATGTCGTATAGATGTGTCCTAATGTTTATGTATAGATTGTCCCAAATGCACAGACTTCAATTTAGAAAGGTGAGTTTGTTTGGAATCAGTTGGCCTGGGGAGCCAAACGTAGCTCCTGGTAGCTGTTGGTGTCAGGATAACCTGGCTCTTCTTGGCTACAAGCAGGAGCTAACTAGCTCCAAGCTCCCCTCAATGTTGATTACTCTATTATTGTAGTGCTTTGAGGAGAGCCTCTCTCACCTGCTGCTCATTAGAACATGGTCATGCAAGATTCAGTCCAACCTGGGTGCGCTACATTATCGTGAGGAAAGTCCTGTGGCGACGCTGTATTGTTTGGATGGAGTGAAGATTAGGTGCTTCCCATCTTCTGCTATCATCCAAACTTGAGCAGAAGCCCCACTTGTGCATGAAAGCTCCACTTCTGAGCTGCCAATCAGAGTCCCGTGGAAGCCCTTAGTCTCCGTGAGGAACGCCTTTGCTTTCCCATTGATTTTCTTGCAGTTTAGAGTGTGAGACTCTGGACTGCGATATCATGCCTTTCCCGATAAGACGCCAAGGGTTATCCTGCAGCACTGGAATTAGACACCAGATTGCCATAAAGATTTCTAGTCTCGAGCTCATCTATTTATTTATTTATTTATTTATTTATTCGCATTTGTTAAGCGCACATCAGACCGAAGGCATCGTGGCGCTGGTTACAGTGTTTCTTAAACTTAGTTACAAACAGTTCAGCCCTTGGTTACATTGGGCAATGGTTATGCTTAAATACATGTACATGGTGAATACGTGAGTAGTCAGGTGCACTTGTTAGTTGAAGAGAGCAGTTTTAAGTTGTTTCCGGAAAGAGAGGAGGGATGTTTCTGCTCTGAGGTTGGTGGGCAGAGCGTTCCAGAGCTTTGGTGCCAGGTAGGGGAAGCCTATACCTCCTGCTTTGGATCTAATAATGCGTGGTATGGTGAGACGGTTGCTGTATGTAGTTCTGGTTGGTCTTGTGGACTGGGATCTAGACGGGGTGTCGGATAGGTAAGATGGTGCTGTATGATTGATGCATTTGTGCGTCGTGGTGAGGATTTTGAAAGTAATCCTATCCTTAACTGGGAGCCAATGGACAGCTTTCCTAGCTGTGGTGATGTGCTCTCGTTTTGGTATGCTGAGTGCTGCTCTGAGCGCGATATTTTGGGTGGTTTGGAGCCTTACTAGGTTGTTCTTGGATGTGCCGGCTAGGAGCGCGCTGCAGTAATCTAGTTTAGCTCCAATGGTGGCTCTTGCGATGGATAAGCAGTTATATTTTGTTAGGAATGGTTTTATTGCATTGATGAGTTTGGTGCTCAGTGCCGAGGCCGAGACTATTGCGCTTACTTGTTTATCCATAGATAGGGTGGCATCTATGTGAACTCCTAGTGTTTTGACTGATGATAGGACAGTTGTCAATGTTAAAGTTAATGTAAAGTGGGTTGAGGTTGGCGAGGGTGGGCTTCTGGCCTAAGATGAGGATTTCAGTTTTGTCCCCATTCAAGCAGAGGCCGTTAGTGGCCATCCAGGCTTGTATGGTGGAGTAGATTAGTTGGAGGGAGGTGGAGTCTTGATGATAGTTACTAGTCATGGGCAGGAGTACCTGTGTGTCGTCAGCGTAATTCGTGTAGGTGATCCCCATAGAGTCCAATTTGTCGAATAGGGGCTTGGTAAAGAGGTTGTATAGCGTTGGGGCTGTGCAAGAGCCTTGAGGAACCCCGCAGTGGATGATAGATGGCGCTGCATGAGCTGTGTTGGATAAGACTTTCATTGCTCTGCCTTGTAGGAAGGAGGTTACCCATGAGGCAGCGTCTTTGGAAAAGTGTGCTGCATGTGTTGGTTGGTGAGAGTGTTGTGATCTACTAGGTCAAATGCTGCAGATAGGTCGAGGAGGAGGAGGAGAGCGGGCTTGCCTTTGTCGAGGATGTTGGTGATTTCGTTTTTTAGGTCTAGAAGGGCGGTTTCCGTTCCATGTCCCTTACGGAATCCAGATTGCCTTTTACCTAAGATTGCGTTGGATTCCAGGTAGTGTTGGATCTGTATATGGGCGGCTTTGTCAAGTAATTTTAGAAGGAATGGAACTGTGGTTATTGGACGGTAGTTGTTGGGGTTCGCAGGGTCTAGTGTAGGTTTTTTTAGGAGGGGGCGCACCCAGGCTTCTTTGAGGGTGTCTGGGACTATGCCTGACCTAAATGAAGCGTTAATGAATTCAGTGAGGAGAGGTGCGAGCTGCTCAGCACATTCTTTGATTATTTTTGGGGGGCATATGCCACCCTTGCAAAGTGAGGGTTTGATATGTTTAAGGATGTTGATGACCTCAGTTATGGAGATTTCGGTGAAAGTGAACTTGGGTATGTTGTTGGCTTTGACACTATGTTTCATGTGTGCGTGTGAACTTTGCTTGGGTAGGGAGTTGTAGTGGTGTGATATCTTTTTTTGGAGGAGGTTTATTTTTTCTAGCATGGCTGTTTGTATGCCTGTGCACCAGGCCTCATCCTTGATGACCTCGTCTGGGCAAGTGGGAGGAATGGTTAGTTCTTTAAAGATACAAAATAGCTCTTTAGATTGAGAGTTAGCTGCAGTGATGCGTTGGTTGTAGGCTTCGGATTTAGCTAGGAAGATGGCCTCTTTGTATTTTTTGGCTATAGTTTTGAATATAGCTTTTGTGTTGTTGCAGGGATTGCATTGCCAGTTCTTAAGCGCTTGGCGTTTGTCTGTGCGCATTGATTGGAGATCCTCTGAGAACCAGGAGTTGGAGTGGAAGGATTTTTTTTCCTTTTTACTTTCTAGGGGGGCGGCAGTGTTGACTGCCTTTGTTATAGAGTTTTTAAATATTTCAGCGAGAGTATTAGGGTCTGATGAAAAAGGGGGCTTTAGACAGAGCACGTTAAGTAGTGCGCTGATATTGGCTGCTGTGAGTTTTTTGGCACTTCTAGCTAGAGTAGCCGCAGCTTTGGTGGGCACTCTGCTGCTCGTAGTGCTGGGGATATCGAATAGGATGAGGTTATGGTCTGTCCACGGGAGGCTGGTGTTGGCGGTGATTGCTATGTTACAGTTGTGGTCAGAGATCCAATCTAGGGTGCGTCCTTTAGCGTGTGTGGGCGCTACGATTCTTTGAGAGAATCCTATGTTGTGGATGTCCTTGGCTAGAGATAGGGCAGCTTTGTCCTTGGGGTCGTTGAGTCCTAGGTTTAAGTCACCTAAGAGGAGTGATTTTGTGGATTTTTTAATGTTGTTTCCTACGAGGTGGTTAATTTAGCCTTCGAAGTTGGTGGCGGGGCCAGGTGGCCGGTAGATAGTATGAATATTAATAGTACAGTTAGGCGATGGTGCTAGTTTTATAGATGGAATGTCAACATTTCCCTCCTCAAGGTGCGGTATGGTTCTAATGGGTAGGGTTTCTTTGTGTATAAGGGCAACCCCCCCTCCTGTTTTGGTGATTCTGTCTTGTCTGATGATGGCATACCCTGGAGGTAGGGCTAGAGCGATGGCAGGGCCAGACGCTTGGTGAAGCCGGGTCTCGGTAATGGCTAGCATGTCTAGGTCATTGGAGGTTAGTAGGTCATGTACTTCTATGGCGTGAGCATTGAGAGATCTGACATCGAGGAGAGCGCACTTGTATGGGGTATGGCTGGCGTTCTGTGGTCCTTGGGTAAGAGGGTTTGGTGTAGCGGTGGAGTTAATTGGGGTGCAGGGATTACTGCTGGGTATATTGACTGTAGACTTACTACTGTGATATGGGGTAGTGTTCCTTTGAGAGTGTGATGTATTACCTTTCATGGTATGTGAACTAAGTCTGTAGTTTCTGAGTGTTATGTGTGCAGTATTGGCCTGGTGTAGGAAGGGAGCTAAGCGGGCTCTGAATCTGCCTGATCTGAGGTTCGTGTCTGGTGTCAGTGCCTTGAGTTGTAGTGGTGGTGTGGGCGTACGCATATGGTCCATTATATTAGGGTGTCTCTGTGGTTGTTGGTCGTGAGTGTGGTGCTCTCTGTTGTTGCTGAGTCGTGTGAACATGAGGATTAGTAACGCACACAATAGGCAGGTGTGGAAGAGCGAGGAGAACATACTGAGCGTGAGTTAGATTGAGGGGCAGACTATCACAGTGCTGGCAGGCTATCACAATGCTGGCGGACTATCACAATGCTGGCGGACTAACACAATGCTGGACTATCACGATGCTGGCGGACTAACACAATGTTGGACTATCACAATGCTGGCGGACTATCACAATGCTGGCAGACTATCACAATGCTGGCAGACTATCACAATGCTGGACTATCACAGTGCTGGCAGGCTATCACAATGCTTGCAGATTATCACAATGCTGGCGGACTAACACAATGCTGGCAGATTATCACAATGCTGGCTAGGGCAGCGCTAGGCATTAACATTAGCAGGCAGCGGATGTGACTTACGATTGCTCTGCATTCCATGTGGTAAGACTGTGCGCATTGTATCCAATGGTTATTGGTTCAAATGCCAGAGTTCAATGATGAGTGGCTTCGTTAGAGGAGTGCAGGACTGCAAGAGGAATCATGGACTCACAGTGATAACGAAGGGAAGTGTGCTGTGTTTGGAGGGGGAGGCGATAGGTTGCAGGGCAGCGTCTCGCGCCGTAGCGCAGTGGCGGACAGTGGCAGACAGGCGGGGCCTTTGGCTCACGGGCCTTAGGCTGTTTGGCCTCTAGAGACCAAATGGTGATGTAACAGTCCCTTGAGTGTTCTGGGGAGCCTTGCAATTACTTGAGAAGAATAATGGAACCAGCTACACCAGTACTGTACTTTGCATTCTCACCTTCTTTGAATTACTGTTTTAAGAACAGTTACAACTTTTCTATTCTGATGTGTTTTACTATAAAAAATATCTGTAGCTGCTAGAGGCCCCCGTGCAAGGTTACCTCATGCCTCCATGGCACCGGGGACAGCATGCCCCATTCCTTGGCTTTTCTTTCTCCATCAATTGCATTTTGGGAGTTGCAGTCTTTGGACAATTCAATTAAATAACATGGGGTAAAACCAAAGCTTGGAGCTAGAGTAGGTTGTCCATGATTGCATGGAGTTCTAGGGTAACCTTACTCCATGTCATTCTTGGCAGCATCCGTCAGTCCAGGTTTTGCACATGGCATGGGAACCCGTAGGGCCATATTTTCAATGGGTAGAATGCACAATGTTAGGAATGGTTGAAGGTATCACGCAGGGCATGGGGACCCTTGGCATCTAAGTTCGGTTGATCAGGCATTGCCGTGTGATGTTGGTTCTGCGAGAAGCAGTCACAATAAGGTCTCTTGCTATTCTCAGCTTTTGTTCCCCTTCAGACAGAAGTACAGCTTCAGAGGTTGCAGTACCCTGGCATAAACAGGGTGTGGCTTGAGGGGGAAGGTCCACCCCAATTTCCCCAGTGCCCCATCTGCCATTCAGGCCACATGCTAGCTGCCTTTAGACGTGTTCCTGACAGCTGAGTTGTATGTTTATGTTTACTGATGCTAGCACACATATACCTTAAAGGAGGTTCCTTAGCGCTAGATGGACGTTGCAGAGAAATGACATGATTACAAAAGGGAAATAAAACAAAATGCAGTATCACAACTAGAGAAAGACACTATGCAAGCCAGCATTGGTAAAGCAAAATTAATCCATAGTGGGACAACACGTATGAGTCCAATTTGATCAGGTGAAATTTGAGATCAACCGCAGGTTGGGCACCATAGTAAAGGGATGTGGCTTCAAAAATGAGTGTTATTACGTGGCTAGACTAGCTTGCATCTGTGCCTCTAGTGAAGCCATATATTCTTCGTGTGTCATGGCATTTTTGTACTTTGCATCAAGGGTAAAGCAAACATTAGTGTGGTTACGTGGTACACTGGCCTTCGTTGGTATAGCCAGTCTGGATATCATTCTCTCAGCCATTTATCTCATTCTATCAGACATTTATCTCATTCTATATCAGGCATGCATCCCATTCAGACATGTATCTCATTCCATCAGACATTTATCTAATTCTGTATCAGGCATGCATCTCATTCTATCAAGTGTATTTCTCATTGTATATATCAGGCGCTTATCACATTTCATCAGGCCGTTATCTCTCGCTAAATCTGGCATGTATTGCATCCTATCAGGCATTTACCTCTTTCTATAACACACAATAATGTCATTCAATTAGGCAGTCATCTCATTCTATATCAGGCATGCATCTCATTCTCTCAGTCATTTATCTCATTCTAACAGACATTTATCTCATCCTATACCAGGCATGCATCTCATTCTATCAGTCATATATCTCATTTGATAAGGCCATTATCTCATTTTATATCAGGGGCGTTTACCCCATTGTATGCCACACAGTAATCACAGTCTATTAGGCATTCATCTCATTCCATAAAACACATATCTCAATCCATTATATAGTTATCTAATCCTATATCAGGCATGCATCTCATTCTATCCTGCATTTATCTCATCCGATAAGGCATCTTTCTTGTTCTATATCAGACATGTATTGCATCCTATCAGGCATTTAGCTCAGTTTACACCACATATTAATTTCATTCTCTCATTCCATCAGGCAGTTATCTCATTCCATCAGGCAGTTATCTCATTCCATCGGGCAATTATCTCATTCCATCAGGTAGTTATCACATCCCATCGGGCAGTTATCTCATTCCATCGGGTAGTTATCTCATTCCATCAGGTAGTTATCTCATTCCATCGGCCAGTTATCTCATTCCATCAGGCAGTTATCTCATTCCATCAGGTAGTTATCTCATTCCATCAGGTAGTTATCACATCCCATCGGGCAGTTATCGCATTCCATCAGGCAGTTATCTCATTCCATCAGGTAGTTATCTCATTCCATCAGGCAGTTATCTCATTCCATCAGGCAGTTATCTCATTCCATCGGGCAGTTATCTCATTCCATCAGGTAGTTATCTCATTCCATCAGGTAGTTATCTCATTCCATCAGGTAGTTATCTCATTCCATCAGGTAGTTATCTCATTCCATCAGGCAGTTATCTCATTCCATCAGGTAGTTTTCTCATTCCATCAGACCTTTCTTTCTGCATTTATGTTATGTTGTGCGGCATTTATATAACACTCTAAATATCGTTGGTATGACCTATAAGCGCTTGATATAGCAGACATTCTCTCATTCTATTAATAATTTATCGCATTTCATCGGGCAGTTAGCTCAGTCCATCAGGCTGTGGGAGCTGGAACTGTGATTGGTCGCTCAACAGTCGAGGAGCTGGGCAAGGGTAGACTGCTACATTCTCCCTGTCTTGCTAATGAAAAGGGTGCAATCAAGACAAAACGGGCTTGCGGGAGAGGTCGGGGCATCAGAGTAGACAGCTTTCCTGTAAGCATGGGTCAGCAGGAGAGACCAGAGCTGATGAGATAACTCAGCGAGTAAAATGCTTGCATCGAGATATTTGTACGCAACCTTCGGTCCAATGTTTGAATCCAGAGAGGGCACAGCCAGGGACGTCATTTGGGGGTCACCAGGGGTCACAACAGTGACCCCTGCATTCTCCCTTGCTAACCATAAAAAACAAAAAAATAAAAATAAAATTGAGGATCCTGGGCTGTGGCCAGCAGCATGTGGCTCTTTACAGTGATATTGTAACCATATTTTTCGTAGTGTACTTAGAAACAATGCTATGTGATGTCACCAGCTGTTTTGTCAAGGGGTGAAAGGTGCTTCCTGTGATGCCACTTCGGGTGGGGTTAAATGGCATCACATCCTGTGATGTCATCAGAGGTCAAGGGTCATATGATGTCACTTCCGCTACCCCTGGCATTTTGGTGAAATTACGTCCCTGGGCACAGCCAGCTCTTTGTCCTGCCAGGGCTGATACATTGAGGGCTGTCAAACTGCGTAATCATAACAGAATACATTCCAGTGTTTAGAGTAGGAGGAATCGGGCAAGAAGCGCTATGTAAACACCTGCCATTATTATTGAGAGGGAAGCAGAGTAGACAGGAGACGGGAGTTCGACTAGAAGGTGAGAAGAATGTGATTAATTCACGTGATAAATAGCGAGTATCCGCAGGGAATTTGTTTGAGGAGAATTCGCATTGCTTGTCCATTCAATTCCTCATTAAAATATTTACAATTCCTTCCTCCCCATCTGGTACCTAAAAAGTCTATTCCACCTCCCTCGGGGAGTTTGTGGATAGTCTCCACCTCATGTCTAACTTCGTTACGAAACACAAGATTCGTAGGTATTATTTCAGATTTATCCTTGGCAGACGCGCCTGTGATTTTAGGCAAGTACGATTCACCGTTTTCGTTTCCATTTTTGTGCCTTTGCTTTTTTGCTTGGGTCGCCCCTCTCCTGACACATTCTGGAACTCCGGCATCTGCAGGTCCTAGGGTGCTCTCCCCCTCCCAGGACACTCGGTGCTGTTAGGCATTTCTAAGTAGCCCCTTGAGGTGCCACCAGGAGGGGCCACCAGATTGCCTAATCTGGCCCCACTGGAAGGAAGTCAAGTGAGGGCGTGCTTGCCCTGGCCTTGTCTCCCTGACTAAATGAGTAGGAGATGCACTGGCTCTGTCCCATCGTGAAATTAGTAAGTGGAATTCCAAAAACGTAGCGCTCCGAAGCCGTTCCTTCTGCATACAGCATTTTATAAAACACCCAATCAAAAAATAAACTCTATTTAAAACACTCAAACCCTTAGGTATGCTCTACCGTGCATTAGTATTTATTTATTTATTTATTTAGGTATATATATACAGCAGGAACAATGCTCTTTTGATCTCAAAAGACTGTACAATAGTTACGAAATCAGATGTGACGCGAAGTAGTGAGCTTCTTACAACGAGGCGAGTTTGAGGGGCATTCTGACCCTCAGGTTGTGGAGGGGAGTAAATGGAACAGTCACCAGGGACGATACTTAAGTGGACATACATAGATTAAGGACAAACAACATTGGACATTTTTAAGTGCAGGTAGGCGGTACGGCCAGCTCTGATCCGGGTGTGACCATGATGGTTGAAGTGCTAGAGTGGGGACAGAGGAAGTGAGGGACAAAGGCAGGTTAGAGGCGAGGGAATAATGTTAGCTAGCAGGCAGATGAGAGGTAGGTTAAGAGGCTAACTCAGAGGAGAGGAGGTAGGCTTTTAGTTTGGTTTTGAACAAATCCATGTGGACTGTTTCTCGATGTCTGGGGGAAGAGAATTCCATGCAAGTGGAGCAAGAAGAGAGAAGGAGCGGAAGCGAGAGGATGCACCGGGAGGGCGAGGAGCCACAAGGGTAGTCGGGGAGGGAGAGCGGCGTTTGCACACCAATTTCCTTCCATGGGTCATTTAGCAGAGCTAAGATGGAAAATGTTCCACATTTAAACATAATACATGAACCCAAAAAGTTAAGATTACATTTGCACAATCATTTCACAAAAGAAACTGTGGGGATAAGGTCATTGCTGCACCCCCATTGGCCATTAGACCACAAATAGAAGTGCTGGGTTTCCAGCTAGGCCAGTGCCCAGCCAGCCACTGCCAGGCACCAACAGCATTGGCTTGCGTTTATGGAGTGGTGAGGCTGGGAGCCTGGAGCTGTTGGCAGGTAGGGTTGCAGTTCACACCAGAGGAGATGCAAGCAGTGGAGGAGTCTACATTCTCCAGCCTGATGTCTGCCACACCCTGGGTGTCTAGAATGAGGCAACCGAAGGCAACAGCCATGACAGGCTCATGAGGAAAGAAAGCATTATCAGGTATCGCAGGCATTCTACTGGCGGCCATATTGGGGACAACTCAACTTGCTGTAAAGGTACAGAAGAACTTACAACAGACATTGGCAAAGCCAACAGTTTTTTGCTTTTGTGCAGACATGGAAAAGTTATTTTGCCAGGCATTGATGTAATGGTACTGACTATTATTGATAGCAGCTGGAAAATGGCTCACGCACCTGGGCATATATAATAACAGTGTCTGGCAAATGCCTATCTAATACCTATACACAAGCCAACAAGCGTTGGCTTTACCAGTGTTTGCTTTTAACAGGACTTAAGTGACTTCAGTGAAGGATACGCGTAGTGCTTATATATCAAGTGGATGAAGGCAGACCAGGTTAAGACCTTTCTTTGACAGCAGTAGTACGTTTACGAAAGCAATTGAACCATTAGCTTTCAGAAGTCTACTTTAAAACCCCTGGCAGGAACTTTGAGTGCAAAGTTTGATTTTAAGATTTGTAAAGGTACCTTAAAAAGATCGGTGGAGAGTGTGATGTGGGTGGGGAGGGGCAGGAAGTGGGTGGCGAGTTAAGATTACATTTGCACAATCATTTCACAAAAGAAACGTAGGAATGACCATAGGTAGGAATGACCATAGGTATTAGCATGGCCATGGGCAGTTAATGGATAGATAATTAAGCAAACAACACCTACAAGCCTTTTGTCCCTACTCATATGCCATCTCTTCCCTAGCTGTGCTATAATTCATTAGTTTCGCCACTAAAGCGCAACCTTACAGCCAAAACTAAAAACCTTTCAATATGCCCCTCACTGCTACATGAAGCCGCAGTGAGAGAGAAGGATGGTGCGGGCAAGTCCAACAATATCATGGCACTTGACCTTTTCATAGAACTGTGCACCAAGGGAGACCATGGCACTTCATCTTTTCATAGAACTGTGCACCAAGGGAGCCCATGGCACTTAATCTTTTCATAGAACACTGCACTGTTGGGTGTCTTGACCCACGTTCAAGTTATTATGCTACAACATTTGGTGCTGTGGGCTTAGAAAATCCAAGATGGCGGAAAAACCCACATTTGCGCCAAAATCCAGGAAAACCGCGCAGTTTGTGCGCTCACCAAAACGGTCGCCTGACCTGCCACCCACCAGTGTGAGCGTGAGGGGCCAGAAGTGCCATGAGCGAAATCAGTGCTAAGGAATATGGTGATGTTCAAAATCTGTTGTTGTTAATGTCAAAAATGGGTGCAATACTGGTGCTCACCACTATCAGAAAGCTGGCGTTTTAACACCACCAGACACTTGTGTAAAACTGAACAAATGAACCCAAACCAGGCCAAAGAAAGACTTACTAAGAGGTGGATACAATGTAAAACTATATTCTGAAATGACGGGAAGGAAGTCATTGTGTAATGTATGTATAGAAAATAGCTGGGGATGTCAGCAGCTTAAGTGAATTTGGGTTTAAAGCCAATAAAATCGAAATGTTTAGAATAAATGAGTGACCTACTTTTGAGTGTCACATAGGTTGCAATTGTTTAAATGTCATAGTTTTGAACTTAGAATCAGTGTTCTAGCTGCATGTGTAGTAATTGCAAGTTTGGTTTGATTATAGAAAACTGGGAACCAAAGTGACATTTAGCTGAAGCCTGGCTTAAAGAGATTGAATTCTGCCTGACAACTACCCCTGACAGGATTTGAAACTTGATCAGCAGCTGTGTTCCCAGGCCTGGCTGCATTCTGCTGCCCCTGCCAAAAGGAGATGACACCTCTCTGATTGAATTGGGGGAGTGGCACCTGGGCACTGCAGGAAACTGAACAATGGGCCTTCCTTGGCCCAGGCAAATGTTAAATTAGGGGGGTCGTAAATGGCTTCCTCTTGGAAGGAAATGGGAGGGGCGCTGCATCTGTGAGCAACTTGAGTTGGGGGAAGTTGACACACCAGAAATTCCACCATGTGCTTTGGAAAACCACACCACTTTGTGGCCAGAGCATAATTTTAAAAAGATGGATAATTCATAGTACGGACTTGTAAAAATTATATAAATAATATCATCATTCTTGTGATTTTTCCGTGCACATTTTAAGAGGTGTCAGGACTCTGTGGTATGTTCTCGGAGTAGTAGCAGAAAATAAGGTTGTTACTCCAAATGTATGCATGTTAAAAATCTGACACTTTATCATCTGAGACCCATATCCCTTGTGCACATTTGTGTAAAATCTGGAAAAGTTTAGAGGTCGTTATCTGGATGAAAAGGGCAGAATTCTGGCAAAAGTGGACACAACATCTTACAAAGACAGGGATAGGATGGTTTGGTGCTACAGAAAATATGTTAACTGGACATATAATATTAGAAAAATGGTACATAGATAAATGTGTATTTGGATCAAATATAGATTTGTGTGCAATTTGACAAGGGGAGGACCCTCTGACCCATAAACCTACCTCATCACTCTGACACACAACTCAGTTCCCCAATCAAGGGAGAGAGGAGGAATTGGCCAATGATAAGTTGTGAGGGTTGGGCATACAGAATGAGCCGACCCACCCACTTTCAAAACACTTAAAAGGAGACTGTGCAGGACAGGTAGGGATTCATTCACTTTCCACTTTCTTGCGGGACACTTTGCCGGGAGACTCCAGACTTCAAATCCATCAATCTCCAGAGACCAGAACTTTGAATCCAGACTCCACAACTTATAGCACAAAGGCCTGAATCCACAAGCTGAATCCTTTTTCAGCAGGCCTCAAAATCATTTGCAAATTATTCATAGAGCCGGGCTGAGCTGTCGGATTCTGGCCTAGAACCCTGTGCCAGAAACACACAGAAAACAGAGCTGTATCCAGAACCGCAGACCGGACCCAGACCAGATCGCTGTGAGTAGAACCAGAGATCCAGAACCAGAGAACCAGTACCAGAAACTACCCGGAGTCCAGTCCAACCTGCTGACAAGACCCAGATGGCCTATTTCAAATTCATAGTGCGAGTACTTAGCCAGAACTGTACAGAACCAATCTCTTAGCTTAAATTAATCTGATTCAAAACATTTGAACCTGTCCCCAACTGCATCATAGAATCGTGTGTCCCCTCTCCGATGTTCAACCTGTAAAAGTGCAATTTTGCCATTTTGAATCATTATTTCATTTCTGAAAATCTACCTTCACGAAATTGTCCGTATCTCTTGAACCGTTTGTAATAGAAGCAAGATTTAACTTATATTTTAAAGCTGAGATTCTAAACTTTCCAACAAGCACTAAACCGACTTCTTGCTACTCCTTATAGTTCCTTTGTAATTGCGCTCGACGCACGTGACTAAATTGCCACGATTTGACATTTTGTTTCATTTCAGCCATGTGTAAAAATATTTGTCTTTTGCTTCCATTACGGAATTCTGTTTTCAACCTGATAACCATCCCTGAATCATTGATAGGGCTGGCCTGAACTGATTTAAAGTATCTCTTACTCACCCTGAACCTCTAGAGGGAATTAAAAGCATTTTTAGCATATTTTTCACTTCATTGCCACCACATTAAAGTATTTTGGGCCTGTGTTTAAAATCATCCCTGGTGCTCTCAGCTTGCTGGGGGGAATTGGAACTTTGTATTGCATTCTTTTTGGTATTCTTGAAGACTGCATGCTCTCCTTCCATTTCCTTATATTGCATAAAGGTAGGGAGTTTATTTTGGTGTTGCATTCTGTCCCACCTTGCATTTCCTTGAACCATATGAAGCATTCTTTGCTACCTTAGTCCTCTGTTCTTATTCATAAGTAACCAAGAACTGTGCTACTGTAGGATTACCTATTGCTGATTACTGCTCATATTCACAAGTGTGCTATCAATATTAATTTATTATAAAAGTGTGATATATCTCTATTGTTTAACTTTTCAAATAAACTTTTTTTTTAATTTGCAAAACAAATCTACTTCTTGGCTCAGTGGGGTCAGAGGGATTCTAACAGAGGGGCGTTATACAAGGGTTCATCATCCAGATTATAACTTGTCATAAAAATATATAAATAAGGGCTTCCCTTGAGCAATCCCAGACCAGGCACTGACTTAGTGGGAATGCTTGATTGGAGTCATTAACAGCACCAAGGGAGTCCATGGCACTTAATCTTTTCATAGAACTGTGCACCAGGGGAAACCATGGCACTTCATCTTTTCATAGAACTGTGCACCAAGGGAGACCATGGCACTTCATCTTTTCATAGACCTGTGCACCAAGGGAGCCCATGGCAGTTGACGGCGACCACTCATTCCCTTCCCGCTTAGGCTGTTGATTGATTTGGGTGGCCCACATCACCAGTTCTCCTCTCTCCATATATGCATTTGGTTAGGGCCTGTATCTGGGAGGCAGATATAGGGCAGTTGCAAAAGGATGTCAACCTGAACATATCATACGCTGACCCCAATCACCATTATCGATACCCCCTGAAGTAAAACCGTTGCTACCCCCTTTTTAACTCATATGGCACCATTTGAACCTTTGGCCCTCACATTCTGTAGGTCCTCAAGGACCACTGACGCCCCATGACCCCACCACCCAGATTACAATACTGTAGCAAATTGTGACACCTCTGTCAGAAATGACCTACTGCCCCCCTAACATAAATCACCCCTTCTACACCACCACTCATTTTAAAGCCTCTACAACGAAAGCAATGGACACCACACTCCCTCAGAGCAAACGCGGGCCTTATCACATCCATAATCCATCCCACCTTAATCTCAGATCCACCCCCACAAAGTCAAACAAGCCCCCCACTATGCTAGTAATCAGACCCTTTAACATCATATCCGCTATAGATAATGTGCAGTTAACATGCACCCTACAATTGAAGGCTCCAAGATCCAACTAATAGGTAGAACTGCAACCACGTTCACTGATGGTATCAACTCACCGTTCAACATTTCAAAGTAACAACTTAAATAGCTAATCAAACAGATTAATTTCAGAACATTGCATGCAAAGGCCTTACGTACCCTAAAACTACAGTCACCAGCATGGTGGTTTGCTACGCAAGAGTTTATAACTCTACTACCTCTTCATTATCACCAACAAAACAATTGTTGGGGATATTAACGTCTGTTTGGACGAACCCTCACATGTATTAGTTTCTGTTTCAATACTATAGTGATTAATCTTGATTTTTATCGCCTGAGTCTGCAAACCCAACAGAAAAAATGGCAGCATATTGGATATTGTCCTTTATACTAGCTCTCGGAAATCAGATCCCAATACTTTGGTCCGACCACCAACTTATTCTCACACCAACCACATCAAGTTAAGTCCTTCTATCAAAATAGAAGGCTAAATGGTTAAGCCAGTATTCTAAAGTTCACCCAAAATACCTTCAACTATACCTTTGACCTGAAGAGTTTCAATACCCTACCTGCTAACAACCCTGAATTTCTTGAAGCGGTAGAGCTGCCCAACTAGGAAACTGAGAACTTTAGAGGAAACGAAGGCCCTCGTTATACACAAACCCCCTGACAAAAGAAACAACAGTGGTTTGATGAATAATAAAATAACCAATAAGGACTTATCACAACTTGGAACACAAGTGGTGGGAATCAGATCTTGATAATGACACACTCTAGTTCAAACTTCAAACAAGAGGCTACTATCACCTCATCAAAAGAAAAAAGAAAACTTTCTTTCAAAGCAAAATTGAAAGGCTGGCATATTTGAAATCTTCAGAGAATTAAGCTCCACAAGCCAGTTAACATCTGACCTCAACCTCTGCCAACACATTGCATATAATTTGGCTATGCATTTCCGTTAATTAACATCCCTCATCCAAACAAATATTCACTGTCAGCTTAGATCCAAACTCCTCCTTCTTGAAAAACAAAACTGCTCCACCCATCTCAGGAACTTCACTCTCGGGTTCCATCAAGACATTGTCAAATTTAAAATATCCATGGAAGTGTCAGGTGAAAGTTGTTGAATTGCCCAGACAGGAGTTGATGACAGTCTATCAATATCTAACATTCAATCATTTCAATGATGTAAAACACATCTCTTGAAACTGGGGATATGCTTACAGTCAGGAATTCTCCATCACTCTCCCCCGGCTTAAAATAATTATACTGTGTGAAAGAATCATAGATAGTTTCCTGCCCTTCTCTAATATCCTGTTCATGGCCCGGATATTGAAGAAAATAGTCACTACCCAAATTATGAACTTTAGTGAGTCCCAAGTTCTCTTTCATGATAACCAGTGTGGTTAAAGAAATCAGGACTTCTATTCATTAGAGAGGCCCTACCAAAATCCATGGTGTCCAACATCACCACAGTCGTTATCATGATGGACCTTTCTTCAGCCTATGACACAGTTGGGTATCACTACATATTATCCCCACTAAAAATATCGCCGTATATGTGGTTGTCTGGAACGGGCATAGGCGATATTTTGTGGGGGGATAATTTTTGGGTTTTTTGTGAGCGGGGGTCGCTAGGGTGTCCCCCGCTCCTTTAAAAATAATGCCGGGTTTGCGGGGATGACCCCGCAGGTTCCATGCCTTAATATCGCCGCAAAAATATAGCAATATTTTTGTATGGCGATATTAAGGCATGGAACCTGAGGCGGCTCTGGGTCAGGAATCATCTCAGTGCTAGTTGGCGGGTCTGAAGCAGTGGCTGAGGCATCTCGGATGGTGTGAGCGACTGAGGTGTAACAACAGTCAGCAGTGCCATCAGTTGCAGTTCGACTGGCTCGAAAAAGTCCTTTAAGGCAGATGTCGGTATATGCCTGTGGATGCACTCCTACTAGCTTCTACACTGGGCTCATGTCGTCCTTTAAAGCCGACGGCAAAAGCTGAGGAGAGTGTTGCAGGCAACTGCCTTGTCCTTGGTTTGGTTCAGAGACTCTCTGGCTCTTCCCACCTAGGATGCTTGCTTGCAGAGCCTAGCAGTACACACTGTGTGCTGGCTGGGTACTGCTTCTGGAGCTGCTGGAGGGTCCTCTGGACTCACTATCTTCCTCTGCTCCCCTGGAGATGTTTAGAGGAGGGATCTTGCTTCCCTCTTGGGAAATCCTGGCTTTCCTTCACTGGCGGAAGCTGTGAGGCATACTGTATCTTCAGCAAAGGTCCAAAGCTGAGTTCTTCTTGTTACTCCTTGCAAAGTTTTCAGATGCTCTGCCCAAAAGAGGGGATCAGCCCTCCTTTAAAGCCAAATGGGCCACAGTGATTGGTGTAGACTAAGCCTACCTTAATTTAACCAATCCTGGGTCCCCACCAACAATCTCCTGTATGCGTGCGGTCATAACCAGAACAGAAAAGGTAAAGAGGTGAAAACATGTAACACTAAGTTCCACCCATCTTCTTGTCTGTTTTGGATCAAAGGGTCTCTCTAATTAGTAGAGCTCTCTGTGGTTCCTGATTAAAGCGACAGGTCCTTCATGAAGTTGCGGTAAAAATGGACTTTCTGTCTCCATCAATCCACATTCTCGTACCTTCTGGAGTCCCCCTGTGGTGGTTGATTATTGTAAATACTTAGTCAGAGAAATGACAGTGTAGAGGAGGAGCCGAGTACCCCCACTCCAACTGCCCCACCTCTATTACCTATAAAATGGGAACCAAAGTATGTGACACCTACTGAACATTTGTCCCAACAGAGAGCACAGCGTGGGCTTTGTGCAGTACCCATATGAATACCAGTACCTAAGAGAATCTGGGAAGTAAAGTACCCATTGAGAAAACCATACCTACATACAAGACAATATGATGGCCATTTAAATAAAATTCCTGAAGAAAAAAGGAAGATGAATGACGAAGACGAATGGTGACGTCACACAGAACCAATTTGACCCCATAGAAGAGATATAAAGATCAGAGAATTCAGACAATCTATAAGACATCAAGAAAGCACCAAGGATAAGTGACATCTTGCGATCAAGGTGAAGAAGCTTATGCCGTGACCTGATGAAGATATTGAGTTAGTTTAAACGTGTACAGATGCAACAGAAACTTAAGCAGTAAAGTAATCATGAAGCTCGCCTTATGCTTATTTAATAGATAGATTGCAGCAAGCGCCAACATATACATATAGATACATATAGACAAATGAACGATGGATGTTTCTACCATGCACTACAAGCAGTACTGAACAAAAGCTAGAAAGCCTAATTTCAGTGTGTCCCAGTTAAAAAGCAATTGGATTAACAAAATGAATCTCAGCTAAAGGAGTTGACTGAGCCAAGAAAGCCACGGTGTTATCAAACTGGAGCAGACTGGCATTGGATAAAAATTATGTGAAGGAACGGAAACTCCTATTCTGAAGACCTGAATAAGGACAAAAGACGTCAGAGGACTATTAGAAAATAAAATCAAATACACGAAAATCTCGATTTCATGGTGTCCAGTCACGTGGTAGAAGGAAGTTGGACAATCAAGGTGGTCACACATACGCACAAAGGCAGCCTGTGCCCACACTCCTTAAAATTCTCAGAGCACAGTACAAACTCAAGGCCAATCTTCAAAGCACTATTTTACACTGGACCACTGAGGTGATAATGGATGGATACAGTAATTGGTGGGAAGCTAGTGTTAGGACGAGCTCACTAGCACTTGGATGTTCAATCTGCATGCTGCTAGACATAGGTGGAAAAGTACTGACGGGGGTTAGAAGCCACCCAATTTTAGAGGACCAAGTAATTAAGAGTCCTATCGCTTGTGTAGCCAATGGGACATCGAGTATTGAGTGACGTTCATAGTGGCCATTTTGAGGGGAGGGCTTAGTTGCCCCACCTAATGTTAAGTATCCTATCACCCTCCTCCACTGTTCTATACTGCTATAGAACATATACTTAGCCAATCACTCCCTCTGTTTGGTTTTTGTAGTTTGCCACGTAGCATGGCGTTGGTAGCAACGTAGGTAAACGTCATTGATGACCAATTCTGGGTATAAGAGCCCAGTTTTTTATAAAGTGATTTGAGTAAGAGGATCAAGCGATTGCTGATGTTCGTAGTACCTCCTGTTTTAGAGACTTGTTAATAAAATGGACTCACTTTGCCAAAACTATTTGAGTCGTCTTGATTATTGATGTATGAATAAACTCTGCATCCCCATCCATCTCCAGGGTATTGCTACTCATCTTAACGTGCTGTCTGAGAGAACACCCAGCTCAACAGGTCACTGTCCTTGATACTGAGAGGTGGGGGCTGGCTTCAGGTTGAAGCAGTGCATATCAAAGGTTGTTGGGGTTTTCCTGTTTTTTGTTAGTCCTGCAACCAGGCCTCCCATGGGCCTGTTTGAATTATCTCTGATTAGTAAGCAAAGCTGCCACAACCAGCTAACAAAGGGCAGGGAGGATCCATGGAGCCCTTGTTAGTTAATTAGGCTGGCCATGGCAGGAAGAATGGTTTGCCTTCCCCCTTCTGAGATGCCTTGATGTACTCTTGGCTGTCATATTCCTGCTAAATATGACAGAGGGAACGGCTCCTGTAGGCTGTGTCCACCCAGAGTACACAGTTCTATTTGTATGTCCTGTGGTGAGCATAGGGAAATGTGTACAGATTAGCCGCACACATTTTCTGGAGGTTAATCTACCATCATTCAATTTAATTTCAAATTTCAAAAAAGCCCAGGTGAGCGCACACCCACCATGTGGATGGTCAAATTCCTCACACTTACCCATCAATACTAGAGGCTCATAGATTTTTTAAATCACCTTTAACATTTCTGGGCAGGTACCCATTTCTGCACCCTAGCTTGCATAAGGTATTTGGTGAGTGTGGTGTCTTTTTCTTTTTTGGTGGTCATTTTCAAAAATGTTTAATTGTAGCACATGCAGTTTGACGAGTCTTATGAGTGGGGCAGAGGTGAAAAGCATAATCCCTGAGGTGCACCACAGATTATGCTGCGGGAGCTCGAATTGAAAGGTGGTAGCCTGGCGGCTTATGTTCTCTCCATGAGGAAGCATCTCATGCATTGTAGTGTGGTGTTGCTCAGTCCAGTTCCTTCAAGCCTTTTTATTAGTGTTATGTGGGTAACAGTAATAAAAGATACTCCACTATATGAGTACTGAGGTGATGTTGGCTCATGCATTGATTTTATGATTAATTAATTCATCTTTTATAAAGTGCTTAATATCAGAGACCAGTCTTTGAGTGCGGGATCAGGACTCAAACCTGTATTGCTCATAACTGTCGTGTTTCAAGGCAAACACGTTTCCCCTGAGCTATCCGTCCAGTTCTTCCCAAATGGATAATAGTGAAGATTCCGTTCTTCTCATTGGTCTGACACCTACTTGTGTGTTGTCCATAATGATGTTGGAGTCAACATCTTTCATAATTTGACTGTAAATATACCTTTTCAGGATTTTAGCCACGAGGCAGGTATGGTATCTTGCAAATTAGTTTATAGTTTGTAGGGCAACCTGGGTTTCTCGTGGTGTTTTTGAAGACTGGTTTAAAATAAGCAGGCTTGAAAAGTCTTGGAACTAATTCATGTTGTAGTGAGGAGTTCATGGGTTCACAGTACAAATAGGCAGGACTTTCTTTATATATGTCCAGAGATCAGGGGTCCATTGGTAAGCCTGCCTTGTGTCTCCCCTTTACTTGTGTAGAGAAACCTTCGTCGGAAACGGCCTTGAAATTGTTGGATGTTGTGGGTGTTGATGGGGTTTCGTAGTGTTGAACAGCAATGTTCCTGTAGATTATCACAATGTGTAGGGCTTGCTGAATGCAGTGATTGGTAATGTCATCGCATAGTTTATGGAAAGGGGTGGAGGGTTTGTTGGGTGTTCCATTTCTTTGATGATTTTGAACATTTCTTTCTGCAGGTTGCTTAGCATTCGGATGCATTCACCCTACTGTAGTTTCCTGGCCTGCTGTTTGGTGCTGGAGAGTTGTAATGTCTTTGTTGGCCTCTTAGGGGTCGCTCAAGAACATGCGCTGGAAGGAGTGGCACAGTATCTGGAGGCCAGGATGCAGCTTCCACAGAATCTCAGAATCCTTTTACAGAAGAAGCTCTGAAACTTAGTACTAAAAAAGCCTGCATTAATCACAAACTCCTTCTAAACACTTTTGAAAATAATTCACCTGACAGTCGTAAATTGCATAGCAACTTTCAGGGAACTTCACAGGTTTCCGCAGCCTATAATTTGATGCAGCGAGGACCATCAAATTGAAAACCCGGGGACAAAGCACGTAGGGCTGCGCAGTTTTAAGATGAGCAGACAGATCATAGACTCTCTGTAATTATAAACAGTTGCTTTGCTCTGCTGGTTAATTTATACACAAATGTACCCAAGCTGGGCATGAAAGCCATTTGCATAAGAATAATTAATTTCAATAACGAAACCCAGCTGAGAAATTAGGGGAAAAAAGACAATGAGTGAAGGAAAAGTCAGTTAGGGTGAGTTTTGCACAGAAATGATTAGGATTACGATGGAGATTGCCTTAAATGCCATTGCTGACAAATGAGCTTTTCACTATGGGGATGTAGATGTACAGTAGCACCTTTGATTGTTCTTATGCACAGAATGGGAGTACCAGAATAAATGATCTCAGGCCTAAATAACTGGCCGGATTTAAAGAATATGGCAAAATACAACTTTATTATCAGTCCAATAAAGTAGGGAAACCTGGCGAACAACAAATTGAAGTCCACACACTCTCAATTACATTTCAGTTACACAAAGGCTTTATACCTCGATGCGCATCAGCTATGACGTCATCCGACGTGGCAAATAATAAAACATATCCGGCGGAGGGATTGGTGAGGGGAACATGTCTACTTATAACTTCTATAAGTGTTAGTAACAACATTGGTTGCCCCTCATCTGGCAGGCATACCTTGAACGTCCTCCTAACTACTTATACTACAAATTATAGTGGCATAACAGCAGCGGATTGGCCCCTGCAACATTGTATGCTCATCATTGCATAGGCCCTAACGATTGGTTGCCATTCTCTACCAACCTTGGACATTCGCCTCATTAGCAGCACATAAGCAAAATAAAACCCAGGCCCAGGGAACAACATCAGACTATTGCCCATTTGCCCAATTAGTCTGTCATCTCTCATCAGCCAAGCCTTCAGCCAAGACCTCTTCTTTGTACTTGACCTTGCTGGATGTTCTCTTCTCTGGAACTTTTCGAGTAGTTAAGGTACATTGTTACCTTCATCTGGAGTTTATGACTAGGCCTTGTTTTCTGGTTTTGCACCACGTGTGAGGAGACCGTGATTGTGTCCATTTTGCCTTTCTATTTAATGCTATTTGATTCAATTAGACTGGGTGTCATTAACTTCTTCGGCCTCTGGAGACTTGTTTGCTGCGTCTCACATATGCTTTCAGCATCTTTAATTGTTCAATACTTGGCATTCACGAATGTTCCTCATTTACTTAATTTAAGAGAAATGTGTCCTACGTACATTGCTTATTATTGTTGACTCCCTTTGTCCCCTGCAATTGCTTCTTGCTGTGGCATCCTTGATCTCTGGCCAGCAGCTATACTTTGTTCATGCACAAATTTGTATTACCAGCATCTGTCAGCTCTATATCCCTGGTCCCTCTCCTTCAAGCTTCTCGCTTACTTTTATTCAGAGCCGGTGTTTATCTTTTCAACATGGCCACTTGACCCAAGTTATATTTTCTACTGCAGCAAGCTTGTATGTGACTCCTCTACCTTGTGTTTCTGTGTATATACATTTACATCTGGTTACTTAGCTTATTGTTATATATGTTTTTTTTTACTTGTATACATGTTCACTTTACTTCTTCAAATACATTTTCATTCTTTAAGTATTTTTATATTGTTTCAGTGTGTCAATATATCTTCTCCTAATGACATCCCATTTCACCTGTAAGATTCCCTTTACAGCTCTTCGATATTCAGTGGTGTCTGCAAATCTCCTGCTACCACCTAAGTTCGAGGTTACTTTCGGTACGGTTTTCTGAGTGCATAACATCTCTCATACACCTAGTGTCATGCAGAGTGTCTTCTTGTTCTTCATCCAATATGTCGGAGGTGAGGGGCGGGTTCCATCAATGACATACATGTCTGCTTCTCTAGAGGGTATAACTTGTTATATTGTGTTGTTCAGTGTGAGGTTTGTGACAATGGACTACTGAAAGAATACTTTTAAAAAGACATGCTGCCTTGCACTATTCCATTCACAACATGGTTGCCTTTATTCCTATGCATTCTCAGACTTGTAGTCCTGTATTAACAATGGTAAAACGAGGAATACAAGTCCCAGATTATAAAGTAAAATCCAGAACTGAACTTCCAGATCTTGAATTGAATGTTGGCTTGGAGCAATGGACTCCCAGTTCTATAGTATTAACTCTCAGATAGGCCTGGGAACAATCCTTACCAGCATGGATGAATCTATGGCAGTGTTCTACCATCTGTGGCTCTCCAGATATGTTGGACTACGAACCCCATGATCCCTCACCATTGGCCAGGCTGGCTTGAGCAGATAGAATTTGTAGTCCAAAACATCTAGCTAGCCAAAGGTTGAACGCCCCTTTTCTAGGTTAAGGCAAGCGTATGTGCCTTCCTAGTGCACAGAACAGAGGATGCCAGACTGGTCATAGAAAACATAAACCTGGCCCAAATAGAAGTCAGAGGGTCACCTGTTTCTCCTTTGCATGAGGTAGCATAATTCAGTGTGCGGGTTGTGCTCACCACACTTAAAAGAACTACAGTTAGGAGCTGCACTTGATAGGTCTACAAAGTAAGGTGCATAACAGTGGCAGCTGGTGAACTTAAAGTGGTGAGGCACAAAGCCATTTCCTGAATTGGCCCAAGTGAGCACAGACACTCCAAAGCACATCATCATGCTGCTTTTGGCCATACAAAATTGCGAGGACTGTGTCAACTTTCCACAACCAAGATGTCTGCCCCCCATTACAGTGACATATTTTGTCTCGTCTGATTTTATTTTAGCTTTATTTGAAGACGAGAAAATGATCCATGTTTTTTTATTTACACGCCTATTTTGATAGGGATAGAAAATGGCCCCAAACATGCAGAGATAAGCCCTCCATGCATGTTCCTCTGCCTGTGTGCCTTTTTGGATTGATTTCCTGCATGTTCCTCTACCTCTCTGTCTGTCTGGATTGATTTCCTGAATGTCCTTCTGCCTCTGTGTCTTTTTGGATTTATTTCCTGCATGTTCCTCTGTCCGTGTGCCTTTCCGGATTGATTTCCTGCATGTTACTCTGACCGTCTGCCTTATTTGGATTGATTTCCTGGATGTTCCTCTGCCCGTGTCTTTTCGGATATATTTCCTGCATGTTCCCCTCCCTCTGTGTCTTTTGTGGATTGATTTCCTGCATTTTCTTCTGCCTGTGTGTCTTTTTGGATTGATTCCTGTATGTTGCTCTGACTGTGTGTCTTTTTGGATTGATTTCCTACATGTTCATCTGCATGTGTGTCTTTTCGGATTGATTTTCTGCATGTTCCTCTGCCTCTGTGTCTTTTTGGGTTGATTTCCTGAATGTTCTTCTGCCTCTGTGTCTTTTTGGATTTATTTCCTGCATGTTCCCCTGTCCGTGTGTCTTTTTGGATTGATTTCCTGCATGTGCCTCTGTGTCTTTTTGGATTGAGTTCCTGCATATTCTCTGCCCGTGTGTCTTTTTGGATTGCTTTCCTTCAAGTTCCTTTGCCTCTGTGTCTTTTTGGATTGATTTCCTGCATGTGCCTCTGTGTCTTTTTGGATTGAGTCCCTACATATTCCTCTGCCTGTGTGTCTTTTTGGATTGAGTTCCTGCATATTTCTCTGCCTGGGTGTCTTTTTGGATTGATTTTTTGCACGTTCATCTGCCTGTGTGTCTTTTTGGATTGAGTTCTTGCACGTTCCTCTGCCTGGGTGTCTCTTTGAATTGAGTTCCTGCATATTCTCTACCTGTGTGTCTTTTTGGATTGCTTTCCTTCACGTATCTCTGCCTCTGTGTCTTTTTGGATTGATTTCCTGCATGTGACACTGTGTCCTTTTGGATTGAGTTCCTGCATATTCTCTGCCTATGTGTTTTTTTGGATTGATTTCCTGCATGTGCCTCTGTGTCTTTTTGGATTGAGTTCCTGCATATTCTCTGCCTGGGTGTCTTTTTGGATTGGGTTCCTGCATATTCTCTGCCTGTGTGTCTTTCTGGATTGATTCCTGCATGCTGCTCTTCCTATGCATCTTTTTGTATTGATTTCCTTGGACTAAGAATAACGTCCACACTGTATGGTTCCGTTCTCCTTGTGTGAAAACCAGCAGCATTTCTGCCCACATCAGCTTTCCATGTGAGTCCAGACGGTGGGATCCCTTTGGAGTCTGCTTGATTTATTTGCACCATGAAAAGCAGAGGGATCACTGCAAGGACGGACGCCATGTTTGGACCTGGTGAATGCCAACCCTAATCTCTGCTGTGCATAGATGTGCCCACACTATGGGGCCCAGTGCAGTTTCCGTCTGAGGGGTTAGTGGCATGGGAACCAAGTGACCGCCTGGATTTCCGCGCTGACAACTGGTTGTCCTCGTGAAGGGTATTTTCTGTTTGAAAATACAATAACCAACTTCTACTGAAGGAAGTGACCTTTATTATCTTCTGAATGGTCCATGATTTATGAAGTCTGATCCCATCGTACTACTGAACAGACCGTCTCTCAATTGGCTCCTTCCTCCGTTCCTCATATCTCACTTATGATGTCTATGTTGAACGTGCTCCTTATGCAGCAGCCCAGAGAATGACAGCTAGGAACACCATATAAGCAATGCCTAGACATATTTAAAGGTTGATATAGAAAAATAAAGGGCTAATGCAAGGATAATGAGGTGTGAGAGGCATAGAGGAGTCCCCAGGAGATCTAAAGGCCTGCAGTTTTCAATTTGCTGCCTTCCATTTGCACCTTGTCCTCACCTTATTGCAATCATTGTCGCATCAGTGGGCGCACGCTGGGCCTTTGTCCGTGTTCATTATCATACGGAGCCCGGAACGGCAAAGTCGGGCTGGAGCGAATTGAACTGGCGCGGTTGATCCGTTTGTCGCTGACCTTTTTGATGTTCTGTAATTCGTTTGTCTGGTCAGTTTCCTGTTCCGCACTGACCTTTTATGGAAGAATTGACGGCTCAACCAATTAAAAAAAAAAACAAATGCCGAGAAGGTCATAGTTGAGGCAGTGCTGTCGTATTTCTCATTAAAATATGATAAATCATTCTGCTAGCAGAATTTGTTACTGAGACACACACAGAACATCCTCAACCTATTTCCTCTGACTGGGACAAAATTGGAAAGCTGCCCGGACTCCACCCTGTGGTCAGTTTAGGATTTGACATTTAAGGAATGGTTTACAGTTGTCAAGTAGGGGGAGGTGTGCGCCTCTTAGTAATGACATACACAGGAGCTTCATTGTCTGCTACGATTTTGTTATGAAGAGGCAGGCGCAGACAGGTAAGATATATTAAAGTTTTAATATGTATTAAACAGAGGAAGAAGACCCCCAACAAGTAGAGACTCCTCTCCTTCAGCTACTTCTCCAACTGACAACATTAGAACCCTCAGATAATCCCAACCAGGAACAATGTCATCAACACTCCATGACATCATACTTGGGATTCAGCACACAGGAGGGAAACACTATGAAGGGCATTCTACACTTACATCTGATGAGTCTCTACAACACATCTCCCCTTTTTTTTTTTTTTTAACTTCACTTATATGGTCCGACAACCGATCACACAAAATAATTTAAAGTCGGCATGTAGATGACCGCAATAACTCACATAAATTGGTCAACTCTCGACACACATATCATATATGCCCTCTCTTCACCGCAGCAATCCTGTCTTTATTCCACACTTGCCCTCCAGTTACACGTACGGCCCCTTTCATGACCGCTACAACTCTTACCGGATCAGAATAAAGAGACTCTCCTTTCTTCTTTACAATTCCCTTCTTGATCCTAACCCAATCTCCACATTCCACGCGCAACACCTTCTTACCTCTCTTCAGATTTTCACGCGCCACCCATTCAGACTTCTTCTCCACCAATGACTTTCTCACCTCATCAACAACCAGATCTGTTTCCCTACTCCTGCCCAACCACGGCGGACACGCCAGGGAATATGGCTTTCTGCCTCTCATAAGCTCAAACGGGCACAGACCTGTCGTAGAATGAGGCGCCATCCTTAGGGCCCAGATCCTATTCTGTATCACAGCTAACTTATCCAATCCGCACTCTTCCCCCATGCGAAAACTCTCCATCACACACCTATTCATCCTTTCAACTACACCGTTGGATTCAGGATGATATAATGAAGTCCTTTTGTGACGCACTCCACATTTCCTTAAATAGCTGGTGAAGTTTCCCCCTACAAATTGGGGACCATTGTCCGTCAACAAACTCTCCGGCAGACCTTCATTGGAAAATATCTCCTGCAAAGTCTTTATCATGCTTTCTCCTGTTACATCTCTCACAATTTTAAAATTCCCCCACCTGGAGAACAAATCCACCACCAGAACTATGAATTTTCCACGTCCATACCCCAATTCCACAGGACCCAGAATATCCATGGCGAGATCACTCCATATCCTGGACGGAAGTCCCACGTCCACTAACGGTTGCTTCTTAGCTACAGATCCCTTCCCACTCCTGACACAAAATTGACAATTTTCTACACAATTTTCTATTTCTCTGTCAAAACCCGGCCACCAATAGTTTTCCCTTAATACACCTTTGGTTTTGGTAACCCCTATGTGGCCACTGTGTGCTAACTCAATCACTCTCTTCCTCAATCCAACTGGAACCACAGCCCTTCCCCATCTAAATAGCACTCCACCGATGACCGACAATTCGTCCTTCACTTCCCAATACGGTCTCGCGCCTTCCGCTAATTCCACCTTCCTTGGCCATGCAGCAGAGACAACATATGGAACTATTCTATTTAGGTTCTCATCGCTCCTCATCCCTTCCAACCACTCCTCTTTGGACACTATACCATCCATGTTGACAAACACCAATTCCATTTCTTCGTCTTCCACAACACTAGAATCATTTACTCTCACCCTCGACAGATTGTCAGCCAATACGTTGTCCTTCCCAGGAATGACCTCCACCTTGAAACAATGTGTTTGCATTCTGGTGACCCATCCTGCCACCCTGCGGGAAACCTTATCAAGGCCCTTGTTCTCAAATATGGCTTTAAGCGGTTTGTGATCAGTCCGAATTACGAACTCTACACCCCACACAAAGTTTTTGAAACGTTCCACTGCCCAGAAACATGCCAACGCCTCCTTCTCGAGAACAGAATACCTCACTTCCGCTCCCTTGAGGCCCCTTGATGCATGGGTGATCACCTCCTCAGACCCATCGTCTTTTTTCTGCGATAAAACCGCACCTAAACCAGATTCACTAGCGTCTACTGTGATGATGGATGGCTTTCTCGTGTCAAAGCAACCTAAGGGTTGGGCTAAGTTTATCTCTTCCTTTATACCATTAAATTCCGCCTCGCACTGACTATTCCACACAAACTCAGCCCCTTTCTTCAGAATCTTCCTCAACTCATGCACTTTGTCAGCATAATTTACCACAAATTTCTGATAAAATTCCGTCATCCCTAAAAAAGAGCGTAATTCACTCTTATCAATCGGTCTCGCTATCCTCTTTATGGCATTCACCATTTCTTCCTTGGGTTTGATACCATTCCCCGACACTTCATGTCCCAAATAGTCCACTTTTGTTACAGCAAATTTGCATTTCTCTTCCTTAAGCGTGATCCCTCTTTCCTCGAATATCTTCAACACCTTACCCAAATTCCTGTCATGTTCCTCCAATGTCACTCCACTCACCAACACATCATCCTGAAAACAGAAAACACCCTTCACCCCCTTCAACAAGCGATCCATAATTTTCTGGAACACTGAGGAAGCGGATGCTAACCCAAAGGGCATCCTCCTGAATTGAAACACACCTTCATGTGTCACAAACACCGTGACTTTCCTACATCCCTCCTCCAACTCCACCTGATGATAGGCTGACGTCATATCCAATTTAGAGAAGTACTTCCCTCCACCCACCATGGTCAACAATTCACCCATGTTGGGTAGCGGGTGCCTATCCACCAATACACACTTATTCAACTTGCGCATATCAACGCACAGCCTCAGGTCGCCTGAACTCTTCTTCACAACGACAACCGGGGAAATCCACTCGACCCCCCCTGCTCTTTCAATCACACCTGACTTAAGCAGTTTCTCCAACTCCCTCTTTACTTTGTCCCTTAACGCAAAAGGGACGGGCCTGAGTTTCGCCACGGTGGGAACACTGCCTCTCTTCAACAATATCTGATGCTGAAATCCCTTCACTCTTCCCAATGTCTCGTCAAATACCTTCCCATGCTCTCTCACAAACTTGCTATATGTTGAACACACTTCTGCTACATGTAACACTTGGTCAGGATGGTAGGGATCTAATCTGATTCCCAAATTCTTTTGCTCTCTCCACCCTAGTAACGATTGGCCTTTCTTTGTCACATACACTTTCCCTTCACAGCATCGTCCTTTAAATTCAAACTTACTCCAGACATACCCCAGCAAATCAATCTTTTCTTGGTTGTACCCCCCTGGACTTATGTCTGGCACCGACAATGTTGTCATTGCCCCTTTCATCTCATCCTCAAATGCGCTTTTGGATATCAAAGTGATCTTTGACCCTGAATCAGCCATCATCGACACTTTACATCCATTCACCGTCACAACAGTATATGGGCGCTCACAATCATCCGGGATGTCATCCCTACCAACAACATTGACAGTGTTTACAATGACATTTTGCAAAGTCATTTCGGTGTCATCTTCGGATGACCTCCCTTCCTCTTCTTCATTCACATATAAGACCTTCTTTTGATTCACTTGGCTAAACTGATAGTTCTTGCAGCACGTCCCAAAGTGTCCTCTCCTCTTGCATTTATTGCAGATCGCCTTCCGCCCTGGACACACCACTGAAGAAGCAAAATGAGTCGCACTGGCGCACCTATAGCACAATCTCTCATCCTTTTTATCTTCTCTTTGTGTTGAATCTTGATTCCTTCTTTCTTCCACATTGCTCCTCTCCTTCTGTTTGTTTCTTCCCTTCCTCCTGTTCTTCCCTTCATTCACCTTCAATACTTCCGGCTTGGCTTCTTTGGAGTCTCCTCCTTCAGACTTCGATAACTTGGCTATACATGCCAATGAATGTTCTACACGTTTGGCCAAGTCCAATACCTCGTCCAAACTCGGCTCGTCCTTCAACCACAGTTCCTCGCGTATCTTATTCGACCGACAATGCGTCATGAATTGATCGCGGATGTGCTCGTCAAAACTTCCTTGAAATTTACAGTTCAGAGCCAGATGACGGAGGGCAGTTACATAATCTTCAACAGACTCCCCTTGAGCTTGCATGCGCATGCGGAAATTGTAACGTTCTAAGATCGTGCTTCTTTTTGGGTTGAAGTGTTTGTCAAGTCTCATCAAAGCTGACTCGAAATCATTCAGTTCATCCCCGCTTCCATCACTTGCCAAATGAGGGAGAGTCTCAAAAATTCTTTGGCCTTCATAACCCAGAAAATGAAGCAATAACGCTAATTTCCTTTCGCTGGAATATGCTGTTCCCCCAGCCGCCTTCATATAATGCATAAAGCCCTTGCGCCATTGGGGCCAAGCAATCTTTGCCGCTCCCGGCGTGGGCATAAATACGGGTGGTCCGGATATGCCAGGTAAAGCTGCCATGTCTCAAAGTCACAATTCTATTTCAGCGCTACTAACTCAAACCCTGTGCGCTTACTGTCACTGGAGTTCCTTTTCTTACTGCCTCTCTATTTCGTGTAATACGGTAAATGAGCTGCCGCCTCCTGATGCACCTGTCCCTTTATTTTGAGCAATACGGTAATTTTTTTTTTGAACAGTGTTCCTTCCCGCCTGAAACTCAAACAAAACGTCGAGCACTTACTTGGCAGTGGCCGCAGGGGTATGATGGCCGCTCTACGCCAAGGAACAGCGGAGCAACCTTCTCCCCCCCGCGCTGATGGTGCCTGGCCTGCATGGCTCCTACGATGGAAGACGGCCGCTCACCGTCACACAGTTTATGGCGCTGGGGCCGCTCCACGCAGGGAGGACGCGGCGTAGCTCGCAGCGACCCGCGGCACCTGCTGGCTGAGGCAGGGCAATGCCAGGGGACAGCGGAGTGGCCTTCCCCCGCTTCGATGGTGCCTGGCCAGCACAACTCTCACTCCGGTAAGTGGCCGCTCGGCGGTTGCGTCGTCTATGGAGCTGGGGGGGGGTCCGCTCAACGCACGGAGGATGTGGAGCAGCCCACAGCGACTCGCGGCTCCCGCTGGCTGGTGCGGGGCCGCCGCTTCTTCTCACACGAACTCTGGGGCAGCTCCGACCGTCCCACTCCACGCCTATGGACTTCAACGTCTTCCTGTCGTCCGCGCTGGGGGGGCCGCTCGACGCACAATGATGCGGAGCAGCCCACGGCGAACCGCGGCTCCTGCTGTCTGTGGTGGGAGCTCCTCTTCGCCCGGGCTCGGGTGTCACGTAGGTTGGGTCACTCGGCGGCCTTCAGGAGTAGCGGGCACAGCTGGCTGGCTGCTGGGGGTCTCCTTACACCTATCCGCTGTGGCCAACTTCATCCCATCCTCGTCGCCATTGTTATGAAGAGGCAGGCGCAGACAGGTAAGATATATTAAAGTTTAAATATGTATTAAACAGAGGAAGAAGACCCCCAACAAGTAGAGACTCCTCTCCTTCAGCTACTTCTCCAACTGACAACTTCAGATCCAACTATATCAACTGGATCAAAGAAAATGACCGATAGTCCCGCCCTACACTAATATAACTACTGTCCTACAGTCGTACTATGTACATAACTAAATACTCTCTATCTTCCTACTGCATATTTCCTGTATATATTATGTTATATGTTTATATTATGCACAATGTATACTCTCCCTATTGTCCTGCATTATGTAATTTATACTATGTATAACCACCATTTGTAAGCATGCGTAACCTGTAAAGTTTAAAGTATCCTTGAACAACGCGCCCGGTTACCCTCGGGTTTGGTGCGCGCTATAAATAATAAACAAATACAAATACAAATACAACATTAGAACCCTCAGATAATCCCAACCAGGAACAATGTCATCAACACTCCATGACATCATACTTGGGATTCAGCACACAGGAGGGAAACACTATGAAGGGCATTCTACACTTACATCTGATGAGTCTCTACAACAGATTATGCCTCTACTTCTGGCGGCGCTATCCTCTCAACCCCTGCTACTATCTTTTTATAGGCCTGTGCGCCTTGTCCCCGCCTCACTTCCTATGATATTGCTTGTGTAGCAGGAAGTGGCGTCCACTGGCTTGTGAGGTGGCCCTCCGGCGGAGTCCTTCTATTCTGGCTAGTCAAGGCAAACTGCTATCGACGTGACAGGTGATAAATAACCAGCGTTTTCCCAATTGGAAAATATAGCAAATACTACAGGGATGGAAGGCGGAGCTGAGAGATTCTGCAGATCTCCCTGGAACCCTCAGTTTCTGCTGGTCCATTGGCCATCGTCTTTGCCATCTTTTTGGTTTCTCAAGACTGGGAGTTATTTTAGGAAGTATTGTTTGTAAATGCTTCGAGCTAGGCCCATCAAGTGGAGTGCAGCTAATCCCACCAAACTGTCAGTAAGAGGTGAATTTGATATTGGGAAATGAGAGTGGTGTTTTGGATCAGTTGCACACAGCACGAGACTGACACTAGAGGAAAGACTCGTGGCCCTGCAGTGTATCTGCTCCCAAATTAGGAAACAGCCTCTATGTGAACTAATGGTGCACAATCATGTCAGGCAGATATCCACCAGAACGCACGCAGGACAGACTGTTCTTTTCCATTTGCTGAGCGGAGAAGATCTCTGTGATGCCCCTAAATCCATACGGGGCAAATCATTGCCCAAATTGGCCTCTGTTGATGGAAAGCTGAACACACAGTGGGTTGTTCAGAGTTCAGGTTTGCACTTCCAGTTAGATGTGAGCAAATCCTGTGTCGAAAAGTTACAGATCTTGCAAAATGGCGCTGTCATAGTTATTAAAAATATCCCGAAACATGAACAGATATCACTGCACAGGGGAGCGCTGCATTGGCTCCCTTTAGAGGCCAACATACAGTTCAAAGTCAATACCATGAGGCATAAATGTCTGTTTGGAAATGCACCTAGATATCTGGAAGAGCGTCTGACTGTTCAGAGCTCTGATAGGGCTGCCAGATCTAAGGACTCAATGCGACTGACATGCCCTAGATATAGACGGGCAAAGGGCAAAGAGCGGTCGTACCCAGTGAAGGCAGTTTTAGCATGGAATAAGTCACTGATAAGGCTACGCCGTGAAGAAAACCTTACTGCTTTCAAAAAAGCACTATGGACCAAATTATTCTATTAGGTAATTCTTTGTCAGATGGGACTTTTATCCTTGTCATTAATTTTTCCTCTTCTCATTCTTAATCTGTCTCCTCCACACCCTGATGCCTGCGGGCTACGCCCATAATAAATAAGTAAATAAATAAATATTACTGCTGAGGTCAAGATGGGACACACATTGATCAGCACTCAGTGCATTTGAAGTAACTTATGAACATGTGTTCGCATACATATGGGAACGGTTGCATGTCAGAAGTGCGAATTTCCCATTTTCGTGAACGTCAAGAGTTATTTTTACAACATTTTTAGGGGGCATCTTTAATGGAGGGTTGCCAACCCATTGACCTATTTGTCCCTACCTCTTTCTGCTCCTCCTTGCCACCCTTCCTCCCCACCATCTTTTGAATTCGTTTTTATTGAATCCATACAGCGCTTTCACCAAAGTACCAAAATGCTTTGTTTCCCTTTCCATGTTTTCCTAAACTTTGTGTTATCAACTATATACTTGTGTGGTCTATATTCCAATTCGTGAAGTTTTGGATTGGGAACATTACTTTCTTGAAAGGTCTTTCCTTTTTTTGCTGAAAGCCTATTGGAACTCAATCTGAGTATTAATAAATGTACCAGATTCCGAAATTTGAGATGCACCAAGAAGCCCTAATATCTTTCAGCGCTTTCCTTTATTCCTGTGACTATGAGAAGTGCAGATCCACACTTTGTCCACAAAAACATTGCTGCAGAGCGTGCGGGTGCGGGGAGGCGTAGTCGACGCATGGTCTTGGAGTGAATCTGAGAGGCGGCGTGATTCCGCCGGCCTTGTCCAAGCTGGCACTCTTCCCTATCTGCACCTAAGCCATTTCTGGTGGAGCAGAACCGAAGTGTTTAAAGGAAAGCGGCTTAGGACGCCAGCTGCTTTGATATTTTTCACTTGCGCACTCCACACAATTTCAAGCATGCACTTGTAAGGAGTCTTCTGACCTCAATTCCTGGCATTAGATCCGGAGAGGGGGATTAGCAAGAGCCGGCCATTCTTATCTCCAGACAAAGGAAAGCAGAGATCATAGGAAGACAAAGCTTTTCCTTTATAAGTTCTCAAAGGCCTACGAGTGAAAGCGCGGATGTGGGGAGCGTGCTAGAAAGGGACTGACACTGTGCTTACACCACATGCCTGAGTACCGGGCACAGAGAGAGGCACCTCTTGCCAAAATGCCCAACAGAGCAAGCAAAAAGAAGAAGCGGGAAACAGGAAACGTTGGAAAGATCCCAGGGAGGGTTGGTATTACGGTCATCTCTGCTACTCCAGTGATAGCCCTGCTCGCTCAGTTGGAATAGCCTGCGACTCCTCATGCGTTGTTATAGGGGACACCAGGACACTGAAGCACAGAAATCTGAGGACTGGGCATCACTTCCTGTTCCAAGTAATGGACAGGAAGTGGTGAGGATACCACACTCTCGCGTATGTCAGTGTACAGTCAGTGTAGTGGCAGAACATTTCCTGTAGAAGAACGATTGTACTAGTTAGTTTGCATTTATAGTACAGTATATCTAGTGCATGGTTGGGTATCTGTGCGATTGCTAATTTCCTTGGGCCGATCCTACAGACCTTTACTTTAGGCTTGCCGACTCAAGACCAGTGTTGGGTACACGCATGACTCTGGATTATGACGTCAATCTATGCGCGAGGAACAGACAGAGAAGCATTAGCAAACGCAGCAAAGGGGGGTGGGGCAATGTTGCTGGTAACTTGCCACTACGTGGTTGGCATTATGGGCAACACGGTACCACGAAAGTACTGCCAATACATCCACCATTGATGGTACTGTTGGTGGTACCCTACCACCTCATCATTACCAAGGACTGCCTACGTCAGCCCTCCTGAGTGCTAATCATAAATCATCCAATATATATATATATATATATATGTATATATATATATATATATATATAAATGTATGTTTTAATATCTTATTCCATATCACCCAGGTGATGCTGAGGTAATGGAATGGGTAGATTGCTCAGAGGCAATGCACTTGTCTTTCGGGGCAATATATAACACTAAGCAGCATGGATTTGATCCCTGAACCCACACTAAGAGCCTGTACTCGGGCATGAACCGCAATATAAAAACCCACATAAAAGTGTTTTTTATTACTGTGTTCTCTTATGAGGCCCATTCAAAAGCTAAACTAACTAACATTTAGGTTAAATGCAGCTGATTTATTTTTATTCTGATATTTAATTAAACAAAAAAGGTTTTCATAGAAAATTGTACAGCTTAATTTCTATTTCCATTGAAAGCCATCCTAAATTATTGCATTTTGATTTTATGGTGTATTAGTCTCCGGGCCGGGGAGCCAGCAAGCCAGGATGCTCGGATCGCAGGCTCAAACCCACAATCCAATCCCACATTCTGAGCAACCTGAAGCTGCTCACTCACGCCACCATCATCCTCTCACTCCACCCTCCCCTTCGGTCTCCGGTCCCTTCTCTCTTCACCCCACTTACCTCACCCTGCGACCCCATCCTCCATGGAAAGGGAAGAGGGGCTCTGCATGGCAGTACCATGGGCCCTGTGTGGTTCAAAGGCTTCAAACACAGTCAAATCAATTCAAGGATGGTTTGAAGTGGCATAGACAGGAGTTCAAGCTGCTTTGGGCTTATCAGGATGATGTGAATTCCACTCCAATGGCTCTAGGACAAAATGAGTCTGTGTTCTTCTTTACTCCAAGTCCATGGAGCTTTGCTGGCATCTACAGGGGCTCGTTCAACTCCAGTGAAGAGCCTGGTTCTGGTGAAGATAGCAGAGTGCAGGCCTTGGTCCACAGCCGTTCACACCAATGTTCTCAGGGATGGTTATGTGGCAAAGCTCTTCTCTGCACCTGTCTTCACCTGTATGGCAGAGGACCTTGGAATGGACTGCACTCCAAAAACTGTTCCAGAGAGTCTTCATTTTGGTGTCCAAGAAAGAATTAAGGAAGGGGTGGGAGTCCCAATACTTATAAACATAAAAGGCCACATGGGGATTGGACAAAAGCAAGACTCGTGAAAGGGGCCCAATGATGTGACAAGTGCTCTTTGCCTTCTTGCATCATAACCAGAGTGCTTTGTTCTGCAGGAAGTGGAGGGGGCGGCCAGGAAATAGAGTCCCACATAAAACCAAGATGGTGAAACCCTGGTCCTCCCTTGCTATTTTAACTCCACCTCCTTCCAGGTCTGCAGCCTCAAGTGTTGTCCTTTAGAGTGCAACACCCAAGGCTGGCTTTGTGATGCAAGTGGCCTTTTGAAAGAAACGTTCCCAGTAGATCTTCTGGTGAGAGCTCCTATGCTTGAGGGGAGGTTGTACTCTGCATCACAGAGGATCTAAGTTGAGCAGTATCCTGCCATTGTCTCACTCTCTGGAGTGGACAATGCCAGGCTGCCATGTATACACATCGCTCTAACAGAGCTGGTCTGCGCAGACACTGTTGACACTTGTGTAATATCAAATAATGTGTGGCTTGAATAATTGTGGGCTCTTAATAATCAACGCACCAAACCCAGGGATGGCTTATTTTTAGAGTTTACCTTGCCACTGGACTGACAGGGCTACAATTATTATATTTTGAATCAGAGGTGCAGAAGTTAAATACAGCCTCTGTCTACAGTGGAGTTGAGCCATACGGGCTGTCGAGAAGGTACATGTGACCTATGAACCTGCCATGTGCCACTGAAGAGCAGGTGCTGCAGATATCATGAGGCTGGTGTAGCAGGACACATGTGTACGCTATGCTTTTGGCATGGAGCTTTAGGGTAGGGGGGGTCTGGTCAGCAGACTACCTTTTCAGAGATGGTTTAACTGCATCATGTTATTCAAAAACAAAACAACTCTGTCTATTTCACCCTCACCAGGCAGAAATCCTTCACAACATCGAGCCACCCACAATTTGGGTGGTTGAAGTGTGCTTCATACTAGTTTGCTCATATTTTTTTAATACATCGTACGAAGGTGCCTAACGTTGGAAAAACAAGAATAATGAGGAAATAGTGGCCTCGACCGTCTGATGGGTCAAAGAGGTTAACCTGGTACCAATGCAGTCATATCATTCACATTAAGTGCTATGGACTGGGTTCACCAGAACTGACAGAAGGTGCATATGGCAACAAGAATGATGCAAATGTTATTTATTTATTTATACATTTGCAAAGTGCTCTAACCCCAAGGGCATCAAGGCGCTGGTTGCAAATGAATAACCGAGAAACTAACCAGATGTCAGGCGAATGGGGCCATATGCTATTGGTCATTTGATACAGCGCCACCCACCAGCGTTGAGGTTAGGAAGTTCCACGGCTAGCCCACAGAGTCTCATATTGTGCCTCCTGCCCTTGCAGGAGCTATCCAGGACAGTGTCTACGTGGGACGGCCGAGGAGGGGAAGGGGAAAAGGTGAAATGCACGTGAATGATATATACAGATAAGAAAAAAGAATGAGGGATAAGGGTGGAGTTTGTGATAGCTTGCTTGCAGGTAGAGTGCGGGCAAAACGATGAAAGCCTGGCAGTGACCAGAAAAGGGCAACTGCTTATGCCCCTGCGAACAAGGATATAAACGACACCGGCAGTTTCTAGGGCCTACAGGGAAGTCCTGACTATTAGCCAGTATGGGGTTGCATAACGGGCATTTGTCGTTATTGTTTGTAATGGGCCTTTGGCTCACTCACATGACATTTCCAAAGTTACGGGTCCTATTTTCTGACATTCAGAAACAGACGGTGGCCTTCGCAGCCCCTTCCTCACACCTCCGCATCCCTGGGTTGTTCTGTCTGGATTCTGGCTGTCGTAATGTCTGATCTGTTCGTGTACTTATACCTCCAGGTGGCCGGTTCATCGCAATTGCAGAGCGCCGCAGCTCCCTCGCTCCTTCCTCCAGAGCACGCTGCGAGTGGAAAAACATATTTTCATTTTTATATCCAGCTGCCTGTAAACTGTCTCTAAAATAAACGGCGCCGCATTCACCAAATATCCGCGGCTTCAAAGAAGCAAGATGCTGAGAAGGCCGGGATAATATAGCGCAGGGGAGCCCAGCAGGGAAGCGGGCTGCCAATGCTCCCGGGAGCAGTGTGTAAATCTGCGGGAGTTATGTGAAAAAGCAGAGCTCTGTGCTGGATGGCAGCCTGACCTGAGGGGTTAGGAGGGAAGCGCGCGAGATGGATGGATCGTTTGATACCGGCCGAAACCACCCTCAATGAAAAATCCAGACAGAGAGAGAGAATACGACAGAGGGAGAGAGACAGGAAGAGAGACAGGAACCACTGAGAGCAACATGTGGCCTCTAATGGAAGCTCTTGTCCATTCTTTTGATTACATTTTCGTCTGGTCAAAACACAGAAAACTATACACTTTTTCCCAAAGCTCACTAAAAGCCCCTTTGTACGGGTCTCACTATAAATGCGAATTCCTTCCGACTGATAGATTGAACACTCACTTTCAGAGCACTTGGAAGCAAGAACACCCTTGGTATGAAACACCACACTAAACATGATTTTATTTCATTGTTTTGCATTTATCTGACTATATGCACATATGTATAACGCCAGTTACCAGGCGTTTGAATTTCATATCAGTCTGGTTGTTCGCAAATATGGTCTGACAAGTGGACATGCATTGAACACATATTTGACATATCTGGCAAATGAGCATGTAATGTGCATGTGATTGAATGTTATTAATTGTGCATGTGTTCTGCATGCAAAATATAACAGAGCCCTCACTTGTAGACAGTTGCCCCATTGGGGTTGATAGACAGAGTTATACTAGAGTTATACCAGCTCCTGTTACATCTTCAGTGCTGTGCGACATAGACCTTCAAAAATATTGCTCCAACTTTCACACAGTCACTGACATAGCCTTTCACACAGTCACTGACATAGCAATCCATGCTGCACCTAAACACCCTTCATATATGACTATTATGCGGTCACTTCATAAGTCATCTCTGCAAATGACTGAATAGTGGCTTGTTATGTGCAAGTAATGGTATGCACTTTTTATTTCACGCATGTTCTGATTACGGTTTTGCCGTAGGGCCCTTCACCCCAGGGCACTTTGACGCCATAACAATGGCAGTAAGGCACTAAACACATATCAAGTAGCATAACGCAACTTGTTACTTGTGTCAAAAGCTGGTACCTGCCACATGTCTGTAAAGTGTGAGGTCGGGCCAAATATTTTCTTTTGATTCACATTTACTTTTTATTCCTTGTCTTTGTAGGAGTTATTCACTCCAAGGCTTGCGTGGCCCTAACTTAATTACAATTATTTTATCATTTTGCGCTTTATAGATTCCACTGGATCCTAGAGGGTGCCAGTTCTCTCTGTAGTTTGCTCTACCACAAGTTACCACATCACTTTGTCTACTCTAAAACGGCTGCCAGGTCACAGAGGGGGGGTGCTTCCTTACTAGTGACCTCTCAGGGGCGTGGACTCTTCCCTTACACATAACAATGCTGCGCGGACGCACCAATTACGTGCTGGTGGCTCTCCAGATGCAAACCTGTCTGGGCCCATCTGAGACAGTCACAAACATATGGTGGACGGCCAAGCGTTGAGTATTCCAGATGTGACTTACTGGATCTGGCCAACACTAATGTGAATATTTCTAGCTCTTTGGTGGTTACTCTAGAATCTATAGAATTATTTTGCTCCTGATAAAAAGTGCTGATTTACTGGTACCCATTGAAGATTTGGTAAAATTCCACACACCTGTTGAAAAGGATATCTTCTTAATATGAGATGAGCAATACATGATAAAACACTTGTATGTGGCTCTAAAAAAGATACAATACATGTACTTCATGCCAGACTCCAGCCTCTAAGCGTGGTTCTGGTACTGGCCGCAGAAACTGTGCTGCTCAGTGTAGTCTTATTTACAAGACCAGAGTGTTACCCCTGAGCTATCATTCCTGGACTTTGCAGGAAGTCTTAAGCTTGACGTTATTTGTAAACTCGGTTGACAGATTACAACACTGTGAGGTGGAATGACGTTTCCCAACACATTATGAAGCAGTTAACATTAATCACACAGGCAAACAGGTTGGCATTGAACTAGCTTTTCAGGGCTTAATCAAAATATCCCTTGGAAAACATAACACAGCCAATGCCGAAGGTCTACATTGCAAATGTAGCTTTAATGGCAAAAAAATATATTGGACATTTACCATCCTCATATCGGACTCATTAACTTTACAGATCATCTTAGCAATTTCATTTATGTCCTCATCTTTACACACTTGGTGATTTCAATTTTGGCTAGACGATTTACCTTAAAGTTCTTAATCTTAAAGAGTTGGTCTCAGAGGTCACCCATTGGAGAGGCCACATGTCACATGCATATGTACAGCAGATTGCTTCATTATATGTGATCCCAAACTGCCATTAACCTGGTCAGACCAACACTATATACCTTTCTTTTGTCTATCTGAGACCACAGTGGGTTTAAGAGAGATGCCTCATGCTAATATCCCTTATGACAACTGGTGTAATATTACTCACAAAATGGTGTCCTCAATTACAGTCCTACCTTCAAATGAATCTACTGTTGGGGTGGTCACAAAAGGGCCCAATGATAAAGACGGGTTCATTGTGTGCATGCCATATTCATGGCTGGGGTGCAGCAAAGTTGATGCCATGTCGCAATTTTGTATGTGTATCCAGTGAGTTAAATGGGAATGGGATATGTTATTTTAATATTACTTTTTGTTAAGTTGATACTTATTAAATGTGCACACACGTAGAAATACAAATGCCAAAATCACAAAGTGAAATATAAAGCACAATCCCGATATGATGTGCAATGAAGTGCCTAGAGTCTGGCAGCAAGAGGTTTTTGTAATGCGCATGCGAGGAAGGGAACTGGTCATAGAGAGCCCGTTGTGGAGAAACACAACAGCTATTAAAACATGCAAACACACTGATATGCGTAGACAGAGAATTATAAATCTACATGTAGTGTTTTTTTTTTAAATAAATGGATCAAATTCAGCAGTCAGGGTTTTGCGAGATTCATTTTAAGTGACTTGGAGAAACTGGTTTTGTAGAGTTTCAAAGGCTAGAGGAAGGGTAAATGAGTAACTATGACCTCCGCAGGTGGTCAGCTCAGCTAACAAACCAGCCAGGGACTTTATAGCCTGGCAATATCGTAAAAGCAGATCTAATCTCTTTTAAGTGAATGGGAGTTTATAGATGTGTTTTGGCCATTTGTTTTGACCAGCAATAAACATGGGGTGAAGTAACGCTCGAGGCTAAAGTGACTGACACCCAAGGGTTTCGATTGTATTCTCAGGATGTCCCGTGCATGCTGATATGGTAGTCATTTAGATTAGATGTTCGTTGGACGCCAGTAAAGTTGGGGTGGATGAGATAGTTATGCCCTTTCAAAGGAAACCTGTTTGTTCTGCTTTCCTCATGTCATTTGAAGTATCCAAGCAAACCATATGCAAATTACATTTACGGTTAAGAGGTTTCAGGCCAGTTGTGACCTGTAATTCATTATGTTTGTATATAAATGTGTAACCATGTGCTGATGGATGGCCTACCACGGACACATCCCAAAGAGGAGTGTGCTATGAATCTGATCTGAAGATGGTAGTTTAGATATCCATGGCCAATAAGAATGGAACCGCTGGAGAAAGATGGGATTTCTTTGTATAGGTTTTACCAATCACATGTGGGGGGAGGAGTGTAATAAAACATGTGAGAGTGTGTTTAACTGTTGCAAAAATGTATATAATGTATCAACTTATGTGGTTCTGGGAGACTTGGGTTAGTTTGATGTTGTAGCATCATTTAGCTCCTCCCCGGACGATTGTACAATAAACTTGCTTTACGTACAAACGTGCACTTGCTTCTTATGTGGTGGGCCGGTTTTGGGTTAAGGTGATTAAAGGCCTGGCCGCACACTACTAAGGATGTTTATGGCTCACAAGAGATTCTTGATGCCTTAAACATTGGCGATTGAATTCCTTATATTATCTGGCACAACCAAAAGGACTATAAAGACTGTTCAAAAATAATTTCCAACCGTGGCTTTCAGTTAACTTAAAGAATCAAAACTCCTTATTAGGCGACTGAAGAAAAAAATGTTAATCTACAAAATACAAGCTGACCTAACTACCTTAAGGACAGCAGCCAGATCACTTAAAAAAGTCATTCAAAAAGATTTTAAAAATACTATGTAGACAGAATGTTCTCAGCCTCCAATTTGACTCAAGAGATTTTTTAAAAGGACCAAACTGAGAGATCTAAAAGACTTGATGCATAAGGCCACTTCCTCATCGGATTTAAGTACTGACCTTTTACCTTCTATACACTTAGAGCCGGACATAATCCACAAGGATCTTACAAAAACCAACCCTTTCCTGACGTGGATACAGGTAACATGATCCCGGTATCTGGTGTGTCCCGCTCTGGTGACCCGAGATTGGGACACCACATTGGCAACGAGGAGGTCGGGCCCTCGTGCTCTTCTGTGAGGGGGCATCCGCCGCTGTTGGAGGAGTAGCCTGTGCGACCGCTGTGGCTCTCAGGCGTGCCCAGCCAAAGGACATACATGCCAGAGGTGCGGAAAAGAAGATCACTTCACACAGGTCTGCCCAGCCCCATCACCTGTCAGCCCAGTGCGGCCAGCAGCAGGTAATGCTTCAAGGGAGGAAATGAGACATGCTACGGGGAGGAAACCATCCAAAACTGCCACGGTCCAGGTGGCAGAGGACTAGAGAAGGCAGTTTGACTATGCGGAGGATGATGAAGGCGAGGATGTTTTCCTCCTGTCCTGCAGCAATATAAGTGGCCAGGGGCGCCTCCGGTAAAGGCAGGAAGAACGAAGCATGACTCACCAGGGAGGACAGTTTGATCCAGGAATATAGGGCCCTGGGTCTCACGTGGGTGCTCTGACTGGAAAGCACCAAAGTTTGCTGTGGTTTAATACATGATGGTACTGGCGTGAGGACTGGAATGCACCAAAGATGTGGGCTCAGTGGCAGGGGCCATGGTTATTGTATTGCTTTGGTTTTGTTATAATAAAGGAGGAGTGTTGTGTGTCGTCCCTTTAATAGGGGCGTGTGGTCCCTTTAAGAATACGAGTCTGACTTTGTCATGACTCGTGCCAATGAAAGGGGGCTCTGCATGCACCTGCGGGCACTGCAGCAGAGACCCAGGAAGTGACAACTCTGTGCGTTATTTACTGTGTGTCTGCCGTATGCCCACGACCTGTGTTTGAGCCCCGGCCTGTGTGACCATAGGGCCGAGGCCAACGTCTCCTGGGTGCCCCCAGCATTGCTGTCAAGTCGGGTGATCCCGACCTCAGCAGGGTGACCCCTGCTAGGAATTCCGCTGCGTGATTGCAGCCTCGCTGCCCCTCCGAGTGATCCCGGTATCTGGTGTGTCCCGCTTCGGTGCCGCGAGAGCCGGACACCACACCACTCTTTGCCACACTGGTGCCAAGCATTATTTGTTTAATTTCAATTACTATCTTTGTAAAGTGCTCACATTGCCTCCCGGCCCTGGGGGACTCCAGGTGCTTTGGAGTGGGGTGCTTGATGATGGTTGGGGGCTGGGGGATGAGTGTTTCAGTAGAGTTCTAAAGGGAGGCTTTTGGACCTGTGTAGGTGCTACCGCTCACCTCAGCGTGACGGGCCGTGTGTGTACAGTGGGGCCCGGTAATTGGTAGCCCCTGGCTCCCTGAGGTACCGGGTGTGGAGCCCAGAACTTGCATACGGGGCTGGTGCAGGACGCTCCTGGAATCTGCTGACGGTGTCTCCATCAAGCAGCAGGACTTTCCAGACGCGGAGCTCCAGTAATTGGCAAGAACCCTGCCTGACGCAGCGAGCGCTGCCTTCCCCAATCTCCTGCATCGCTGCCTTCCGCGCCAGGAGCAACTCCAGTTTATAACAAGGCAGGGTGGAGGGAGTGCGCAAAAAAAAAATCAGAATCAGAGCAGAATACGAGGGACTCGATGGGACAAGCATATCAAAAAGGAGGGAAAGGTTGGAGCTACTTTCCGTCTCGCAGCTGAACAGCTCGAAGCCCCTCCTTTCACTCTGCACCCGTTGTATCAGTCGTTCCTTCCAATTTGTTACTGCAGTTCCAGTGACTTTTTTGTGTCTCTCACAGCCTTCATTCGGGCTGGCTTACTTTTGCATTGCCCTTGTGCACGCTGTTATTTAGGACCTGGCAAGACAGCTCAGTGTGTCAATGCAACTGCAGCAGTGTTGACCGTAATGACTTCTCTGTATGGAATATATTACTGTTGATTCGTTTATGGAGAAATATCCCTAAACTAATACCCCTCCCAACACCACAACAACCCCGACCCATAATCTGGGCCAAGAAACAGGTTGTATTTAATCGGACTATTTTGTTTCATTTTATAATTTTCAATTCTGGGAAAGTCTCCCACAATAAATCACATAAATACAGGCACGCAGCCATAAGTCCATAAGTTAGCACTCCTCTCGAGGCCCATCACACTCGCTCACATCAGTAGCTAACTAGCCCCAAATCACTGTACTTTATCAGTTTTTGGGGTCTCCCCTTAGGATAACAGAATCCCGAGAGTCACATGCAATCCATATGAGCAGGATAGGCAGGCAGCCATAACTAAGCACTCGTCTCTGTCCGTATCACACTTGTCCACATCAGAAGCCGTGTACTCTATCCGTGCTTGGAATCTCCACTTTGCATATTACATTCCCAAGTGTCCATCAAAGCAAAGTGGCACCCGTTTCCCTGCTACTTCCCACCTGCATCCATCAACACCGCAGGCTGCTCATCTGCCCCCTCCTGCGGCTTTCCCACTAACACCCCCCTCCCCATCTTTTCTTACAGCGGTACGCGGCACCGCGTGGCCAGCAGACATGGCAGAAGGGAGCTACGTAAGACCAAGTTGCATTACATTTACATTAGATGACTTCAATTGACCTTTGAGATGTGTTCTCCCCTTTTTATTTTGCATTAGGTCGACCTGAGAACTCAAGTCCTCTTTGGGGAAGAGCTGCACATGAGAGTGGATGGGAAGTAGCAGAATAAAGGGGCCGGGAGGCTCGCTCTCGAGGGCTGCACTATGAGCTGCACCTTGCCATAATATGAGCTGCACCTGGCCATAAGAAAAGACCCCCTAGTAATGGACAGAAGAAGATGGCGTGCCTTTGGCAGTGGGGAGAGCCAGAATCCACCACTGCTGAAAAGGTACAGCAACAGGCAGGAGCAGACAAGGACCTGGTGGCACAGACAAGAAAGCTGGGAGGTCCAGTCGCACAGCTACCTGGGAACTCAGGGCTCACAGGAAAGCCGAGGAGCGCTCAGCAAATGATACACCAGGAACGAGTGAAAGGCAGGTCTGCTCGCATGCAGAGCTGAGGTCCACACCCAAACAGGCCCGTCCATGGGATTCGACAAGGCCGTAGCATTGCACAAGACGAGCCCTCGGATGGGGCACTTGAGCAGCAAAATAATGACCTGCACCAGAATGCACACTACATCCTCCACCACAATGTGCTATCTGGCTACCTATTTCAGAACTGACTATCTCAATCATTATTGATGTCCCTCACAGGACTACCTCCCCCAGAATGCAATTCACCTCACTCAGTATGGATACCCAAACGGGGCTTCTTGTCCTGTAATGCACTTGGCTCAGAGGAGAAGACTTACACCACGATCAAGTCAGCACTGCACCCCCCCCACACACCTATAGACCTTTCAGTCAATACCCCATGCCCCATTATCCCATTGTCTAGCGCCTGGGAAGGGCTGGGCCTTGGGGAATAGTTGAGGTGCATCAGAGGAGCTGGTCAGAGAAGCCTGGAGGAGGGTCCCACACACTAGGAGAGACAGTGCCTGCTAGCCTTCTCTATCCTCGCCTCGCTGTCTCACACAACTCTGCATGTAAGGAGCCGAGCTGACCATGGATGAAACGTGAGGTGCCTTCCTCCGGCATTAAGTGCCTTATTCATCATCCGCAAAACCATCTTCCTGTTGTGTTGTTTCCCATATGCCATGCATCTGCTCACAGATGAAGCTCTTTAAAGCCAGACCTGAAAAGGTCAACTGTGACCAAAAGTTTTCATTTGAACAAAATAAAAATCACACCTATGATATTTTGGATTAGCACTTCCGGGTACACATCCATTCGATCAGCAGCTATAGAATGGTGCTACTCTGCATTCCGTGTTACTGCACATATACTCACATAGCTTAAACACAAAGAATGGACTGTTCTCTGACTAGAAATAGAGAACAGACCACTGATCTAAGAGGTCAGCAGGAAAAGCATGCAGACAAGTCTTAATCTGCAGCTGCTAATGCAGACCCCAGCAGTAGCAGCCTAGCAGCAGTTTGGAGAGCTTGCAGAGAAGTAACAAATACCCCAGGCCTGGCATTAACCTGAAGAAGGGCCAACATGTTCACACAAAGCCCTGACTTCAGCTCTCGCTACATTACTTGTTCTGGAGAGTTATCTATGGAGCCTGAACCAACAGGCTCCATCCTTATAATGGCATCAACTCCAAAAAGCGTGACAGAATGGCGGCCATTTTGATTTTGTTATTATTGGTTGTACGTTCGTTTGAGCTGAGACAAGTGTACGTTAGTGATAAACAATGCATTTAGAACTTGAATCTTTCACCTACCATTTCTTGATATTTGTCTAATTTGAATTTCGGTGTTTTTCAGAGTCACCACATACTGTTGTTTGGCAATCACAGTTTATTTCCTCACTAAAGAGTGTTTGTGTTGCTAGAAGTCTATGTGAGACTATATAGAGTGAAGACACGGCTGTAGAAAGACTGGAGCAGGCCCCAAAGTCTTTGGCACTGCCCCTCCATTTACCTGCTAAAGTAACAGGTTCTCTTTTTGCTGAGTCCTGGGCTTCCCTGGTGGTGCTATTACAAAACAGTGATTTTAAGAGCAGATAATCCAGAGCAAAACTGACAAGAGATATGCCAACAGAAAATACAACAGCAACAAATAAAACTGGACATGCAAATAATGATTGAAAGGCCTCTGCGGTTCACAAATAGCCGCTAGTATAGATTGTGGTATTATGATACTCAGCCCAGAGTGTGGAAGGTTCTTGCTACAGTAGACTCCCCACCCTCTTCTTCCTGCCATGACCTTAAAATTGGTCAGTGTCGCTGAAACTCTGTTCCTTTGCCTTTCCTTGCCGCCACATTCCACACTCGCTCCCGTGCGACACTGATTCACTGTGACTCAGTATGCCTCAAGAATCCTGCAGCCTTCACCTAGGAAGCCGCTGCCGCATACTTGGGCCCAACTCCTAATAGACTTCTGGATGCTTCCATTCATATAGACCAAGGTTATCCAACTCCAGGCCTCGAAGGCCGTGATCCTGATGGGTTTTCATGTTATCCCTGATTAATATTCATGAGGAAAAATGTGCATACATTTAGAATCATTGTATGGAAATGTATGCCATGAGTATTAATGAGGGGTATCCTGAAAACCCGACATGGATCCGGCCCCACTCCTGGAACATTGAGTGCTTTTTTTGAAGCTTCAGTACTGGGTTTTGTTAAAGCGTTTCTAATTAGCCATGTCGATCTTGCAGAAGGGAGATGCATTGGAGCACTGCTGCAGTCTTAAGTGTTGCAGTTGGAGCATTAGAACCGGGGTTCTCTAATTCCAGGCCTCTGCTGCAGGTGTTCCCATGGTGCTAAATCTGAAGTGTTTCTGATAAGCCATGGAGACCTGTCAGATGGGAGATTGGTTGGAGTATTGCTGCAATCTTGAGTGTTGTGGTTGGAGCATCAGAACTGTGATTTGTTTATTGCATGCCACTGCTGCAGGTTTTGCAAGGGTGCTAACTATCAAGCTGATCTGATAGCCATGTAGACCTGGCAGAAGGGAATTGAGGGACTCCTATATTCCTGAGTGTTGTTCAAGCCTCAGTGCTAGGTTTGGATAATAACATGCACCTGCAGCAGATATAGCAAGGGTGCTAACTCTCAAGCTTATCTGATAGCCATGTAGACCTGGCAGACGGGTGTTGGGTGGAGGCCCCTCTTGAAGCTCGAGTGTTGTTTTTGAGGCATTGATACAGAGTTTGGTTAATCCAATGCCTCTGTGCAAAGTGTTCCCAGAGTGCTGTCTTGGAAGATATTCTGAATGACACCTCTGTGCAAAGTGTTCCCAGAGTGCTGGCTTGGAAGATATTCTGAATGACCGCCTCTGTGCAAAGTGTTCCCAGAGTGCTGGCTTGGAAGATATTCTGAATGACCGCCTCTGGCATCATTGTTTATTGGTTGCTTGCTTGGCGCTTATACAATAAGAATATACTGTTTCAAAGCGCCCACAGTGCAGGGAGTGAGGGTGGGAAATACAATTACAACACAATATTCAGAGCAGAGGAGAAAGAGGGAGAGGGATGAACCTACTGTGCCTCCTGAGTATTAACAACGTGCAAGTGCAGAAAGGAAGAAGGAAGAGGGGTAACTGTTGGGGAGTCCGAGCTCGAAGGTGAGACTTGGACAAAGTGCTAGGAATGATTGAGTGCTGCACGGCCTGGGCCGCGGGAGGTGTAAGTGCAAAAATCCAGGGCAAAAGCCTGTTAGTGGATCTCAGGTTGCAGTTGTTAGGCCCATAGTGGTGTATCAGTTAGTAATGTGGCACCTTGCAAATCAACATAAACCAATGGACACGGGATCTTGGGATTCGTCATCAATATCTATGTCATACGCCACATTGTGATGTACACTATGTTCCGCTGGAAGTTAACGTAAGGATGACGTGTAGCTGATAGACGTGCCAACATTTGTAACCTTCGGACAAGACCGCCGCTCAGTTTTTTGCGCTAGGGAGTTGGAGGTGAGCTCTCTGTATCAAGATGTTTGCTTGAAGGAGGGTTGATGAGTCAAGCACGGCCACCAGGTTCATGGCTTCATAAGCCACTGACATAACATACATTCCAGGGCTCAAATCAGGGGTGCGCAAGGGTGGACTGCGTCCCTCTTGTGAGTTTGATGAGAGAAGTTCATGACCAGCCAACAGAGGTCCTCAGAAGTGATTTGATTGCAACCAAAGGGAGTGCTAGTTACAATGTGTTGCTGCTGTAACCACATAGCATGTCGCTGACCCGTTAGAAGGTGTACTCTGTACCACGACCTTACTCCGCAGAGGAGCTCTGCTTTAGTAGGAAGAGGCCTGCATGTATCTCTGTACTCTGTGATTGCCCGTAGCGCAACCTATGCATACCCAGAAGACTTTGCAAAACCACTGACACTTCTCTGTACTTGGATGTAAAAGAAGACTCCTTTTTAGTGCTTCTTGTGTTCAGATTGTTATCACACTACGTATACATGTTGAAAAAAGTGATATGTAGTCACTCTACTATCGTACAGATGATAATGTGCACTAAACTTCTTTACATACCAATTTACTTTAGGAAATCAAAGTGGGCCAAGGGTTCACGCTGGTGTAGCCTTCCTGTGACCTCACTTCCGGTTTCCTATGCCAAGGAGCCCCCACTTTCTTTGTTTCATGTTTAGTACTTGCGCCCTGATGCAAAGATTTGGTAGAGGGAAGTGGGCCGTTGCAATGACAAACGCCCCGCCCTCCAGAGAGTAGCCTGTCTATGTTGGACACCTAGAGGCGCAGGTGTAGGCCCGCCAGTCCTTGCATATTGGATGTGCAGTTTGGGATATGAAGGGATCTGCAGCACTTTGGAATGGACGGGGCACAAGCTGCACACAGTGAATGCACATTTGAAAGCTCATTTTATATAATTTGATAAAGCTGGTTGAATAGCGCCTACAGACCGTGAATGGCCATGGAGAGGTGCCTGAACCATGGGGGCTCCCACAGGTTCTCCTCAGTAATTCAATGTCATGCGTGGAATTGTTCTTGCTGTGTTTGCCCCTGTAGAATTGTAATTGTTCATTTATACAGCGCTTATACACAGGTGGGGTGCTTCAAAGAACTTCAAGGCGGGAAGGGAACAAGGGAATACAGTGATCATTCTTAGGGCTTGAACTTTCCGATGATCTAACAGAAAAACTAGCATACTGGGCCTGATGGCATTTCTGTGAGTACAAGGGGATGAAGTGTTACAGTAGCGACCAGGCTAGGGAGTGGGGACAAAAAAGGGGGGGGGGGCAGAGACAGGACAAACAAACTACCTAGTCCTAGTACATTTAGGTCATGCATGTGTACAGACGGAGTTGCGAGGAAAGGGGTATGTAAATATGTATGTATTTCCTATGTAAATACTGAAAGAAAATGCAGGAACATGGAACCGGACCTGCAGCAATTTCACGTTAGGTTGCTTCATTGCAAACACAGACCCTGAAGACTGCAGGAGCACCCCTCTAAGGGGGCTCGGAAATGGGCTTTATGTGGAAGACAGCTCAACGTGTCACTGCGGGAATGGTTCTCAGACCACAAAAAGTAATGCAACGGTGGCTGATTGAACTGAAAAGTAGAGGAACGTCGTACCCTGGAGTTCCAGCCCCCTTCGACCTCTGAGTAAAAGCCACGATTTACAAAGACATGTGATGCCCAGGGTGTGCACCAATGTTGGGGCTGCTTGCCAGTCTTCGCTTGCGGCTGACAGTGGGCCCTCCCTGATTTCTTTTAGTCGATTCTCCCACCAAACTGTGTTGGTATTGGGTCCTGTCCTGGATGGCCCACAGGGAACTCTGGAGCTTACCCAGTAGCCCTCTACATCCTGGGCCTATTTTGTGGAGTTACCTATTTTATTTCCACATTTTCTCACCGGGAATGGGTTAGGCTTGCTCAAAATGTGTCATTTGTGGCCAAATGATTTCCAGGATCTCTTTTGGTTGCCATTCCATCCTTGGAAGGTTGACACACACACACACACACACACAAGGCCTGGCACAATCTTGTCTGCCCTACATGGAGCACGGAGCCCGCTTCGCTCCCCTTTCCAATCTGTTTGGGTGCAGCAAGGTTGGTTTTCTATTAATACCAAGCCACATATTGCACAAGCGGGCCATTAACGAGACAGAGGGCAGCTATTCCGTTGTGTGCGTAAATGACAGCTACAGGACGTGCGTTGTTTGTAAAGGGGCGTGGTAGCGTACCTTATGATATAGCATAGCACAGCACACCGTAAAACAGCGCGATACAGCGTTGCATACCGTTCTGCCACAGTGTGTGATCCGTTGGCATCAAACGCCTAAGAGCCTGCAGAAGGCACCGCCACAGAGTCTAACGGGGATGATGATAACACAGTGATGTCGCCAATAAGAACAGACTGCTGTTTCTTTTTCCATGGCAATCGTTGTCCGGGCACCTGGCGAGAACCCTCGCTGCGTTTTTTGGAGGAAGATGTTTCCTTTTCTGAGTGATCACGTGACAGGACTGCAATTTCATGTTTGTGCGGTGGACCATACCTGTCCCGCCTGCGGCTTTCTAAGAGGAGTGTGGACACGTGGGAGTTGTGCGCTGCCTTGCTGTGCGGGGCTGCACGGTCTGCTGCAGGGTGGCATTCACTCATGCCTACAGGGAATTGCCCACATCACCCACAGCACCGCAGCCCGGCCCCCACTCCCGCCTCATTGCCTTTCCAATACTAGCATCTCAATACCTGCCTGGACTGCCGCACGTTACAGGCTTTGCCTCACGGGTGCCGCTGTAGCGCCACTTTGTGGTGCCCTAACTATAGAAATGGATAGTGGTAGATAGCAAATGTGTAAGAATACACATCTGCTTTAGGATGCGCCTTACTCCCTCCTTTTTTCTGGCTTTGTGATTTGCCAAAGGGGAACATTCTGTGTGTGCCCAAGTTGCAGTTAGTTGCCTCTGGTGTCAATAGAATGGAATGAGTACCAGATGCCTGAGGATTGGCAGAACAGTGTTTGTTTAGCTCCACGTTTTCTGTTAAGAGTATGCCTGGTTCTGTACTTAGTACTATAAAGATGGTGATCAACTGTGTGGTGTGAACTTTATTGCAGTCCATAAGTTTATCTCATGAGAAGATGCACTTGACATAAAACAGCCAAAACATATTGGCACTGTTAGTGCTTGTGTTCCTAGCAACTTCTTTTGCCCAGCATTCTCGCCAGCGAGAGGAAAAGAGGACAGAACAAGGAACAATCAAATGGACCCAAACCACTCAGGCTTTCCATGTGTCCATAGTTACCACGCAGACATGGTGGGCGTGTGGCATTGCACAGACCCCGCAGGCCCCCTGAACCAGCTGCTGGCTCCTTCCAATAGTTGATCACATGGGGAAGACCAAATGTATTGATTTCGCTGAGTACGGAGAGTGAGTGATGCGGGTGAGTGCTTTGATGTCTTTTTCATAGAATGTCATCTGAAGTAACACCAGCCTTGAAAATGGAATCAATGGGAGATTGGTTATGGCACAAAATGTGCTGCTCGAAAATCAGAAATCTTTTCATGAATTAATACAATTAAGTAAGGAAGGAACAGAGAAAAGGTGGAAGAAGGGACGGCAGGAACATGAGATGGAGAAAATGAGGGAAAGAAAGAGGGAAACAAAGAAAGAATTAAAGAAAAAGAAAGAAAGGACGGGTGAAAGAAAGAATAAAAGAGGCATGATTAAATCAAGGATATGAGGGCAGGGAGGACGAAAGCAAGGGGAATGGAAGAAAGAGGGCAGAACCAAAGAAAAGGGAGGGAAAGAAAGACAGGGAAAGTGAGAAAGAAATACATGAAATAATAAAATAAGCAGAGGGAAGGAAGAAGGAAAGGGGCACGGACGAAAGAGAAAAGAAAGAGAAGAAGGAAGAAATGGACAAAGATAAAGCAATTAAGAAAGTAAGAAAAACAAAAGCAAGAGAGAAAGAACACGAGACGGGAGAATGAGGGAGACACTGGGGACTGAAAGAAGAAAAAAGAAAGAAAGGTGAAAGAAACAGGGAAACAAAGAAGAAATAAAACAAAGGAAAAAGAAGGAAAGAAAGAAAGAAAGAAAGAAAGAAAGAAAGGAAGGAAGAAAGAAAGAAAGAAAGAAAGAAAGAAAGAAAGAAAGAAAGAAAGAAAGAAAGAAAGAAAGAAAGAAAGACTAAAAGGGGTTTTACAAGGTATATAGAACTATGGAAATGAACAAAAGGAACATGAAAATGAAGATTACAAAAATGCAGGAAAATAGAAAAAGTAAGGAACAAAAGACAGAAAGAAGTGAAATGAAAGAAGAGAAAATAAAAAGGGCAAAAAAGAAGGTCTGTTAGTTGAACCCAAGCAAATTGATCTGATTTAGTGTAAATAAGGTCAGAAAAGACCAACAATTTCTATTTCTACATTTTGCCATTTACTAAGAGAACTCGCATCACAAAGTGGTGCTTTGGCGCTGTGTCAAAGAGGGAACGACGTTAGCATCCAAATGCTTGTGGAAAGAGCCAGGCTTTGAGTTCACCTCAGAAAGCCCAGCAGGAGGAGCAGAACTGCAGCTCAGAAGCGAGCTCCAGATTGGCAGGCCAGGAACTGAAAAGGAGCGGCTGCCTTTGCGGGCATACATTTGGAAACAGCTAGAACTTTAAGATAGGAGGAGCCGGAACATCTAGCTGGAGAGTAGGCTTTGATAGTTTCAGAGAGGAAGGGGGACCTGGGATGGAGGAGCAGCACCAGACTGACAGCGAAAGTCAACGCATGGAGTTTTCCGCTGCACTCGCTACTTTACTGGCAGCCGGTGCCATCTAATGAGGGAACTAGTGATACGAGAGGAGAGACAGAGACCAAAAACGAGGCGGGCAGCAGAGTTCTGACGAGGTTGAAGCCGCTGTCATTGGGAGTTAGGAAGTCCAAGGTAGAGAGAGTTAGAGTAGTCAAGACGAGATTTGATAACTGCCGAAGAGGGAGTGGTGTAGGCTAAGCGAGGAAGGCCAGGAATAGTCTGACTGAGACGGCGGAGGTAGAGAGGGTTAGAGTAGACAAGACGAGATTTGATTAGTGACGAAGAGGCAGCGGTGGAGGCTGAGCGAGGAAGGCCAGGAATGGTCTGACTGAGAAGGCAGAGGTAGTACCACAGAGAGGTAAAGTGTAGCCAACCTGGGAGAGAAAGGAGAGCAATGCATCTAACTTGAAGCCAAGGGTTTTAACCATAGCAACAGGTGAAGAGCAAGTGCCAAGAAAAGAGGACCACAATTGTGAACACAAACAGGAGGGCCAGGAAGAAAATAACCTCTGCTTTATAAGGGAGTTGTGACACAATGGAATCAATGGTCGATGTGGAAGATTAAATTAAGCAGAGGTGGTCCCCAGCTTCCCGTCCAGACAGACAAGAAGACGAGAGGAAAATAAGACCTGCAAGAAGCAAGAGATTGGACGTAAATGTTAAGCGGATCAGCAGAGCAACAGTTTGCACACAGAGATCCCGCTCCCCCGTCTTTGACGAGCCAAGGATAAAATGAACACTCTAAACAGAAAGGAAAAGATTGAACTAGCGGTGACACCATCTCAAAGAAACCTAAGCAAATCAAACCAGCCCTGCATAGGAAGGAGAAATTCCAAGCTCTAGAGACATTCATTCACTGATCCTTGAGGTGGCTAAAGTGGATGGAGAGGTGAAGACAACGCATGAAGACCTATCCTTAAAGTTGACTCAGTTAGAGGGCAGGATGGCTAGAGTGGAGATGAGTACAAGAGAACTATCTGGAGAAATGACTGGAAGTTTCAGAGCCTACAATGACTTGAAAGAAGATCTATCCAAGTTCCGTATGTAGAGGAGCATGTGGACATGTTACCCCTTGCTCCTGCTCATCACCTCTCTCATAGTGGAACAGTAGGAGAAGAGCCCTATGTGAAAAACCAGGTATCATCCAATACCACATCGACTGTATGAGAGATGCTATGCACTCAGACAACTGTATCGAAAGTACCTTCGCACTGAGAGGGTGGACGGATGTCTGTACACACCCCTGGATATCATAGAGCTGTAAGTGAAATCAGACATCAGCAGAGTGACGTCATAGTGGAGAGATACTGAGGCTCGCTGAAACGATATGCAAATACTCAGAGTAAAGATGTAACTGAAGTAACAAAAGAAAAATTTAATCAAATTTGAAGAAATTGGATATGCAAAGAAGATAAAGTAACCTGCTGATTAATAAATGTATATACACAGAAATGCAAGATAGATGAGACATATAGAAGCCTTCTGTAGAGGAAAGCAGAACTAGGCAATTATTAGACAATTAAAGATGTGGAAAACCTATGTAAAACGGCGTGAGTAAGTCTCCAGAGGCCAAGAAGTGTAATGACACCCAGCACAATTGAATCAAATAGCATTAAACAGAAGTAAATAGAAGGTCGAGATGGACACATTTGTGGTCTCCTCACACGTGATTCAGAAGTTGAAAACAAGGGCTATTCATTAAGCCTGATGCTCCCTTGAATGTCCTAAAACAGAGAGCAGGCCTCAAGGTCAACTACAAAGGAGAAGCCTTGGCTTGGGGCCTGATCGATGAGAGACGATGGACTAATTGGGAAAGTGGGGAGTAGTCTAACATTTTCGGCACCTGAGTTTCGATTTTTTGCAGCACCTGAGTTTCGATTTGCTTATGGGCTGCAAACAAGCTGAAAGTCCAAGGTTGGGAAAGCATGCCAATCAATCCGATGGTTTATGTAGCAACATGCTATACTATGTTGCAGAGACCAACCCGCTGCCATTTCTTTTGCGATAATCAGTGTTATAGGTATTTAGAGATAGTTTGAGGCGTGCCCGCCAAATTAGGGCCAGCCAATTAAGTTATTAACACTTATGTATACTACAGATACCTATGTTCCCCTAACTAATCTCTCCCTTCAATAGGTTTTATATGGCCACGTAGGATGATGTAATAAATGACGCACATCAAGGGTGAGTATGTGAATTACTGCCTGTTATTCGCTAGATTGCTCTACTTTATTTTAAGCTGATAAATAAAATATTACTTTGCCATGTTCTTTGAGTCTGTCCGGTTATTTGGGTCCAGGATCATTATTGGTAATTCCATCAAGCACATGAGACGCTTCAAGGTGCAGGAGCACATGAGCAACAACACAGAGTTGAACATTCGAAGCAGATATCTCAAGTTAAGGCTGGTGGGGGGGAGGAAATGTTTAGTTTTAGAAATATACAAACCCACTGGTGTTAAAGGAGCTTTCAGATATATTTGGAAAAGGAGCAATTAACCCTTCAGGCCTGGATATGGCCTAAAGAATGGGGAGAATGAATGCAAAAAACAAGACAAATCATTTTTACATTATCTAAAATTAGTGCGAGAGAGAAACTACTATGTCAAGAGAAAAGTGTAAACTATCGTACTGTGGAACATACGGCCATCTCCTTTCACTTTCCAAAGGAGGTGGTTGAAAAAAGGAAGGCTTTTGGGGAGGTGAAATGACTCACTTGCAAAGGACATGAAAGTGAAGCTTAACAGCCCAGAAAGATTAAAGGTGTTTCACTAAAAATCCAGGATAAGGCAAGCACTGGGTGAAAGGATCTCAGCCCAAAACAACGTGAGCCCTTTTCTTTCTCTCTACATCTCATTATTCATCACGGATTAATTATGTCATTTACACAGGTTTAGGTGGGTTTTGTTTTCCTGTCATCACCCACTGCAATAACAGTAACAACACATAGCTGTCAAGAGTATTTAGTATAAATTATAGTTTTACTGGGGTTATTGTAGAAGAAACGGTCGATATCCAGCCAGTTGTTTTTAAAAATTGTTTATCACAAGACGAGCTAAGAACGCGCAACTCACACTTACCTCTTAGCCACTGTGGAGCGGGAGAGAAGGCTACGTCAGGCATGCTCTGGGTGCCTTCCTCTAAGATGTTCAGAGGACGCTACATGCACGCATAGTGGTCCTTTCCTTGAACGCTTGACAACACGCTCAGCTTTCATAAGGGATTAAATCACAGTGGGTAGGTGAATGCCAGACCTGTGACTTCTGGGCTCTCCCATTTACGTAGCCATATCATACTTGCCAACCCTACAGATTTAGGCAGTAAGCTACTTCTTTTTAAGCAGTCCTACCGCCTACAGATTTCAGTGACAGATCCTACTGCTTTTTACAGTGGCAAGTAATTTATGTGACTCTAAGGCAAACTCCAGGACAGCATGCAACACATGAATTACTCTGTCTGTACAGTGGACTGGTAGGTGATTACTTTGAATGGGCTCAGACCAATCCACTAACCTGACTCCGTCCTGCACTCTTGTGGGACAACCCTTAGGTGAACCACCAGTGAAGGCACGTGGCAGAGCGTACCACCATCACACAGCATCTGCCTATCAGACTGAGGGGGGTATCAGTCACCATGTCATTCAGTATTCAACTTGCAATACATATGTACTGCCAGGGCTGCTGCTACAGAGCAGTGGCAAACGTTGCTTACCAGCTCTGTGTAATTACCTTCTCTGAAGTTAGGTAATTGAAATTGGTGTTAAATTACGATTCAGAATTATGCATTTTTTACATTTGAGCATCTTTCCATGCTGTGCTGTTTGATGGGTTGTATGTTTTAGAATGCTTCAGTGGTGCCAACAATGCATGTTTTGTATTTTCCTGTGATGTCATTGTGATGGGAATTATTATGTTTGAAACCTCAAAAATCCTACATCTTTTTGGTCACAGAATGTTATTGTTATGGTTTCAGAGAGAGGGAAAGACATGAAGATGAAGGAGAGTGAAGGAAAATGGCCTCATGAGCAAGGTAAAGGGACAAGTAAATGAATGTGAACTCTTAATGCTGTCCCTCATCAGAATACTTATAGAAAGAGGTTTAGGTATGCTGCCAGTGGGTAATGGTATGGGACCTGTAGGATATATGAGAGATGCATGAGAGTGATAAGGACATTGCGTCCTAAATTTGATATATGAACCATCAGGCTGCGCAAGTGGGGTCGTTATCATATGATACTATGTATATCAGACATTTTAAGATTTAGGGTACCACAAACCCCAAGACCAGGGCCTCATGGAGATTAGATGTTGATATTGTTACAATAAGGGAATGTAATCAATGTGGATATGTTGAAGTACGGGGGAGTTCATTTAAGCAATACTCAGAAATGAGCTGTTTAGGGATCTATTATATATGAAGTTCTTAAGCATTAGTTAGAGTTAGTGTTGGACATATATGTGTTAAATTATCTATGAGACACAGCTCAAGGACCAAGTTGCACAAACAAAGTCAATTTACAAAGAAACCTACATACAAACTTGAATTTCATACATATTGAAAGTTAGTAAAATACACAAGTAAACAAAAATCATTACACAAATGCTCAACAATTCCAATAAGGATCTTATTGGGTAGACATATATGTGTTACACTGAGTTGCATAGGAATTGTTCTGCTGTCACCATTGTTATAGTGAGTTATAATGACGTCACAGAGTGTGATCCCACTCATGATCCCGGAGGGCTCTTAAAACTCAGCATCAGGGACATTTAAGAGTACAAGGCACTTGCATTTGTTTCGTGGATAGTTAATGTTGTAAACAATGTCATCAGGAGGACACATTTATAACCCATTTAAACAAACTGGGAAGTGATGTGGCCATGTTACAGGAGACACACCTAGCCATGGAGGAATCTGAGAAATTGAATAGGGGATGGGTTGGCAAGGTGTTTGTGTCAACTTATAACGCACATTCTAACGGCGTGGGAATGATTATACGTAAAAATATTCCTGCAAAAGTAATTTCCTGAGGGGGAAGACAGAGGGCACCATGATTTTGGCAACACTCAGAATACAAAACACTGAGTTATCTGTGTGCAATACTTACACACCTTCGATCAATGGGCAGAGGTTCTTTAATGAGCTATGACACTTCCTGGCTATTTACGCCCTCGAAAACGTAGTATTAGGAGGGGACGTTCATGAACTCCTTAGCCTCCCGTTCGATAGGAGTGGTACATTACACAGGAATAACCATATCACTAAGGGAAGGAGGGCCCTTAAAGATTTGATTAGTGAATTTAAGTCCTCAGCCTTTTGGAGGTTGGAACACCGAACAATGAGGGATTATAGTTCTTATTCAGGGGTCCACAGCACCTACTCCAGAATATCTTACATATTGGCATCAGAAGGGGTATTACAAGGATGCTTGCATAACGAAATAGGGATCATTCACATTTCTGATCATGCATCGATTATTATGGATCAGACCTTGGATGTTCCACTCAAGAAATCTTCTAATTAAAATATGAATACACTTTTATTGGACAATGACAAGATTCAAGAAAAAAGAATCACAGGAGCAATATTATTTATGGAAGTGAACAAAACTGGGGAGTTGGATAGTGGAAGAGTCTGGGGAGCATTTAAATGTTGCACGGTCTGTCAAGCAAGGCTAAGAAAGAGAACGATCTGGCAATATTAAGGCTGGAAAATGATCAAATGTCTGAAGATACTGTGCAAAAGTGAAGTAACTCAGCAAGAAATAGTTCAAAAGGAATGATACTTACTACGAGTAGGAGCAAAAAACTCAGCACTAAAGAAGCCGCTTTTTTCACTCGACGCAGAAAAGATTTTCACTGCGTTGAAGAGGAATTTATGTTTAGAACTTTATAAGAAATGATCTTTGGAAGGAGGATACTACACTGGACCGGGTAATTGTATGGCCGGCCTATTGCATCAGTTCTAATGGTTTATGGTCGCAGAGTTTTTAAATGGGAAGAGGTTAAAGGCTGGGGGTGTCCACTCTCACCACTACTTCTGGTGCTAGCAATGGACCCTTTGGCAAAATGGATCTGGGAAGATGCAAGAATAGTAGGCATTGGATGCTGGAGAGTAGGACAACCAATATGACTTTATGCAGATCAGATGACTCGCTCCTGGTGCTACACAATCTCATGGATTCTTTGCTGCTTCTAATGAAGAAGATGAAGTACTTTGGAGAACTCTGAGGCCATGATGTAAATAGATATAAATCTGAGGCTTTGCCTCTCACAACTACTGTCAAAAAGAGGAGGTGATCAACTTTGGATTCTGTTGGTGCAACACCAAGATGACATATTTTAGCATATGGCTGACATGTGACTTTAATGACATGATGAGGATCTATATAACTGCGATATATCCAGATTAAATTCCGACGTGGAGAGATTCTAAAGCGGCCTCTTTGGGGTAAGGTGAAGGCTATGAAACAGACTGTTGCCCTTAGAATACATCATGTATTGTCCATGATACCACTATTTCCTACATGAGGACGGTACAAGAGATTGACAGATTAATCCAACGGTTCTCGTGGGAAGGGACGCCATGGAGAGTGGAGTGGTGTCATGGAAACTACAACAGCGAACATAAAAAGGTGGCATGAACATACCTAACTCCGAGCTATACCTCTCGTTGTTCTCCTCATTCCACATTTTCCCTTTTCTAGAGGAAGAGACTGTGCCTTGGGTCATGGAGGAAGATAGTAAACCGGGCCAATTAGCACCACAGGCTCTATTTTCAAAGGGAATAACTGCGATGAAGAGCGATGAGTTAGGGGAATTTTCTAGGTGGCGCTAGAAAGAAATATCCCTGGGGATGGATCTATATATGACAGTTAAGAAGAGTTCCTTGAAGTTTAAACCCCAAGTTTCTACACAGGCTTGTGCCAGAGGAACTCACCTTTCACTCATCCTAGCCCCTCCTTCTCTCAGCTGCACACACACATGCACTTTAGTGTAGCGTGCAATCAGGAATGTGGTCAGCCAAGGGACCTGCAGTGGTTTCACCTCCACAATTTCTACAGTGAACTGTTTGGTTGTGGCAATTTAATTGCCACAACATACATGTATGGATCATGACGGGACAAGACATGGGGAGTAAAGGGGTGATCTGGGCAGTGGTAAGGGTGCGTGGGAGGTAACCTCCCCTATTAAAAGAGAGAAGAACGTGATTCTATGGCAACAGTGAAATTGCCACAACCAAGTAGTTCACTTTGTGGAGATAAATTTACACAACATCGTGTTTCTTTTAGAAGTATACTGAAGTTCGGCTTTTAATATGTCTTTGGCAGAAGTTCAGCAATTTTACGCCAGCCAAATGCTTGTCTTCACATCCAAGTGCAACACATTATAGTGGCAGAGATAAAGTGCGCCCTGCAATAGGACAGAGTGAGGCCTGCATTAGGGTACAGCGCGCGGCCTGCAATAGGGTAGAGCATGTCCTGCGATAGGGTAGAGCGTGGCCTGTAGTAGAGTACAGTGCAGCCTGCAATGGAGTACAGTGCAGCCTGCATCAGGGTAGAGCACAGCCTGCAATAGGATAGAGCATGGCCTGCAAGAGTAGATTGTGGCCTGCAATAGGGTAGAGTGCAGCCTGCAATAGGGTAGAGTGTGGTCTGCAATAGGGTAGAGTGCGGCCTGTAATAGAATAGAGTGTGGTCTGCATTAGGATAGAGTGTGGCCCGCAATAGTGTAGAGTGCAGTCTGCATTAGGATAGAGTGCTGCCTGCAAAAGGGTAGATTACAGCCTGTAGTAGGATAGAGTGCAGCCTGCAATAGAGTAGAGTGCGATCTGAAATAGGGTAGAGTGTAGACTGCAGTAGGATATAGTGCGGCCTGCAGTAGGATATAGTGCGGCCTGCAGTAGGCGAGAGCCTGGCCTGCAATAGTGTAGAGCATGGCTTGCAATAGGATAGAGCATGGCTTGCAGTAGGGTAGAGTGCGGCCTGCAATAGAGTATATTGTGGCCTGCATTAGGATAGAGTGCAGCCTGCAATAGGGTAGAGGCTAGCCTGTATTAGGAAAGAGTGCGGCCTGCAATAGGGTAGAGTGCGGCCTGCAGTAGGATAGAGTACGGCCTGCAATAGAGTAGAGTGCAGCCTGCATTAGGATGAAGTGCGACCTGCAATAATGTAGAGTGCGGGCTGCAGTAGGATATAGTGTGACATGCATTAGGGTACAGTGCGGCCTACAGTAGGATATAGTGCAGCCTGCAATAGGGTAGAGCGTGGCCTACAATAGGGTAGAGCATGGCCTGCAATAGGGTAGAGTGCGGCCTGCAATAGAGTAGAGTGTTGCCAGAAATAGGGTAGAGTGTGGCCTCCATTAGGATAGAGTGCAGCCTGCAGTAGGATAGAGTGCAACCTGCAATGGAGTAGAGTGCGGCCTGCATTAGGATAAAGTGCGACCTGCAATAGGGTACAGTGCGGCCTGCAGTAGGATATAGAGCGGCCTGAAATAGAGTAGAGTGCGGCCTGCATTAGGATAGAGTGCAGCATGCAATAGAGTAGAGTTCGGCCTGCATTAGGATAAAGTGCGACCTGCGATAGGGTAGAGTGCGGCCTGCAGTAGGATATAGTGCAGCCGCCTGCAATAGAGTAGAGTGTGCCCTGCAATAGGGTAGAGTGCAGCCTGCATTAGGATAGAGTGCGGCCTGCATTAGGATAGAGTGCGGCCTGCAGTGGGGAGATCAAGTAATCATCGGCTGCGTCCTCCCTGCTTTCATGTCAACTTATCGTCCCCATTGGAAGCTGCCCTCGAGCTCTGCTACTGTGATTTGACTCATTTTCATGCGAAGACAGTCACGCATTTCACCAGACGATAATAGCTTTTTATCTGCTGAACTACTGCCGAATACATATTCAAAGCCGAACTTCCATATACTCCTAAAAGAAACACACACCTGCAAACACACAGTATCCTTGTTGGAAAAAAAACACAGCACAAAATTGGGATGGGGTCTACTTTTCACGATTTGAATCAGACAAACTAAACCAGGTTACCCAAAGTTCCACAAAACGGCTGAAACTGACAATTTAGCTCGAGATACGGCATCTCTGTTGGTGCTCCACCTAATTTTGACTGCAAACCCTGCCATGGACTCGCGAAAAGCTGGTAATGGGCGTATACATGATTTTAACCCTAGGTTGCCCGATAGCCCAAAACACCAAATCATAATAATCAAATCTGTGCTCACATTCCAAGCAGAAATAGCAATACAGCTGAAGATAAAGGCCCACCCTCATCCTAACCTATACAAAGGGTTAAACTACAAAAGCTCATTGTAGATCTAATATTCACATTTCACCTCTGAACCTCGGGAATAGACCCCACATTTCAAGGATGATGGGAACACAAGTCATAAGTAATGACTCATACAATCGTGCCTCAAAGATAACAAAAAACCTTTGTGAAGAAGAAGAAGAAGAAAAAGAAGAAGGAGAAGAAGAAGAAGAAGAAGGAGAAGGAGAAGAAGAAGAAGAAGAAGAAGAAGAAGAAGAAAAAGAAGAAGAAGAAGAAGAAGAAGAAGAAGAAGAAGAAGAGAAGAAGAAGAAGAGGAGGAAGAAGAAGAGGTAGAGGAAGAGGAAGAAGAAGAAGAAGAAGGAGAAGAAGAAGAAGAAGAAGAAGAAGAAGAAGAAGGAGAAGAAGAAGGAGAAGAGGAAGAAGAAGAAGAAGAAGAAGAAGCAGAAGAAGAAGAAGAAGAGGTAGAGGAAGAAGAAGAGGTGAAGAAGAAGAAGAAGGAGAAGAAGAAGAAGAAGAAGAAGAAGAAGAAGAAGAAGAAGAAGAAGAAGAAGAAGAAGAAGAAGAAGAAGAAGAAGAAGACTCCTTTTGGACTGGCAACTATTGTAAAAATACAAAGACAGCACCCCTGGTGCACATGGTCAGTTGAATTAGAACCCCAAGTGACTCCAGGCTGACGTTGGCATCATCGGATCTACCAGTCCAAGTCACTTTCCTTTACCATTTCAGACTCTGACACTCCTGTGACCTTAAGACCCACACTTTGCACTGGCGCAGGTGCAATTTTGCACAGTATTTGCAGCTGATCAAAAATGTGCTGAGGACTGTATATTCTTTCAATGCATTTTTGCACTGGGGCACTATTACCCTGACGCTATCACTGTGCACTATTATCACCAGGGCAAACTATGCTCTGGTGCAAACATTCCTTGAAAGAATTAGTTTTAGCTTTCTGCACTCTTGCACTATGGCATTTTTTTGCCCAAAATGCTGAAACTGTGCCCAATTGCCTATGCACCGGTGCAAAGATTCTGTAATGCGTGGACAATCAATGAGGCATTTTTAAACCCCATTTAGATCGATGGCATACTGCAATCCTGGCACCCGAGCAGTGGGCACCCTTGCCGCGCCAACGTTGCACTATCCTTTTGGGAGCATGTCTCCCCTTGATTTACAGAATGATTTCAGGGAAGAAATGGCGCTGAAAATGATGTGGCTTCAATGCCTTTGAAATATTATTTTGCTCATTCACCCTTGAACACTAGGACTGAGACTCACAATGATGGATAGTAGCGTTCAATCACCTTTTATGTCATTCCATTTCGAGAAAAGGCCATTACTTGTGAGCACGTCTGCTTGTCAGAGGGACCCAAGCAGTTCATTCACAAACAGAGACTAACTGCCTCGTAGGACCTAGATGTAGGCCTCTCATTCAGGCGAAGACAGGGGTCTGCAACCTGTGGCTCTCCAGATCATTTTGACCACAAGTCACATGATTCTGCTCTATTGGCATTACTGGCTAGAGCCAATGGGAGTTGCAGTCCAAAACATCTGGAGAGCCAAAGGTTGCAGACCCCTGTCTTAGAGCCTCAATGAGAGTCCTACCTCTAGGTCCTGCCGGGCAGTTTGTCTCCATTTGTGAATGATCTGCTTGGGCCCCTCTTACAAGCAGAGGTTACAGAACATAATGCAGGTGGGAGTGAGAGGGGGTAGAGGGAGATGAGATAGTTCAGGTCAGTTGAAGAGCTGATTTTCAAGAGCTTTCTGAAGGCCCAATATGACAGCTGCGGTCAAATGGAGAACGGGGGGGGGGGATCCAAAGCAGGGAGTCTCTAACATGGAAGCTTGAGCCTCCCACTCTAGTGTGTTTGAATCCTGGAATGGTCAGGCAATGGCAGTAAGCAAAACGTGTGGGCCTATTCGAGTTGGGTGTGTATTTTTGTTTTTACAGGTAAGGAGGTGCAGTCTTGGAGCAGTCTTGGAGATGCAGCAATGGGTGATAGAGAGAATGATTAATGTAATATGTTTGCAGATCAGGAGCCAATGGGGATTTATTTTGGCTGCGGAGATGTAGTCACGTTTGGAGAGTCTTCGAGCAGCCTGGAGAGAAATGTTAGGCGTTGAAATAGTCCAGTTGGATCCGATGATAGCTTGAGTGATAGAGATGGTTATCATTCGTTAGGAAGGGTCTGCTGGCTTTTATAAGATTTGGGGTGTAGAAAGCAGAGGAGGCGATGGCGCTTACATGTCTTGTCATATCAAGGGTAGCATCAAGGTAGACCGCTGGTGTTTTTGCTGCTGGCTAAATTGGAATTGTAAACCAGTCAATGGTGAAGGAAAGGTAGGAGGGTGTGAGTTTGTTGAGTTGGGTTTGGGAGCCAATGAGGAGAAGTTCAATTATTTTAATTGTTTAAGGAGAGCAAGTGGGATGCATCTCGTAGATGGAATTTAGCGTGGAGGCGTCGTTGAGGTGGTAGTGGAAGAAAGATCTCTGTGTCATCAGCGTAATTTGTGTGTGAAACGTCAAGGGCATCCAGGTGATCAAAGAGAGGTTTGGTGTAGATGTTATAGAGGGTGGGGGAAATGCAGGAAGCTCGTGGGAGGTCACAAGGGTCTGGGAAGGGTGGGGCTGCAGAGTCTCTAGGGAAGATACAGGTGGTTCTTTCAGCAAGGAAAGAGGCAATCCATTCAGATACCTCAGGGAAGATGCTTGCTGCAGTGGAAAGGTGCTGACAGAGGGTAGGGCGGCCAATTAGGTTGAAGGCAGTGGAGAGGTCCAGTTGAAGTAGGAGGACTAGTTTACCATCATCGCAAAATACGTCGAGTTGGTTTTTTGAGTCAAGAAGAGAAGATTTGGTACCTTGACCTGAACGGAAACCTGACTGGTGAAAGCCAATGATATGTTTTTTTTCCAAATAGGCTTGGATCTGAAGGTGTGCTGCTTGGCCTATGAGCTTGAGGATGATGTGGACAGCGGTTATGGGGCAGTAGTTAGTGGGGGTAGTGGGGTCTAGCAAGGAATTTTTGAATAGTGGCCGTGAGAAGAGGGAGGAGGGCCTCTGTGCAGTCCTTGATTAAAGGGGCAGGTCATATGTCGCATTTGCATCGAGAAGATTTGAGGCCATTAACGAGGTGGGCTACTTCCACTTCAGACATAGAGTGGAATGGGGCGAGAGGGAAGTAGCAGGGACTGATTGACAGGGGAGGTGTCCTGAGACTTAGAGCAGATGGCAGCTTGTCTACAATGTTTTTTTTCTTGAAGTGAGGGCGTTTTGTCCATAAGCACGTCTTGTACCTTACTACACCAGGAGTTATCTTTAGTGAAGTTGGCAGGAGGTGTGGACGTAGTTTCTAATTCACGTAGGATGGTAAATAGTTTGCGTGTGTTAGATTTGGCCTTGTAAATCCTAGTGTTATAGGTGGAGGCCTTAGCAACTAGTATGGCTTGCTTTAATTCTGTAGCTATGTTAGAGAAGTACGACTTGTCGACGTCTGTGGGGGCTTTTTGCCATTTTGTTTCGGCAGCGCGTTTTCTCTTTCGTAAGGCTAGAAGGTCGGGGGTAAACCAATAGTTTGTGTGTGTGGTGGGTTTAGCTTCCTGTTGTTTCAAAGGGGCAAGTGTATTAACAGCATGGGATAAAATATCATTGTAGAGGTCAACAAGTGCATTAGGGTTAGCAATGGCAGTTAGATTGAGGTTGCAGTCTGCGAGCAAGGGGAGGAGATGCTCTTAAGTGAGGTTGCTTGAGCATGTGTGACAATGTGGTTGGCAGGGTGACTGCATGGTTGGTGGGGTGCTTGGCGATAGGGAGGAAGAAGGGGATGATGTGGTGGTGTGACCAATAATGTGGGATGTTAGAGAGGATCAAGGTGTCACAATTGAGGTCTGGGAGCCAGTCAGGCATGTGTCCTAGGATGTGAGAGGGAGTAAGAATGTGTTGCGTGAGGTCCAGGGTGTTGAGCACGTTGGTGAGGGAGATGGCATCTTTGTCTGTGGTGTCATTGAAACCTAGGTTATGATCACCAAGAAGTAAGATTCTAGCGTTGGGTTTAAGGTTGGTGGTGAGGAGAAGCAGGAGGCCTTCTTCAAACTTGAGGATAGGTCCTGGGGGCTGGTATACAAGGTGGATGGTGGTGGTGACAGTAGGGGAGAGGGAGGGTTTGACTGGTAGGAGGACGCAGTTAGGCAGGGTACTAGAGTGAAGAACCGTAATAGGGAGGGAATCTCTGTAAATCAGAACGACATCTCTCTATCGGCTAGGGATTCTATCACACAGAGGGCAGTATATGCTGGTGAGATGGCAATACATAAGGCAGGGCCAGCTGCCGGGAGAAGCCAGGTTTCGGATATGGCGAGAATGTCAAGATTGTTGGTGGTGATGAGGTCATATATGCCTGGTGTGTGCGCAAGGATGGATCTGGCATTGATTAGTGAGCAGATTAAGGGTGGTTGTTGTGACAATGGCTGTGGATGGCATCAGCATGGGCAAATGCAGTTATATGCAATGGAAGAGTGGGTGGGATTAGGAAGTAGTGTAGATTTGGGGGTGGGAGGGTTAGGGGTAGCAGTACGCAGGTGTAGGGAGGAGTTTCTGATGGCAGTGTTGGGGGGCGATGCATTAGGTGGTGAGGGTGTCCGTGTATATGAGGCGAGGTGGATGAATCGGGCTAGGCTGAGGAAAAGTGAGTGGCAATGCTGAGGCTCGTTGAGGCGAGGGGGAGGGTAGAGAAGGACTAATGGGCTAGTCATGATTTCTCAGGTAAGGGGAGCGTTAGGAGTGTGCTGTTCCAGGTACAAACTCATGGGTTGGAGGAATCTGTTAGGCAGGATGCTGGAGTGTGGGGATAAGAGTTTGGGTAGATACGAGTTGCTGGAGGTAGGGGGGAGAGGGGCACATACCTGCAGGGTGGTTACTGTATTGGTCCCTTCCGTCCTGGACAGGCCCAGACATTCATGGGCCTTGTATGAGGGCATTCTAGTGAGGCCGGCATCACCTGCCGGCAAACTATAGAGCCAGGATGTGGATTCTGGATCAGCCAATCTCAGCGATCCTGAAGGTAGGGCTCCAGGGAGCCCTGGACTGCAGCCGGGCAGTGCTGGTGTGAGGAGATGGTCCGAGATGGCGGTGGCCCTCTTTGAAGGTGGTGCAGGCTTCTTTGGGGCTCTGTGAGGCTCAGGGGATCCTCCCTTGCTGTGAGGCTGTGTGTCCTTCTAGGTGGCTTCAGGGCAGATGTCTTCTTTCATAGGGGCCCAAACAGGCATGGGCCAGGGATGCGGGCCTTCGAGCGAGGTAGTTTGATGTTATGTATTAACTCATGTTGATACACTGGTGCTATCCGCCACAGGAATCCATTATTAGATAAATGGGTAAAGCTAAAATGGACCACATCATCAATGAACCCCTCTTGACATTCGTGCTCCTCCTGGTTTATCATACCTACCCTTTCCATCTCCACTAGACCCACCATTTCCCAGTAAGACCCCGAAGAGCAAGACACCTAAAAGAACACAAAGAACACCTGTCCCATAATCGCCACCACACGACTCCCATAAAACAGAAGTACAACCAAGTGCCGATCCTCAGCCATAACCATGATGCTGACCTATGGGAGTCCCCGAACCTACATAGATGTTAATACCCAGGAAATGATAATCTGTCAAATTAAAAAACACCAAACCACTAACCACATGCAGAGCCCCACTGAGGATATTGTTCTACGTACAAACATTTTAAATGTTGATGATGAATATTATATTCCAAAGTTCTGCTCTATTGATACATTCATTAGATCTGTATTTGTCCTTAATCCTAAATTAATTAATGCAATACATTTAAAGTTAGGAAAACAATTGAGTTAACAAATAACTATTGACAAATGAGTGTTATCAGCAGTCTGTCACAGTCCGGACCTTAGAGAGACCCACCAGAGACAACTGAATGATCTTAAAGCAATACCTTCTTAATTGGGCTATACAAGACATGGAATCTACCATCATCCTAAGTGTCAGGGGTAAAATGTGGACCTAAAACGGAAACCACCACCCTGTAGAATGACGACATGTATTGTGCTTTGGTAATAATCCCAATTTGCCACGGCTGCACCCTATTGCAAACCAACTGCGTCTACGGTAGGGTGACCAGTGTTAAAAAGTAAAAAACTGGGACAGGGCAACTAACATAAAAGTAGGACTAACTCTTGAAAGTGCCTGTCAAGGCACTACACTTCAGTAGCGTTTGGAGAAGGGGATTTAAGTGTTACTGTTCAAAGAAACACATATTATAATTAATTTAGCACAAACTAACACTATCTTAAATTGTAAAAGGCAGCATTTCTTCTGTGTATTCCTGCCTACCAGCTATGAAGACCTACTACATAAAACCGGGGCCACTGCAGTTTCCAATGGGAACATAATCTTGAGGACGGGGGACAGAGCACTAAATGCTGGTACAGTGCCGGCAAAACCAGGACGTCTGGTCAACCTAGTCTACGCGCCATGCATCGTCGGTCCTGCTTTCCGTCATCTTCCTTCCTACGTGAAGCTTGCCATTCCGAGTCACATATGATTTGTAAAGAATTTAATTATTATCAAACATTTCCAAATTGTTGCATCTTCGTTAATACAAGGCGACTTCTTAGCTCCCGGGCCTCCCTGATTGCAGAACATTGGGTGCGTGGAAGACAAGCTCATCACCTGTGATGCCTGGCCGGCAGCCATCTTGTGGCGAGTCAGTGACCTCACTGTACGCCGAGGACAGAGCCTGGGATTCATGGGCTTCCAATAGACTGGAGAATGACTCGGCAGAGACCGGCACGCCGAGGTTGCCAGCTGGGCGCCTGCCAAATCATCCAATTGATGAAATAGCGAAGCAGGCAGGCGACATGAATTCTGAAATTGTTGAACGGCCCTACACGGATTCCAGATCATCTGCTAATTATTGAGCCGTCCCCCCGGAACCGCTGTAGGCTTTTGTACAGGGTGCATTCATTATCCGCCGCTCCCGCATTCAGGCACCTCTCACTATATTAAAAATGCTGATTGGGAACCAATTAGACGCCAACATGCCTTGATTTACAGCTGAGCCTGTGCATTAGGTACACGCCGGGCACAACTGGGGCGTGTGGCTCCTTGTAGCAATGCCATTTAATGTGGAAGGGTCCACATCTGCTGGCTCTTTGTCATGACACTTGAGGAATTCATCAAATCTCGTCTTGGGGTGAGTGACACCACTCTTCAAACCATGATTTGAATGCACGCTTGGGATGCACAATAAGCTCGCGTTCCACTAGAGTCTAGTCATGAAAGCCCAGTCTGCCCTGTAAAGCAGAGGCGCTGGTGGAAATGTGGCCATCCACCGTTCAGCCTCCCATTCGATTCTAGGTGGATTACGAATGATCGGGAAAAATGGGGTGCCTTCAAATATTCGTGAATCGAGGGGGGAGCGCAGCAAGGCTTTCATCAAGGTTTGAGAGTTTGCGATGGGAGTGCAGCGTCAACGTCTTCCTGCACTGGTGATGGTTGACTGCTGGAGACATGGACATGTGAAGGTGGAGTCTTACTGATAGCATGGGTGCTCTTGTCCAAAAAGGGCTATGAACCCGCGTTCAGACTCTCGCCGCCTCATTGTGGCACCTGATGGAAGGGCGGTGATCATTTGAATCGACTTGACTTGATCTGTTTCAAAATTTTCTGGACAAAAACGAATTCCAATAACAGTCGTGGACATGGAGGACTAGGGAATGAATGCAAATATAACAGGCTGTTTGGAAGGTATTGAAGACTTCCGAGAAGCATCCAACGTGGCATTGTGCCTTCTTTGGCAGTCAAACGAAATGTTTCAGTACCTATGGCTTAGAGAAATATGTTCTTGTCTAGCAGCAAACAGCATTTTAACAATTAATCCTCACAACCGAAAGCTAATCAAGTCCAGTCCTTAAACTACAGATGCACTCCTTGATTTCAGGGAAGCCCCACAAAGTGCATTTGAATGCAGTGAATCTAAATGCGAGTTATTTATATGGTTGGTGGTTTTCATGAAATCCTGGCATGAATCAGGCTCACAGGGAGCAGACGTTAAGACCACTGTCATAGCATTCTGCATACACGCCTGGAAAGAAAGTATATTTCAGTAGGGGGCGTCTGCAGTAGGGCCCAATTCTCAGGGGAGGTGTGTGGGGTGGTTGAAGATACAGAGAAATATGTTATTACAGTAGATAGAGTATTTTGAAAAGCAGTCAAACTCTTGCATCACACCAATGTAGGTACGTCGTGGTATAACTACTATCTTTATTGAAAACTGCAATTCCATAGTCAGATAGCACAGCGAGTAGAACACTTGCTTTGATATCCGTTCAGAGCCTGTTGGCGCAGGTTCGAATCCCGGCCTGCCCAAACTCAGCTTTTCATCCTTCCGAGGTCGATAAATGTGCACCACACACCGTGGTAATAAACAGCGCTCAAGTACCTGAGTATCGCTATATAAATGCAAATTATTATTATAAGCCGCCTCATCCCAAAGTTAACAGGTTTTAAAGTTTGAGTCACTGTAACAGGTATGCAGTGAGGCCTTTCTTCAACTGCGCTGTTTCCAGAAGAGCGGTCCCTGGCGGCCCTGCTCTCAGCAGTCCTTGCTCCACAGTTGTGACAACCTCAATATGCTGTTTGCCCAAGAATTACGTTGTGTCAAAAACACCCAACACAATAATGAAGGAATTATCGAAGTTCCATCGTTTAGTCTTTGAAGGCTCTGGTGAGGGCACGGTTATCTGTGGATGAGAGGTTCTGGTGCTGGTTGCCTCAATGTGAGATCGCAGGATGTGATGGTTATGGCGCAAAGTAAGCAGAGAGCAGCTGATGCTCAATAGTGGATTATGGAACAGACGTGACATTCCAAAGGAGACAACAGTTCCGGCAGCGGAGCTACTGACTGTGCTGTCGACGGTGCTCCACGATAAATGCAGGTAAAGAGGCATATCAGTGGGACGTTGGAGCAACAGAAGAGCTGTTCAGGGCTAGGGCCGTTGTTGCATTGAGAAATATTCTCCCAGGCAAGGCCATCTCTCCCAGAAACTCAGGACTAGCTTAACTAGGGACGTTCCCGTTGCAAAGCCCAAGAGCACATACATATTATAAGAGAAGGGATTCACAATGCCATACAAAATGGCATTATGGGGATTATGGCACTTTGGGGGAGATCAACGGGAATGCACCGAGTTTAGCCAGTACAGAGTATCCCAATGCGCTCAATTTGAAGGGTTTTGTTGTGTTAGGTTTACTCACCTTAACTGCACTTCAGCAAAAGTTTTTTAATTGTATATATATTGGGAGACTGGCATGGAACAAGAGATGATACAGACAAGTGAAACACAGTTTGAAAACCTTTATTCTCAATGGTCAGGATGGTAGAACGCCTAACTTGGCCTAACTCTAAGGTCTGAATGTTCCCCATCGGAACGAAAAATTAAGGGACAGTCTTAAACCCGTCAGTCCAAAGAAATATATTGTCTGTTTTAAAACTCATGCTTGTCCTCACTTCTATAAGAAAACAGGGTGTATGGGGTTTGGCCAATTCAATAGTGTTCAAAGCAAAGTTAATGTGACAATGGAGCTCTTCTGTATCTCCCTTCCCCAAGTTTAAGGCACTCAGGATCATAAAGCTCTGAGAGTTTCTCGATATTCACTGTTTCACAGTACCTTTTCTCCTTGTAAGTTCCTTAGGCTTCTCCGGGTTCCCTTTCCTTGAACCCAAAAGCCTTCTGATTCAATTGTCCTCAATGGGTCTTTCAGGCTTCCCTCGCCCAGACTCACACCCCTTCGTATTTCATGGTGGCTTCTTTAACACAATAGTTCAACTCAGAGAACACAAAAGTTCAGTTCTGCAAGGCAGGTCCATTTGGGTTCTTTTTCCATTTTCAACCAAATTACTTTTACATGATGCAGTGTCAGACAGCACGGTCCAACCAGGTTGCGCAACCAGGTGCCTTCAACTTTAAGGATATCCTGTTTTCGTGGTAGGGGATTTCTGTGGCCAACCTGGATCATCTCCCGTCTGGTGGCCACCCCAATGCTTTTCATACACTCTTTTCCTTGATTAGTCTCTTTGCCCTAGGGTTGGGGACTTTGCTCCCACTATGTTTCCGTTCGCAGCTCCCCTTGTTGAGGATCTCTATTTTGCTCACACTTCCAACATTCACACAGCTCCCCTGCTTGCAGGGGGTCCTTTCCTCCATACAGAGTCTTTCAACAATGTGCAATTATACACACACGACCACTCTGCTACTATGTTTCACTGCATTGTTCTCTCACTGTTTGTCAGTTTCGCCTGATGTGCCTCCTGTCTTACGCATCCGGGCTGCTACATTGCATCTCATTCACTTTGCAAGCACACAATGGGTCTATGTTGCGTTCAACTCACCAGTTGTGATTTTTCCAGGTTTAGTATCTGTGACTTTACCGTCTAAGATCAGGGTCTCTGAACCTGCCCGTCAGACACTCCTAGGCTCCCATGCTGGGCCAGGAGAATGAGCATTCACCACAGCAAACCTCACGGGAGATTCAGCACGCCTCCTGGCCCCTTTCATGGACTCTTTGGAACCTGCTGGAGAAACAGTCCTTTAGCAACACCATTCCAGAGTATTTCTTAATCCAAACCCTCAGTGTCTCAGCGTTCTGATCTCGCCCATCTGATCTGGGACAGCCACGGCTACTCAGATCTCCTCCCAACTCGCTCCCCTCTCTGAAAGAGTATGCCCATTTTAAATTCTCCTGAGTGGTTATCAGTCTGCAGATGAGGCTGCTTGATTTCCCTTGCCTGACCTTGTTACTGGGACATTTCTATTGAGTATGAGGGTATGCTGATGTTCGCATCTTCTTCGTCCCAGTACTATAGTTGTGTTTCATATAGGAAGTCTGATTCTTCCAGACTCCCTCTTATTCGTCACAGTACTGGAGTGACATTTAGGGGGATGAAGATTGCATGTCTCAATATATCCTCTGAAGACTGAGGAGGGGTTAGATGATGTAAACCTGCACATAATTCAGGGTCGGATATACGAGGGATATTATGTCCATGCAAGAGAGAGTCAGTGTGGGGGCTGTGTAGAAGGATTGTAAAGATCTTTCATTCCTAGCTTGCAAAAAAGAAAAAAAGAATTGAAGAATGTGATGATTTTAATGATATCTCCTGAAAAAATGTTGTTTTTCTAGAGAAAAAAAACAATAAAATATATTTTGTGTAAACAATTGAGATCGAGAATGGGTCAGCTCTGTAAAAAGTGTATCAGACCTGCGAGTCTGCATCTGTGGTGTAAACTATGGTAGTTCCTATGCTTTGAATTATTTACCATAACGTGTGTAATTCCCATATTTGTTTATGTGTGGCGGGTAGGTGGCAGTATTTAATAAATGGGGGAATGTACATTAAACATTCCGAGATGGTCTTTCATCTCCCTTTTGGTGTTCCTCTCATGTCGCATATGGAGTTTCACAAAATGGCGGCTATTGTATAGCCTTGTGGCAGGGGAGAGTGGGGGATCTCTGTGGAGATTCTTGTTGCACCGACAGTAGACCCCACTCTGGGAAGCAGATGGTATGGCCTGGAGTTTCTTCCAATGCTGTGTTTTCTTTTGGAGAGAGCTGAGGGGGAGATCTGAGGGGAAGCCCACTGAGGTCCCCTCAGGGGCTTCAGAGGCCTGTCCAAGGCCTCCATTATTGCCAAGTTCCTTTTTCTCTCCTCCCTTCGTAGCCTGAGTGGAGCAGGAGGTGGAGGGTTTTCCAAACCCTGGGAGTGCTCCTGACAGGCCACTACGGCGTGTGGTATTTCGTTTTCGCTCTGGGGGGAAAAGCGACCTGCCATGGAACGCATAGAGAACAGAAGAGCGGGGGTGACACGAGAGGGTGAGAGGGGTGCTTCGGTCCCTCGGGTGTCCCGGCCTGTTTACCTTTATCTCTAGTGCAGTCAGAGCCTGCCGAAGAAGGAGGCTGAGGCGGCTCTTCTGGTGCTAGAGGGCTGTCTCTGACACAGTACACAGCCTGCATCAGGTTTATTTGAGGCAGCTTCCAGCCTAAGGTTCCCCCAGGTGACGAGTTTGGAAGCAGCATGAAGGGTCCAGGCAGGAAAGCAGAGACGAGCGTGAGAGAAAAAGAAACCAGGAGATACTGACCGCCGGCACGGACTATCTGTGGAGAGACAGGAAAGCAGGCCAGCCCGAGACCAGCTGGCAGCTCTCCAGGGTTGTGAAAGGTGGTGTGGTGGCACAGACACCTTGGCACTGCTGTGACAAATGGCAGCGTAATCAGAGCATGTGCTAAGCCCTGGGCGATTTCAATCAATCCTCAGGTGAAGGGAAGGGAGGCTCTGTTTTTTCTTCTGCTGTGCTCTGGACAGGGAGATTCGGGGTGGGCTGTGGTGTGCCTAACACCACCGTCTTCTGCATGGAGAGAAGAGTTCCCCGTTCCGGCACAGTGGACCTTTTGTCAGTTAACGTGACACATGTTCATTAAGGAGCCGGCGGCCCACAAGCGAGAACATGTAAGCGTCCACTCACAGGATACCACAGAGTGGGGGAGACAGGCGAGAGTGTGGAGCATTTTAATGATCACCAAACCTCCGTGTTCCATGCTTTTCTGATGTGCCATCGCCTATTTTCCCTACGGGCTGTAGACTGTGTGAGACGGCAGGTTATTTTTGAGTGCCAATGAATTAATTCTCACTGGGAGCATTGCCATTTTGTTGGGCCCTTTAAAGACATACAACACTACTGCAGCTGCCACCATTAGCAGGCGTGGGCCATCAATGTGCCCCGTGACTAGGGGCCGGAGTAAGGCTCACCTCAGTCGAGTCATTCCATCCTCGCTCCCTTCGTCACTTGCACCGGATGTAAAGTGGTAATAAACCTTCGCCTCACACGTGGGGTCTAGAAACCGAGGGAGGTTCCAGAGTGTAGGCCGGAAGTCATCCGGCGCTGACTCATTCCTCTTAGGGCTTAGGCCACAGATGGAAGACTTAGGGGTTTTATTCAGAGGGTCAGAGCTTCTATCCTCAGTGACACTCGGGGCCCCTTTTGGTTTCTGGTGCCTGCTCCCACAGAGTGGTTTCTCTAAGGGCAGCAGCGAATGAGAGATATTAAAGCAAACCTTGTTTAAAGGTCAGATCTCGGTTGTTGTAACAGTACAAACAGGAGCAGCTCGCTGCAATGGGGACATATATATGTTGACTGAAATGTGTTTGCAATAAATATTTATGGTGTTGGTCTAAACTTGTTGAAGCTATTTCCTGGATGTACACACATGCTTGATTTACCATGAGTACATAGTTTTCACTCCTGTCATGGCGGCAGTCAGGGCACTCTTGTGTGTGATGAACTTTAGGAGAAGTAGTACATGGCTAGCTTTCACCCTGGGACTGAATCCGCGTTAGTCCTTTATCTCTCCAGTATGGTCAACAGTTTGGAGCAAGCAATGCACAAAAGTGAAAAGGGCCATCAGCCCTCGGTAAGCATTGGGTTCATCGCAGTTCACTCATCACGGGAAATAATTAAAAACTGTGCTGGAACCGTTATAATGGAGGAAAAGTAGCCCACATTCTAGTACTGTCAAAGAAAAATAGATACTGCAAGGCTGACGCCGTTCCATGTGGCTAAACCGGCGATTTTCCTTTTGTTTCACATACTCTTAACGTGTGGACTTTAACTGGTTTGGTTTTTCACATTTCAGCAAATCCTTGCTCACACTACAACGGAATAGTGCTCCCAAGTAGCCGGACTGTATTGACTTGTTTTGTCTTTAGTTTCCTGGGCTCAGGGATATATTGGAAGAGGCGGTTGACATTGTTTGCAGCACACATATCCTTTTTTTCGAAAAATGCTATCAGGGTATTCCTTGCCTGGTTTAGGTGATATCTGGAGGCTAGATGAAAGCGGTGTTGTTGTTTTGGTGTTCCCTTTCTTTCCCTTTGTCCATGTGTATGTGTAAAGCACTATGCATTGTGTGTGGTAGACTGAAGCTATCATTGTATATTGCTCAAGTGGCCTAACACAGCCCAGGGTTCACCCTGGGCCTCAGGAAGACAATGGAGAGTGTAAAGCACGATGGGTTTACATTCCGTTGCTCTAGTATAGGCATCATCTCTGTGGATACAGTATTGTTTGTACAAACTGTATGGCAAAACAATGGAGTGATGAGGTTATGTTGTTCTATAGGATATTAACACAATCCATGAAATTCTAGCTTTACTCTTGGTTTAAGCCATTGAAAACTTGTATTTAACTATTTCAAATAATTTTTATTCTTAAGCAACTATTTATTCATTCAAAAAATTGTATACTTACTGTTCTCATATTTGTTTTAATTTATATGTATAGATAATTTAAGTCACCTAGAAATATGCTAACCTATATTTAGTTCCTTGCTTGTGTTGGAAAAATATGAAATGACAGGAAGGTGGTGGTTTCATACTAATGTACTATGTTTATAATGCATTTGTTAAAGCGGCGATCACCTTGCTACTACTATATTTCTTATTTCCATATTTGTCAACATAAAGGCAAGCTGGTTCCAGGGTTGCTGGATTCCTCTGTGTACAGCGCCATTATTTCCTGCTGAAAGAAAATGAGTCATTAACTTGTACATGCAAAACGACATTGTGTTGTGTTGCTTTTACAGGAGGGGGGTTCTGGGAGCTGTACCCACACTCTCATGCCCAGTGAGGTTTCCATTGAAGAAGCCCTAGTGTTATTGTGTTTTCTCTTGGCCTACCCCCGGATTCTCAACTAGCACATCTGCGCGGTAAGGTCTATGTGCCCATTCTCAGGTTTAACCACAGGTTGCTGTTCAATCATACATTCCCACAGGTGCTCATCATACATGACTAATTATTTCAGAAACACCTTACACTGTTCGAGAAAGGGGGATATTGTGTCTCAAGTCTAGGGTTGTCCACATGACAGAAAGATGGTATTACTGTTAGGTTTTTTCCCCTTCTCAAGGTTGGTGTTTGAGGGAAAGTCCTAGGCTAGTTTAGGACCTGTATGACAATATCTGCTGACAGCAGAGGGGCGATAGGCTAGATCAGAAGTAGGAAAGGGGGATACTGTGTCTCACCCGTGGGAATGCCACCCCCGTTCATCAAGGACGCTCCATCCCTATAGTGCCCCTTCACAGACTCACTACCAGGGTTAGAATCTGGCAGTTTTGCCCTTCTCTTTGTTACCTGAGGGTGTGGGGGGAGTCTTGTGCGGGTCACATATGAGAACGCTCTCAGATTTCTCACAATATATATTAATTTCAAAACGTTACTTAAGTGACAGTTAAGATGATCAGATTTAACACAACAAAACCCTTGAAATTTGGGAATGTGGGAATTGATGATCATCTTAACTCGTCGTCCCCCCGTTGATGACCCCTAGCACCTAATGAGGTGTTATTAATATAGCGATTACGCCAAATCACTTTACATAGAATGCATATACATACAATATCACCCAACTGGAGTTGGTATTCATTTGTCGACTTTGGAAGGATGAAAGGTTGAGTTCGCTTTGCCGGGATTCGAACCCGTGACCTGTCACAGTGCAACCCCAGCATGAGAAACCAGCAGGGAAAATGCCCCAAAGAAAGAGACTGGGATGCCATAGCTTCGCAGCGGCCCTACCACCAGAAACCAGCAGGGCAGGAGCCCAAAGGAAGGTGGTGGCAAGACCACAGAAGACCCGTGGTGGACGGCTGGTCGTACAAACATCTCGATACCACCATGCATAGAAAGCCCGCAGGGTATCCGACCCTTATCGGAAGACTGGGACACTAGAGAGAGGAGAGAGACCATAAGGAGGAACATGCTGATGAAATGAAGGCGACAGCGATCCAAGACCTGAGAGAAATCACTGAAGAAAAGGCTGTCAGCAGCATTCTCCTTCATGATAGAAGGTAACGGGGAGAACAGGTATATTGGGAGGCTGACAAAGGATCCTTCTATCCAGCAAACCACTCCTCTCAGTGGAAGTCATGAGATAAAGTTACCCTTAAAGTAAATACATATAAACTGGTGGGATACATGAGAGAGAAGTAATATAAAGAGAGAAGTACAGTGGATTGTAATACCCACGGAAAATGGAAAAGGCAAAAGAAGAAGAGAATATAAAAGGCCGAGAATATTTTGAGCATGAGTTCAGAAGAACTATACAATTGAACCCAGTAAAGAATCAAGTAGGCCAGGCCAATGCAAGCTGAGGTATAATTGGCCAGGAGAGAAAGATTTTCTGAATAATACTATCACCCAAGATATGCTGGAGTCAGCAACCATGAATCTAGAGCTTGTAAAAGATTCCCAAAAGGGACCCCCAAGGAGAAGGGAAAACTCCAAGCCCTATCTGAGGAATTAAAAAGGCTGATGAAAGAAACCAAGAGAGACTATTAGAGGATTACATATTGATAAATAATCCTACACCTCAGGAGAAGGAAGCACCCTCAGGAGAAGGCAATCATTCTCCATTTATAAATTAGTTTTCATAGTGGTCAGTTAGGGTAGTTTTGGACAGCAGACTTTATTCTTCTGGACATTCCCGAATGGCTGATGACCACCTTAGTTAGAAACAAAGGCAGGTACCACCCATAAAGAAAAGGCAATTAGGTCTTATATATTATTTGAATAAAAACTTGTGAATCATGTCCAAAAGGTATTACCCAATTTAAATCGATTTTAATTGATCGAATGGTACATCTGGCCGAGACCGGGCAGTACCATTCGATCGATTAAAATCAATCAAATTGGGTACTCAATACCAAACATGGGGAGCAGGGGTTATGGGGGAAGCCATGGTAAGATGATAATCACTTCCCACATTCCCTGAATTTCAAGGGTTTTGCTGCGTTAAATCTGATCACCTTAACTGTCCCCTAACTAATGTTTTTTCAATGAATTTCAAGGGTTTCGTTATACCGTAGCTTATTCAAGGGCCATTAGCCATGGCCTCTGGCCATGGCCACTGTACATGTTGCACCAATACGTTTTCTTAGGGCCCACTAGCCATGGCCTTGAACGTGGCCACTCTGCATGTTCCACCTATGGGTATCCTTGGGGCCCATTAGCTATGTCCATCGGCTGTGGCCACTGTACATGTTGCACCAATATGTTTCTTAAGGCACACTAGCCATGGCCTTGGGCCATGGCCAGTGGGCACAGCCGCTCCATGTTCACCCTATGGGTTTCCTTGGGGTCCACAAGCCGTGGCCTTTGGCCCTGTCTAGTGAGCACAGCCTTGGGGAAATTAGGCATGGATAAATGTTGTATTAGTATGGATGCACGTCTGACCATTATATACGGACTATCTTTTAGGGAGAGGCGACACAGAAGGGTATGTGTTGAGCTATATATATATATGCATTGGGATTAGAAGGAGGGTTTGGGGTATTATAAGATAGGGATCAAGAGGTTCTGGGGATCTAGAGTTTGCTTGACATAAAGGCTTACATTACCTGGGCTGTCTGCGTGTGCCATCACAGGTTAAAGCCTGAATGAGAATTCCGAGGATGCCAAACTAATTCAGGTGGTCTATCCCAAGATTAGGACCTGTGAGTGGTGAATGTTGCTGTTACAAAAAGGCAAGGGAGTGTGATGGACAGAGTTAATAAATACAATATGTACATCTGGCCCTAGATTGTGTCCTGTGTAGCGCTTAAACCCCCAGTGAGACCGCCTCACAGCAATGAAAAGCGGAGAGGGGATCTGCCTGGCTGAAGGCCAACGATGCAAGCACCATTGGGTCTGAAAAGCAGCAACCAGCCATGAATGGCAAATTCTCTAGAAGGGATAACAGGAAGACCCTATAAACACTTCCAGGTTAGGGCAGCTTTAAGTAGGCATGGACACTGCTGAGGAAACAGCCCTGAGGCTGCTGTCTGGGCAGTCATTGCCCCATGCTGTGGAAACTGGGAGAATCTGCATAAAGGACACCCCCTTTGTAACTCCATTCCTGAACTGTGGTAGGTAAAGGGGTGGCTGTACAGAGTGCCAGCAGAGCCTTGATGCCGAGAATGGAGCTAATGGATTTGAGAAGGCAAATTAATCTGCTCCGAAAAGAGCCAGGGGCAGGAGAAATGGTAAGCTGGTTTAAACCTGGAAGCCTTTACTTTAAAAGCAACAGCAGGTTTGCATTAAAACCTGTCGCAACAGAAATGAGTTTACTGCGAACCTAACACCCAGGCCTGGGTCCACTGTCAGCAGCAGGATCAAGAGGGAATTGGGTAGAAGAGAATCTGCTGCTGCTTTTCTACTGATGTGCCAAAGTCAACATCCGCCTGCATTGCGTGATAACTTACCTTTTGGGCAGTTTCTTCATAATTAGAGAAATTGCACACCAATTTCAGGTTATGATCAAGCGGCAGCTGATTTAGAAAAACGATTGAGAGATCGCGGATACCCTCACAAACGTACGATATGATATGATATGGCATTTGTAACGCGCCTATACACAATTCTTATATAACGATCTAGAAAAAGAGCACGTTATTATAACAGAACTGCATTATTGCATCCATCCAACAGCAAGCCCTCTGACCGGTGTATTGTTTGCATTTCCACTCTTATTCGGTACAGCGCTGAAGTTAAGGTTGCCATAAACAAGTTATGGCAAATCGTACAGACCAAGTTTCCTGAATGGGAAAAACCCTTGCATGCATTCAAACCTGGTATGAACATCAAGGATAATTAAATCCATACTCTACGTAAAGGACCTGTTCCCCAATCAAGCGTAACAGCTGAATGGGTATGACTCCCATGATCAGACATTTTACCTGCGGGAGTTGTGTATCCTGTGAATACACAAGAAAAGACACTGAAGTTCTATTTGAAAACTTTACATGGCAACTTAAAACTTTCACTAACTACCAAACTAAAAATTGCATATATATGATTACTTGCCCATGCAAAAAACATATATTGGCATGGCAAGTCGCCAAGTTACGACTAGAATTGGAGAACAACGTTCTAGAGTTCGATCTAAGACACTCAATGCACCATTGGTTTCCCATTACATGGAGATGGGCCATTCTGATAAAGATCTAACAGGGATTATATTGCAGAGAGAGGGAAAGAATGAAAGATGCCTCATGCCACATGATCTCCTGTGACGTCTTGAACAGAAATGGATTTTGAAGACTCAGAGCCATATATTCGGGCTCAGTGATGACATCACTTGGGCATTGTAATCTGTAAAACTGTGACAATCTGTCGGTGTATAAACACACCCATGTGGAGAATTGTCCATTCCTGCAACAACTTTAATGTTGACCGCTGATATCCATGGGAGGTCGTGATCACACATATCAGAACTGTAAAACTATGGCAATGTGTTGATGTGAGAAATTCGACCATCTGCACGGGGTCAGTGTGCTCGCCTGGGCTTTTTGATTTTTTTAAATAATGAAAATGAATGATGGGAGACCAACCTCAGAGAAAGGTGTACAGCCATTCTGTACCCATTTCATCTGCTTCCCGCACAAAACTCATAGTCATGTGTACTCTGGGAAGACACAGCCTACAGGTGCTGTCTTCCCCTGTCATATTCAGCTGGATTGTGACAGCCACAGGTACACCAAAGCATTCCAAGAAGGGGGAAGACACACCTTCCTCCAGCCATGAGCAGCCTAATTTAAATATCAAAGGCTCAATGGATCTGCTTTCTCTTTGTCTAATCCGGCTGGTGGCAGTGCATACTAACAAGATAATTTAGGCAAGCCTGAAGGGGCTTGGTTGCAGGATAGACAACATGAAAGGCGGGGCTAACACCCCTTTGCTAATGCAATGTGTCAACTTGAAGCTAGTTCCCACTTCTCTGTATGAAAGGCAGTGAATGGCGTGTCTGTATCCAGCAATTAGTGGAGGTTTCCCAGCAGAGCAGACCCCTTTCAGAGGGGAGAAGTATGTGATTTGGGGGAGACAAGAAGTCTGCTCTCGCAACATACTTAAAGGGAAACTGCGCTTTAATCAAGAGTCACAGAGGGCGCAGTTAACCCGAGAGACACTTTGATCTACAGCAGACAGGAACATGGGTGGGTTAGGTATATGTTGGCACCCCTTGCCTGTCATGTTTCAGACCACTCTGGTACTAACCTCATTCATAACAGAAGATTGTTGGTGGGGACCCAGGATTGGTTCATTAAGGTAGGATTAGCCTGCACCAATCAATGGAGCCAATTTGGCTTAAAAGACGGCTAAACCCCTCACTTAGCAGATCATCCAACGACTTTGAAAGGAGTAAGATTTGGACCCGGGCTGAAGATACAGTCTACCTTACATCTTTTGCCAGTGAAGAAAGGCCAGGAGTTCCAAGAGGGAAGCAGGATCTCTCCCCTAAACATCTCCCAGGGAACAGAGGTAGATACCAGACTCAGAGGGCCCGTCCAGCAGCTCCAGAACGTGTACCCATCTAGCACACAGCATGCCCTGCTAGATTCTTGCAGCAAGCTTCCTAGGTGGGAAGTGCCGGATAGTCTCTGGACTAAGGACAAGGCCATTGCCTGCAATCACTCTCCTGAGCTTTGTGCCGTCCACCTTGAAAGTGCCTGAGCCCTGCGAAGAAGCTAGGAGTGCCACACAAGCATCAACGAGCATCCATCTTTTAAGGATATTTTAAGGACAGTTGAGTCCATGATCTGCTGCCGTCTGGTACCTGCAGCTGTCTCCCACCGCTAACTCTGTCTCAATGGCTGCAAAGTGCCCTGGAACTGCCTTGATGCTGTCAAGCACCAAGAACTTCTTTAGCACCAGATACATTGTGGTGCTGGAACCAAATAACCTTGAACAGTAAAACTGATTACTTTACTGACTACCCTCATGAGAGTGCACCCCTTTCCCTCGTAAAACTGTCTGTCCTCTGTGTTCCTTTACAGTGTGGGTTGTATTTTAGATATTTTTATACAACCTTGACTGGACAGTCCCTTTTATCATTCTCTAATAATTGTATGTTTGCTGTGTTGCAACTAGCCACCGATCCACAACCTTGCTGAGATAAGCTTGCGTTCCGTCCACGTTACCAAAATTGGACAGGGAGGTCTTATAATTTACTTTTATTGCAATCCGTTCAGATCCCTTCTGGTGTACTAGAGGTGTGGCGTTGATTGATGGTTTAGAAACTGATACTCATCCCTGGACCACTGGTGCCAAGGAAGATGATTTGTCTCAGTTGACGTCCAAACGTTGACGTCCAAACACACTAATGTGCAGACTTGTTCATTTCTGTGATCATTTTAGTGATTACCAATGGTATTCACGTGAGGTTGTGATTACCAGTAGTTCAGCTCAAAACTCATAGTGAACCACAATGAGATATAATATTGTGCTGGATGGTTTCCATTTAAGTTGTGAGTTTGTGCGTTATCTCTTTCTCTTCTTCTACAAACCATAGTCGTCATATTGCACTGCCAGTAACACATGTATTTTTATTATTGTAATTTAATGTGTTACTTTAGAATGAGATGTGTGTCCCACTTTGGCAATGAAACGAAACTCAAGCACGCTGAAGTTGGCTTCTCATTTTCATTCATTTCAACATACTGTGATACCATTCCAAGATGGTGCCCGACGAGACTGTGACTATTTAAATCCTGTCATGCTGTCCGGGTGTAGCTGGCAGCACTGTACCCACTCCTGAAGACCAAGTCCATGCCCCACCATACAAAGATAAATGCCTACAAGGCAATCACCAGACCTACCCTGATGTAAGCCCCCCAGCATGGATGATCTGCTAGGAGCGGCACCGGATGAGTCTTCAGAAAGTGGAGAACAAGGCCCTGCAGATAGCAGCTGGAGTTCCACTATTCACAAGAACAGCTGACCTTCACAGAGAACCGGACATCGAGATGTTGGACGAACATCTAGCGAAGCTGAGCCAGAACTTCTGCCGAGGACTGGATCAGAATACAAACCCTCTGATCAGGAGACTCACTGCCACCAATGCAAACTCTTTTGACCGCTAGCTGCGGCACATCACGGCAAAGACCCTGTGAAACCAGCCTTACTGTGACAAGTCCACACAGACCATGAAGAAATCCAACCCATGACTACACACTCAACTCGAGAGGACACAGTAATGAGGCTCAAGCCTCGGTATCCAATAAACATAGCTGATGGATAAAATCTGTTAGCAAGAAGAAGAAAGACGCCGTGGGTGTAACAGATCGTCCACTCCATGCCATTTGTGCAGTAAGGTGTACGGTGACCATGACCTCACATCCTGCCATTATTATTTATCATTATAGTAAGTTAACTTCTTTGGTGCACCAGGGTGCCTGCCGCTTTGTTAACCACTGCCATGGCATGTCTCTTAATTTGCGAGATTGCCATATGTTGCAACCTTTACCGGGCTACGTGCTCGTTTTCTAGCTATTCGCTTACGCTCTTTGCATTTAATTGCTTGAGACGAGGTGTCCCGGGAGCATGAACAGCTTTAACACGTGTTTTCAGCACGAAAATGTGAGTAAAATCCTACTCATTCATTGTATTTGATGCTTGACGGATACATGAAATGTGATAGAGGACCTGATCCGTTCATGTACACGTGGTAGAGGAGTTTTGACAGTAATCAGGCGGTGGTGGTGGTTCATTGTGTGTCATGATATTACTTTGATCCATTACATGTGCTTACCTATTTTAAATACATTTTACTAACAACACATACATGTAATTTTGACAGGTGCATGTTGACGCACCCTGATGAAGGCAGCCAAACATAGTGGGGGCAGCCGAAACTAGATGGTGTACGTCATATTTTTCCAAAAAGCTTTAATGACTACAGGATGGATTGTGTATGATTAATCTTCCTGAACATGACTCTTTGCTTCTAGGGCTTTGCAATATGCATTGTATTTGGTGTCGTTTTCATGCTTAATGTGAATTTGGAGATATTCAACTCATGACTATGTTATGATTTTAGACATTTTCTCTATTTCTCATTAAATTAAGCCAGCGGTTTACATCTGTCTATTGTGTCCAGCATTCTATTTCTGAGCAGGCAGTATTGACACATTTGTTGGCTTTTCTCTATATTGTTATCGTTTTTGTTTATATAGGTTTTCCCAGACTAGCATCTTTTGATTTGCCCATGATTTGCCCATTGCCATGCGAGCAGGTTTCGGTTGGTGTTCTCCTTTCCTGACTAGGCTGTTTTTTTACTGCGCCTAATCAAAACAGTAGCAGTTTCAAAGCGTTCAATGCTCGCCTAAGGAGTATTGTGCCCCAGCCTGGGTGACCAGACCTCAGTCTGCTGGGAATATTTAATAATGAGCTATTGGTAAGGAAGAGGAAGGGAACAAAAGTAGTTTTCCTATTCTGTTGCCAAAAGCTTGCCCCTTCCCCACCCAACTCACAGTTCTGCTGCATTTGTCTTGAGGCAGGGGGGTGGGGGTATGGTAAAATACTGCGTGCCGCTTAGATCAGAATACCCAGCACATGATGTGGGTACCTGGTAGTCCTCGGCAATGCCTGCCATTTGTTTGCCATCAAGGGGCATATGATGTGTTTGAACGTTGACTTGATGACACTACTTGGAAAATGATACAAGTACCTGATGGTAGTACCTGGCATTCAATTAAGTAACTAGCCAGTTGGAGGCATTGTCTGCCAGCGTCTAGTTTATGGTGTGTGGAACAGCCATTTGATTGCAATAACTGGCAAATCACATGTGCACATGGGCATTGTATGGCACTACCTGGTATGCATTCTAAGTTTCTGCCATTTCATGGTGATAGCTGAACATAAAAAGAACATCTGGACATTTTATAGCAATACAACACAAACAAATTAGGACACATGGCGATAATCTGTGATTTATTTGGGAATGTCTGACATGGTAGGAGCATTATGGCATGTGATGTAAGCGCCTGGCATATCATGCTTCATGGCACTACCTGGATTATATTGTGAGTGCCTGGTCTTGTTATTGGAATGTTGGTCATATGATGTATGAGTATGTCATTTGAGGTACATACATGTAATGTGATGCACATATGTGGGCTCTTGATGGCAATACCTGCATATGTTGTAAGTACCTGGCTTTGGATGTGACTGCCTGGCATGCTGTGAGCACCTGGCTTTTACACGGAATGCCTAGCAGGAGTAATTGGCATCTGGCGGCAATGCTGCCCATGTGATATGAGTACCTGGACATTTACAGGGCATCACTGTCACAAAAAACAACCTAACCATACAAACATTAAAACTGTTGGCTTTGCAATAAGTGCTTGTATGTGCCGACGAAATGCTGTTCGACAAAAATGCAAAAAAACTGGACTATTGCACAGGATTTTCTACCTTGATATCAAAGAGCATATGTTTTTGGATGGACTATACATGATCAATTTAAGGGTAAAATCTAACATACCTGGAAAATGTGTGTCTGTGGCCTAATATGATATAAACTTTTGAAGAAAAGGCCTTTTTAAGATAATTTTTGTGGGGGATTTGGTAGCCCGGTACAGTAAGTAAGAGGCCAGCAGGAATGTATGTGTAATTGTGGCACCCCACGGTTTATTCACCATCCATACAATCGTGTGTTCCCGAACTCTTGAACACACACATTCTCTCCCACGCACTGACAACACGCGCACATCTATGCGGACCCGCACACACACTGCATCCTCGCAAGCTCCCACACCGCGCTATCACACCCCCCCCTCCAGGGTCGTTGCCAGGTCTGGAAAAGATCCTGGGCTGCGCTAATGCCGGGACTGTAGTGACTCAGGGCTAGCCAGCCTTTTGGTTGTAGTCCCTGAGCTTCTATCTGTGGCCACAACCAAAATACCCGGGGCTATAGCCCGCTCAGCCCCCTCCTAGCAACGCCTCTGCCTCCCTCCCTGATTCCAACAACAACCACTAACCGCCAGCCAAGGAAAACATGAGGTGGAAAAAGGAGAGAAAAAACCAAAACTGAAATAAAACTCGGAAAACCTTTTCATAAACACATTTGCTCAAATCCAGTCAAACGTTTATAGGCCCTAGACAGAAAGGACATGTTAATCGCAAATATAATCAGGCAATTTCCTTGGCAACTTTCTGATCTTAGTGGAGCAACGTGCCCCAGCCTCTGCAGTCTTAATATCACCTCTGACAGCTACACCACCGATGGGTGTCTGCCATCATCAACCCTCACTCTCACTGTGCACTCATCCTCCTCTCTATTGAGCCTAGGCACCGGCCCATCACCTCCACAAACTGCCGCGCCCATTCTGTCAGGAAATCCATCATTCATCCACCAACACATCCTGGACGGCGAGCACGCACTAGCTCCACACTGTGCGATCATCCAGCCGAACATAACCTCGCGTTACACCAACCACCCTCCTGGGAGGCAAAAAAAGGGCAACTCACCCGTACCATATCAATCAGACAGGCAGCACACTCCACACACTGTCTACTTTCCTTTTCAGCCCTTGTTCTGTGCCTTTCCCTTGCCAAAGCTACCATAGACCCCAGATCCAGCTTAGATTGGCCGCCACCACCTATCCACTCAGGTCAGAGTGTTCCGCCTGCCGACCTACCCCTCATAAATTCCAAATGCGCACACCCTGTGAGCCTGTTAGGTGTGTCCCTGTGGGTCTTGACCACATCCATCAAAACCCCTCCCCAATCCATTAGCTAGAGACAACTGGATCACTTCCTTAACAAATTTGTTTGCATGTTTCATCAAACCGTTGGCATTGGGGTTATAAAACGGAGTCCTGTGATGCTCAACACCCCTTTCCTTCAGAAAATCCATCCTCTCCCTCGAGACAAACTGCACGCCATTGTCAGTGACGATACCCTTCGGTGCCGCCTCTCCATCAAAAATCTCCTTAAAGAACTCCAACACTCTCAGTAGTCACCAACCGTACAGATGCAAACTCAATCCACCTTGATATGTAGTCTATTAAAACACGGCTGCATACAGCTCCACCACCCAACACTTCAAAAGGCCTCAATATGTCCAGTACCACTTTGCCCACGCATAGTCCGGGATGGGAACCAGGTGTCCCGACTGTGCCCTAACTACTTGACTTTCATCCCTTACAGCACAAGGTATGCAATCTGTAGCCACAGGCACCGGGGTCCATGGCGTGCCACTAGTATGACGCTCTCACGCTCTTTTTAGTTAAAGTCTGCCCCAAACGCCCTTCATGGGCCAAAGGCACCAGTTTCCCGCATACACTTACTGGGGGCACCAATCTGTTGCCACTCGTTACTGCCCAGGGTCCCTCCGCCAACTCGTTGATAACCAACGAGTACCTCTTGTGCACCTCCAATTCCTTGACAGTGGCCCGCCATTCCCTCAATACCTTCCTTATCCACCTTAACTCTGGGTCCTTATCATTTTCTTTCCACCACTCCTTGATGTCTATCGCTGGCATAACGCAGGCTACCTGCGCCCGTCCCTGCCCCCCGGCCATCAGACACCCCCACCGGCACAGGCACCCAGGACAAACAATCCGTGACTGCGTTCCTCTAACCAGGGACATATTCCACCACAAAATTATAATCGTGCAGCTCCACCATCCAACGCGCTATCCTAGGTGACATAGAAACAAGAGCTCTGGTGGTCAGAACATGAACGAAACCCTGGCGGACTATGTTCCTGGGGTGCACATCAGGGTCTGCGTTTAGGTGCTGTGAGGGCACAGAGCTCGAAGGGGAAACATTAAAACATGGGTTAGGCCAGACAGGAAAATACACAATCAGGCATTGCCTTTACTGCACATCTAAGGACTTTCAGTCTCAGAGTTTTTATATGTGCATGTGTGTGTGTGTGTTTATAGACGGATCTGTATCTGGGATTATGTGCGAGCTCGCTTCATTCTAGTAATTTTCGGAATACACCATATGTCATGAAATCCATGTTCCGCCCACATGGGGCAGCCAGCAGCACATGCATAAGTGGGCACCAGCACTGTGGGGAAATATTACCCGATCTTCATTCACACAGTGACTTTGCATTGCAGATGCTAAATGGAACTGATCACCCTGGTTGACAGCCTTTCAGTTCAGTCACTTGGAAGCACGCAGAAAAAAGCCACACTAGAATTAAGATTAGGCAGGGAAGGTAATGCGAGGGAAATTCAGGAGGTGGGTTGAAAAGTCCATATGCAGAGCACAGTGTAATAGGCGATATATTTTTAAACAAGAGAGAATAGTCTCCATCCTACCTGACAATCCAGTGTTTCTCTATCATATCATCTATATGTGTGCATGCAATTCTCTCAGGATGCCAGTGCATTGGGCTCTGACATCCTTACCCCGAGATCCAGCGTCTGCTCTCAACTCCTTCTCTTCGGAAATTCAGCGTGTCTCCCAGTTTGGGGGGAAGAAACAATATATGGTGGAAGAGGAAGACGGCCTTAGACCCAATGGAGCGACAGATGTCGCAGGCATTTTATACTCACATCCAGCCCAAATGAGTAGATATTTTTCAAGGCTACAACAACTTTCATGTTTGGGTGAGTGCAGTGACAAATTAAATGAGCAACAAGCTCCTTGCGCATTATGTACTTAGGGTTTCAAGAATGCAACCGTTTTGTAACGGAGTAGTAGTGCCAGTCTGCATATACTTTCTTAATGTAGCATGGCCCTTTTTACTTGGCATCAATGGTGAAGCAAAAATTGTGTGTCACAATGTAGGCCAGTATAGCCACTTAATGACACTCATCAGGTTTGCTTTTCCCTTGATACATAATTCTGAGAGTATGTATGCTAGTCTACATGGGCATACTTTTGGGGGGATAAGGGTGTCCCTACATCTTTCTTGGCACACCCTTTTTCCCAGTCATTTTGTAGGGGCCCTTTCCTTTGGATGTCATGTCCCTGCAGAATTTTCAGGATAATTACTCCACTTCTTGTATAACCATGCAATAACACGTATCATGCTTGTCAAACAAACAAAAAAAGACTAGTAGACTGGGGTACGTGTCCTGCTTAGAGGTATACAGCACAGTCCCCATGCAAATAAAGTACACAGATGGGCTGAGCTGCTTCCCACACAGGCGAGGGAGTGGCACTGCGCTGTACATAGTGGCGAGCTGCCACTGGTCATCAGTGTGCTCTAGTTTTCTATGATATAATAAGTAATGTTATAAGTGCTGTCATCTGTGATGTCATCAGTATGCTTATGGGCTGCATAAGGGGAGGGGCTCAAAGGTAATGTGGCATAGCTTCCCACACTTGCCAAATTTCAAGAATTGTGTTGCATTACACTATCACATTAACATGCCTTGAAATAAAGTATTTCACTGAAGTTTATGGATTTTACGGTGATGAGGGAGATTACTCCTAAATCGCTCTGCACTCTTGCCCAAACCCCTATCGGGTCTCCCGTGTCACCCCGGACCCTGCTAGCTTCCTTCTGGTAGGGGCACATTATTGGTTCTTCCTGGGGTGTTAGACTCACTCTATCTGGCGACCGCTCTTCGCATCTCTCTCGTTCTTCCCACTGCACCATGCTGGCTCTGTGGATTTCTTGGCCTGCCGGCGTTGGCACAGATACTGCACAGTTCACCGTCCATCACCCCCCACGAGGTCATGCCACCGATGGCCTCTCTCCAGCTTTTGCGCAGGTCAGGGCTCCGTCGTATTATGGAGTTCTCTGCTGACCGAGGGTGTCCTCATGACCGAGGACCAGCTTCTCCTGCTCCCTTCCTCATTCCCATGTTTAAATCTTCCAGGGCTGACAGTCTTCATGCCGGGTTCGCTCTTCATCAAGCTCCTTCTTGGTTTTTATGTCTTGCAGCTGGGTCCTCCCCAGCGCAGTGCCATAGTCCTTCATTTGTATCATGCCTCCTTGGGGCCACCTCGTCTTAGTACTGTCTAGACTTGGAAAATGAGTAGTGTGCATCCCTCATTGAATCTTCCTCTTCTCAGTATCTTTGGAAGATGACTTATTATCACTCTGTATTTTCCTCCTCATCTTGGTAGTTTTAAAGCTTAAGTGAAAAAAGGAGGGAATATTACAGTAACATACAGTACTGCTTTTGGGTTGGTTCTAGGTGGACCTCAAGGATTTTATGATCCCAGAGGCAAGGGGGTTACGATGGAACAGGCTCCCTTTTCCACATAAGGGGAGCCTTTCCCTGTGATTACTGCCACCCCTAGGGGTATTGTTGCGTAGTGATCTCACCTCCCTAGCCTCACAGAGTAGGGCTCCCCTATGGGGATAAGTGACTAGATCCAATGATTTCTCACACATGTCTATCATGCCAATAAAGTTCTAGAAACATCTGACGGGTAACTAATGTCAAACAAACGTTCATCTTGAAAAGTTGTCAAGCATTCAAGCAACTGGTGCAATATCAGTGACCAAGGAGATTCTGCAGTGACGTAAGTGATGAAATGGTTGCATTACAGTCTCTGACTAGTTAGGTTGCTACAATGAAATAAATGAAAGCCGTCCAACATCAGACATAACTGGCAATTAATACTGTGCGAGCCGGTCGGAAGAGCAGTGAAAATAGTGATGTTTCACGCCATATTTTTTTAATGTGTAGACCTTCTTCAGGACAACGGCTAAGCCAGAGTTTGTGTACTCAGGAACACACTTACACGCAATTGACTTTGATGTCGTTCAAATGACGAGTTTATATGCTAAACCTTTGCCTGGTTTTCAGCGTATCTTTAATGTTTTCATAGTTTTTCAGCCTGTTAATTGGTGTGTTGCTAATATGGGAACACAGCGCAATAGTTAGATACAGCAAAAAGAGCAGTGTCATAGGCAGTTTCCAAGAATACATTGTTGGGTGTTTTTTACTGCTATTTACAATGAAGTCACAAGTTAGTACAGAGGTAGAAAACACTTTGAACTCCTTAGCGAGAAGAATTGTGTGTGGGGTGGGGCGAGACATGAATCGCAGACTCAGAATTCATCCCTAGCACGTATCCTTTATCACAGGATTTTTATATGGTCTTTCGGAAACAAAAGCACCCTTCCCATAAAAAGCCAAATGTAAACTCTGGAGAGCCTTATTTCTCAGGGGTTGCCATGGCCAGTGCCCAGATACCTCCTATGGAACAAACTCAAATACGTCTTAGACTGAGCGTTTTCTATCGTAGAGTCTATACTCTTTGATTCAAGATCTTAATCACTAGCTCTCCACTTCTCTGCTTTTTAACCTAATGAGTGGTTTACCTGCTAAGGTGGCCCCATGGGGGGAAATGTACCACTAACTCCTGAGGCTTGGTGAGCAAAGGAATTATGACCAGAATCGTCGTTGTTTCTCTAGGGAAATAGCAGCTAAGTACAGACTCTCAGAGATCCTCTGAGATACCTCTGCTCTGCCCAGTCCCCATTTAACCAGGGGTGCCAAGGCCTCCTTTAGTGGAAGCCTGAGTGCCCACATCCAGACGGGAATCGCCTGGCGGTGGAGTAAATGTCCCGCAGCCGCTCAGGCACCTTGGACCTGTCAGACGAAGCAGTCAGGCCATGTAGAACACATACTGTGAATTAAATGTTGTCTCAGAGGGCTCCATGGAAGCTGTCTCTTTCTGTCTTGTCTAAGTGCTTGCCGCCTTTGGTGGCTAATTAGTTCTTGGGGAAAAGTAAGGAAGGAAGGTTTTGGGTGTAGGTTCGGGAATCTCTCAGATTGTGGTGTGAAAGGGTCGGTTGTGCCAGAGATCGGTGCTTGGCTGAAGAATAGTGTGTCTCCTTCGCTGAAGAGTTGATTTGCATGTGGTGAGTTTTCAAAGGAGGGAGATCGGAAGCATAGGTTTACGTGGCCAGTCCGATAGCACAGCGAGTAGTGCTCACTTTGACATCTGTGCAGAGCCTGCTGACGCAGGTTCGAATCCCGGCAGGGGCAAAGTCATCCTTCTGAGATGGATAAATGAGCACCACACACTGTGGGTAATAAGCAGCGCTCAGATGCCTGAGGGTTCGTAGCACTATATAAATGCTAAATTTTTATTATTTGATTTGCCCCTGTATTCAGAGCAATGCTGCCCAGATGGCACTTCCCCATTCCCTCTCCCTGGCACTTCCCCCTCTCCCTTCACACTGCACAGACCTTGACGCACTTGCACGATCTGAATGACACAAGGCCTAGTATGATCGTTTGTCTTGTCCTCCCTCTGTCTTCCCACCCTTTTGTTGTCACGCCTAGAAACACTTGTGTACAGGTGCGTTATAAATGACACATCATATGTGGTAACCATTGGGAGTCATCGTGGTTGCGTCTACTCATCACACATTGAAAGATATGCTGAAGACGATCAGCACATGAAAGAGATGGGGGAAGACCTAGCCACTCCCAGACTTCTATCTTAGTACAAAGGTGCTCAAGATAGGAATGGCAACCTTCATGGAATTATGCATCTTTAGCAGCCAATCGGAAGTATTGGAAGCCCAACGGGCTGGCAGTCGTATTCACATAGCGTGCCGCGGTCTCCGAAGCCTGCCGAATTGATTGTTTTATTTTCAGTGGCTGTCTTAACTTAAACTCTACTCTACAAGTTAATGTAAAATCAGCACCAGGTAATGCAGCACATACAGATTAGAGTAAACAAACATTCAGGCGTGATTGTGTGCTGCCTGCGGGCGTGTGGGAGGACGCCGTGCGCAGGACCTTGTTTGCAAATCATTCAGTGGCATTCATGGCTCTCTGCAGGTAGTGAGTACATCAGGTGATTCCATTCAGACCCGCTCATTACAAATCAGTTTGCTTGACTTCCATTGCACTGTAATTCAGTGGTGCGTCACACGGAGCGTGAGGAGTGCGGCTGTGGAGGAGAGACCCGTGAACCACCAAGAAAAGGGATGTAGGTGTAACAGAGCGTACACACAAGTCATCAACAGTCATTAATCTAAAATTGATGCCTTTATCCAAGGTACCAGAAAACAGTGGTTTGTTGGCCGTATGTGTTTTTGTGTCATTGTGTGTGTGTGTGTGTGTGTGTTGGGGGGCAGTGTTTATTTGTATTTCTACTTAGGTATATGGATGTTTCAGTGAACGTGTGAATGTTCATGTGTGTTCATATGATTTGATGTGTGGGGACTTTTTGTGTCTGGATATGTGTGTGTACTTGTGTGTGGTGTGAGTGTGTGGGAGCAGTGTGTCTGTATTTCGATGTGTGTTTGTATATGTTTCAGTGGACGTGCGAATGCGCGTGTGCCCTATTATGATTTGATATATGGGTCATTTTTGTATCTGGGTAGATGTGTGGGTGTGCAAGTGTGCGTGTGTGCATTCGAGGAGAACAGGAAGGATTTTACGTGGTTGAGGGATACAAAATAACAAAAGTTTAACAAAGAAGCACAAACAGCAGAGGCAGATAAAATCGCTACCCTACCCAGATTAGGCAATTGCCCATCAGGCCACTTACCTCTCGACAACCTCTACTTCCCCCTTCAATCCCTCTGTAGTAAGTCTCCTGATGGGCCTGTCCCAAGGTTGTTCCATTCTGTTATTGTTTTTGATCTATTTTGTTTGATGGATCAACCACCCTCAACATAGGGACAACTTCCTTATGTCTTTCTTGAGGTCAGGTCCTCTCTGTATCAACCACCCTCAATGTATGAATGACTTTCTTATGCCCATCTTGAGGTCCACTCTATATCAACGACACTCAATGTGCGATTGGCTTCCCCAAGTCCATGTTGAGGTCTCCTCTACATCATCTAGCTCAGAAAAGGTAGAACGATGGAGCTGAAAGCAGGCCCTTGAGCCCTATACATTTTTGTATAGCCAGGGAGGGTGAGTCTTCCATAGGCAGAAAGGGAAGGGTACATGCTCTTTGGACAGGAGATGGAATGATAATCAAATAATTATGATCCAAATGGATCCAAGTACGGGTCAGGTGGCCGATGGTGTTGTGAGTGGTAGGCTTGGTGATTCCAGAAGAAGAAACCAGGAAATTGTCACCAAATGCCCAAGCAAACCAATTTCTTTGAAAGTTAAATGTTGAATGCTGTTCTGCTTCCAGTGGCTCAAAAGAAGTTACAAGTAAGGATTAAGGAAATGCTCAGGGACAAGTCGTGGCACTTCCCACACAGTCTGAAAAATCTTCACAACAAATAATTGGTGTGAAAACCTGCACAACTTGCATGATAATAATGTAAAGGTGTACTTAAAAATGATTTTACTTGTTGATCTTATTCTGATTACATTTTAGATTGCATTTTAAGCTGATTGATTTTACAAAGTTTAAGTTTTTCATCAAACTGATCATTTTGAAGTTCAGCCATTGCTTCATTAACCCTGTAAGCGGATTGTGTTTCTGTGAATGTGATGTGTTCAGTGTCCCATATTTCATTTTCCAACCGTTGAAGAGCAAATCCACCAGAAGGAAGGGGAGATTGCATTGTGGGTCTGACTGGGATACGCCAACAGAAGACTACGTCACCAGGGTGCCTCCGTTATTTCTGGATGGCTACACCCCATGCATACCCTTAATTATGCCTGTAAAGTGAGGTGGGGCAGCTTGATAAAGTGTTCATTTTTTGGGATTGGCGGCATGGTCAAAGGTTGCTGTTGCGCTGCTATCGATGAGGCGTGCAATCAGAAGCAGACAGTTTGACGCTGCTTTTCCTCTGGGATGTCTAAAGAGTTCAACCCAGGGTACCACCAGAACGAACTACAGCCCCCTGGAAGCCTCAAAGATTCCTGGATGCTCACAACCTATCACCCATATCTTGGGTGGTGCCAATATCCCCCAAAGAAAAGATGTCAAATGTTGCTGCCTGGTAGTAAAAGATCTCTTGGAAATGTTGCTGCCTACTCTATGGTCCTTTTCTTTCAGCACCTTAGGGGAATTCTTCATCAGATAGCAACACATGCATACCCCATAACAGTGTAAGCCCAGCATTCTTGAGTATATAATGCAGTATACACTCTATGCCCTCATGAACAGCCTTCACCTAGCTCGATGTCCAGCGCTCAGACCAGGGGGCGTGCTTTGTAAAGGCATGAGTCCGTGTCTCCTTCTTTGAGCACTCTCTCCGCTGAATTCTGGAACTGCCGAAAGGTGCACTATGGCCCGTTACTGTACGAGCCGAGGTAATAAGAGTCATCCTTGAGTGTACACTCAAGAATGCGGCTGTGGACCTTACCTCAAGAAGATGCCAATGGGAATGTGCGTTTCTAGGGAGCAGGGTTCTTCAATCTGAGATTAGAAGGCCATGCGGCCATCTTTAGACGATTGTTTCTCAAACACAACTTTAACTAAAGTTGCTTCCCCTACACCGTCCATGCTCCTGCTTCTCATGTGCAACACCTCGATAGAGTGTGCATTGTAACTGTGCACTATTTAAATGTACATCCACAGTCACCAATGGAAGAGAGACATGCATTTAGGACTGTGGCATTAGAATGCAATGCCGTTGGAACTGAATTAAACAGAAACTGGATTATTTACTAAGAGGGACAGGGTGAACTGACCAAGGAAGGCAATGCCACTAGAACCACACCACAACCAGCCGTGGGGGTCCAGGACAACCACAACTAGGCCTGAAGACCAAAGGCACACTACAGTCACCCTCTGACTCTGGATCACACTGTCACCAACCTTCAGGTCCCTCCTAGACCGACCTTACACTATGGTCATTCCTTAGGTTTCAAACAACATCACAGTGAGTTCTCGCATAGATATCAGCCACTCCTCAGTCCAAGAGATTAAGGAATCCGACCATCAAACCCCGGATCATGGCCAGCCAACCAGTCCTCCCCTCCACCAGCCTCAGGCCACCGGTCTGCACTGCTTACCTTCTGAAGTCCTCAGCATCCACCGGGTGGACAGAGCAGACCTGGGACCACAGTGTAGGGTGGATGCATGGGGTGAACGCTTCTAGTACACCCTGGAACAGAGAGTGTGTTGAGGAGTGCACGTGGTAATGGCAAACCCCAAGGAAGGCCAGCTAAACCCCAGGTGCCTGGAGGGTGGGCCACTGGGAGGGGAAGAGGTGCCTCATAGCGAATCAGGTGGGTGGTCGGCAGGGCAAAGTCATGATAGACAAACAATGGGCTAAGTGGGTGGGGATGTAGGAGGAATTGAGGAAGGACTTAATACTGGTGGGGGTATAAAAGAGCATGCAGAATAACAGAGGGTGCAAAGCTTCATATTTTGTTGTGGAAGGAGATCACACAGGGCACTTTTCTCTATTGACAGGAGAACAGGGCGTGAGGGGGAACAATGAAGACTGGGAACAAGAACCAGACGTGAGAGAAAGGTCTAGGCTTCACAGAAAAGATTGGCACCCACAGCAAGCCCTGGTGAGAATTGATCAGGCAGCTGGACTGAGCCCACAATGTCGCCTTGGCTTTATGTTTATGCCACAAATGTCCATTGGTTTGTGTTCTGTCTTCTGAGGGACATATTGTGCTACCCAAGCGAAAGGTCACATGGTACCAAATGGCCCAAAAAAAGTCATCTTCATCTGGCAAGTCTTAGATGGAATATTTGCTTGATGTCCAAGTGATAATCACCGACCTCACAGCATTGATACAGAATTTGAGAACAGATCTACAAATGACATAGAATTATTGCATGGAACTATTTCCACCTTAAAACGAATTCGACGTGTTAAGAGGGAAAAATATTTTGAGCAAATGGACACATGATCCCTGTTAATCGCCTGGGAATTTAAGCTTTGCAAAGGCTCCACAGCGTCAGGTTAATAAAATTACATCATAAGAGACTCGCCGAATGTGTATGTCTCCATGTCTTTGCCACCAAAATGTACTAATACCGGAGCTTGATAAACTGACTCATGATAGGGCGAGCTTCACCTGCTCAGGGTGTAGCTGGGTATGAAACATTTGGCACATCTTCTGCTTGCCCTGCCTGTAAATCAATGGCACAGCCCGGAAGAAGATTCATTAGATCACTGTCTCAGACTAAACATATTTTGAAGGCAACACTGCTCTGTGCTGTCCTTGACAATGCTCTGTGCTGTCCTTTACAATGCTCTGTGTTATCTTTTAAAGGGACACATCAACAGTGTGTCTTTTTCGGTAATGCAATATGTTGATTGTAACCGCATTATGCAAGGCCTCCATAAAACACTGTTTGGAATCCAATGACACAATGGTGCAATCATGTACAGTTGGCAAGGCAGTTGGCATCCTGTGAAGATACCATCAGGCAGCTTGACGTTCCTGATTTGATAGGTGTTTATGGGGTTAAGCTTCTCTGCAGTAACAGTGGAGGTAATGAACTGTTACAGTTTTAGTTCTCGATCAAAGGGAACCTACAGGTAGTGGACCATGTGGTGACAGTCTGCAGGGGATGGTTTGATTGAAGCATGAGATGTTAGAAGCTGGGAAGAAGATCACCGCAGCTTTGGAGGCATTAAACATTAGATATTGCAGCACCATTCAGTGGCTTTGGAAGCCAGGCAGTCTGTGATCAGGAAGAGAGTGTCAAGGTGAGGGAGGGGAATTAAAATAAGACAGGTCTGTCATGGGCAAAGAGATCATATGATAACTCGAAGGAGGGAGATGTGAATGCCAAGGATGGTGATGTGCAGAGAGAATATGAGGGGACCAAGGGTGATGTGGTTTAAGGACAGTCAGAATGATATAACTGAAAGGCAGAGGTAGGCCCCTGATTTGAAGTAGATTGTTCTAATGGGAAAAGACCCACTGAAATATACATGCCAGCCCAAACCTTAACACAGTGAAAGGGCCTGGTGTATTATGAAAGTATGTGTCTTGCTGAAAACGATGCAAAGAAGTATGTAAAGGTGGGAATGGTGCATTACAGTGTTCATTGAAAGACAAAAGCAGCATTTGTAATTGAAACTGCCACACATCAAAATGCTGTGCACTCTGAAAATGAAGCAACCCAGAAACACTCTATGATGGAAACTGCCTATGGTGAAGGAGGAAAGGAACAGCTGCCTTTCAATTTCAGATTGCCACCTGAATGAATAAAATGTTGCACATGGAAATTAAGTAATCATTGAAAATGCTATTTTGCTTTCAGATGCAACAAGGGAATCTCCTTAAACACAAGCAAATACTTCTTGATGTTGGGCAGATTCTCAAGCACCCTACCCCATTGCAGGTATGCCTGGCTCCTTTTCTGTAAGGGACATTTCTGTAAAGCTGATATACACCAAGTATTTCAGACTGGGCCAGATCAACACCAATCCAGCCCTGGGTGGGTGAAAATATCTGAAAATACAAAGTATTAGATCAAAACAACAGTCAACCTAAGATTACAGGACAAAATGGGAGATGCCAGCAAGGTCTCCTGATGTCATAGACCATCAGGCACATTATAAGAATCTCCTCAGCCCATCAAACCTCAGGAGAAGAAAGGCTGATGGGTGTATTGCAGGCTGAATCCCACAATGAGGCTGCAGAGCTTGGCGGAACATTTCAAGAGCAATGAAACTAATATGGAGAAATGGGAGTTGAGATTTGCATACGTGTTGGAGATTTCACATTATTTCAGATGGACTATCATAACTCAGAACCGATAAGTCACACCAAGTTCATTCTGGTGTAATTTTAAATCTAATTTCAAGGCAGTGGTATTCATATAATTGTCATTTATGTGCAATTTCTGGAATTTTAGTTGCCACCTAAAATGTTTTTTCAACTTCCCCAAAAATGTCCTGGATCTAATAATTGTGAGCTGACGGCTTGTTCAATTAGGTATCTGGATATTACATTTCATATTCATAACTGTTTTACTTTTTGTGTAAATGGTGAAAAACCATAGCGTACCCATGCTATAGCCTGCTGAAATAAAATAACCTCTACTGATCTGTCAGGAGGAGGGAAACATTAATATCTATATATCATGACATTTATTGGTAAATTACAAAATGTTGCCATGAAGAGACTTTTTGGGTAAAAAGCTGACAACTAGAACAATGTGTAAATGACAAAGGGGTGTACCTCCCCACTTCAATCACAGAACTCCCCTTGCCTATCCACAGGGAGGGGTGGGCTCTTGGGAGGAGGAAGAGAGAATATTTTCCAATGAGAAAGTTAGCATTAATAAGCTTACACCTGCTAATTGTAGTAATCAGAGGTGTGGCTTGTACATTAGAAAAACACTTTCTCTATGCAAGGGGGATGAGCACAGCAGAATTTGACCATCAGACAAGGAGAAAGAAGGCCGTAAATAAACCATCAGAAGACAGCAATTCAAATCATCCAGTCACACTTGCCTAAAATCACCTGGGGGAAAAGCTGAATAGAGATTTAACCCTTGCCTAGGAGTTCAGCCATTGGGGACGCCTAGAGCTGAGTGGAGGCAAAGAGACGGGAAGCGGGTGCCTACCCTTGACCAAAGTATCAGGAACAGATCCCTGAGTTCCCACCAGAGAGGGCCCTGGAACCTGGCTGACTTTCCTGTGCAGCAAACCCAGAGTAATCCCATGTAAGTAACATGCTCAAAACAAAATTAAGTGTGGGGGGGGTCTGTTTGCCTTAATATTCTTCCCTTAATAGTGGGTGGGTTGGGCAAATTGGGTAGACCCTTAGCACCCTTAACTGAATATTAATTTAATTAATTCCAAAATAGATTGATATTTGAAACTTTCACCCTCTCTCCGAGCAGGAATAATGCTTTTTTCACATAAAGTAATTGCTGTGTCCTTTCCCCAAAATAAACTTGATAATGATCACTGTTACCATACCTTGCATTTAAGACAAAAAGTTCCTTGACCCTAAAACGAAATTCCCAACTGATACCCCTTCCCAAAACCCTGCCTTTCAATTAAAGGTGTCAGTAACACAAAAACAAAATTGATAATTGTCACCATTCCAAAACCTTGCCTTTAAAACAAAAAGGTATGTGTTCCATTCCCAAACTTTGTATTTAAACAAAAAGGTGCCACAAAACTAAATTCCAAATTGTAACCCCTCCATAAACATATTTAAACCAAGGGGTGCCCTTGGCCCCAAATGACATTTCAAAACTGTCCCCACTCCCAAATCATGACCTTTAAACATAGGGGTGCAGCATAGCACTAATGCTTGGGTTTTTGGTGCTGGTGGGAGAAGTGCTTTACAAAAGTGAGACCTCATGTAACTTGTTTTAAAGTTAAACCTGTGTTTACTTTCAGGCTGAATTGCGGTTGAGTAATGTGCTATAGTACCTTGAAGCATATTGTGAGCTAGATTTCATTACCAATAGTGATCGCAGACCCAAATAACCAGACAGACTCAAAGAATATGGCAAAGCACTACTTTATTATTAACATAAAACAAAGTAGGGCAATCTGGACAACTGTAGTACATACACTCACAATGAAATTTGATTATACAAAGGTTTTACACCTCGATATACAATAGCTATGATGTCATCCTACGTGGCAAACTTTAAAACCTATTGAAGGAAGGGATTGGTTATGGAGCATATCTACCTATATATCATAGAAGTATTAGTTATACTATTGGATGCTCCCTATCTGGTCGGCAAGCCTTGAACTACCTCTAAATATGTATAATACAGATTATAGCAGAAAACAGCAGCAGGTTGGCCTGTGCAACACTGTAAAGTATGTTGCTACATAGGCCCTCTGATTGGTTGGCATGCTTTCCCAACCTTGGACTTTCAGCTCGGTAGCAGCATTTGAGCAAAATGAAACTCAGGTGCTGCAAGCAACGTCAGACTACTACCCACTTGCCCAATTAGTCAATCGTCTCTCATCGGTCAGGCCCCAAGCCAAGGCTTCTCCTTTATAGTTGGCCTTGAAGCCTGCTCTCTGTTCTGGGACTTTTAAGGGATTTTAAGTACATCACTAACTTCACCTGGAGCTTAATGAATAGCCCTTGTTTTCCACTTCTGAATCACGTGTGAGGAGACCATGGTTTTGTCCATTTCTACCTTTTATTTACTGCTATTTGATTTAATTAAGCTGGATGCCATTACTCCTCTTGGCCTCTGGACACTTGCTCACTCTACCTTGCATATGTCTCTTGTATCGTTAACTGTCCAATACTTGGCACGTACAGATGTTTTCTTCTTTGCTTAATCTAAGAGAAATATGTCTTACGCATATGGCTTATCCTCGTGACTCCCTTTGTGCTTTGCAATTATTCCTTGATGTGGCCTCCTTGATCCCAGGCCAATAGACTCCTCTTTGTTCTCCACAATAAACTGTTTTTCCAGCATCTCCTGACTCTGCAGCCCAGCTCTGTTTCTGAAGTAGCTTGATTTATTCCAACACAAGTCCGACGTCCACCTTTCCATCATGGCCGTATTAGCCAGGTTCTGTTTTCTTCTGCAGCAAGCTTCTATATATCTCAAATACCTTGCGTTTCTGCATATATACATTCACTTCATCTCTATTCACGTATTTCTTTGGTGCATATGATTTCTTCGTATTCAATAACTTGTTTGTTTTATTACTCCTGTTACATGTTTATTATTTAAGTATTTGCATATCGTTTCAGTGCATCTTCTTTTCTGATTTTACTTATTGTGCTATGAAGTCCAATGGTGTGTGCAGACATCCTTCCACCCTCTCAAAGTGAGGGCACATTCGATACGGTTGTCTAAGTGCATATCGTCTCACATACACTCTAAGTGGTATTGGGGTTATTTAACTGGTGTCCCACATAGGGCTCTTCTGCTGTTCCAGTATGAGGAAGGGGAGGAGGTGGGAGCTAGGAATGACATATCCACCTGCTCCTCTACAGTAATATTTGCCTGTGCATTATGAAAATCCTTCCACCCTCTCAAAGTGAGGGCACATTCGATACGGTTGTCTAAGTGCATATCGTCTCACATACACTCTAAGTGGTATTGGGGTGATTTAACTGGTGTCCCACATAGGGCTCTTCTGCTGTTCCAGTATGAGGAAGGGGAGGAGGTGGGAGCTAGGAATGACATATCCACCTGCTCCTCTACAGTAATATTTGCCTGTGCATTATGAAAAGGAAGGTCATTGTGTGTTGAAGCTTTGTTTTGTAAATACACAATTGGGAGATGGGGTGGGCACTGCTTTAATTTCTGTTAGTTCCTTGTTCTGAAATATCTTGTGGGGGCTCACCCTTGAGCCTAGGCACCAGGTTCTAAACAATATCCACACAGTAGGGCTGGAAAACTTCCAACCCTGGGTGAGCTCGCTCTGTCTCCCCTCGACAGATTTCAATTCACTCTTCAATGCTTTTTATATACTTCATTAAATAATCACCATTCTTAGTATAGTATTACATATACTTCAGGTATTTATTTATTACTGGCCAATCAGTATTTCAAAGTTATTGCCAATGCATTTCGGACCTCCGTCCATCATCAGGGCCATTAACACTATTATTTTTCAATCAATGACATTCCCATCACCATGATCCATTCCCAATAATTCACCATTGAGTGAAATTCATAAAGAAAATACATGCACATACCGGGTTAAGGTTGTGTTCAATCATGGCGTTCAAATCAATATGACAAATACAAAAATACAAAGACATCCATTATAGATCTTTGTTAAGCCTCCTTTCACAATATGATAAATATTAAAACACTTTCTACCTGTTTGGCTTTATGCTTCCAAAGTGCCCATTCACCACTGTTGCCAGTGTCATTAGCTGCACGTATTTTGTGAAATAAATATTCATATATATGTGTATGATTATTTCCTAGTCAGTGGTCCCCACACTTCTGTGTTTCCAATTAACATTCTCCTGCGCCGCGCTTACCTTATTTCCTGCTCTCCATACGCGTCAGCTATCCAAAAAAAGAGAGCTGCCGCCATTCGAAGTAGCGTAAATAAACGCTAGTCGTTCTCGCGCATGCGCGCTGGTGCACGCAATGCCGTGACGCCTTACACTAATCTCTCTCGTGAGGCGATCACACAAGCTCAGCAAATACTGAGAGACACGAGAAACAGGAAAGTAGTCCGCAGGGTTGGTTGCAACAGCTGTAGGGTCAGGTGGAGGCATAATGTTCTTAATGGTCTGGGATGCTGCAAGGTCTGTACACAGGATGGATCATCAGACAAGGGGAGGGGTGCTAGTTCAACCAGAGTGCGGTCACAATCAAGGTGAATGAAGGGGCTGAGAGTGGCTGGTGGCAGAAGGAAGGGGGTAGCTAGAGGAGGAAGTGAAGAAGTCATGCAGTTATGGGATTTTAATGGAAAAGTTGCAGGAAACGTAATCGGCAGAAAGAAGGAGAGGTGGGTGTTTGAGATAGAGAGATCATTTTCTGACAGGTTCTCAATAGCTCCCAGTGGTATGAGTAAAAGAAGGGATGAGGTTGGTGCAGCAGCATGTCTTGCAGGAGCCGAGGAAAAATGAGAGTGTGTGGAGGGATTCCTTGGAGGAAGCAAAGTGAGAAGAGGAACAGGTTTTGCTCCAGTGCCATAGATGATGGATTGGACAGCAGAGGTGATCAACGGTTAAGAGCCAAGGTGGGAGGGAGTGGGAGAGTGAGTGGGGGTGTTACTGGAACAGTGCAGAAAGTGCTTGGTTGAAGTCTTGGAAGGCCCCTTCAATGGTGTCGGCAAGTGGTGGAGCAAGCACCCGGAGCAAGGACCTGACGTGATTCCGATAGGGATCCATGGAGTCAAGTGGGAATTTGTGACTTGTAATCAGGAAGTGGGGGAGGGAGCAAGGTAATGATTTGCCAGAAATGTGGGTTGAATATTTTGGAAGGAGACCAGAAAATGAATTTAGGGGACTGTATAAGGCTGAAGACAATAGTACTTAGTCGTTTTTGGGAGGTGGACTGATGTTATATTTATAACATAGACACAAGATGTCGGCGAGTCAGGGGGGGCATTTGTTAATGAGACTAGGGACCACCCATAAAGGTGCAGTCCAGCTCAAACTGCTTGGCCACATTGTTTTGGCACGAAACCACAAGCAACCCCAGGCATGTTTTGGACTCATTGGGCATCATCAGTGTGGAACATCTTGGGTCTCTGCCCTGTATTTGCTTCTGTTCTCATGCAGAAGAGATGTGACCAAGCAGTTCAACTGGACTGCCCCTTTTGGGCTGGGACCAAACCTAATTTGGGTATGGTCTTTACCCTTTCTGTAATGCCTTAATAGGAAGACGAACGATGGTCTGGGGTGTTTCCGAAAGTTGTGCAAGAGGTTAAGATGAACTCTAAAGCTTCCACATATCACCTCCTTTGTTTTGCTTTAGTCACTCTGAGTGGGACAGCAATGTCCAAATGTGGGTCTGGAGACTGCTGTGCCTACAGACCCAAGCTACGTCTCACTGATCATGCTCAGTGAGGCCAAAACATGTCTGGGGCTGCTTATAGTTTCATGCAGAAGGGATATGACCAAACAGTTCGGGCTGGACTTCCCCTTTTGGGGTGGGATCAGGCCTGATTTGAATATGGTCTTTCCCCTTTCGGTAATGGCTTGGCAGGCCCAAGTGCAATGGTATGGAGGACTGCCCAGTGCTGTGCCAGAGGTTCTGATGAATTCTAAACCCTTCAACATTCACCTCTTAGGTTTTGCCTCAGCACTGCTTTCACTCCAGTGCAGGGTGGTTTTGTGGGATATCACCAGGCAACCTCTCCAAAACAATTTAAGAGAAGTAAGCGAGCCATGATTGGCCAGGGCAGTCTAGGACAAATCTCAAACTGGAAAGGCAGGTGTCGAAATCTACTGGAACGCTGGGGACACCGGGTCAGTGGCAGACACCCAGAGTTGGTTGGATTGTTACGAGAGTGGAACAAGGTGATTGCCTACAGTATGTGTCTACAGGTGACTTGCATAGATGGTCTGCATATTGGGTGTATTGGCTTTAATGTAATGGCAAACTGGCAGGCAAATGACAGAGCAGTGAAGAACAAGGGACAATGGTACCCCATAATGTGGATACAGTGGGATGGATAGAATATGAGGGGTACAGTTAGGAGGATAAGGGGCACTGGGGGTTTCACAGTGGGCACACAGGTTATGGAGGTAATGGCGGTCTTAGTCCGGGTTGGGTACATTAAATTCTGTTTTCTGAACTGAAGGAGAGAGTGTGGCAGGCTGGTGCCAGGCAACATGTTGTTTCATGTTCTTGGTGATTGGTTGCAGAAGGCTTGCATCCCGGGCAATGCCCTCTTGCAGTTCTTAGTTTCAACCGCATTGGTGGGCACCGGGGGTCAAATATTAGAATCACATAACGGAGGAACGTGTATACAAACGAGCAAAAAGCTGCGTCTACCCCGCATTCATCTGCCCCGGGGGGGGGGGGGGGTGGGGGGATAATTCTGTGCATGAAGAACTACCAGGCCTTGTACAAGGTACTGTTGACAAGCACATGCATTGCGCTTATACATATATAATACTATTCTTAGCTGTGTAACCTGTTGATGAAAGAGTCCGCCTGAGCTCTAAGGGAGACAGGCTCCTGCACACGTTGACCCTGTGCTAGGACATGGCACGGTTTTTAAATGACATTAACGCAGTGATAGATGTTGGCAGCCGAGAACGGACAGCCAGCCAGACGCAACGTGTGCCCTTGAAAGCGCGCGACCCCTGCGCCACCTCCATCTGTCACCAGTCCTCACGGCCTTGCTCTTCTTTCAAGCAATTCTCATTATTTTGAACGCTTTGCATTGTAGATGCAAAAAGGTAGGACACGGAAGGCAGTAAATGGCAGCCGAGAGAGTGACCTTTCTGGGCTGCCGTAGCGCTGAATTCACCGGCTCCAGCAAAACAGGGGGGAAACATGCGTATCGTGTTCTGTGACTCCTGGCGGATCACAGGAAAGCCTGGCCGCCCTCGGTTCTGTGCCCACCGCAAGCAGGAGGAATAAACATGGCCGTGTCTGTCAGCGCGCCTGTCCTCTCCCTGTAATCCTAAAGTATTACTTGCGAACCCTTCAAGTCAGCCCTGACCTGCGGCTGGATATCTCATGAATGGACCAACCTCGCCAATAGCAGAGTGGTGCTAGGAAGAGAATCAGCCTGTGCTTGAAGGACATAGGCCAGTCCTAACTTTGATTGCTTGAGATCTGAAAATGGATTGCAATTTAGCACTAATCAGAGCTCAAGTTGAGGGTACACGCGGGTGGATGGAGTACCCCCACTTTATTCAGGATTCCTCCCACTTTTTTCAGAGGGCACCTTGATATGCTAACTTCTGGTGACGCCACATTCGGTTTGTTAATGAGTCCCGCCCCGCTTTATTTTTAGGACTTGACCCATGGCACTAATTCCCAAGGCAGTGAGTCACAGAGAGTGATAAAGGCCCGTAGCCCAAGTTAATAGGCTGAACGTAATGAGGGTTTTTGCAGGGGGGATATACTAAGGAGGGAATGTTCCTTCCCGAAAGAGAGGAAGACCGGTTCAAAATGGCCCTGATAAGAAATGAAAAGGGAACTCAAAATGCAAGTCCCCTTTCTATTTTGACGATTGGCAAGGTCCTGTGGGGGGCACACAGGAGAAGGTGAGGAAATGCACCTAGGGTTCGGAGCGGGCCTGGCACGCTACACCATCCCCCAGTTGTAAGGCTCTGCCGCCCCTTTGGTGCAGTTCTCTGCAGCTTATGGACGTCGACGGCTGGGGATGTGCCACCTTCTGGCTCATTCCTGCTATGGCTACCTTCCCTTCCCGGCCTCCTGTTCCTTTGGACATTCTAGTGACCGATGGGCTCAAGATGTCAATTACAAAAACAGCAAATATTAAATACAGATGTAAAAAGAGTGGCGACCCATGGCTGTGAGGTGGGTTCTAAGGAAAGTATTCATACTACCGCAAGCAATTCCATTCCTAGCTTCAGCGGCCTTGGCACGCCCCACTCTCAATCCCAATTATGACTATTGTTATTAATATGTGATTAGCAGCAGTAGCAGCACTAATATTAATAACATTCACAGAAACCATGAGTACTTGTATTGCAGGATTGCTAGTAAAATTAGTAGCAGTAACACGAATAGAACTACTACTACTACTATATTACAACTCCTACTACTATTGCTACTATACTATAAGGACTAGTACCACTACTACCAGTACTATGCTACAACTACAACCACCACTACTACTATCATACTAGCACTAATATTACTACTATACTACAACTACTTGTACCACTACCACAACCATTACTAGAACAACTACTACTCCTACTACTATTACTACTAATTTATAGCTACTAGTACCACTACTACTACCACTACTATGCTACAACTACACCCACCACTACTACTATCATACTATAACTACTATTCCTACTATACTACAACTACTAGTACCACTACCACAACTACTACTATGCCTACTGCTATTACTACTATATTATAACTACTAGTACCACTACCACAACTACTACTATGCCTACTGCTATTACTACTATATTATAACTACTAGTACCACTACCACAACTACTACTATGCCTACTGCTATTACTACTATATTATAACTACTAGTACCACTACTAACACTACTATGCTAAAACTACAACCACCACTACTACTATCATACTATTACTACTATATTACAACAACTAGTACCACTACCACAACAACTACTAATACTACCATTACTACTATGAATACTACTATGAATACTACTATACTACAACTACTACTAACACCACTACCCGGCAAAATACACTCTTGAAGCCATCCATAGAATGTTGGACGATGTGCTGGAGGGGTGGCTGACGGTTAATATCCCTCTATCCCTTATCATAGGGGGAATATTAATGCGCGATGTGTGGATGCCCAAAACATCAGGGGCCCAGACAACAGCTTTCTTACTGCCTTTTCTAAAGACGATCCCTCAGCTGTCTGGGACAGCCACTTGCGCAACTGCGGCCGTGAGTTATGTCTGTCTGTTGGAAGAGAGTCCTGGATCAATCATTTTTAAGTTTCCTCTGCCCTGATCTCCAGGTGTGGACCTTTGGTGTGTGGCTTCTTCCAGTGTAGTGATCACTGTCCAGTGTTATTCACTGTGAGAGGGCTGGTGTCGAGATGCATGGTCTCCCCAACACTTTCATTCATAAGTCCAGCCAGAGGTGGTATGACAGTCGACTGGAACCCAACCACTTGCAATACATTTCTACAAATTATGGGCGCGCCTGGGTGAGACTGAGGGCAACACCACAGGTACATTCTCGGCAGAACAGTTCAGTGGTACCCTCAGTAAATGGTCGGCACTGCTGGCAAATAGGGGTAAGTGTCAGGGGCTAAAGAAGCATCGACAACAATATGATGGGAACATAGCGTAGGCCAACAAGAATAAAAGGTACAATTTGAGAACACTAAGTACCTTAGCCCTTCCAACACTTCACCATTCCTGGGAAAAGAGGAAGATACTCCAACGACACAAGGGAATCTTTAGATTCCTTAGAGTAGAGGCACACATCAAGCAGAATCAGGAAACTCTATGAGCCTTGGTTAAGAACAATCATGCTAGTTTTTGCTCCATAATTAAGGCACAAACGTCCGCGTCTGACCAGGAACGGTTCTCCTCCGTTCCAGAGCAGACATGGACTGATCATCATGGAAAACAATTTGCATCACCTTTGAAGGAGGTTGCTTGTCAGCTCCCGTCTTCCCATGAGCCAGGAACATTTCCGTGGGAGGAAACGACATCTTGTGGGCCATAGGACGCGCTAAATCATCTAGAGCACCGGGCCCTGATGGTGTTCCGCCCTTCCTCGTAAAGAAGGACCCCATGCTCGGGCGGGCCCTTTGATGACCCTTTTCAAGAACATCTATTTAACCCACAGAGTTCCCCCCACGTGGCATCAGTCTATTAGAATTTCGATACATAAAAAGGGGGGGTGGCAAACCCCAGGAATTATAGGCTGATTGCCCCTATCTAGACTCTGTCAGCAAAATGTTCTCCTCTCTCCTGCTAAGAGACCTAAATCATCAGCTTGTCCCACTAAATTTACCTTCGATCTGCCAGGTGGGATTTCACTCTGGCATGGGCACTACATTAAATGCAACAGTGCTATCGCACTTGTTGACCACTGTCAATAAAGGGGCGGTGGGTCCAGTCTATATGGCATCAATAGACATGTTGAGTGCCTTTGACACTGTGAGCCGGAACATCTTATGGAACAACCTCCGAGATTGGAATATTCCACTAAAAACAATCCAACGTATGGCCCTGCTGCATAGTAAATCTGTTGTGAGGGTGAGACTAACTAAGGAGGGGGCTATGTCGGGCCCTATACCCACTTTTGTGGGGTGAAGACAGAGCTGCGCTGTGTCAGACGCTCTTCAACCTCTACATCTCAGACCGAAATGTGCACCTGGGACGCAGGATTCAAGTTCCCAATAAGAATAGGCAACTTGGTATTAAACTGGCTGGCATTTGCTGATGACATCATCTTGTTTGACAAAACACCCATAGGTCTTCACAGAAAGTTGATTCTATTTCATCAATACTCTGTTGACAATAACCTGAAGGTAAACGGGGCCAAGCCCAAGGTGTTTGTCTTTACAACCAAAAGGTGTGCAGTGGGATTTGCCTGGAAGGTGGGTGGTCAGCCCCTGGAGAGGTTGCAGTCGATTAGGTATCTAGGGTATACCCTTACTAACAACCACTTTGGGGAAGGTTGGAAAATCTTTTTGAAGAGCGCAGCCTCTTCATTGCTGGCACAAATGAAAAGAGTTCATTTCGAGCTATGTCGTTACTCTCTGCTTCCCCTGGTCAGTTTCTACTTGCAGAAGGTGGAATCGACTATTTATTCTGTACGGGTTGGCCATAGTACCTTTCGATCTGGGGCCTTGTTTGAATTCCTTGCAGGGCCAGCTCTGGAAGAAAACGCAGGGCTTGGCAAACTCCCTTTCTAACGTGGTCATCAGGCACAAATTTGGACTGGTTTCCTTGGCTGGAAGGGCCCTTTGGAAGAAGCTGTCTGAATACGCCACATTTTTGAAACCTCCCAATAATGTTCTTTACTCAAAATTGGGGGAACCCCCCACTCTGCACTTGGTAACCTCAATTGAAGACTTTAAGCACGAAATGCGCCACATACTCCTGCAAATAGGCTCAACTACAGAAGAGCAAGAAACCACAATGGATCTAGTGGAAAAGAAGTTGTTCAGGGCAGACTGGTGTGAAATTTGTGATCTACTGGAAACCTTCGCCCTTTATACTGAATAAGCGAAATTCAGAAGGAAGCAAGAGGAGATCCCTCAGTATGCAGCCTTATTTCATTGCGCCAATATTTGGAGGGCTTATCTGCGCTTCCGCCTAAATCAAATACCCACCCTGGAAAGGAGAAGTAAGTGGGATAACTCGGTAAAGGGTACACACTGCAGGTTTTGTATGGACCACAGTTTGGAGGAAACACTGAAGCATATTGTTTTACGCTGTGCTGGTCTCAGGGTCACCAGGTGGTGATCCCTCGGTCCTATGGAACTTGCAGACTAATTGTGGGCCAGACTAATGTGGGGTAACAGTGCGAAGTTAATAATAGCCTTGTATGCTTTTCTTTGTTCAGTTACAAAAAGGCTGGTGGACCCAGAGATGTGAGGAATCATATTTTATTTTCAGTTCCACTTTAATTTATGGTCATTGTGTTTTTGAAATGTATAATAGTTTTGATGGATTTTATTTCCTGTATCAAATTGTATTTTATTTTGTTCTATCTTTCATGTATTGTATTGTTTTGTGAAGGACCTATTTTTATAGCTTGAAATAAAAAATAAAAAACGATCACCACTACTGCTATTATATTGCAACTACTACTACTCTTACTGCTACACTACAACTACTGAAATCACTACTACTAGACTACAACTCCTACTGTTACTGCTATACTACAACTACCTTTACCCCTATTCCTCCCAAAACTACAAAACAACTTTTACTATTACTACTATAATACATTTACAGACAAAACTCAGTTACAGTGTTCAGTGTTGAACGATGCAGGTTTGAAGGAGACGCTGCCCGATGACACGTAGCACGTTTGCTACATCCACGTTTCTGAGGCTATTAAATCCGAGGTTCGGACCCTCTGTGGCAAAGCCTTTGCAGGACAAGACCGCGGTGTTGAACGATGTAGGTACGCAGGAGATGCTGCCTGATGATGCATAGCACGTTTGCTACGTCCACGCTTCCAAGCCTATAGAATTCGAGGTTCGGACCCTCTGCGGCAAAGCCCTCGCAGGACAAGGCTGCAGTGTTGAACGATGCAAGTTCGCAGGAGACGCTGCCTGATGATGACACATAGCACATTTCCTACGTCCACGCTTCCGAGCCTATAAAATCAGAGGTTCAAACCCTCTGCAGCAAAGCCCTCGCAGGACAAGAACGCAATGTTGAATGACACAGGTTCGCAGGAGATGCTGCCCGACGACATGCAGCTCATTTGCTACCTCCATGCTTCCTAGCGTATACAATGCGAGGTTTGGACAATCTGCTGTAAAGCCCTCACAAGACAAGGCCACAGTGTTGAACGACGCAGGTTCGCAGGAGATGCTGCTCTGTGACACGTAGGACATTTGTTACATCCATGCTTCTGAGCCTATAAAATCTGAGGTTCCTCTGCAGCAAATTGTTTGCAGTACAAGGCTGCACTGTTGAACGACGCAGGTGTTTGGCAGTGAAGGGGTCTGCGGCATAGACAGTGAGCGCGCACGACTCACCCTCCAGTCTGCGACTGCCAGGTAAGAAGTTATGGGGAGTTAGCTTGCTCTGCGCTGCTTAGCCCTTTGACAGTGCTTCTACCCTGACTGCGTCCCCTCCTACCCATGCAACTTGCCCCTCTACCCTTGCCCCTTAGACAGGTGCGCCCCTTCCCTTACCTACCTGCCTGTTTTGTCCTCTCCAACCCCTCCTGAGTTCACCCTCGGGTCTTCCATCCTCATTCCCCTCTTGTGTCCTCTCCCTGCGTGGTTCCCCCGCAATCCCTGATCAAGTGCTCTCTGCACTGCTTCCATCCTTGCCTGTTTGCGCGGCACATCCTCAATCCACGTGGTCCCTCGCAATCTTGATCATGTGTGCTTCCGTGCCCCTTCCATCCTTGGCTACGCTCGTTCCTGTGTGCCCTCAGCCTGCATGGTCCCACGCAATCCTTGATGGCGTGTTCTTCTGTGCCCTTCCATCCTTGGCTAGGCTCGCGCCTGCACTCCTCAGCCTGCGTGGTCCCTCGCAATCCCTGATCGCGTACGGCCATGCCGCTTCCATCCTTGCCTGTTCGTGTTGCACGCCCTCAGCCCGTGTGGTCCCCGCATTGCTTGATCGCGTGTGCTTCCGTCCACCTTCCATCCTTGGCCACGCTCGCACCCGTGCGCCCTCAGCCTGTGTAGTCCCTCGCAATCCTTGATTGCGTACGGCCATGCCGCTTCCATCCTAGCCTGTTCGTGTTGCACGCCCTCGGCCCGCGTGGTCCCCACATTGCTTGATCGCTTGTGCTTCCGTCCACCTTCCATCCTTGGCCACGCTCGCACCCGTGCGCCCTCAACCTGTGTAGTCCCTCGCAATCCTTGATTGCATGTACTTCCATGTCCCTTCCATCCTTTTTTATGCCTGCACGTCCTAAGCCCGCTCAGTCCCTCACAATCCTTGATCGCGTGTGCTTCCGCGCCCCTTCATCCGTGGCTACGCTCGCGCCTTGTCAGCCTTCACCCGCGGGGCTCCCTTGCTTGAAATCCTTGATCATGTGTGCTTCGTGCCCTTCTTATTACGGCTCAATAGCATCCACTCACCCTCTGTGCATATTTGCCCTCCTTCAGGGCACCCCCCAACCCCTTTTCACTCCCAGACCCTGTTTCTACGCTGTGCTGCTCTTTGTTCCTCTTCTGGGCCCCTTTGCTTATTTCACTGTTCCTGTTTTTGCTTTTGCTTTCTTGACTACTGTTATGTGTACTGTCTACCTCCATCTATTTTCTCACTCTTCTCCGTATGTTGCCTGATCACTGCTCATTTATATAGTCCTAGCTCTGCCAGTTGTTCCCTGTTGTGTCCTTTTCTTTCATGTTCCCTCGTTCTTGCCATATACAGTATTGCCTACTTCTGTATGTTTTTTCACGCTTCTCGTTAGGTTCCCTTGACCTCTGTTCTTTTCCAGCCCCTGCTCTGCTTGGTTGTTCCCCTGCTGTGTCCTTTTCCTTTCAGGTCCCCTCGGTCCTACTCTGTTAACTGGTTTTGTTCACTTCTACTTGATTACTCCTCTCTTGTGCCTTCGAGTCCTTCATTCAAATTAGTTTACTTATTTACTAACTTTTTCTTGCCTCGTTCTGTCATGTTCTGCACCCCCCCTTTGTGTCTGCCCTCAGTGTCTCCCACCTTACCTTTCACCCACTCCTCACCTCCCACTCCTTCCTCTCTCCTCTTTCCCCCACCTCCGCATCCTCTATGGTGCTTTCTGTTTCTCCTATCTTCTCTAACTGCTTCTCTATATACTATCCTGCCCTTCTCACTAAGTCTGGCAGGAAGAAGTTCAAAAAGTATATCCTGGTCTCCAACCCAGGCCTCCCTATCGCCGACACCTATACCAGCGCTTCCAACAGACAGACCCGCCTGGACATCCTCTTTGTCGTTACTTCACTAGACCAATGGACGTCTCATATAGTCTCTGTGCTCTCTCATTTCACTTCCTCTCCTATTAATGGAGGCACACGGTGGGAGGCCCTCCTGGCTCCCTTCCACTACTCTAAGGTCATCATTAATATTTACCTGAATGGCACCGTCTTGGACCAATGCACTCAGACCAATCTCCTCCTCTTTGATAGACACTTCCCTCGCCTTATCAATTTCCTTTCCTCTTCTGCTGTCCCTTCTTCGGCTTCCTTGCCTCCTTCCTCTGCCACATCTCTGGTGCCCTCATCGTTCTCCGTGGCTACCTTGCCCTCTCTTCGTTCCTCTTCTGCCTTCCCTCAGGCTCCTTCTACACTTCCGCAGGGAATACCTCTGATGTGTACCCCTCCCCGGAAGTATTTCAAGGGTGGCAACCTTCTCCACATTGCCACTCCCAACTTTCACTCAGCTGTCAAACACTCCTCTGATATCTGTCGTCTCCTGGAAGAACTCAACCTTGATGTCCTCGGTCTCTCCGAGACATGGTTCACGGCCAGTTCTGTCATGAATTTTGACACTCTCCTCCCTTATGGCTATAAGATCCTCTCCGTGCCCAGATCCAACCGTTCTGGTGGTGTCATGATGCCTACTCCCGGGAAGCCAGTTCAGGACCAGCATCCCCGAAAGCAGACATCATGTCCCCAGGGAGGGACCCAGCAACCCCTTATAGCGGCTCTTTGGACATTGTCCTGGCGCCTTTGGCGCCAGGCTCATAGAAGGCATCAGTCCTGGCACCATAGGCGTCAGGCTCATTATGGGAGTGCTTGGATGGACTTAACTGATGCAGACCATGCTGCCGGATCCAGACCTCCTTGAGGTCTGAAAGGGACTATTTTACCTATGGGACTATTTTACCACTCGGGCGTGGCTGAGGAAGAATACTTACCTGGAACTACTTTGGGGGGCTATTTAAACCACGCCCAGACAGCAGCTCACGCTTCGCGTTGTTCTGCATCTAGCAGCTGCTCCTGCATCCTGGCTCCAGCCACGCCCGCCTGCAACCTGGAACACCTGAAAAGGAAGGAAAGGAGAGAAAGGTGAATAATTGAACTTTACCTACCTCCATCCGGAGTCCGGAACCATCACTCCGACGATCCTGAGAAAAGACATTATTTTTAGAAGCGCATCGCATCGCTCGCTGCAGCGCCGCGTTCCACTCACCTTCACGAGGCGCCCTCGGGCTCTTCAGCAACCATTGGCACCATCCGTCGCCTTTCAGCGCCTAAGGAGAAAAAGAGATAAAACAAAGGTGAGCGAAGGAACAGATTGAGGAAGGCCTGATTCTTCCACCTTAAGACTTACCTGATTATTGTTGGGACAATCTTTCCTCACCTCGGGTCGGCGCCGCTTCTTTGGCACTTCCGTACCCTGGCCCCTAAGGGGAAAAAGACACACGCATTAGTGGGTGAAAGCAAGATCACTAAGGGAACCATCCATCAAAAAGACTCACCAGAGTTTACCTTCAGCGAATCCATTCCTCAACGCGGATTCTTCATCCTGCATCTGAAATAGAGAAAAGGACAACGGACCATTAAGGCTTGAACTTTTGCAACTGAATACTTACGGCCTCATATCGGAAAAGTCAAGCGGAGTTGAATACTCACCAAACCCGAGATCCAGTGAAGTAACTGGAAATCAACGCGCCCCTGCATCGGAAGCAGGATGGAGAGCTCGTCCTTTCAGACTCTAATGTGAGACTCTACGGGGAATCGCGGAGGGTGTTCGAGGAGTGTGAGAGGGATAAGGGGGGGAATCCGACACATTATCCAGCAGACAGTTAATCCCCTTTTCCATCTACAGAAGGATTCTTCTACGGGCCAGACAGGTGAGGTTTGGGGGTCCGGTCCAGTCCGTCTTCCGAGTCCTGCACATCACCTTAGAAGAGGTCATAGCAGTCCAGAACAGATCGGCGCCTCCGTGGGAATCAGGTGAGCGCTACAGAACGCAAAGCCTACCTACAATTTCCCACCCGGGTGCTATGGAGACTTCCGAGACAGACCAGCTGGCCCAGCTATTGGGGGAATTACGGGCTGAAGTTCATTCCGCTCGCCAGGAGACGAATGCCCTCAGGAGAGAGTTAATTGTATCTAAAGAACAAACTGATGATCTTGCCAGACAGCTATTACAAGGTCAGGCTGGTCAAACTCCTTTACCAGGTTCTGGGGGTAATTCCTCCCCAGTGGTTTCAAATAACCTTGTGCAAATTAATCTACCTGGAAATATGCCACTGGCCCCACCGGAACGTTTTGCCGGGGACCCCAAAAGGTTCGGCGTATTCATGAATCAATGCCGAATGAACTTCCTCTGCAGACCTGAGGCCTTCCCTAACGACCAAACAAAGGTCGCTTTTGTACTATATTATCTCAGCGGCAGTGCTGCGGATTGGTCTGTTCCACTGGTTACTCAAGATGACCCAATCCTTCGGAACTTTCAAGCCTTCCAGACAAGCATGGAAAGACTTTTTGCGTGGCATTCTCAGGGACAGGCCCTGGACAACGAGCTTCTATCCCTACGACAGGGTAACCTGGACCTCTTAGCCTATATCGCGACCTTCAATAGGTTAATTGTGGAGACTGGATGGCCGGAGGATAAAAGAATCACTTTATTCCATCGAGGTCTACGTGGAGAACTTAAGGATGTCCTGGCCCAGGTCGTAAATCCACCCCAAGACTGCTCTGAATATATAGACTTGGTGGTCCAATTAGATCACAGACTTCAAAACAGAAAGGCAGATCGGTCCAAGTTTGAGACCTGGGTTTTGGTCAAAACCCATGTTAACCCCAAGGGTGCCGATGTTACTGAACCTATGCAAATTGGAGGGGTTAAAGGACCTTTAACTCAAAAAGAGCGTGAACGAAGACGGCAAATGCAATTATGCTTTTATTGTGGGGCTTCTGGACACTTTTTACGAGATTGCCCTATAAAACCGTCTAAGAAGGCAGTAGGAGTCGCTGATAAGAACCTGATGGAATCTGAGTCGGGAAACGACCACACCCGACAAGCGTAGGGGTCCGCTTGCCGAGCTTAAAAATGAACTCTCTGACCTCGCATTTCATCATGCCAATGGTCCTCGTAAATCCGAAGCAGCCTGGGCGGTTACATGCCATTAAGGCATACATCGATAGTGGGGCTATAGGAAACTATGTGGATCGTGAATTGGCTTCCAGGATCAACCTCCCTCTTCGCCCTAAAATCAGTAAGGATGTCATCACCACAGTGGATGGAACCAAAATCGCCTCTGGGCCGGTAACACACTCCACTACTGAAGTGACATTGTTGGGTCAAGACGGACATCGGGAGGCAATTGTGTTTGATGTAATCAAGGCTCCGCAATTTCAAGTAATTCTAGGAATCCCTTGGTTGGAAACACATAATCCTCGAATTGACTGGCGAGCAAAGAGGATAACCTTTCCAGATTGTGCACAAACCTGTTATCCAAGAAATCCAAATATTGGCCTAGCTACAGTAACCCCTGTCATTTTGCAAATACCGCCAGAATACCAAGAATTTCAAGATGTCTTCCAAAAGGAACAGGCCAAAACTCTACCGCCTCACAGGTCGTACGATTGCCATGTCGATCTATTGCCCGGTGCACAACCCCCATGCAGCAGGATCTATGCCCTTACCGAACCCGAGAATCTTCATTTACGACAATATCTAGATCAGTACCTAGCCAATGGTTTTATTCGCCCGTCTAAGTCTCCTGCATCCTCGGCTTTATTCTTTGTGCCTAAAAAAGAAGGCGACCTCAGAACTTGTATTGACTACCGCGCATTGAACCAGATAACTGTTAAAAACCGATACCCTTTGCCTCTGATCCCTGAACTCCTTGACCAGGTAAAGGATGCCTGCATATACACCAAGTTAGATCTCTGGGGGGCCTACCATCTGGTGCGAATAAGGGAAGGCGATAAATGGAAAACTGCCTTCCGCACCAAATATGGGCTATTCGAGTACCAGGTGATGCATTTCGGATTGTGCAATGCACCGGCTGCCTTCCAATACTTCATGAACGATGTCTTTCGGGAACTCATTGACGTTTGTGTTGTCGTATATATCGATGACATTCTTGTATACTCCTCTTCGGAATCTGATCATAGAAAACATGTCAGGGCAGTTCTCGAGAAATTGCGCCAACACAAACTATTTGCTAAACTTGAAAAATGTGTTTTCCATGCCACAGAAGTCGAGTTTCTTGGTTTCATCCTGACACCTAAAGGAGTCCGCATGGACTAACGAAAAGTGGATGCTATCCTCAAATGGCCATCGCCTAGCTCCGTGAAAGGTGTTCAAAGCATGCTTGGCTTTGCCAATTTTTATCGCAGGTTTATCCCGGAATTTTCTCGTGTGGTTCAACCCATCACTGCGCTCTTAAGGAAAAATAAACATTTCGAATGGTCTGAAGAAGCCGAGCAGGCCTTTCAGGAACTAAAAGCTAAATTTACCTCTGCACCTGTATTGAAGCCCCCGCGCCCAGATCTCCCTTATGTCGTCGAAACTGACGCATCCAGCCTAGCCATGGGAGCTGTCCTGTCTCAAAGAGATCCCGAACTAACCAACTGCATCCCGTTGCATTTTGGTCCAGAAAATTCTCGGCACCCGAGGTTAACTACGCAATCACTGACAAAGAACTGTTAGCCATTAAATCCGCCTTTAAAGCCTGGCGGCATTATCTACTTGGCGCTAGACATACCATCACGGTGATCACCGACCACCGGAATTTACAGTATTTAAAGACCGCCAAGGCTCAGTCATCTCGACAGCTCCATTGGGCTTTGTTTTTTGCGGAATTCGATTTTGTAATCACCTACCGTCCTGGCTGTAAGAATGGCAAAGCGGACGCTCTATCCCGAATAGGAATGGGAGAAACTGATACTAACTCAGAACCTGTACCGATAATTCCCGAACAGAGAATTTTGGGCATGACTTCTTTACAAACGCTTGAAGACATTCAAGCTAGAGTTAAGCAATTCCTGGACCCCACAGACTTACAGGATTGGGTACAAAAGGCATGTGACTTTACTATAAATAATGATTTACCTTATTTCCAAGGGCGCTTATTTCTGCCACACAAGGAATTACAAGAGCTCGTTATTTCTCGTTATCATGATACACTAATAGAGGGGCACCCCGGTATTGCCAAGACGGAAGAAAAGGTGAAAGGACAATTCTGGTGGCCTTCTTGGCGAAAAGATGTTAAATCATTTGTGATGTGCTGTGGTGTTTGCGCCCAAAATAAAGGCCAAAAGAAAAGACCAGCCGGTCTACTTCAACCTTTAAACATTCCGCTAGCACCTTGGCACACCCTGTCATTGGATTTTATTACGGACTTACCTCCTTGTTCAGGATATAACACTATTCTTGTTATTGTGGATTTATTTTCCAAAATGGCCCACTTCATTCCATTGAAAGGTTTACCTTCAGCTTCAGTTCTAGCTAAAGAATTCCTTGAAAATATTGTTCGGTTACATGGATTCCCGTCTGTACTAATCTCAGCCCGGGGAGGCCAATTCATTTCCCACTTTTGGCGTAGATGTTGTCAATTGGCACAAATCGATGTAAGATTATCGACTAGTCACCACCCTCAGACCGATGGTCGAACAGAGAGGACGAATCAGACCCTTGAGCAATATTTACGGTGTATGTTGCAGCAATCTGAAAGTAACTGGAAAGACATTCTTTGGATAGCCGAATATGCATATAATAATTCGGTACACTCTGGAAAAGGGCAAAGTCCTTTTTATACTTTATATGGGCATCACCCTCGAACCTCAGACCTCGACTCGCCTCAAGGCCTCGGAATGCCCACAGTGGACCATCTGCATTCTACAATTACCCAAGCCTTCAAAGAAGCAACTACACATTTACAACAAGCCAAGAGAAAATACAAGAAGAATGCTGACCTGCATCGGAGTGAAGCACCTCAGTACCAGATTGGGGACCAAGTATGGCTGGCTACCAGGCACTTATCGCTCAAGGGACCTCGAACTTTTAATCCAAAATATCTGGGGCCTTACTCCATTACAGCCATAATCAATCCAGCGGCCGTTAAACTTGAGTTACCAGCTAACATGCAAATTCACCCTGTTTTTCATGTGTCACTTTTGAAACCAGTGCAACCTGGAACCAGACTAATCAAGCCTCCAGAACCCATTCAAATAGATGGAGAACCTGAATTCGAGGGGAAGAACATTTTAGATTCAAAGATGTTAAGGTCAAAAAATTTCTATCTAATCGATTGGAAGGGATACGGGCCTCAGGAGAGGTCGTGGGAACCCAGTGACCATGTACATGCACCTCGATTAATTAAGAAATTCCACCGGATCTTCCCAAACAAACCAAAACCCCCGGTGGGAACAATCTTGGGAGGGGCCTTGGGGGAGAGTGCTGTCATGATGCCTACTCCCGGGAAGCCAGTTCAGGACCAGCGTCCCCGAAAGCAGACATCATGTCCCCAGGGAGGGACCCAGCACCCCTTATAGGGGCTCTTTGGACATTGTCCTGGTGCCATTGGCGCCAGGCTCATAGAAGGCATCAGTCCTGGCACCATAGGCGCCAGCCAGGCTCATTATGGGAGTGCTTGGATGGACAAACCTGATGCAGACCATGCTGCCGGATCCAGACCTCCTTGAGGACTATTTTACCTATGGGACTATTTTACCACTCGGGCGTGGCTGATGAAGAATACTTAACTGGAACTACTTTGGGGGGCTATTTAAAACACGCCCAGACAGCAGCTCACGCTTCGCGTTGTTCTGCATCTAGCAGCTGGACGCTCACCGTGTCTGCTCCTGCATCCTGGCTCCAGCCACGCCCGCCTGCAACCTGGAACACCTGAAAAGGAAGGAAAGGAGAGAAAGGTGAATAATTGAACTTTACCTACCTCCATCCGGAGTCCGGAACCATCACTCCGACGATCCTGAGAAAAGACATTATTTTTAGAAGCGCATCGCATCGCTCGCTGCAGCGCCGCGTTCCACTCACCTTCACGAGGCGCCCTCGGGCTCTTCAGCGACCATTGGCACCATCCGTCGCCTTTCAGCGCCTGTCAGAGATGCTCAGGTCCTAGGCGCAGGAGCGACGCAGTACCAACCACCCCCTCAATGGTTTCAGTGCCTGCAAGACAGAGCTTACACAGACCTCTTTAACCAGAGCGGGGAAGGAAGGTTAGGATCTCGATGAGTGGATAGGTAGAGGGATTTTAGGATAACCGGATTGAGGGTTGGGAAGAGGTTATGGATGGGACTGGGGATGTTAGGGTAAACGATGTCTGCACACTTTCCCCAAACTGGCTGATGGAACTGCCGTAACACCTTTACATGCAAAGGTGTTGTCACCTCCACCTTATCCCTGAACAAACATGAAGGTGCTCCTTTGAGCACTACAGCAGCATACCAGGATTAGCAACAAACAATTGTTGACATTAGCCCATTTACATTTTCATGAACACAGTCACATGCATTAGCACACTTAGCTTTTTGCTTTAGTCTTTGAGTCCTGTCCTGCAAGGGCTGTCAAGTCCTGTGCCACGTCCTTGCAGTCCGAGATTCAGGTTCGAATCAGGTTCAAACTAAAAGAAAACAAAGGACAAGCATTAGCGTATGTCTTACGTTTCTGCTGGTCTCACACTCTCTCACAAACTCTCACAACACGCATTCAGCGTTTTAACATAAATATTCCACGAATCTTGGAGTGCGCTGCCGCACGTGGCTTATCAAGCCCCGAGTTTACAATTGCCCCTAAACACGGTCTTCCCTCAGACCGGGTGGTCAAAACGCGGCCTTTCCTCAGACCGGGTTCCCCAGCTAGTGCTCCTTCATCTCACGCGCCCTCCCGGCGTTTTCCCATGAGACAAATGCACGTGAAACCATGCACTCTTCCTTCTTTCACTTTAGCAAATATGGCTTTCCCGTGACTCCGCCCACTTAGCTTTTACATGATGCGCAGGGGCTCTGGGAGGGGTCGGGGTATGCCCCCTGCGCTTCCCCAAGGGTCCCAGACTCTGCCTGGGCTGAGCGGCACTTATCTTGTGTCAGCGAGGGGCCGGATCGTTGTTCCTGAGGCTCTAGGCCCCTCGCGTATGGATTCCGGGGAGCTGCTGGGCTTACGTCCTCTCTCCTCGGCGTCTCGAGCACAAGCCCCGTGCCTCGGGGCTTGCGCATGGGCATTCGCGAGCCACACCCAGCGCGGCTTCCCATTGGCTCCCGAACCCGCAAAGCATGCTGGGGATTGTAGTCCTGGCGAGTCAAACGCTGGGATTTGTAGTTTGCAGCCGTATTTTGTCTGCAGAAAGGGCATAGCAGCCCTTTAAAGTACAGTACCCTCCTGGAAATGGGCTTCTTCAAGGTCCCTGGCCCCACAACTCCAATAGTACCTGGCCTTAGGCCAACCCTACTCCTGACAGCACTCCCCCTCCCACAGAAGGCAGGTCCTCCTGGTTTATCGGGGTGGTTTTTGTGGAAAGTGCGCAGCAACCGTGGGGCATGCACATGGCGTGAGGGTTCCCAGGAGCGGTCTTCGGGCCCGTACCCCACCCAGTCAATCAAATAATAGACTTGGCCATCCCTTAATTTTTTTGAATTCAGAATAGCTCGAACTTCATACTCGGGTTCCCCTTGTATGAGTACTGGGGGTGTTTTTTGGATGCTCGCGCCAGGCGGGGCTGGTTTCAACAGTGACGTGTGGAAAGTAGGGTGGATTTTCATCTGGGGTGGCAGAGCTAGCCGAACCGCCACTGGGTTGATCACTTTTTCTATACTGAATGGGCCAAGATAGCGGGGTTGTAATTTTCTGGGCCCTTCTAACCGTAAGTTTCGGGTGGACAACCATACCAGATCCTTTTTATGATACACTGGGCTGGCACGACGTGTTTATCGGCATACTTTTTGTATGTATTTTTGGCTTTTACGAGTTTATCCTGCACCTCCTTCCAAACCTGCTCTATTCCGATCCGTTGTCCTGCCAATGTAGGCAATTCCGTTTCTGCTGTGACGGATAAAGGTAAAATCCGTGGATGCCTTCCATACAAGCAGAAGAACGGGGATCGTTTCGTGGAAGAGTGAACAGCATTGTTGTATGCCAATTCTGCTAGCCAAGTGTGTTGAACCCAGGTTGTCTCTCGTCCCGCGGCCAAGCAACGCAGGAACTGTTCTAGTCCTTGGTTCACACGTTCGGTTTGGCCGTCCGTCTCAGGGTGATAACCCGAGGATAATCGAACTTCCATTCCAATGATGTTGCAAAACTCACGCCAGAACCTCGAAGTGAACTGCGGACCCCTGTCTGTGATTATACGGCATGGAAGGCCATGAAGGCGAACCACATTTTGCAAGAATAAATCTGCAATTTCCTTGGCTGTTGGAACCCCTTTACAGGGGATGAAATGAGCCATTTTTGAAAAGGTGTCTACCACCACCAGTATGGAGGTGTAGCCTTGCACTTGTGGGAGCTCGACTATGAGGTCCATCGTGACTGTATGCCATGGTGTAGTAGGTGTCGGCAGGGGACGTAAGAGGCCCGCTGGTTTCTGATGGTCGGCTTTGTTCCGGGCACAAATTGCACATTGTTGCACATATTGCTGAACATCAAGCCGCCATCTTTGCCACCAGAAATGTCTTGCTACCAATTCTAAAGTCTTTGCCCTACCGGGATGACCCGCTAGGGAGGAATCATGGCACCACGACATCGCTTTTTCCCGTAAGGGTACAGTAGGCAAATACAAAGAATGCCCATGATACGGGAGCCCATCCTTAATGGTGTGCTTGGGATCCAGTTTGCTCCATTGATGAAGGTCATGAATGGAAAGCTCCTTTTGGATGCTCTCAAAAATGTCCGCGGTTAAACCCACTATTTGTGCTGGAGAGACTATTGGCCGAGGTACAGTTTCTATTTCCTCAGAGACCTTGTCTGGATAGCGGGACAAAATGTCAGCTTTCCAATTGTTCGTTCCAGGTCTGTATGTGATAATAAAATCAAACTCGAAATATTGGGCCCAACGCAGTTGACGCGGACTCAAGGTCTTGGCAGTCCTAATAAACTGAAGGTTGCGATGGTCGGTAATAACCGTCACTGTGTGACGTGCCCCCATCAAATAGTGCCGCCATTCGCCAAAGGCTGCCTTTATGGCCAATAGTTCCCTATCCGCTATGATGTAGTTCCCTTCTGCTGGAAGCAGTTTCCTCGAATAGTAGGCTACTGGGTGTAAAAGGCCCGTCTGAGGATCGCGTTGGGACAGAACGGCTCCTAGCGCATAGCTGGAAGCGTCCGTTTCCACCACAAATGGTTGAGACAAGTCCGGATGTTTCAATACCGGTGCATCAGTAAAGGCCTTCTTGAGCCGTAAAAATCCCTGCTCAGCCAAGGCGTCCCAAATAAACGGGCAGCCTTTGCGCAGAAGTCTCGTGATCGGAGTAACCAACTCAGAGAAATTCTTGACAAACCGTCTGTAAAAATTTGCAAATCCCAGAAAGGATTGTACGTCTTTGACATTGGCTGGCGGAGGCCAATCAAGAATGGCCCTCACCTTTTTTGTATCCATTTGTACGCCTGTCGGAGTAAGGTAGTACCCCAAGAATTCCACGGTAGTACGGTGGAATTCACATTTCTCTAGCTTGGCATATAGATGGTACTCTCTTAACTTTTGTAGGACAGCGCGTACATGCTGGACGTGATCTTCTAGGCTATGGGAATAAATGAGGATGTCATCGATGTATACGACGGCACATACGTCCAAATATTCCCGAAGAACCTCATCTAAGAAATGCTGGAAGGCAGCAGGTGCGTTACAGAGACCAAATGGCATAACCTGATATTCATACAATCCGAATTTTGTTCGGAAGGCGGTTTTCCACTCGTCACCTTCGCGCACCCGCACAAGATGGTAAGCCCCACGAAGATCCAGCTTAGTATAGATGACCGCGTCCCTAACCTGATCTAGAAGGACGGGGATGAGTGGAAGTGGGTAACGGTTTTTGATGGTTATCCGATTCACCCCGCGGTAATCTATGCAAGTCCTGAGTTCCCCGGACTTCTTCGGTACGAAGAACAAGGGAGAAGATACCGGCGAATTAGAGTGTCTAATAAAGCCATTTTGTAAGTTGACTGTTATATACTCCCGAAGGTGTTTGTTTTCAGCCTCGGTCAAGGCGTATATACGGCTGCATGGTAACGTTGCCCCTGGCTCAAGATCGATCCGGCAATCGAATGGCCGATGTGGGGGCAGAGTTTCAGCGGCTTTCTTATTGAAGACGTCTACAAGTCTGAGTATTCTGTGGGTAGTTCTTCTAAGCGCGCTTCGGGTTGAACACCGGTAATGCCTGCGACTTGGAAGGCCGCGGCCACCGGCTGTTCACAATGTTCCCGACAATAAGGAGAGCTAAATTTTACCAAGCCGGAGGTCCAACAAACCTGAGGATCATGTTTTCTCAACCAAGGTAACCCTAAGATAAGGCCAAACTGCGGGGCAGCAATTAAGTCAAAGGCAATGTATTCCCAATGCCCAATACCACAACTCAGGGTCACTAAATGAGTGTTATGTGTAATGGGTCCCGAGCATAGAGGTGTACCATCAACCGCGCGTACGGGCTCAGGTTCTGCCTTTTGCTGGATAGGGATACCCAACCTGGCCGCAAACTGGATATCTATAAAGTTACCCGTTGCCCCCAAGTCAATCAACATGGTGACCTCCTTTGATATACCCTGAAAACCAAGACACCCCCTTACCGAAATGTGTGGGAAAATTGGGACAACCTTCTATTGGGGCCCTACAATCGGTCAGGCTCGGCCGGGTGACCCCCACTACCGACGAGCCGAGGCGTTTCCCTGAGTCTTGGGCTTTGTGGGGCATTCACGAACAAAGTGTCCGGACTTCCCACAGTACATGCATACACCATCTTTTCTCCTTCGTTCTTTTTCTTCCTTTGATAGGGGACCTTGAACTGACCCAATTTGCATCGGCTCGTCCCCTTCGGGCTTGTCCATTGACCCTCGCGTCCCTTTAAATTGGTCAAACCTTGCCGCTGGACGTGACTCCCCTTTCTTCCTATCCCCCCGTCGCTCCGCCTGACGATGATCCAACCGCATCGCCAGATCAATCATATCCGAGCACTCTCGGGGTTGGGGGTCAACTTGGGCAATAAGATCTTTCAGATCATCCCTCAATCCCTGATAAAATAGGGACATGCATTTCTCACGTGGCCATTCGGCTTCGGCTACCAATCGGTTGAACTGAGTGACATACGTCACTAGTTCCTTACTTCCCTGCCTCAATGTCAGCAATTCCCGATCCTTACACAGGGTGGCAGCCCTACGATTGAATATTTTCTCAAATTCACTGAGAAACTCGTCCCAATCATATAAGATAGTATTGTCCTTTTGGACTAGGGGGTTTGCCCATGCTGCAGCATCTCCTGTGAGATAGGAGATAACAAATGCAGTCCTAGACTGATTGGACCGGAACGCTGCCGGTTTCGTAAGGAAATGGAGGCGGCATTGCGTAACAAAGGTAGAGAATTTCTGTGGGTCTCCTGCATACCGCTCAGGCGGAGCCAGAGGAATCATGGGCTCTGGGGTGACTTGCACCTGTACTGGTGCGTGACCCGGCAAAGGTGCTGTTTGTGCGGCCAAGCTACGTACCTGGGCTGACAGCGTGGCATAGTCCTGCCTGGACGCCGCTAGTTCGCTTTGTAGGTCCTGCAAGACCTTGGCGATCTCTTCCATTATGGTGACGGGGGTTGGCTACACCACTCAGGCGCCTGAATATTACGTGGGCTTGTGCTTCTGTCAGAGATGCTCAGGTCCTAGGCGCAGGAGCGACGCAGTACCAACCACCCCCTCAATGGTTTCAGTGCCTGCAAGACAGAGCTTACACAGACCTCTTTAACCAGAGCGGGGAAGGAGGGTTAGGATCTCGATGAGTGGATAGGTAGAGGGATTTTAGGATAACCGGATTGAGGGTTGGGAAGAGGTTATGGATGGGACTGGGGATGTTAGGGTAAACGATGTCTGCACACTTTCCCCAAACTGGCTGATGGAACTGCCGTAACACCTTTACATGCAAAGGTGTTGTCACCTCCACCTTATCCCTGAACAAACATGAAGGTGCTCCTTTGAGCACTACAGCAGCATACCAGGATTAGCAACAAACAATTGTTGACATTAGCCCATTTACATTTTCATGAACACAGTCACATGCATTAGCACACTTAGCTTTTTGCTTTAGTCTTTGAGTCCTGTCCTGCAAGGGCTGTCAAGTCCTGTGCCACGTCCTTGCAGTCCGAGATTCAGGTTCGAATCAGGTTCAAACTAAAAGAAAACAAAGGACAAGCATTAGCGTATGTCTTACGTTTCTGCTGGTCTCACACTCTCTCACAAACTCTCACAACACGCATTCAGCGTTTTAACATAAATATTCCACGAATCTTGGAGTGCGCTGTCGCACGTGGCTTATCAAGCCCCGAGTTTACAATTGCCCCTAAACACGGTCTTCCCTCAGACCGGGTGGTCAAAACGCGGCCTTTCCTCAGACCGGGTTCCCCAGCTAGTGCTCCTTCATCTCACGCGCCCTCCCGGCGTTTTCCCATGAGACAAATGCACGTGAAACCATGCACTCTTCCTTCTTTCACTTTAGCAAATATGGCTTTCCCGTGACTCCGCCCACTTAGCTTTTACATGATGCGCAGGGGCTCTGGGAGGGGTCGGGGTATGCCCCCTGCGCTTCCCCAAGGGTCCCAGACTCTGCCTGGGCTGAGCGGCACTTATCTTGTGTCAGCGAGGGGCCGGATCGTTGTTCCTGAGGCTCTAGGCCCCTCGCGTATGGATTCCGGGGAGCTGCTGGGCTTACGTCCTCTCTCCTCGGCGTCTCGAGCACAAGCCCCGTGCCTCGGGGCTTGCGCATGGGCATTCGCGAGCCACACCCAGCGCGGCTTCCCATTGGCTCCCGAACCCGCAAAGCATGCTGGGGATTGTAGTCCTGGCGAGTCAAACGCTGGGATTTGTAGTTTGCAGCCGTATTTTGTCTGCAGAAAGGGCATAGCAGCCCTTTAAAGTACAGTACCCTCCTGGAAATGGGCTTCTTCAAGGTCCCTGGCCCCACAACTCCAATAGTACCTGGCCTTAGGCCAACCCTACTCCTGACAGCGCCTAAGGAGAAAAAGAGACAAAACAAAGGTGAGCGAAGCAACAGATCGAGGAAGGCCTGATTCTTCCACCTTAAGACTTACCTGATTATTGTTGGGACAATCTTTCCTCACCTCGGGTCGGCGCCGCTTCTTTGGTACTTCCGTACCCTGGCCCCTAAGGGGAAAAAGACACACGCATTAGTGGGTGAAAGCAAGATCACTAAGGGAACCATCCATCAAAAAGACTCACCAGAGTTTACCTTCGGCGAATCCATTCCTCAACGCGGATTCTTCATCCTGCATCTGAAATAGAGAAAAGGACAACGGACAATTAAGGCTTGAACTTTTGCAACTGAATGCTTACGGCCTCATATCGGAAAAGTCAAGCGGAGTTGAATACTCACCAAACCCGAGATCCAGTGAAGTAACTGGAAATCAACGCGCCCCTGCATCGGAAGCAGGATGGAGAGCTCGTCCTTTCAGACGCTAAGGTGAGACTCTACGGGGAATCGCGGAGGGTGTTCGAGGAGTGTGAGAGGGAGAAGGGGGGAATCCGACACATTATCCAGCAGACAGTTAATCCCCTTTTCCATCTACAGAAGGATTCTTCTACGGGCCAGACAGGCGAGGTTTGGGGGTCGGGTCCAGTCCGTCTTCCGAGTCCTGCGCATCACCTTAGAAGAGGTCATAGCAGTCCAGAACAGGTTGGCGCCTCCGTGGGAATCAGGTGAGCGTTACAGGTGGGGGTGTAGCCTTGATCTTGCTGGAGTGGATTCCTGCCTCTATCATTCCTATGCAGGCCAACTCCTCTTTGAATGCCTTGTCTGCAGGCTTTCTCTCTCTCCTGGTCACTCTCTTAATGTGGCTACTATCTACTGGTCACCTGGTCAGATAACCTCCTTCCTTTCCAAGTGGCCGGACCTCTCCTCCTCCCTCCTGGCCTCGACCACTCAACTCCTCCTCCTTGGAGACTTCAACATCCACCTGGATGCTTCCTGTCGCCCCTATGAACTCTTTCATGACCTCTGCGACTCTCTCTCTCTCTCTCTATTCTTCACTCTGGCCCGACTCACTCTGCAGGGCACACTCTGGATGTTCTGATCTCCCCAGACCTCCCACTCTCTAACCCTCTCACCACTGCTCTCCTGGAGTGACCACTTTCTCCTCTCCTCTCAGCTCTCTCTCTCTACCCCTCAGGCAAAGCCAACACCCACATTGACACCCTTGCTCCAGCCTTGGCCTACTTCTGCAATCACTCTTTCACCGCTGGAACTTTCCAACTGGAACGTTCCCTTCCCCCTGAAGCAATCTTTTAAGCACCCTCTTCTCAAGGAACCCTCAGCCGACCCCTCCTGTTCGGCTAACTATCGCCCGATCTCCATTACTCCTTTCCTGGGCAAACTCTTGGAAAATCTGGCCATTTCCCAGCTTAATCTTCACACAGAATCTGTTGGTTGTCTCCATGACAACACTTTTGTATAGGCGCGTTACAAATGCTGTATCATATCATATCATATCATGTCGTATCATATCATATCCTAACATATCATGACCATCAGTCTGGCTTCAGAGCTACCAGAAGCATGCAAACTGCTCTCCTGAAAATCTGTGAAGGCCTGCTCTCTAACCTTGATGCCAATCACCCCTCTGTCCTCATCCTACACAATCTCTCTTCTGCTTTCGATACGGTCAACCATGCTATACTTCTCATCCGGCTCCGTGATAAACTGGGTATCACTGATCAGGCCCTGACCTGGCTGACCTCTTTCCTCTTGTACAACTTGGGTCCTTCTTCTCCTCTATCTCACTTTCTACTTGTGTTGTTTCCCAGGATTCTAACCTTTCTCCCTGGCTGTTCAACCAATAACTGGCACCTCTCACCCACCACATTGACGCTCTCTGCTCCAACTTTCAGTGCTATATGTATGACACTCAGCTCGCTTTCAGGCTCCCCTCTGCCGCCTCTTCTCCCTCTCTCATCCCGGATTGTCTGACTGCAATCCAGGAGTGGGGTTCCACCAATGATCTCTGCCTTGATGCCAGTAAGTCGGAGATCCTCCTCATCGGCACACCTGCTCCCTCCTTTCCTGTCACTCTTTGGACGGCCACTCTTGGTCCTCTTCCTGCTCCCACTTGTGAGGCTAAGAACCTTGGGGTCATCTTCTACTCCACACTCTCCTTCTATTTTTACATCTCTGAAGTCTTTAAGAGGTCAAACTACCAGCTGCACCTCCTCAGAGGTATTCTTCCTTTCCTCACCTTCCCCCAGAAGCTCACTGTCTCCAGAGCTCTGGTTCTCTCTAGGCTGGACTACTGCAACAGCCTTTTCTGAACCTGCCTGCCTCTACTCTCCGTCCTCTTCAACTCATCCAAAGCAGGACTGCAAGACTTGTCCTTGGCCTGAAGCCCAGGGATCGTATCTCCCCAGCCCTGAAATCTCTCCATTGGCTCCCAGTGGCTGTCAGGATCAAGTTCAAGACCCTCTACATTGTCCACAAGGCCTTCTGGGACCTGGGACCGAAATACCTCCAACTATCTCTTCGGAAATATCTTCTTACTCGAGCTCTTTGCTCCTCCACCTCCAACTCCTTGAGCATCAGTCGCTTCTCCAAGCAACGAGTTGGGGGCAGATATCTTTCTTCGGCTGGGGCCTCCCTCTGGAACAACCTCCCTGCCTCTCTGAAACTTGAGCAGATCCATCTCCGGTTCCAGAAGCACCTCAAGACCTTCTTTGTTTCTGCCTTCTCTCTTCCTCTCCAATGTTGATTTCCTGTCTTATATTGCACTGGTCACCTGGTTACCCTCTTAACTTGGGCCCAGGTCCCTGCCCGCCCAGTTGCACACTTGCACTGGCTCCTGGCAACCCCTGCGCTTGTGGTCTGTATCTGCAACCCTACAGTCCCATTACCTGCACTTATTAGACACCTGCTGTCTGCACTTTTAACAATCGCACTTGCCACCTGTTGGCCGCACTACTTGTTTTTGATCCATGTCCGGCATTTGCCCTCCTCTCCTTCCTCTGGCACTTTTCCCCTCCCTCTCTCCCATGCACTTGCGCGTTCTCAATGTCACTAGGCCTACTAAGATCGCTGTCTTTGTCCTCCCTCTGTTTCCCCTACCTTACCTTGTCGCGTCTTAAAACACTTGTGTATAGGCGCGTTGTAAATGCCATATCATACCATAGCATATTAGTACCGCTATCTCTCTCATCAGTACTACTACTAATAAAAAACAATAACATGGCAGGTTTTAGTCTCTTGTAAATTGTTGCGTAGTGTATCCCAGCCTGCACACGACGCACACACCTTGCGCAATGACCCCGGTGATAAGGGGTATCATATCTGCTAGGCGCACCTCCAGCCGGTTCCCAATAATGCAGCCCGTGCAGTAATGATGTGCTGTTGTTTCATTGACAGCAGTAATGAAAAAGCACAGCCTTGCTCTTAATGTTGTAATTAAGTCGGTCGCCAGAGAGTCAGCATAGGGCGTGCGCCGAAACAACATAAAACATGGGGACATTACTACAAAAGTAAAGCTATTTGTTTGTAGAAAAAAAGTCTCTGAAAAAGAAAATATTGAAGAAACTCCTAAGTCACTCCGAGTGCCCTCAATAAAAAAAAATTAAAAAACGAAAAAAAAAAGGTTAAGGCGCTGCAAAATATAGCCCTAATGGCCTCGACAGCACAGTGGGGCTGTGCAGTCTGTCTGAGCCTAATTCCTTTTGTTCAGACCCACAAAGCACATTCCCACCCTGCTGCTCACATTCTTAGGCCGCCATTTAAGAGATTAGTCACAATTACAGATTTCAATATTCCACGGCTCCAGTAAAAGAGGGAAAAAGTGAATTCCTGCTAATTTCTCAGCAGGCCCGATCCATCAAGGAAAAGGGGATGAAAGGGGCTTATAGGGTTATTAAGGAAATGGACTGCAAATAGCAGCTCGTGAGCAGTGCATTGGACTTGCAGGGCTTTACATGAATGGTTCCGGCACAAAGAGGCGAGCGCGCCAGCGAAAAAGCCACACATGGGCAGGTTGAGGGAAGAACAAAGAGCCAGAATGTTGGCGGCAGGATTTTCTGCTCTGTCTCTGCTCTTTCCTTTTCTTTTTTCAACCAGAAAAGGCAAAAAGCACACCCAACAGCCAAACCAAACCTGTACTTGCCATGGTTCCACTTTGTTTGTCTTCTGAGATACTTTTTTTGTAGCAAATACAAACCAGCTTGGACGAAGCAAATAATATAGAGATAATATGCTTTGTTTCATATGTGCCTATGGCAGGTAGTGCTATACCAGGTAATAACACAAAAGGCCCAGGTAGTTATACCATTTCAAGGGTTTCGGCATGAAATGGCCAATGACTCACACCACTGGCAAGTATTTGTATCATTGCCACCCTGTTCCCATTTACCGAGCTATCAGCCTCATTACGAGTCAGGCGGTAAGTGGTAAAATTGGTGGCAACTGAGTTACCACCAATTTTACCACTATGCCAAATTATGAGGTTCAGTTTTGATTGGAGGATAGCCTGGAGGTAAATCTTCCCACTCAAAACCAAAAAATCAACAGAATTGGAGGAATTGCTGCGGCAGTAATTCTGCCACGATAATTCCGCAAGAAAAGCCCCATTGGGTCCAATGGACCCAAAATAAAAGGGGAATTGCACCGCCGCCACCACTTGTAATGAGGCAGAAATTCCACCTGATCAATTGACAGTAACAGTAATTCCTTAGGGCAATTTTTGGGCAGATTTATCGCCGAATTTCCACCTAACTCGTAATCAGGCCCAATGTGTAGCTAGCAGACCAATAACAGGTTCCCCTATAACCCAGCTTACATAGCACATCCAGACCACAGTATACCAAATTGGGACACACACTGATGCCATGTCAAATGTTTCCCACTTAGCTCAGTCAGGGAACGTGTCCAGGTCCAACAACAAAGTCAGATTCCATTATGCCCCTGTAGGCAGAGTAAGGCCATATTCAAATTGCACAGATATCACCGTGAGGCCAGTTATCACTCTGTCCCAAAGGTTTAACTATACCCAGCTGGCACTTCACAGCTAGATCCCACTGGGGCAGTGGTCTTCAAGCTGTGGGGTAGGCCCCCCCTTTGGGTGTCCAAAATGTGTCCGGGGAATTAGGGGGGCACAAAGCACTTCAAAATGTATGGTGACAGTATGGTGACAGTTTTTAATAGAATATATAAACAGAAATGGCATCTGGTGCGTGCTAGCAGTATTATTTGTTCTAAAGGGGGAGTGGCTGAGGCTCAGGAACAACATTCTTACTCCTGGGGGAGCAAAAATGCTTTCCAGTCAGCTCCAGTGATTTGGAGCAGAAACTCAAAATCAGTGGAAAAACACCCGTATCTCACTTTGAGCAGCTCAAATAGAAAAGTGTAACCGTTTGCTCATTCCGAAGTGTGCTTTTGGTACATTTTCTTTTCACTTTACGTATCATTTTTTTTTATAAAAAACCTTTTATTCGTATTGATTGACATCACATTGCTGTACAATATGAAACAAGAACAAGCAACAGCCCAGATCCCTACAGCCCCTTGACCCTATATCCACTTTAGCACCAAGTCCATTGTCACTTTATTGCCTCTACCCCACTCTATTTCCTCATGTCATGTTCCTCAATTGCTCTGCCCCTCCTGCACCCACTTCCCTTCCCCTACACCTTCTCGTGTTGCCCCGGGCACCCTCTACTTTTGTATACCAGTCTTCCCATTTCCAGGCTTACGTCCGTGCTGAGTTCCCATTCAGCCAGGGAAGGGGGATCCTCAGACCCCTAGACCCTTTCTATGCCTTTTGTCGCTAGGACAAATGCTAGGTCATTTTGCTAGGACAAATGCTAGCTCAGATAATGTATTGTCCCATGCTGACAGTGATGTGTCTCCCCCATAGCCCTAACAAACATACCTTAGGGTCTGCCGCCACCTCATCTCCCAGAACAGACCTCATTCATTGCAGCGCACCCTCCCAGAAGCCTTGTATCCGGGGACACCCGCAGGTCATGTGGATGGAGGTGCCCACATCTCCTTTGCACTTGGGGCAGATATCTCCCTCCCTCCTCCCCTTTAGAGGTAATCTCCTGGGGGTATAACACATTCTATGTAAAACTTTGCATTGTATCATTCGAAGCTTCACATTGATGGCCATTTCCCGCATGGGGCCAAGTGCGCAGTCACGCTCCCCTTCCTCCAGTGGGCCTAGCTCTCCCGCATCTTGCTTTAAGCGTCTCCAGGGACTTAGTGGTGACCCCTATTATCCATCTATGTGCATTCAAATCGGCTTTTCCGTGAAACATATCAGTTGTTGTTTTACTCTGGAGCGCTGTCTCCATCACTATATGTATTTTGCATTAATATTGTTTTTATCGTTGTTTTATTCTGGATTTTATTCTGACACCAGGCCTTCATTCAGAAGCAATTTGAAACCATATGGGGCCTACGACTGGAACTGTGTTAGGACGGATTCAAACCACAATTAAGGCAAATCGAGTACTTTACGGCTCCGTTCGACTGAGTTCATGAATAAGCATTGCCAGGGTTCGACTAGTGTGAACTGACGGAAACAAGTATTCTAATGCTTCAAACCAGGATACGAATCGAGCAATGTAAGGCTTGTGACCCGTAATTTTCACACGGAAGGCAATCCACACAAAACCCGAATGCAACTGAAATGTTCTCAAAAAATTGGAAGGAGTGTAAAATATTACATGAATCTATCTATATCCTCTCATGGATTATCCACAGTGTCTGTTCCATATGCTCCCCTCCTCAAACTGGTCAGAATGTCCCTCAAACTCACCCCATTGCAAGAAGCTCACTGCTTCCCATCAAATCTGATTTCATATTTATTGTGTGTTTTTTTGTGATCAAAAGAGCCTTGTTCCTCTTGTATATCACTAACTAAATAAATAAATTAAATAAATACATTACCCACCTACTACTGTTTTCTGAAGAACTCGGCAAATATGCAAAGGGAAATTGTCCAAGCTATGCAAGTGGGTGCATGTGTGTGTGAGAGAGATAGAGAGAGCATGGAAACTGGTGCTCTCAAATAAACTTTGATGAAAAGGCACTTGCAAGTTTCCTTGAAAGTCCCACAGGGTATTTGGTGAGATATCCTAGCTTGCCACTAAACACAGGGCTAGACTCACATAGGGGTCACTTGCCGAAGCAAAAGCAAAACTTAACCTGCACTAGAGGCACCATTTCTCTACCTTATCTGTATTGCATTGGTGGTTCAGTATAATTACTCAGAATAGACTTACCAGGTCACCTGAAAAATGATGTGTTCATAATATGGGGAAACCGTTTATAATAGCCCTTACAGAAACGTGTCACACAGTAAATAGCCATGCAGAGCCTTCGTTATTTTATAGGATACTTTATATATATTGTCTGCAGATCAGAATAAAAACACAAGTTATGTAGTAGTTATGTAGGGGTTACAGACTCCGAATTTCAACTAGGTCTGAATTTTAACAAAAACCCAGGCTCTTGCAGAAGAGGTTTGATACTGTGTATGGGAGACTTTGGTGTGAGGCAGTGCTGTGGATTCATATAAAACAAAACAGAAGGGGGTTTGGATTCAGCATTGCATAGTGGCAGATACCATAGCACAGCATGGAGAGAGTTGCAATGCAATGTAGGAATGCACATTATTTACTACTAACATCCTAACCAACTAATATCTAACCCATTAATAATATTAGAGCAAGCTCGGCCCATAGCTCCTTGGTGCAAATCATTGGTACAAACTGGCCGCCTTCATTGGCTGCAAGCACAGGCTTGGCCGTGTTGTTTGGAAAATACATGAATACAAACTGCTTTTGTGACGGAGACGTGAGTGAGGAATGTGTGAAATCATTCTGTTTGAAAGGAATGTGGAAGGAAAGATGTAACAGATAAGCCATCTGCTTGCTGAGCTGAATTCTGTGTAGAAGGTGAAAGGAAAGGGCCACGTGTCAACATTTGGGATCGTTCTGAGGGGCCTGGCTGATTGAAAGGGAGTTTCTGATTGATGGAGACTGCCGAGTTGGGACAGTGGGTGTCTTGTTGGCGAGAGAAAAGGAGAGCCACGGTGGGTCGCAGATGAGGAGAGGCTGAGTGAGAGAGTGCGTCCAAGGGTGTGCTGCCAGCCGGGGATGAAAGACAACGTGCTTCCAGGATTTATGGTGAGCATGATGGTGTAAAGGAAGAAAGTATCTTTACATAAACTGCCCTGATCGTTAAAAGGCTAAAGTAGGTGTTAGGGAGGCCCCTTTGTTCACATGAGTTTCCTATGCAAAGTTAGCTGTCTGGGAAAAGAAATAAGCTGCCACTCTCAAAACTAAGAGCAACAGCTATCTCAAGGTTCAGATATACAAAAAAGAAACGTGTGCTCCACCAAGGTTAGAGGAGGCGAGGGCTGCGGTATTTTCACTGGGCAGACAGGCCCACTTTACTAATTCTGCATTCAGGTTACATTGTTTAGACATTTCCCATAAGCATGGCCCATGTCCCTTCACTTGCCATATTCCACTTCAGCAAGACGTTGGGGATCCCTCATTGGTTTTCCAGGCTCCGTCCTGTGCCCCTCGCTACATGGGGTAAGTCTCATATTTACTGGAATACTCCACTGACCCATTCCAACCTTATGCAGTTGATTCTCCGTCCCTGATTCACCTGGGCAAGATTGAAAGAAGACACACAGTTTCCAGTGCCTGTATGGGAGCCAGAGATCCTGACCCTGTGGCCTCAGCAAGATTAAGAATCTGCTGATAAACTGCCCCCCTAGCACGGGGAATGCCATATTTTCATTGAAAACTGTCAAAACCCTGGGAGCGACCTTCGATTCAGACCTCTCGTTTGGCACCCAAACTAGGGCAGATGCCAGACATGCCACCTACAGACTCGGGGGCATCATTCCTAGTACAGGCACTCATTCTATGCTATGACATCAGCCTAAGGATGGGTACGCTTTACAATGCACTCAAACAGCTACGCCTAGTTAAGAAGACTGGATATGAAATGGAACACATATAACTCCCAGGACACTGAAGGCTCCAATTGCTCCCATTGAGGCAAAGCTTGAATTTAATTCATCTACGATGGTCACAGGGCGATTTGGTATTCCGCTTCCATATACCTCCACGAAAAGCTAAAATTCTCTCAAAGCCTCAAGTCTGCCAACAACGGGCTGCTCTACCTATCACAAGATGGACATGAATAGAGAGCAGGCATCAGACTGGGATTGCCAGAACCTTCAACCTGGAACACCCTTTCACTGGGCATGAGACGCCAATGAAACTATTGCATCTTCAGAAAGAAACTCAAATCCCTACTGCGTTGGAAGACTTTTCCCCACCTGCCAACACTTAATCTCGGCCCAACCCATCCCTCTTAGTAATACCATTTTGGACAATATTGTGACACCCACTGTTAAAGTTGGCAAAGCTTCTAGGCTACGGCCGGTACACCTTTCCTCTAACTGACCTTTTCCAATACTTTTGGAGACAAGCACAGAACAAGGGACCTTAATCAGATCAGACACCACCAGCTGCTGCACCAATGGTCTACATTCACTGTATCGGGGGCCTATCAACTGACTTATAAAAAAAGTGGCCGAGCCCTGATGACTTCTCATTTTCTCCTTTGCACTTAAAGGTTTTTGACCTTCGGGAACCTCAGGGTGGCGCCCTTTCGGGCCTGCATTGATATGATGTCTGCCTCCTTTGTTCTAATCTCTCCTTTCCTTGTCAACTCCCTTCCTAGTGTTAGGCAGTGGTTTCCATTACTATCCTGCAATTCAGTGCTTTGTCCCTTGTCCCCAGACTTCTTTTGATTTAAAAAACCCTGTGCTGGTTTTCGGGGCAGGGGGTGGTTTAAGTGGGATATGAAATTGCAGTAGGGCTCTGGAACTTGGGGTGGCCAAACTGTGCTGGGTGTTGCCTAAAGCAGGGGCAGGTGACTTAGGCAATGGCCTTCAATCTCAAACAAACAATGCATCATGAGACCCTGCAATAATGCACTTTGGGTCACCCTTGTAGATCTTGGGTGGTCTTCTTCGCATACAACCTACATATTGCTAAAAAAAAAAACTCTCCCTGGATCCGTTTCCAAAAATACTGCAGCATGTAAATAAATCTCTTTCTGACTCTGGACTTTAGCATTTCAATCAGTGAGTAAATCACCTTCATTCTGTAGATAAATGCTCCAGGCCCAGTGTGCTTAATAGCTCTTCTTAAGTGCTTGTTTAGGGTTTCAGCTCTCCTGCTGTCTGCCTGTTCTGTGATAATCTGTACCTATTAGCTGCCTGCAAGTAAGGGCCAATAATATGCACATCTTCACTATGGAGGCACCAGTTTTCTGAAACTAAAGTCGGTGTAGATTAAAATTTGTATCCTCTTGACAAAGTTTGAATGGAGACAAGGGGCCTCATTACGACCCTGGCGCTGACGTAATGAAGGGGGCCGGTCCCGTACCGGCCCCCTTCATTCCATCAGGCCTGATTACGAGGTTCCCTTTGCGGGACCCGGATCAGCCTTTTCCGGGTCCCGCAAGGGGAAGAGGGAGGTAACAACGGGACACTTGTAATGTGCCCGTTATTACCTCCCTCCCCATTCCCATTGAGCTCTATGGGGGCTCAAATGGGAATGGGGAATGGTTCCTGCAAGGAGGGCTTTCCGGGTCCTCCTATGTCGGAATGAGCCGGTAAGTCCCCATTCCAGGAACCTGGTAATGGAGCCCGGTTTGGAGGCAGCCATGGTGCTAATAGCGGCATGGCTACCTCCAAACTCGTAATGAGGCCCAAGGTTTTCTGTCTCCAAGTGCGCTTGGAGAAAATTATCAGAAGACAGGCCAGCTGCGTGGCTGGTGGTCTACAGTGAACCCTAAAACAATAGAAGTCGTATAATGGATAAGTCCCCCTAAGACTTTGCCCTCTTCTTGACAAAGAATGCCATAAACGTTTCAACTTATCCCTGACATCTTCAGCCTGGCCCAAAGTCACCCGGAGAGCACCGGCGAGAAAGGTGAGGAGGACAAATAGCACCAATGTAAACTGCTGGAGGCTTTGCATAAAATCAAAGATAAACTTGGAGACATAAGAACAAATACACATTTTTAAATATGACATATGTCTTACAGTGATTCAAGACTGCAAGCCTTCTGAGCACATAATACACACTGGCCGTTCTGCTTATTTTATTTATAACACCCTGCTAGTAAAGTAACTGTAAACTACGAGCCATGTATACACATTTGGAGAGAGTTATCCTTTGGGGGTCAGGTGCTGGCTGTCCGGCTTTAGCAGGCAGACCGCTTCCCTGCATGCATATTGCTTTCACAGTGTCCCTGCAGTGCCCAGCCCTGGAGTGTGATATTAGTGCACTCACAGGCTAAAATCATGGAGAACTGAGGCACCGCTTTGGCCCACTTAAATCCCTGGAGAGGGTCTTCAGTGGCTGCAGTGACAGTCGGAATCAGCATCATCTCAAAGAGTAGACACGTTTTACTAATACACACAATAGCTTACTTGTTACACGCTAAGAAAATGTCACAATCGATTGGTCATTTCCCGTTAACACTTAAAGCTGGATATCCCTGAGGGGATTGAACCACCAACCTTTCAGGTAATAGCCAGAGGCATCCGCCAATTGCGCCACAGAGACTGTTTAGGAAAACCTTTGATAGACCGGCCGAGAATATCAATCAGTGCAAAGCTCCACTGTGTTTTGTATGCTTAGTGTCACAGATAACTCCGCAATTTGTGTCCACAGAGTTGCCTGAAAATTATCCCCACCACACCACTGTTCCCCCCACTATTAAAGTGTAGTCCTGGCAACCCTTTTCAAACGTTAGTCCTACTTCTATGTTGGCAGCCTGACCCAGTTCTTTATTTTGAAAACCTGATCACTGTAGATTTCCCATGGATGCTTGGGCTGTACAAAACACCAAACACAAAATGTGACTGCCACACAACCTCGACCAAGTGTTTTTTTTAATGATGTGTGCTTATATGTGTACACACCTGGTGAAGTAACAGTCCATGATTAGTGTACAAAACCATACTTGGTGGACTGGAGGGCGAGAGGGGCTAGATGATTCATTTGCAATCGCTGAAATCATTCCAGGGGTTTGCATATGGCGCAAGAGTGTATGTCTCCTTGAGGCACACTTTGGCTCACTGAAGATAGCATGGGCCAAACTCAAAGACTTAAAGGGATGGTCTAGTAAAAATTTTTATTTAAAAAATAGATAGGCCACATAAAATAAAAAAATACTAGCATCCTCCGTTTTAAAAATTCCTATGTAAAATTTTGAGCTATTCAAGCTCAAAATTCGAAAAAGCAAGCACAGGGGCGCAGCCATTTTGTGAACTGGAGGCCCTCCTGTGCTGGCTTTTGCTTTTGCGGCACTAATGAAGGAAAAGCCAGCCAGCTGTAGTAAACAAAGTCTACCGCTGGGTGGCTTTCCCTTCATTAGTGCCGGGACTCGGAGGACGCGGACCGGAGACCAGAGCAGAAAAGCTGCAGCTGAATCTCGGTAAGTGCTATTTATTTTTTTTTACAAAAATTAAGCACTAGCTGCAGTTTTTTTTTCTAAGTTTTCCGGGCTGGAGGAGCCCGGAAAACTTAGAAATGAAACCGCAGCTTTAAAAACGTTGTATTTATGTTTGCGGTCGCTTTTGAAGCGACCGCAAACATAAATACAACGTTATTGTGTTGGAAAACGCTGCGGTTTTAAAACCGCAGCGTTTTCCAACACAACCGCCCGAGAGCCCCAAATGGAAAAGCAGATTCAGGCAGACACAACGCGGCATTGCGGAAAACAACCGCGTTGTGTCTGCCTGAATCTGCTTTACCATTTGGGGCTCTCGGGCTCCCCGAGAGCCCCAAATGGAAAAGCAGATTCAGGCAGACACAACGCGGCATTGCGGAAAACAACCGCGTTGTGTCTGCCTGAATCTGCTTTACCATTTGGGGCTCCCCGAGAGCCCCAAATGGAAAAGCAGATTCAGGCAGACACAACGCGGCATTGCGGAAAACAACCGCGTTGTGTCTGCCTGAATATGCTTTCCCATTTGGGGCTCTCGGGCTCCCCACGGGGAGCCCGAGAGCCCCAAATGGGAAAGCAGATTTAGGCAGACAACGCAGCATTTAGCATTTCCCATTTGGGGCTCTCGGGCTCCCCACAGGGAGCCCGAGAGCCCCAAATGGGAAATCAGCTGCAGGTAGAAACACTACGCGGCATGTAAACATAACCGCGTGTGTTTCTGCCTGCTGTGGCTTTCACTTTGGGTCTCCGGTGCAAAGTGATAGCCACAGCAGGCAGAAACACATGCGGTTGTGTTGGAAAACGCTGCGGTTTTAAAACCGCAGCGTTTTCCAACACAATAACGTTGTATTTATGTTTGCGGTCGCTTCAAAAGCGACCGCAAACATAAATAAAACGTTTTTAAAGCTGCGGTTTTATTTCTAAGTTTTCCGGGCTCCTCCAGCCTGGAAAACTTAGAAAAAAAACCACAGCTAGTGCTTATTTTTTGTAAAAAAAATAAATAGCACTTACCGAGATTCAGCTGCAGCTTTCCTGCTCTGGTCTCCGGTCCGCGTCCTCCGAGTCCCGGCACTAATGAAGGGAAAGCCACCCAGCGGTAGACTTTGTTTACTACAGCTGGCTGGCTTTTCCTTCATTAGTGCCGCAAAAGCAAAAGCCAGCACAGGAGGGCCTCCATTTCACAAAATGGCTGCGCCCCTGTGCTTGCTTTTTCGAATTTTGAGCTTGAATAGCTCAAAATTTTACATAGGAAGTTTTAAAACGGAGGATGCTAGTATATTTTTTTTATGTGGCCTATCTATTTTTTGAATAACATTTTTTACTAGACCATCCCTTTAAAGTCTGTCTTTTATTTCTGTGCAGGAAATAGACGTCAAAAAAGTCAATGCAGATAAGAAAATAAGTGAAGATTGAAAAGGAAGGAAATCAAGAAAGAGGCAATATGAGAAAGAACAGCTTGAAAAGAAGGAAGGCGTGAAAACAAATGGAAAAGGAACGAGAAGAAAGAAAAATATCAAAAAAAGGAGAAAAGGGAAATAAGAAAGGTACAATAGAGAAAGAAAGACAACAAAACAATGAAGAAAGATTTAAGAAAGAAAGAAAGTGAAAAAAGACCAATCACAGTTTGAAGCTGGCTGCCATCTGAAGTCATTAGCAACGTGCACAGCCCCACAGTGTAATGTTCTCAGGGAAGGCTCGAGCGACTGTCTGGGCTGCACCATGTCAGCCTCTTCTCTGCCCATGCCAAGCAGCTCAGAGTTCAGCGACTGCCCTGCCCGCTCCATCAAGGCTGCCTCTATTTGCCCAGGACTTGAATGTGGCCATTCTTCTGCTGCCCCGCTCCCACTCCCTTCTCCCGCGTCCCCCCTGCCCAGCTCGGTCTACTTGTCGTGGCAGCCCCTCTCCTGTGCTTCCACAATGCACACACATTTGTCCAAGCTGGCAAAGGCTCCAGTGTGTAGGGGGGGGGGGAGGTAGGAGGGGAGGGTGCGGACACGGGACTGTTGCCTAACTCAGTAGGAGACACACTGGGGGCATTCCCAGACGCCTGCTGATGAGAATAACTTTAAACACCACTTTAAGAAGCCATGGGAGATCTGTGCCCATAAGAGGCAGCCAGCCGCATGGGTGAATGGCGGGTACATGAGGCAGCATCCCACGCAGGTGCCAACATCAGAATGGCCCTGTGGGGTACACTTTTTTAATGAAACTTTTATCATTTGAAGTAAAACAAAACAACATTGAAATCCTCATCGATATACATTTTTTCCCCTTTCTGACGATCACAAACATTCTGATTGTGACTTTTTAGATCGTTTCATGTTCTGTGTGAACATTTTGGGGCGGGTTGGGGTTGGAGGGGGGGTTCTTTTTAGCCAGCTCATTTACTCACAGTGTGGGAACCCCAGCAGCTCTTCACTTACCTACAAAGAGAGAGAAAAAAAGGCAAGTTAGCAGGGAAAGAGGGGAAAACCAGACATTTTTTTTATTATTTAGAAAACTGGCAAAACACATGTTTTCTTGGTTCCAGCATACTCATCCCAATGGAATTCCGCAGGATTCAAGGACCTGCGGAGAATCCTGTGCTGTGCAACACTAAGGACTATGGGGAACTGGAGAAATGGATGCTATGGGAATCTGCACAACTAAGGGTCTATGAAGACTGCATAATTAGGGGACTATGGAGACTGCATAATGAGGGGACTCTGGGAAATTGAAGAATTAGGGGACTATGGAGACTGCAGATTTAGGAGACTATGAGACCAGCAAAATGAGGGAACTCTGGGAAATTGAAGAACTGGGCACTATGGAGACTGCAGAATGAGGGTACTATGGGGACTGCATAATGAGGGGACCCTGGGAAATTGAAGAATTGGGACTACGGAGACTGCAGATTTAGGGGACTATGAGAACAGCAACATGAGGAAACTCTGGGAAACTGGAGAATCTGGGGACTATGGAGATTGCAGAATTAGGGGATTATGGGAACAGCAGAATGAGGGGACTGGAAAATCGGAGAATTAAGGGAATGTGGTGATTGCAGAATTAGGGGACGATGGGAACAGCAGCATGAGGGGACTCTAGGAAACTGGAGAATTAGGGGACTGTGGAGACTGGAGAATTAGGGAACAATGGAGATTGCAGAATTGGGGGACTATGAGACAGCAGAATGAGGGTACTCTGAAACTGGAGAATTAAGGGACTATGGAGATTGCAGATTTAGGGGACTATTGGAATAGCAGAAAGAGGGGACTCTGGAAAATGGAAGAATTAGGGGACTATGGGAACAGCAAAATGAGGGCACTCTGGGAAACTGGAGAATTAAGGGACTATGGAGATTGCAGATTTAGGGGACTATTGGAATGGCAGAATGAGGGAACTCTGGTAAATTGAAGAATTAGGGGACTCCGGAGATTGTAGAATTAGGGGACTATGGGAACAGCAGAAAGAAAGGACTCTGCGAAACTTTAGAAATAAGGGACTGTGGAGATTGCAAAATTAGGGGACTTTGGGAACTGCAGAATGAGTGGACTCAGCGAAACTGGAAAATCAAGGGACCTTGGAAAATGAACAATTAAGAAAGTACAGCAGACTAAAATCAGCTGACTATGGAAACTGCAGAATTCGGGGACTAAGGGAAACTGCTGGATTAGGGACTATTAAAAATGCAGAATTAGAGGACTATGGGAAACTGCATAACAGGCCGACTGTGGGGATTTCCAGACATGGATGCTCTGGGAAACTGTAGAAGGAGGGAGAATTGGAAACTATAGAAATATTACTACGGGAAACTGCAGAATTAGGTGTCTATGAGAATCTGCAGTATAGGGATTACGGAAATCTGCAGGATTAGGGTCAGTGGGAATCTGCATAATAGGGGATTATGGAACTCTGCAGGATTAGGGGCTATGGGAGTCTGCAGTATAGGGATTATGGAAATCTGCAGAATTAGGTGGCTATGTGACTCTGCAGTATCGGGGATTATGGGTATCTGCAGGATTAGGGGGCTATGCGACTGTGCAGTATAGGGGATTATGGGAATCTGCAGTATAGGGGATTATGGGAATCTGCAGGATTAGGGGCCTATGGGAATCTGCATATAGGGGATTATGGAAATCTGCAGGATTAGGGGGCTATGGGAATCTGCATCTAGGGGATTATGGGAATCTGCTGGATTAGGGCCTTTGGGAGTCAGCAGTATAGGGGATTCTTGAAAATGCAGAATGGGTGCACTAAGGAAAGCCAGCAGTATGTTAGGGGTTGTCCCAACAGCAGAACGGTGTAACAGAAGGAACACACCACAATCAGGGAGGCTCTTGGTATCTGAAGAAGTGGAGGAGCATGGGAAACTGCAAAAAGGACAGATTTGGGAGAATATGGGACATCACAGAAGGGGGTGCAACTGGAAATGAAGATCCACAGGTAACTGCGGAATTGGGGCGGGGGGGCTAACAGCACCATGGGCGACTGTGGGAAACTTCAGGAATGTGGGAGCTTCTTGGGGAAGTTGCAGCAAATGGAAAACAGCATAATCTTGTGGCTAGAAAACTGCAGGATTGGGCAGGCTGTTAAAACCGGCACGAGGAGGCCTGGTTGCCACATTTCAAAGAGTGGTGTTGCAGATGGCCGCCAATGCCCTTTGTGTTTACCCCCTCTTTCCCCTCCGTCATGCCCCCCAATGCCACACTGTGGGCCTCTCACACCCCCTCCCTCCTCTTCAGTGGCAGGCACAGCTTTTGGTGTGGGGGGTTAATATGGTGCCAGCGGGGGGATGTGGGGGCTAGGCACCAGGGGAGAACCGGGGGGGGGGTTGTTCCTTCCCTAGCTCTGGTGCTGGCCCTCTACCGTCATCAGACACACCTGAGCACAGTTTCCTGACCCGACGTGCCATTTACTTCACACCTCCAACTTCTGCCTGCGGGATGTTATGGGCACCGAGTAGGCCTGGCCAGGCTAGAGTGTACGCAACACAATAATACACCAGAGCCATTTGAGAGTCTAAGCAACTGCTGAGTGGGAAGCCGCTCGGCCTTTTTATTAATACATTCCATGTGATCACAGACGTCCTAGTTGGAGACGTGCTGTGATCACTCAACCAGCAACACGTGACTGCACGGCAATGTGCTTTAGTCACAACATCCCATGCCAAGGGTAAGCACACAAAACATTAACACCTCTTTTGTAACTTCCTCAATACTCAGCTCCAGCGTTCATTTGCACCGCTAGCCTTGGCTGCTCGTATCCTTGCACCAGCCTTGTCTGCCTTCTTCTGCTTTTTCCGTTCTGCCGCCCCTGGGTTGCTTGCTGGGGGTGCTTGCAGTTGCTCCGTCATGAAGAATACTACTTCATCCTTGTACTCATACTCGACGAAGGCTACCACTTCCTTATCGTTCCTGCATTATCCTGCATCCTCTTTTGGCGAGTTGGCGTCCTGCGCGATGAGTACCATCTGGGTGGCTATTTCGGCCTGCCTATTTCTCCATGGCTCAGGCTCGCTGGCCCCGGTGATGGATGCCCAGGAGGTCCTGCAGAAGTTGGCCTAATGTCCTGCCTTGTGGCACCTACCACACTGCCGCCCTACCGCCGGACATGGCCCTACATGTGGCAACGCCTCTCCACAGAATTCACACAGCCTCTGGGGTGCCTCATCCCTGCCCTTCCATGGCATGGCTCTGCTTCTGGCCCCTCTTACCAGAGCAGCCTTCTTGCTCTGCATCCTTATGCCATGCACCTCCTCGACTTGCTGCCCTTTCATGGCCACCTCCATCTGGTTCGACCGCATCTCGGCAAGCTCTTGAGATCTCGCTAGTTCTAGGATTCGTGCCAGAGGATTTCCTGGTTCCTTCTGGGTGCGCAGCTTGTTCGACCAGCATTTCTGGCCCTGCAACTCTCCCTCTTCGTCAGCAAATGCACACCTCTCTGCTCGCTGGCGCAGTCAGGTGTAGAATGTGTCAATTAACTCACCGGGCCCATGAGCCGCCTGTTTAAGCTGGAATCATATGTAGTCAACATTGAGCATTGGTGGGAAGTAGTTGCACAGTGCCTTTCCTGCAGCTCGATATGACCCATCGCCTGTAGGCAGTACTCTGTTCAGCTTGTGAACCCCACTCCTCGAGTAAAGCAGCAGGAGTGTCTTCTTTTTGGCATCATCTGTTACTTCGGCCCCTTTGAAAAACATGTCTAGCCTCTAGCGCAGCCAGCGCACCACAGTCACTGGATTCCCCTTTATGTCAAACTCTAGCACCAGGTGACTGTGAAACAACGTGCCTGCAGGCTGCACTGTACCCCTTGGGCTCAGCATCTGGAAGTTGGGAAGTCCTGGTGTTGCGAGCCCAGCCCCTTGGGCTTCGGCACCTCTGCCGCTGCTGGCAAACCTGGAGCCGTGCTGCATGATGAGCCCTTGCTGCACCTAGTTTCTTCGGATTTTCCTCACCTGGAACACCACTGCATGAGCAACCCCTTTCTGATGGCCACGACAGGTGAGTCACTGTACCTTAGTCTGTTCATCCTGCAGGGCTTGTCCGTGGCTGTGGCGTAAGGCTGAGCCTGCAGGGACTGACTCGGGGTAGTGGTGTGGCCTTCTCTTCATGGGCCTACCCAGACAGTGGCCGGACAGTGGCCAGGGCCGTGGCATTGCCTCCTTTCCCCATGGGGCCTCCTTGCAGTCTGACCGTGCTCCCACCGTACAACACCCCCTTCCCTGAGCGATGTTGCAGGAAGGACAAGGTGTTTGGGGACGTCTCCTTCACAGTTGCACTGCAATGTCCAGCACTATGCCTTTTTCTTTCCTCTAGGGACCCCTTGCAACCCTGGTGTTCTAGCCACACAAGCACCCACTTCCTGAGGCTGCGGCCAAGACACACTGTCTAGAGAGCCCCGCGTGGGCTGCCCCTGTGTTTCTTCCTTCACTAGCAGCTTCCAGCTGCTCCGTGGGACGCTCCCCCAGGCAGGAGCCAATACAGTATAATCATGTCCCCTCAACACGCCATGCAGATCGCCGGTAAGTGGAGATGCTGAAATCTCTTTTGTGACCGCGTCGTACTGTGCTGCAGTCGGAGAAGCCGCCGGAGCAAGTGCGGCTCGCTACCCTACTCTTTTCTTTCCTCCTCTCCGTCCTTCAGCGCTTGTTCTGGGCCCTCGTCAGGGAGTCTGGCAGTCAGCTGCAGGCTGGTAAGCTCACCTGTTGCGAGAGCCATGTAGCTCTCACTAGGCACCTCTGCACCAAGGACGCCACGTACGCGCCGGGTGACTGGCCAAGCAGCGGGATGCAGCTGCATAGGGAGCTCCATGCAAGGAGACAGATAGCATGTGTATGCCACGTGGGAACTTACAGTCCCTCGTCGCCAGTTGTAATGGGCACTGGGTAGGCCTGGCCAGGCTACAGTGTATACAACAAAATAATACACCAGAGCCAGCTTGAGAGCATAAGCAACTGGCGAGCGGGAAGCCACTTGCCCTTTTTATTAATACATTCCACGTGATCAAAGCCGTCCTAATTGCAGACGTGCTGTGATCACTCAAACAGCAACACGTGACTGCACGGCAACGTGCTTTAGTCACCACAGGGGAAACACGTGGCGCTGATGAGTGACAGACTTCCTTCAGTGCATCACTCTTCCACCACAAGGTCAATGTCCCACACAAAGGTATGTTGTTTCATGGTGGCATTGGATTTCTTTCTGCAAACCAGACAACAATATGAAGGAGCTACAACAAGTTAAAGCCTGAGGTTACTGTATGCCCCCCTACACTCACAACCAGTAACAAGAGACCAGGGGACAAGCGCCAGTGAACACCCCGAGCCCTCCCTTGAGGATGAAACCAGCTTGGTGGCAGAATGAAGCAGATGACCTCATCATAGGGGTTTCTCAAGTGTTAAATCCTCCAATGTATATATGAATGGATGGTTGTGGCCTTTAATCCAGTGTCATTTGTAGCACCTTCCTTGCCTATGTGTCAGTCCCTAATCGCCATTTTAGGTTGTAGTGTGTATGGTGAGTTAGAAACTGTTTTCCTAACTTAAGTAGGTGTGTGGATGGGGTCAAAAGGTTTCTGGGTTGTGAAATCGTTTTGAAGGCAGAAGTCATTGGCCAAGACAGCTTCCTCCTACACACAACAAAGTGGCAATACCTGTGCAATGTATTCACAAATCGCAGTGCCTGCGTGCCATTTAAAGGTTAAGTGCAAAATTGAAAAGTAAGCAAAACATGTATCAGAGGTTAGGCGGCCTGATTGGGGTGCCTGAGTGCAACATGAAGGTTTTTGGTCAAAACCGCGGCCCCAAAGTGAAAATGTGTAGCGTAAAAAATAATGTCCCAAGAGAAGGTTTCTCACCATCTATTTGACCAGATGTAAAAAGTAAAAAAAACGGGACAGAACAACTGACATGAAAGTAGGACTAACACTTGAATGAGGCTGTCAAGGCAATACGCTTCAGTAGCGTTTGGAGGAGAAGGGGGTTTAAGTGTTACTGTTCAAAGAAACACATATTATAATTAATTTATCAAAAGCTAACTCCATCTTAAGTTGTAAAATGCAGCTTTTATTCTGTGCGAGTTTGTGCACAGGATTGTGCAGGATGTCCCTGCCTTCCAGCTATGAAGAACTACTACAAAAAAGGGACCCTTGCAGTTTCCAGCGGGAACATAGTTTTGAGAAAGGGGGACAGAGCACCGAATACCGGGACAGTCCCGGCAAAACCGGGACGTCTGGTCACCCTACCTGTACCCCCCCTCACCAGTTTATTTGTCCATAAACTTAACGGGATGATCCTGCTACAAGAAGCGAGCTGCGTAAAGTGGCCACTGCTCCGTTCTAGCTAAGGACTGCGCTATATTTAATGTTCGGTTTGCGTCGGGTGAGATTTGAAGGGCTTTTTCGTGCTTCCACTCCTGTGTGTATTAAATTCTGCAAGATGTCTGACGGGCAAGCAGATTACCACCCATGTACTATTCAGCAACTCGAGTGAGCCCGCTCCAGTTGCGAAGACCGCCCAGGCCTCCACCCGATTGACTACCAGCAGCAATCTTGTGTAGCCAATCGGATGGAGGCATGGGCGATTGGACCTGCTCCGGAAAACCCAGAGACTCCACGCTCTTTGCCGGAGTCCTGGAGAAGAGCGTAAAAACCCAAAGTCTGCGGTTTAGGCAGGTATGGTGGGGCCCCACCAGCGACGACGGGTGGGGGCAGGAGGGTGTTGGCAGGGATGGTGGGTGAGCACACGCGGGAGGATTTCTAACCGCCCCCACCCCAAGAACATATTTACATTTCAGAAAGTTCATTGACGCCTGTAAAATAACACAAGAGAGGAGGAGTGTTTACCTTTCATACCTAAAAGGCTTGCTCACATATTTTCTGCAGAGTGCAGCCCTATCAAGCATATTCAAATGTACCTCTGAGTTTCATTCATGTGGTTAAGTGGGTAAGTCTCTTGAGGACGTGTGTTCGATTCCTGATTCGGCAACAAAACCAAGCTAAAAACCATAAAACCCTTGGAGGGTGTAAATGTTTTTACCCGAGATCCGGGGAGCCATATTTTGCCGAATCTCGGATCCGGGAACATCCGTCTCAATGAACAGTTCTGCACAGAGAGACACACACACATAGACACGCACACAGACAGACACACATGCAGACACACATGCAGACACACACACCCACACACGTGGACACATGCAGACACACACGCACACGCAGACACCCACACACGTGGGGCCACACACTCAGGCGCGCGCTTTAATAATTGATGGAATAGTTGTCGAACCTTGTGAATGCAGCCCTTCCCCCTTCCCATGCGAGTGATAATTTTACAGCTGGTTTTACAGGACAGCCACAGGACATACCGAGGTGCTCACAGTCCGCTCAGGACATTTTGTGTTTTATTTAAGCGCTAGTTTTTCCTACACTCCATTTCCCCGCCCTTGTAAGTGCAGGCGTAGAAACAGGAGGAGGGGGAACACAGGAGCTGGCCCCCTGCCTTAGCCTCCAGTCTACACCGGATGACATGGAGACCCTCTGCGCTCGCATATTCGCTCTTCTCCAGCTGCACATGGAATGAGTAAACACACACGATGCAGGCTCTGCCTGAACCCTACGAGGCGCGCATCCCCCAAATGCATGTGGCCATTGATTCTTCAGCCTCTGGGCTGTTGGTCTAAATGTAACCCTAATGGGGCCTACTTATACCTTACGGTTGGGGTCTCGCGGCATGCTCAGAATAGCACAACAAGCAACCACTCTCAAAGTCAACAGCCAAGAAGGACCTATACCGAAGTTGCCCGGCATTGCCAACATTTGCCATGGGAGTGCCATCCATTGCCAGGCATTGCTATCGATTGCTCTGTGTTATTGCCAGTTATAGGACCAGTTGGCATGGTACGGCAAGCTCTCTGATGACACATATCATAGCAGGTGTAAATAAATGCCGCATGCACGTTCCCCCGGGAGCCGGATCTTGGCTATAAAGAGAATGAACAGACGTCGCCCAACTAAATGGCACTCATTGTATTGGCCTTAGTTGGGTGTTGGGGTGTGTGGGCCTATTTAATAAAGCTAGAGTAGCACTGTCATATTCCACTCTGCCCATGTAGGACAGCAATGCCAGGTCCCGCTCTGCCATATTTGGCCAAGCAAACAAAATCGATGATTTCTTTGAGATGAAAAGCAATGCCAGTCTGAAGAGTAAAACAATGATGATCTTTTGATTTCAACATTTTTGTTATTTTAGGTTTTTTTAGCAATGCAATGTTATTTATGTAGCACTGAAGGATTAAAGGCTGAGGTGGCTGTTCCGGGATCCCAAACTGCACATCACACACAGGTTTCAGCAGGAAGCTCTTGGCTGTCTCACCTGCATTTTCGGTCAGTTATCAAGTGGGCCGACCAGGTACAATGTAAGCGAAAAAATGTTTACCAAGATGCCCACTAATGTTTTGATTGCGAAGAGTGGAATGAATTTGCGCACAAAAGCGCGCATACGCGCGCGCCCACGCACGCACGCACATACACACCATAGTGTGAAGTTCATCCATTGGCCCTTTTTGTCGCTTTAGTAAATAAGGCGGCCATCTTGGCATACAAATGTAGAACAGGGACTAGTACACAAAGCCTGTGCCATTATTAGGAAATTCTGTTTTTGAAATCTCTTGCTTTCAATTGCATTTTAAAGTATATGGATCACTGATTATCGAGGGAGAAACTTTACAGAAGCCGCAGGAGCTTTTTAGTTAAGTTTGCAAAGTGTATGAAGAGAGGACTCCCCGATGAGGAATATGGTAACCGTGGACAGGCTCTACCACTGCTACCTAGGTTGAGCTTAACGTTTGAAGCAATTCAAGACGGTATGAAAGGCCCTTTATTTTTATATGAAAAAAAGTGTGCGAACACCAGATTAATGTAGAAATTTGCTTATGAACTGAAAGGGAAGCAGTGCCCATAAAAGTGTGTCCACATCGCCTTACAATATTATGATGAGGAAAGTGAGGATGAGTTTTTATGATGAGGAAAGTGAGGATGAGCTTTATGTTACACTGGATTATGTGAAAAAGTAGGAGGAAGCTGAGATGATTGACTTGGACACTTCACTAGAATGCTGTACAGATCTTCACGGGTGAAGAAGGACAGCTGGGAGAGGAACGGACACTTCAAAACGTGGCTGCCCTAGACTCAGTCACCTTGCTAGTATACCACTGGCAGAAGCAGCGCTGTGTGGTGAGCCAGAATTTTGAAGAGCAAGCAAAGAGAGATCTTTAATGCGAGTCAGGACTGTTTGCATGAACAGGCCCACCAGACTACAACTCCCATCATGCCGAGCCAGCTTAGTCAATAGTGAAGGGTCATAGACTTATAGTCCAAAACCTCTGGAGAACCACAGGTTGCAGACCCCTGCACTACACCAAGGAAAGAAAACGCCAAAGCGATGTATGCGTTCACAAATGCAGAAGGCCCTTGTTCTTGCTGCCACCTCTCAGTACAAGACAAAATATACATGTCAATGCACTGTACAAGCGACATTAATATATTTATTTCAAAGAAATGCCCTTTGGCAGCTTTACAAGGCTGGAGAGAGTGAGCAGAAGTGCATCGTCACAGTGACTTCCCGATAATGCTCAGAATAGGTGGATACACATTCAAACAGTGGCAAATCCAACACTCCGCCTGAATATTAAGATCCATTCAGCCACTCACACCTTCAGATTTTCCACAAACAAGCTTTAGTGAACCATCGATTGTCGTGCATGAGCTTCCATGCATGATTCACGCAGGAATACCCATTAAGTGAATGCCAATCTATGTGTCCGTCCTGATGAAGGTCTTTCTGCCCACAGCACATTTCAACTGCTCTCTGTGGCCGAAACATAGTCGCATCGACAACCAAATCTCTATACAGTATTGATTGTACACACTGCTTATCAAGCTGATTTGTTCAGCAAATACAATGATTTGTGGTTCCTATAAAATGTAAAGGGGCCTTGCATTTGTGTAAATTATCATTTGCAGTCGTTACACCTTTATTTTTCAATGTTTACACTGTACTGTTGTTATATATTGTTTTTCCTGTGATGCACTTTGTTTAACAATTATATGAGAATGTTTTACACCAAACTGATGAATGGTATTATGATGTTTAAATTAAGTTAACTCATTAAAAATCCTGTTTGGGTCAAAATATATTTGGGCTTCGCCCTGATCTTCATTTTTTTGTGCTAGCTTTACAAGGCTGCAATGGCAAGCTACAGGCAGAAATGCAATAATTCTTTAGGCCCGTGTGTGAGCGTTAATGCTGAGGTTTAGTTCAGGGCCCCAAAGTTCATTGTCAAACACTGGCATTTTTAGGGGAGGTGTGGGGTTCGGGTATATATTGTTGTAATTTCTAAGGGTAGGTAGTGGCTGGAGAAGGGGTGGTGAGTGTAGACATGGATAGTGCGAGCGTTTCCCCCATAAAAATGCGGCAAACAATTTGTACGACTCTCATTTTGGCTTTCAGAAGTTGACAAGTGTGCCCCTTCAAGTCGCCTCCCTTTTCCTGAGTAGAAAGTTCCAGATAACCTCATATTTGAGCATTGTCTAGGGGCTGGTCACCATGCAAAGGTTTAGGGAGGCTCACAACAAAAAGGCCCACCGCACCGTTATCCTGACTCAGGACAGGAGAGGAGGCGGGCTCCACTGGGACAGCTACACACCTGTGTTCTCGTGGCCCCTTCTGAGTCAGGCAAGGTAGCATAACCCGGCAGCACGCAGGCTCATTCTCCCATCTCTGCCCTGGGTGACACAATGGGGAACTGATGTCTTACTCTTGGCCCACGAGGCGGGGCAAGGCAACCATATCAAACCTTGATTGGAGAAATGCAGTACAAGATGGAAGCATCAAGACAACGAGCCTGAGCCGCACACATCAGGAGTTTGGAGCCTTTGTCTCTCCAGATGTGTGGACAATGATTCCCATGATGCCTCACCATTCACTGTCCTGGCTAGAGCTGATGGGAGTTGTAGTCCAAAACACATGGATAGCTAAAGGTTGCAGACCTCTACCATACATGAATGTACCACCCTCACCTACAGCACTGTTTTGGAATAGCTCTCAGACAGAACTAAAAATGATACTATCCAAGGAAACATGGAAGCCAAACGTCAACATTCACACTTTACAGTGCTAGATGATCAGAGATGTGGTCTAGTGGCTAAGTGCTCTGAGCAAACCACCTTAATTGCAACTGTGTGTACCATAGATGTGTGTATACATTTGTGCAATGTAAATATGTGAATTGTGGGTTACCCGTGTGGGACCCAATTGTGCATCATGCAGGCTTTGGTCCAATGAATTCTCCCTCACCATTGCATCCTGGACTCTGGACATTGGCTCACCACACACACTGCGGCTAATTCACAAAGAACCTGCCGAGGGTTGCGTGATTCACAGAGACGCTACTCTGAGGAGCCCTTACTCCTGGCTTGCTTGGAGTAAGTCAGGAGTAAGCGGGGTTGCTCATAGTCCTACATTCTGAATCAGTGGCAACATTTGTATTCCTTTTTGTACGCAGTGTGGCTCAGACTGATCAAACTAGAATTGCCATGTTGCGATTTCTGTGTTTGGTTCTTCGTGCAATCTTTATATTTTTAAACTGAGAACTTTCTAACGTTGATGCTTCTGTTTGAGGCCACATGTTTGCATACGCGGGATAAAAAATGTCACTGACTGAGCCAAGGTCATAAAAAGACTTTTGGAATTAGATAGACAAAAAGGTCAATACAACAAGAGCAATTGTTTTCAGCAATACATAGATGCTGTAGAAAGCACATTGTCCCGACGGCAACGTGCTCGACTTGGATGCAAGACTACACGGAGCACCACAGGTTCGATCCCCGTGTCCGCGCTTAGAAATCTTTGGGTATTAAGCACTTAAATTGAGCGGGAACAGTTGGGAGCGGTGTTCCACTACTTTTATTTTTTCCTGTTTACCACTCCTGTACTCTTTACGACCTTTCTATACATAGGATTTGTCCATTCATGTCCCTGTGCAAGTGTCAAGATTTAATTGGAGCCTTAGTTACTAGTCACTTAGACTATTGAAATTCCCCGCTGCAACACCTTGTCACATGCTGCACTATGCTTCCGCCTACCCTCTCCACTGCCGAGACCACAGTTCCACTACTTTTTTCAGTACACTTCTACCACTGAGCGCGTTATAAATAACGCATCATATCGGGTGTGCATTAATAACATATAGTCTTACATAGCTTTACAAGGCTCTTTGAAATTGATTTCTCTATTCAATAACAGGTTTTACAACCCTTGACATGTTTACTTATCACGGGCTATTTGAATCAGTGTACCCCCCCCTCCCCCAGATTGTTTACAATGCTGCATTCTAAGGCTACCCACAGCAAGGAGAGTAGACACAGCCAATTTCCTGCACCATGTGTCTATACTTTCAAGAGCGACACAGATTGTCATAGTTTTGCAGACCCCACGCTGAGGCTGTAATAGGCTGTATGGGTCAGAAAACTCATTAAATGCCCTTGCTGCCCTCAGGACTTATACATGGTCTTCTGGTTGCATAACGCCCAGTGTGGTCCTTGGGCTTGGTTTATAAAGTTTATATATGTTCATGCAATTATTCAGTGATAGTCATGTTAGCGAACGCCGAACAATGAATCAACATGTCGCACCTGCCCGGGGATTCGAACCTGCGAAGTGCAGCAGGGATGTAAGAGGCGATGAAATAACCTGCGCGCTGTCCCCACTGGGGAGTTATACTGGAGGTTGTGTCCTGGATGTCTCACCTGCATTTGTGTTCATGCGTGCATTTCAAGGGCCTGTCGCTTCCGGTGCTCTACACAAAGCAGCCTAGGGCTGGTCGTGTTATTACTGAAAGATGCCTTCCCATTTGCCTCTGCCTCTGGAGACTAAAGCTGTCACATCAATGCGGCCTATGCTGCTAGCACAGCTCCTTCATGTCAACAGTGTGGCGTGGCGTTGCGGGTGGGACCTCCTTCACATCCAATCGTAGCGCAGGAGAGCTGAGCAAAAGCACACAGTCACCACAATACAACTCCCACTTATGGGCGCGTCTCACATTACCCCGGTGCGCCCCCTTACACTCTCTATTACGGGGGTTCCCCATGCACCCACACATATACTCTGTTCCACCAATTCTCTCACCCCTGGACTCGCCCTCACGACTCTTCCCAAACCACTTACTGGTAGTGGCACAACACCATTGAGCTGACCAGGCTTCAGCCACACCCCACCACCCCCCCCCCGCCCCTGAAAATGTGGGCTTTGCTGACTCGACTGGCTGACATACAGAACCATGGCCGGACAGAACAGGAAACAGATGTTAAATTGGGCCTGGGCTTCAATGTAAACCGGAGGTATTCAAATTGTGGGGCGTGCCCCCTAGGGGGGTGTGGCCTCATCCCTGGAGGGTGGCAGGTGAGAGGGAGTACGAGTCCCAGCATGAAATGTTAATAAAACGTTTTCTTTTTCTTTCTTTTTTTTTGAATAGAGGAAGGAAACAAAGTGATGCAGAGTGGTGCCCTGGAAAGGGGTGACTCCTCCATAATAGTCGAGGGGACTTCGACCGAGTGGCCCCTCACCCATTACGGAGGAGCCAAGGAACCAGCCCAGTGAAACACTGAGTAATCCATCAGCTGCTTTTTCCAGCTGAGGGAGCACTCCTGCGCTGGCTGAACTGTCCATGGGAAACACGGTTTCCCTTTAGCAGTTCAGTTCCCCAGTCACAATTGCTCAGTGAGTCATGTAAGGGTGGGGAAGCTTTGCTTCCCAGCATTGCATAGCTCATTGTAAATGCTGGCTGGGGCACTGCATGTCTGTATGTGCGAGTGGGAGCTGTTGTGCCTCTTCGCACATAGAGACAGAGCAGTTTGCGGCAGGGAATTTCAGCACCTACGCATAGGCCCCTGCAAGCTTGTGCAGGAACCTGCTGATTATGCAGGAGCTGGAGCGCTGGGAAGGAAACTTCAGGACCGGGGCAGAAGGTATGTTTATGTTCATTTATTTTGTATTTAAATATGTGTACAGACGTGTTTATGCTTGTGTAATGAGTGTATGGTGATGGGTGCTCGTGTAAATGAGAGTATTTTCTGTGTGAATATGTGTGTGTGTGTTTTGGTCCGTTGAGCAGAGTTTGGTCAATTGGGGGGGGGGGTTTACAACAAAGGCATTTTAAAAATGCCTTTGTTGCACAATCCCCGTTACCACTAGCCAAAATCAACTCTTCTTCTGAGGCGCTTTGGGGCCCAGGGGACAGGGATAGTATCTTTTTACTTGACATCTATCATAGATGTCCAGTAAAAAATACCAGGCCTGCCCCCGAGGTCCCTCAGCACCTCACATACACACACAATCATGGTGATTGTGTGAGTGTGTTAGGCCCTGTGAGGCCCAGGGCACAGAATTGGTATCTTTCTACTGGACATCTATCATAGATGTCCAGTAAAAAATACCATGCCTGGCACCTGGGCCTCACAGCGCCAATTGCAAACGGTTTGGCTTTTTACCCACTGTTTTTTAAAGTGTGCTCTAAAATACAACATTCTACCCCATTGTTAAAAAATAGTATCCCCCCGGAACCCTCCTTGATTGGTTCAGGCTCCCTCGTTACGCTCGGTCACTATGGCATATCTGGGGGAAATATGTATGCCCTTCCACTTAAAGAAAATTCACCAGCTGCCACTGGCCCTGGGACAGTGCTTGGAATGGGGTGGGTGGGGGGGGGGGGGCAGGGACTGTGCTGGGATCAGGGTGGGCGGGAGCCATGGGATAGTAGTGGGAGTAGGGTGGGGAGAGCCCAGGGTCTGTGGTGGGGTGGTGAGAGCCCAGGGACTGGGTAGGAGTGGGATGAGGGAGCCCAGAGACTTTGATATGAGCAGGTGGGGGAGCCCAGGCACTATACACAGAGTAAGGTGCGGTGATGGTGCACAATAGTTCATAGCCATTTGGACTTAGGGTCCATTTGGCATTTTAGGAGGGATCCGGCCAGCCCACATTTTGCCTAGTCAGGGCTCAGGTCAAAAAGGTTTGAAAACCACTGCTGTAAACAAAGGCCCTGTAATTATACAAGTAATGCATTTAATTGTTAGAACCTGCATTCATATGCATACATTTTTAGACAACTAAATCATGATGTGGGTTTTGTACTTGAATGCCAGGGCAGTGATTGGAAGGATAGAGAGGGGACAGGAGTCCCCTTATTCTCACAGCAGTCCTTAAATGGCTGCTTTCAGACTAGAAGGAGAGAGCTAACTGCTTGTTATATTGAAGCTGCACTAGAAAAGTCTAATTAGAATGCATAAAAAAGTTAGATGCCCTCAACACAAAGAAGGTTGCTCCTCCTCCACCGTCTCTGAAGCTATCGCCTCTCCCGACATTTGAAAGGTTAGCCACCCCTGACCCCCGAAATGTAGTTTTTTTTGCACCACTGCTTACCTGGTCTCTGGCTCCCGGGAATTTGTGTTGGTGTGGAGGCTGCCATGCATGGTACAAAGTTGTAAGCGGCGATAGCTTTCAACCTGACAATGTTGTTCTGGCAACCTCTGCGCTGGTGGCCGTCTGCTGGCGGCCTTCTGCAATGACAATGGAGGAAGTGGGCGCTACTAAACCAAGCTTCGGAACGGATTGCTGACTCCCTAGCAGAACATGTGCTGCAATTGTGCCTGCTGATGAAACAGAGAGCATATTTTGCTACTTTGTTGTTGTTGTGCCCAGGCAACCCCTGGTCATTTCATTTACCAGCACTCTTGAGCTGGAAATAGAAACATATTTTTATTTACATCCCTGTAACCCTTTCCCGCCTACCTAAAGTTTATTTGTAGGTCTAGCATATAGGGTCTTAAGCAGAAAGGCATTTTTAAAATGCTAATATCACGTTACTGTTCCCAGCTGGTGAGAGTACTGCCGATGATTGAGTAACTGGCTGCTTGAGCTTCAGGGGGCATCATTTAGCCCGTGCTGATGCTAGAGCAGGCAGCGGGCACTTAGAGGCAATTTGATGGATGGCACATGGGCTAAGCTGTGCTATATTCTCCTTCCGCTGAGCGACCGTGAAGGAGTCCTTTTCCCATGCTCACCTCTGGATTTTAGCCACGGTCTCTGCCGTCAAATCTTACTGACATCAAGATGGCGGACGGACACCATAAAGTGATGGGACCAGCTAGGTGCCAAGAGCAGGGCATGCCGGAATAAACACGAGAAGAGATGGGTGCAACGGGATGAGGTATGCTAGGATAAATGTAGGAAGAGGGTGTGAGGACGGGGACACCGCCCGGGAAGTGGGAGATTGAGGGTGTGAGAATGTGGGGTGCAGATCCGCATTGTGGAAGTTGATTTACTCTGTACTGTTGGCAGAGATGTTTTTTGGGAGGGCAAAAGGGGCACTTGCCCAGGGCCCCCACCTTGGGGGGGGGGCACACAAGACTAGCTAATCGGAAGAAGTAAGATTCCTTTGTTCACCAGTCTTCAATAGCACACGTTAGTATATTTTATGGGGCGCTGCTGAGGCTCTAAACCCATTGCCTTTCTGTTTTGGCAAGTGGGTTATGCCTTGATCAATTCATCATGTATTGCTTTCTGTGTTCACTGTGGTATACATGGTTTTTGTATCAAAATTCAAGACTATGGAACGATAGCTTTCATGTTTGTCTACTGGATTTACAGTGATTCAGGTCAAATCATCTAAGATATCTTACATTACTGTGCTGTCTTCTGTGAGGTTTGCCTCCTTGCATGCTGCTGGTATCGTTTATCCCATTACTTGATCTTTCTTCTTATGTAGGCCATTTGGGTGGAAGGGTTGGTAGACAGAAGGGAGTGGACCATATGTTTCAGGCCTCAGGCAACCATATTTTAAGGTCTGCTTGTTTGACACAAAAAACGGTTTGCTTTTTGGTTAAAGTCAAAGGTTTGTATGCACGTTTATGAATGAAAATATAACAAGTAACTGTTTTGGAAGTATTTAAAGCTTTAAAATACAAAAACAAACCCAAATTAAATGTGTTAAATCACATCGATTGGTATGCAGGTTCTTATATACTTCCCTTGATGATGGAGAGAATGAAGCTAGAATCATTCCCATTTTTCATAACACCCTTCTATATTATTTTGTTTAAAAATAGTCATGTTTGGTAATGTGATTTGTGTCCTTTCCAAACCCGTTTTCTTATAAAATGAGACTGTTTTAGTTTGTGGTAAGAACTGGTAAAGAAAGTGTTGAAATGTAGAAATTGCAGAGTTGGCACAAATCCCAGCTTCACCCATTCACCAATGTGTGATTCTGAGCATCTAATTTAATTTTGTATTGCCCAACCTCTCATTATTGCCAGCCCCTAAAACTTTCAAAATTGTCAGCTCTTCCGAGTGGTTTCCTTCTCATGTTATGATCTTCATAAAAGCCTTATTCATGGTTTCACATGTGTTAATAGTGAGCATATTTATATCGCACACCACAGGCATTTGTTTGTTCCTTTCATATCCAATGGCAACACTATTTGAAAACGATATCCCACTTCTAATCTCAGTCTGTCTGGATAAAGACACCTTCCAGGTAGCTTCTAATCTGTCTCCACTATCCATGATATGGTATGTGTAACGTTCTCCTTCCTTCCAATTGGTGGTCTCTATCCATGCATGAGCACTTTTGCATTCTGTGAGGCAGCTAATGTGAGTCCTCTGTCTATTATGGGTTACATGTACCTTTTACATATGTTCCTGCATCTACCTTCCTGGATATTATTGATCAAAAGTATCCTGTATATACTAGAACAGTAACCTCTTTGTAGACTGCTAATGTTGGTCTACAAAAGCTACTTTTTTATCATTCTGATTAGAACAAGGGAGTAAACGTGCTTATTATGCTGCGAGACAGCATATCAACCTATAGGTTGTGAGCGCGACGGGTATTGGCTGGTGGGGCGCAACCAGTATTCTTGATCCCTTCATTCCTTTGGTTTGGTGGATGGGGCCCTGAAGATGTCCGTGCCCAGGGCCCCAAAAGTGCTTAAGATGACCCTGACTGTTGGTGGTTGCACTAATGCTTGGGTACTCATTGAAAAGTGGTGCAGTAACAAATCGTGTTCATGAAAGATAACCACACACTTCAGCCAACATATGCTGATATAATTACAAGCAAACCAACATTATAATTCATTAAGACTTCTTGTCAAAGTCCCACGTCTTTAATAAAAACAAATATGAAACTATGTCTAAATATTCTCCCCACAAGAGAGAGGCTAGTGAGAATAAAGAAACAAGACGTGAACGAGCATTTTTGCAGGATATGTAAAAATCAAGATGCGACAGAGACGGTGTATCACCTCCTAATGGTCTGTCCTGCCCTACAACAGGAGAGAAATGTGCGCAGGACGTATTTTGAGATTGGTCATGAAACTCTGAGCCCAGGAGATAGATGGGCGCGGATCCTGCTGGGACAGGAAACAAAGATGATTTTTATAATCTTTCATTTCTGGAATAAGATCATGGATACATGTCCCAAAGATAAAGTGCAGCCAAATGTTCAAGGTTGATTACTGGCCTAAAAGTGTCTGAAAGATGACTAGTAAGATACGACGAAAAGTTTATTTTTAAACTAAACCATTTTAATAATAATAAAACATATACATCTGTATTTCATTCCAGAACAATCCACTTGCCTCGAAGGCTACATAGGATCCCCCCAGCCGCCCCTGACAGTAATTGGCAACACCTGCTCGAAAATCGTACTATGAATGAAAGCAGCTCTACTCTGTTCACTGCCCTTCTGGTGTCAAGGCCTGTTCCCTAGGGGAACAAGCAGCGTTTTATTGATTGAGAGAAAGTTACAATCAAACACCCCCCCCCTCCCACCTGAACAAAGGAGTTGTTTATGCAGCAATAAACAATTGAACAACATTGCGTCCAAAGATTGAATTCCCCAATCAGAGTGATTTACACAACTCCTCATTAATAAAACAATTGTTCGCTTCCCAGTGAAGCTTTTAATCTGCAATTTAGCATTTGTGATAATATGTTTCGGCTGCTACCGCCTCATTTCCAAATAGATAAGCATTTTAAAGCCTACGGGCGCCAGTGCTGTATAAATCCGAATTCTAATGCTATTCAATTTGCTGATTCCCAGGGAATACCTGGAGCCATAACACAAACTAGCAGTGTCGCAACAGCAACCATGCCACCCCTGGTCCTCTCCGCTAACACCCACTAAGCCTCTCATCTTTCTCCTATCACCCACACCACTGTGAAGGCATTGTGTCGGCCATTTTAGTACCAGAGCCCGAATTGTCTGTCGCTCTGAATGTAAGTGAAACACAGCCACCATCAAACTCCTTGGATTGTCCTTTCAAAAACAGAACTGGAATTAATCAAATTACTGTAGAGCTTTCCCGACACCCCATCCTCTCCTTCACCTCAGCTCACTGCCGCTTTATCAGAGGACCACAAGGAGGGCAGCACAGAAAAGGTCTTGTATCTTTTTTTTTTTTTAAGAACTAATGACCTAAGGCAGACCTCAGATACCCCATGAGCTCAGCCCTGTGGCGGCCCCCTGAGAGTCCCAGAGATTAAGTAAAGTGACTGTAAAGGGGACAATGCCTGACTTGACCCTTAGTACCAGTACTCAGGGCATAAGCAGGGTCTGCCCTGCACAAGAAAAGGGCACATGAGCGATACAAGGTCAAAGCATTACAGCTCGGCATTAAAAACCAACCAAACCAGTTACAACACATGGAATTCATTGATGTCTGTTTCACGGTTTCAGAGGTTATGTGATAAGCAGGCTCACTGGGCTAACCGGTTCTATGTTATAAAACTCTGTGTAATAAAGTATGCAACACACATAAAGACGTTAAAGTACAAAAAAGGTTTCCATTGAACGTAATGCAATTAGTTTAACCAAAGACATTCAAAGTTAGAAAATGTCAAGAGCTCTTGGCATTACCTGTGAGGGATTCGACCATCAACACGGGGAGAGTGTGCTCGCCTGGGCTGTTTTTGTTTGTTTAAAAGAATGAATGATGGGAGATCAACCTCCGAAAATATGTGGGGCTATTCCCGCACATATTTTCCATGCTCACTGCACAGCAGAATAATTTTCATGCACTCTGGGAGGACGCAATTTAGCAGCGCCACCCTCCCCTATCATGCATAGCTGACACTGACAGCCATGGGTAAATCAAAGCCTTTGGCCGTGGGCAGCCCGATTAGAATTTCAAGGTACCATGGATTTGCATCTCCATTGTCAAACCTTGCTGGTGGTGGCGAATACCGAAGAATGTTAATCAGCAGGCCTCAGGGAAGGCCTGGGTGCATGAAGAAACAATGGAGACCAGACGCCAACACCTCTTTGTAATACAATGTGTCAACTTGGGACTAGCACCCCTCCTTGGTATGAAAGGGCAGTGAATGTCCTGTCTGGAACCATTCCTTTCAGAGCAGGGAAGTATGTGAATTGTAGGAGACAAAGTCTGCCTGCAACCCCCTACTTCAAAGGGGGCCCATGTTGTGATCAAGCGCTGCATAGGGCTCAGTTAATTAAGGAGACAGTGTGATGTAAAGCAGTCAGGAAGATGGGTGGGACTTAGAAGTATATCTTGTCATCCTTCTCCTGTCTGTTGCCAAGCCCACTGATTCTGACCTGAAGCATCACTGAAGATTGTTGGTGGAGACCCAGGATTGACTCACTTAAGTTAGGCTAGGCCTGCACCAATCCCTGGGCCCCGTGAGGCTTTAAAAGGTTTGATTTGATTTGAGAAATTAATAACATGCTCGAAATGGACCAAAACGTATAATGGCGCAGATGACATACACTGAAACAAATTATAAGAGTTCTATTCATAACCGCGTTCTATACAAAGGTGAGAGTTCTGGCCAGCCCTAGGTGGCCAAAACTTTACTTAAACAAAAAGGTTTCTAGGGCTTTTCAGAACTTAAGCAGGGAATCCAAGGTCCTAATTTCCCTGGCTAAGCTGTTCCATAGTCTAAGACCATATACAGAAAATCTTCTTTCCCCTCTGGACACAAATGTAGATGACGGGACAGTCAACAGTTCTTGGTCACTTGAACGTAGACATCTGGACAGTTGGTAGTAGCTAAGCTTGTCCTTGAGGTAATCTGGTGCCATATTATTTATGTACTTAAAGACCAGACAAGCTATCTTAAATTGTATCCGGTATTCAACTGATAACCAATGAAAAAGACGGCGAGAGGGGGAAACATGGGACATTTTGTTTAGTCCATAAATCAGCATGACCGCTGTGTTCTTTTGTAGTCTACTGAGTGTTTTTTTTGGAATGCCCACCAATTGACTATTACAATAGTCCAAGTGGACATTTGTGAGTGTTCCCACTACCTGGGCACAATCCTCTTCCAGAAAATGTGGGAGAGTTTGCCCTAAAAGTCTCAAGGAGTAAAAAATAGCTTTCACTTTGGCTCCAACCTTGCTTTCACTACCCAAGTTGTCCTGCCAGATGCAGCCAAGGTCTTTAACTAGCTTGGGTAGTGGTTGATTTTTTATGGTGGCCGTATGATACTCTGGGCCAAACAGATTAAACTCTGTCTTGGCAGCATTCAGTTGCAGTTGATTAGAGGCCATCCACTCACTGATCTCCTGAAGACATTTGCTGATCTTAGTAAAGGTTTCCCTAACCTTGTCAATTGTAATAAAGAAGTAAATTCTGCATAAGACTGGAAACTAATTCCATGACGTCTCAGAATTTCCATGATCAACCGGATATACAAGTCACTAAGCAGATCATCTGAAGACTTTGCAAGGAGTAAGAAGGACTTATATGGACCCCAGCTGAAGGTACAGTATACCTTACATCTTCTGCCAGTGGAGGAAGGCCAGGGGTTCTAAGAGGGAAGCAAGATCCCTCCCCTAGACATCTCCCTGTAAACAGAGGGAGATACCAGAATCAGAGGACCGTCCACCAGATCTAGAACTGGTACCCAGTCAGCACACAGCGTGCCATGCTAGGTTCTGACAGCAAGCCTCCTAGGTGGCAAGTGCCGGAGAGTCCCTGGACAAAGGACAATGCCGTTGCCTGCAAACACCCTCCTGAGCTTTGGGCCGTCCTCCTTGAAAGGACACATGTCCTGCGAATAAGCTAGGAGGAGTGCTACACAAGCGTCATCCAGCATCCATCTTTGTAAGGACAATTTCGAGACAGTGGAGTCCTCGAAACACATCCGTCTGCACATCTGACTGTTGGCACGCCGTAGTGACCAGAGCCGTCCGAGATTCCTCAACCAGCATTCCAGATCTGCCAACCAGCACAGAGACAATGATTCTTGGCCCTGAGCCACAGCACCGAACAGCCTGCAGACATTCGTCCAGCATCATTTGCCGAACTGTCTGCTGCCTGGTACCCGCAGCTGTCTCCCGCCACTAACTCTGTCTCAAGTGCTGCAAAGCACCCTGGAAGAGTCTCGAACATCTACAGCACCAGGTACATTGTGGTTCTGCCCCCGGTCCTTTTCTGAAGGCCCCTAGAGACAGTTACGACCCTTTGTTCCTTTGGTGTTGAAAACAAATAATCTTGAACTATAAGACTGATAACTTTGCCAACTACCCTCCTGTCGGTATCCAGAGTGCATCCCTTTCCTTTGTGAAACTGTGTGTCCTCTGTGTTCCTTTACAGTGTGGGTTGCAATTGTAGTGTGATAAAAGATTATGTTGTAGTAACAATAAAGTAGATATTTTTATACAACCTTATCTGGACAGTCCCTTTTATCATTGGGTAATAATTGCATTTTTGCTGTGTTGCAACTAACCAACGATCCACGACCTTGCATAGATAAGCCTGCCGTTCTGTCCACGTTACAAAAATTGGACAAGGAGGTCTTATAATTCACTTGTATTCCAATCTGTTCGGATCCCTTCTGGTGTACTAGAGGTGGGGGGTTGATTAATGGTTTAGAAACCGATATTCATCCCTGGACCACTGGTGCCCCTCAAGTTGATTTGTCACATTACCTCTGACCACTATGCTCCCATCCAGAAGCGTGTCACCAAGTTCTGTCAAAGACCCCTAAAGAGAGCTGCATCCTAGGTTTCCGCCCAAAGAAACTGCTGTCCACAGAGGGACTTTCAGTGATGTTGCACAGAAGCAGCTGAATCTGGGGATAGCAAAGCCACATCTCCTGGTCAAGAGCGGAATTATAAGAATTCAACCAAAAAAAAAGAATAAAAACATTGGTGTAGGAAATCAAGAGGATTCCGGTGGATGGACAGAAGGGGGCAATTGCAGATGGTCATTTAGAATGAATAGTAGTGTGCTCATCCTTCTAAAGATGAATGCATTCTGTGGGTCCGTTCTAGTCCAGGAAGAGTAGAGGGGGCACAGGTTTAATGGTGCACACCAGAAAGGATTGGACAGTGTGCCCAGCGATAAACATATTTTGTGGGTCACCATCTCTGATGTTAATGTTATGGGGGGTCTTGTACCGCACACTGTTGCCACTTATGTGATCTCTCAGCGTTCTGGTGGATCTGCAATGGAGGACAGTTTGTGGGGGGGTGTTGTTGGTGGGGTTCAGAGTAAGAGAAGCAAGACATTGTCTATGTGCTGTTGGCAGCTTCAGTTTGGAGAAACTAGTCACTGAGAATGGTGCATTTTCGGTTGGTAGCTGTCATGTGGTGTTGAGGTTATGATTGTGCTATGTTTGGTTTCATGTTGGGTTGGGTGGTCAGAAGTGTGCGCGGTTTGTGGTGAGTTTGAGGTATGGATGTGTTCAGTTGAGAGTTTGCGGGTGAGTATGCAGAATAGTGATTTTTTTAGTATGGTTAGTTAGAAACAACACACTTCTTACTCTCAACAATCCATTTGTGTGCACAAGTGCATACATTTTTGAGACTTACATTGTACCGTGGGCCCCCCAAAATTGCGCACCTCAGTTGGGCGCATCACCATGTGCCCCCTAATCCTGCCTTGTACGGGCAGTCCAAGCAACTCCGCCAAAGCCATGATACGGCAATCCCCAACAATAATTTGCCCTCTGTAGTGTTTATGCCCTGTAAGGGGGGAAGACCAATGTTCCTAGCGGGCATTGTTGACAAGTCCCTAGGTTCGGACTTACTTTGTGTATGGGCATGCCCTATTTCAGTGTATATGTGATGGTGGGCATCATAACACTGTTGACTAAAGCCAGGATCCCTCAGAGGTGGAGATGCCCTTAGCTGCAACTTGATTGGACACACTCTGGAATATCTATCATCCATGATGAACTATTGCTGGGGCCTCTCCCCAAGTGGGAAGAGTCTGTTAGCCCTAGTTTTAGTAATGCTGATATGCTGCAAGGGACATGGCCTCCTGCTCTCCTCCACAAACCAGCATTTATGTCTTTTATTGCCCCGACCAGAAAGGGGGCATAGGTTCCTGTGCACTGTGACGGGATGGACAATGTGTGTTCCCATCAGCTTAGGTGCAGGTGTAGGACAGGTACCAACTGATGTTCACAGAGTACAATGAATTGTGATGATTTGGTCTCATTGTTAGTTTGTAACTGACACATCTCAACGTGCAGATCTCTGACGCAGAGTGGGGGCGTGGAACTTAGCATTGATGAGTTAGAGGAAATACTGACACACTGTCATGCCTGCTGGACATATCTCTGGACCGGGAACAACCTCTCCATACAAAATGAGTTACGCCCATAGAACCGCTAGACCGTTCTATTCGAAATGGAGGTTGTTCGAAGCATTGCCAGGAAAACGACGTCTGCATTTTTCACGTCATTAAATTCACGTGACTTAGTTCCGTCACGTGTGTCACGGCAGTACGTACATAAGCAGCGTGGAAACACCGATCGCTGCTTCTGATTAATTCATTTTTTGGCGTTTTGTAGCTGAACTCTGGACCTGCGTCCTCGCATTCCCTTCAGCAACTTCTTTGGCCTTTTGTAGAGTGTTTTCCTCCACATGCTAATTCCTGGAGCCGTGTATCCTGTTTGCGTGCCAAATCTCCACGCGGACGCTGTCTCCAAGCGCAGCTGTCCTGAGCTGCGAGTATCCTGTTTGCATGACAAATCTCCACGCGGACGCTGTCTCCAAGCGCGGCTGTCCTGAGCTGCGTGTATCCTGTTTGCGTGCCAAATCTCCACGCGGACGCTGTCTCCAAGCACGGCTGTTTTGAGCTGCGTGTATCCTGTTTGCGTGCCAAATCTCCACGTGGACGCTGTCTCCAAGCGTGGCTGTCCTGAGCTGCGTGTATCCTGTTCGCGTGCCAAATCTCCACGCGGAAACGCTGTCTCCAAGCGCGGCTGTCCTGGCTGCGTGTACACTGTCGCGTGCAATCCTGCTGTGATAGTTAACAGGTGAACTTCTATTTTTTGTTCTTCGTGGGAAAGGAAGTATTTCATGAACTATTGGAAGGTGATTGTGCACAGTACTTTGGGCGCTATCCTGTGGTGCACCAACCCGGTATCTAGCGTGAGCCTCGTGCCGTTCGGGATAAGTCTCCCGTACTAATCTTCCTCTCCTTTGCCGTTGGTTCAACTCCTGGTTTTCTTCAAGAGACTTTCGTTGAATACTTCAGTTTTGCCATAAGGTCAGTGTTTTGATTTAATGCTAATAATGTGCTATCATAGTGAGCTGAGTTTGGGACAGTTTCTTATGATACTTTATCTATCCTAGGCTGACTTCCGATTTAATAACCACGCAGTGATCCATCTCCCTGCCTGTTTCATCAGTCAGAGAGTTGTATCATTTGGAAGGTCTAATTTGACTTATCTACAATCAAGTCATGTGAAAAAGGATCCGGAAGAGCCCTACCAATTGTATCCTTATTGGTCACCGTATCCTTTTCAATTGATACATTGGTGATTTATGACACACATATTTGTGGTAGCCAAACATAAGGCGTGCATGCACTGTCCCGATGAGAGATTTTAAAAGATAGATTGTTGATTAATTAGGATATTTTGGAAAAGGGATTAGTTGTGCATACGGCAAAGGGAAGTCCCTCCTCATCAAAGGACTTGAATTGCCACGTCGATTGTAGGTTTGCACTTCTAAGCTGACCTATGTGGGTGCCTGGATTGTGCTGCGATTGGCCATACGACCTCGGACATTCCGGCCTGTTGAAGATATGCATTTGATCTGCTCGCTTAGTAATTGATCATTTCTTCATCTCAGTGGTCTCCTGAAGTGTGGCCATCGATGCCAGGGTGGTCACACATGGTCACCCAAGTTCCTGCAAAGCTTTTCTCTCAGTATATATGCTTCAAAGATTTGAGACACGCCTTTGATTAGGTCAAGGGAGAGATATTGAGGGAGTCAATGTCTCATCTGTCTCCCCACTCCTTCGGAACAAATCAGGACTTGGAATGCCAACAGTGGGCCGGCCGTGAGATACGAGTGGTTGGCTGAATTAAGCAGCCGGTTCCTAGGGAACAGAGGAGTGAGCCCAGGGTGTGCCGTATCCCCCTATTTATTAAATCCCTTAATTATGGGTTGACCGAGGCTTGAATTAGAGCCCCTGATGATGGTTTTGTTATTGGGACAGGCACATCTCGGCTTTGTTCTATGCTGTAGCCACAATGCTGGTGGCTGGCACTCCCTGCACTCTTCTCTGTCAATTGGTGGATCATTCAGGTTTTTGACAGGAAGGGAGGTTCAACTGGTAGATCATTCAGGTTTTTGACCGAAGGGAGGTTTCAATTGGTGGATCATTCAGGTTTTTGACAGGAAGGGTGGTTTCAATTGGTGGATCATTCAGGTTGTTGTCAGGAAGGGAGGTTGCTGGTCAATGTCCCCTAGACTAAAGTTTTGTACACTGGGTAAACGCACATAAACAGGGGCCTTTAAGCTGGGAGATATAAACATTGTGAGGGTATAATACTTTGCTTGTCTTGGGATTGGTTTCTCAGCTTTGGGAGCGTGGTCTGCCCAACGCTGCCAATTAATAAGCGCAAGATGCAGTGAATGGGGGCAGTGTTAGCAATGACTAGAACGGGTGAGCGGCCAGTGTTAAAGAAGGCCAGCCATTAAACCAGGTAAAGGCAAGGCAAGCAGTCCTATGAGACTTGAGAGTAAGGCACACAGAACTCTTCTACACTTGAAAAAGCATTACAATGTGTAGCTTACCTCTGATTGGCGTGATGTTTAGGCCATATGTACAAGGAAATGCAACTCAGCCAGCTGGCGTTTTGGGTATGTTTCTGGGTTTGGCCTTCCTTGGGGGCACATCACTGGGCTCTCCCAGACATTACTCACCTTGACCAATCAAGCAGAGCCGCATAGTTCGTGTTTGGAAAAAGAAATGTCCCAGAAATCCTAGGCCCCCATGAATGTTGGCTGTTGGCCTGCCCCTGCAGGTATCATCAACGCCTATGCCAAGGCTACTGATACAGGTGCCGGAGAGAAGCGATGCATGCAGTTTCGCACGGCACGCTGGCACATGACTATTTACCAAGAATGCTTCTCAATTGTAATAACGCTCACGAGCCAACCTCAGGGTATTTTCTGCACTTGGACAACACGGAGTTCGAAACTACCCAAAACGTTTGACCACAAAAAACCTGGGGCCATGCCGCAAGTCTGGCTGCCGATCAAAAGATTGAAACAACTAGCTTATGTGCGTAAATAAGTCATTACTGCTTGAATGCAGGGAGCTTCTGACTCGGAAGTGAAAAGGCAGTGAGATCGATGTCCACAGCTGCACAACCAGCGACCTACCAAACCACTAATATAATCAAAAATAGGAAAAGCTGCCAGCGGAAATAATTGGCTGACTCACCCTAAATGAGCCAAGTGTGAACGAATCCCACTTTTGAAGAATCGCATCAAAGTAGGGGGCGGCAAGGGGGTGTCTCCCTGTGAAATACCAAGAGGGGCCATTGTTTATTCTCGGTTGGGGAGCAGTTGCCAACAGTGCTGCCAAGTGGCCATGGTTGGACTGGGGCATACGATTGTCTCGGGCACCAATGCGAAAGTGGCCCAGAGTACAAAAAGGCAATTCATTCCTTTTGTGAAAGAATCTGTGAGTAGGACCCAAGGGGGGGTTTTCTTATGAGATATGATGCAAATTGTGCAATTTAAAGAATATGTTTTCAGCAACAACGCTCAAAACTACTAGCCGCAGAGTGCAGTAACTCATCACACTGGCCCACATTGGCCAAAAAAGTGGCCCACTTTGACCCAAAAAACTGCCCTCCTCCAGCATTTTGTGTTTTTGCTTCAGCCATGGGCCCATAGGGCAGTTCGAACCTGCTTGCTGGGACTAGGTTTGCAGTTGCCCCTCTGAGTAGTGAAAACATGAAATGGTATGATTGCTTTATTTTGAAATTGGTGTTACCCAACATTGCTTCAGTAGTGCTGTCAGTAACCTATTACTTTATAAAATATTCTCTCAACAGATATGGCCAGGACCCATTAACACATTTAAAAACAAACCAAGCATTTGGGCTTTTCTTTGGGCTTTGTAAAGCTATTTCCCTGAAGTCCATACCCATCATATTCCAACGGATTCCTTTGGATGCTCATATCATATGACAGATATTGGTAGCCTATGACCAGCTAATACTGTCAAAAGCACAGCTACTTGGCCTTGGGAAGCGAATGCAAAGTGTCAGTGAGACCCGAACATTCCTGCCCAGATACAGTGCCCCCTCTGCCTTTATACCGGACAAGAAACCATGCCCTCGCCCTGCCTCAGGGGCCAATTTGGGCCAGTTTGAGGCGTTAATTCCCTCTCAGTCTGGTAGTTTTGACTCCCCCCTGGTTACTATTCCAAAAGGAATGAATTGCCATTTGCAACGGTGGGCCACTTTTTCATTGATGCCCGAGGCAATTTTATGGCCCAGTCCGACCCTGCAAGCCTCAGCAAGCCATCCCGTTGAAGGCCCGGAGCAATGGGTTTATTGAGAAAAGAGGTGGAGGATGAGACGCTATGCGGACAAGCCCCCTCTTATTTAGGTGATGCGCACTGTCCCTTTGTCACATGACCCACAGTAATATGTGCTAAGCTATTACCCCCCACGCAATGCAAGAGCGTAGGCTCCTGTGTCCGCGTACACGCGGTCTACGCTGAAGGAGTGTCGCATTTTTCGCAATCTTTATTCTGCAGTGATCTTCAAAAAGTGTATTCACTTTCTGCATTGTTTCTTCATAATTAACGAGGTTTCATGTCCGCGATCTTTAGGCGGCAGTTCGAAGTCGTTGCCATGGATTTTGGCTCAGTCCAAGTACTCAGTTGTCGATACCATAGTGCGTGGCACACCTTGGGGGCTGGACGGGCGCATGGCTTAAAAAAATAATTGAATGCCGTGGGAGGGCAGTGGGACAGCTCATTGATCTGAACCGGTGTTCTGTCCTAACAGCCAGAAATACATTAGGAACAATCTATCGGATCATCGAGTGCTTTCATCCAATGTGTCAGCGTTCAGCAAAGTTCTCGATCTGTTTGTGTGTGTCCCTAACTTGGTTCCATTTCTCCCCCTTAAGTATAGGTATTTGTCCCCCACACTGTCATTGGTACTAGTCCACTTGTGTGGTTGTATGAAGTCCAGGATATCCCACTGCCAAATTATGCCACACATTTGAGCTTTTATCCATATTCTAGTGTCCAGTTGTGCCCTTAAGAGCACTTGCTGGTCTTCCCCTTCTCAAATATATTGCCCACCTGGGTCATCTTTCCTTCACCCCATTCTTTTTTGCAGCTGGCACACCTCTTCCAAGTGAGTGTAAATATGACCTCCTGAGAACCGCAGTGACCACAACTGCAGTCAGTGGCAAGATTCAGACTAATGGAGACTGCAGCAGATCAAGACCATCACGGCCTCTTTGGGTTACTTCTCACGTTGCCCTCTTTATGCAAGGCTAGACTACTCGTGTACACTCATTTGTTCAAGGTGCTTTATTAATTAATGCGATGAATGAATAAATGATGACCTCTCACTCTCGTGGAGCAGAAGGATAGTGTTGCAAGGTCTCATCGCACACGCTTGTGCACTCATTCAATTAGTAATAAAGCCTTCATCGGAGAGCCAGAGACATGGGAAGGGTGGGGGGGAGTGTTCAATTAAAAGGGGCCTGTGATGCAGAAGTGGCAAAGAGTTGGTTATGAGAACGAGGGAAGTGACACCCATTGGATAACAAATCAGGCATCAGGGTGTAGAAAAAGCCAGCTTAGTCAGGTTGTGGTGGTGACGATCTGGTAGGAGCCGCGCTTCCTAGCTGGTGGTAGCATTTTAGGTTGCCTTCTGAGCCAACGTATGACTTGATGCATGACTTGTTCCCTTGCACCAGGGGAGTTGCTAGGTCTGGAAAAGACCCGGGGCTAAACTGATGTTGGAACTGTCGGGACTGGGGGCTAGCTAGTCTTTTGGCTGTAGCTCCTGAGATTCTATCCGGGGCTACAACCAAAAGATCAGGCCCTATAGCCCCTTCAGCCCCCCCTAGCAACGCCCCTGCCTTGCACTATAGACCAGGCATGTTTCTAATATGCCCGACGCTGAATCTATTGGGCCGGACATAAGAACAGTTCATGTGGTCGTTGTACTTTTGCTAGCTTGGCACTTCTTGAGGCCAGGCGTGGACCTGATGAAGGACCATGCTGGGTCCGAAACGCATTGGCCATTTTGCTCTTCCTATCTCTATTGAAGTTGCTTTGTATTAGATTAAATTGAATGACTATTTGCATTCTTTCAGTCTGTATATTTATGACCTTGATATAACATTTGGTATGTGGAGGCGGTCATCAGGATATTCGGAATTTTGACCCTCAATGGTGATGGGTCACCTAAAAGCTAAAGGGTTAACTCTTCACCTCCACTAAGACATATCGAAACATACGCCCGAATTCTCAAAGGAGAGTATTCCATGCCGGCAGTGGCGATTCCTTTGAAACATGCAGTGTCAGAGTTAACATAACCTATTGCCTACATCACCAGCGAGGTAGAACCTCAGAGGCGCAACGTGGGCGGGACGTCAGCCCTACGCAAGGCCCGCCCTTCCAATCAGAATCACTGAGATTCTGCGATTGTACACAGTTTGATTGCAGCGCGGTTTTTAACACCAGCACATTGCTTTTTCCGCAGAAAAATGTGATGTTAGATGTGTTCGACTGGTTCGGCGTCATTTGGGAGACATAGTGGACTGTCCTGGGACCAGTGTTTGACCACACCACCCTGAGTTTTCGGGCTATGGGGGGCGTGGACAGTGGGTGTGATTTATTGATTGAAGTTACAGTGAAGATTTCACGTATTCACATAGCGACTCTCTACTAGTCAAACATAGGAAGCAACCCTTTTCAGACCGAGTTCATGAAATAATAATAATAATATGTAGTCTTATATAGCGCTACAAGCCCGCAGGCATCCGAGCGCTGAGATCACAGTTGATATTATGATCCCACAGCGGGGTATTGCGTGGTACTCAAATGCACAGTCCTCAATTGTTAAATGCTATTGAGAATCCCACCATTAAGGAAAGGTAAATCGGGGTGCTTTTTAATGAGGGAAACAAGCACTCATAATGCCAACAGTTTGGGCTTTTTTGTAGGCATGGGAAAATAATTTTACAGGCACTGCTGTAGAGATATTAACTGCCCGTTGATGGCAGCACCTGCGTAATGGTGGGAGCACCTGGGCATATAATAGCAGTGCCTGGCAAATGCCTAATACTTATACACAAGCCATCATTTTTGGCTTTGCAAATGCTTGTTTTTAACAGGACTTCAGTGAAGGCCACACTCAGTCCTTATATATATAGTGGCTGAAGGCAGACCTGGTTAAGACATCATTATTACACCAACAGCAGGTTTACAGCTCCAATTAAGTCTTTGGGCCCCATTACGAGTCCGGCGGTAACCCTGCTGGTGCTACTGGCGGGGTTGCTGTCAGACTCGTAAAGTTTTGCCGGCGCCTGAATTCTAGGAGATTCCAAGTCCAGCGGCACGGGAAGTCAGGCACCAGTAAAATGTAAGTCCCCATTCCCACTGATTCTTTACGGGCGTGAGGACACGGAAGCACCAGCACCGGTTCCAACGGTGCCATTGCTTCCGTAACCGGTCTGCCTACCGTGGCCGCTGCGCCCCTGCAGGGTCAGACCTGTTGGGCACAACGGCTCTGGCAGGCAGATTCATAGTTTGCCTGTCTAGAAACAAGGGTGCCGGTGAGCTTACCACCACCCTTGTTTCCAGACCGGCAAATTTATAATGAGGCCCTTTAACTCTCTTTGAAAAAAAAGACTTGGCAGGCACTGCAAGTTCAAAGTTTGATGGTAAGACTTAATACAGCTAGCTTAAATAGATCCCAGGATGGGGTGTTTTGGACAGGGGAAGGGCAGGAACTGGGTGGGAATAGCCATAGGGATTACCATGGCCATAGGCTGTCGATGGGTGGGCAAATACCCATACAACATCAACAAGCTTTGTGTACCTCCTCATATTCCATTTATCTCCACCTGTATTCTAATGCAATAGTTTCCACTTATTGGTGGCATTTTAGTGCCACCTAATAGCCAAAACTAAAAAGGGGGGACAGGGTTGTATATGGGGTAAAAGGGAAAGGTGTTGAAGGGGTGGGGTGTGAGGCATGGGGATGAACTCCCCCTTAAAAAAACAACACAAAAAGAAAATATATAACCCATGCTTAAAGGGCAATCCAAATACATGACATACAACCATTCTTTAGCAGACTGTGGCTGAGGTCAGAGGGTATTTAGGACATGTTTCATGGAATTTTCTTTACGGTGAATAGGGACTTTGAGCACCACAATCCAGTTCGTCGATTCATGGAATAGTCTGTGCTGAACTTAGTCTTGCTTTGCAGGCACTTCGCATAGGTTCATCACGTCTCTGCGTGCAGTCGATCACCCTGTGCGAGACACCTTGCGGAGCGTGGTCGTAGCGTGCGCAGAGGCCAAAGTAGGGCACGGAACACGCAAAAAGGGGAAGAACGTGGTAAAATGTGCGCGTTACGAGGGACAGGTGCAGGTCCTCACACACAGGGTATGCTGCCAAGACCTCTGTAGATCATAGAGGAATGGGCTTCACTGACCCTTTTGGCAACCTAGCTTTAGATTATTCGGACCAGGAGACTGACAAACAACCACCTTATGTCTGGGTCTAGGCCATTTGAAGGGGCCATTTGTAGCTTTTCTTCTGAACTTCAAACCACACTGATGGTGCTTTAGGGTGGCAGGGAATGCATCCCAGAGTGTGGGATGCCGAGCGCACATCTCCACCCACCACACCTTAGGTTATTATTTCTTTTTGCCCAATGAAGTACTTCACTTTGAAAACTTTCAAGCAAGATTCAGATCATTTCTCAACAGTAGCTCACATGCAAATAATGCGACCATTCCACCAATAAATTAATACTCACTGTTTTTCAAGACCTGTTCCTTAAATAGCTATTTGGGGAAGTCAGTACTTAATGGTATAGTGATGGAGGGGGATACCACTACCAAAGATCGTGACACACGGGCTTGCACGTGACATCTCAGATTCAGGCGGAACGCTTCGCCTTCTATGCTGGACTGGATAATCCATATCATGTATCGATCTACTGCGTAGTCGCCACAAAATTCACAGCATGGTGCTCGAAAGCATTTCTGTACTCCCTGACTATAAAATAATCAGATTAGTTGATATTAAAGCAGTGGCATTTTAAACTATGTGTTCCTGGTGTTTCCTTCAACTTACTGTGATCGAGCAAAATTATCTCTTCACTGATGGGGCATTTTATGCAACATTTTCTATGATCACAGAATTTTGTTCAACTACTTTGCCAAAGTTGCATATACAGCTTTCAATTAGGGGGTTATTCACAAAGATTTTGTGAATATTTGCACTCTTCAGCGTAAGCCAGGAGTAAGTCAGAGTTACTCCCTATGACTTCTTGTGATTTCAATAGTCCCATCCAGCATGAAATCAAGGGTATGTCAGAATAACTTCTCAGAGAATCCGCCTAAAATGACCATGTCACCATATTCAGATATTGGATTGAACCCTGATTACAGTTGCATCTTGGTTTAAATCTTTTCTACATGTTGTGTCTTAGCGTTGAGTACACGCATGTTCAGATATTTGATTTAAAAAAAAACGATTGTCATATTCTTCATTAAGTATTGTGGAATATATTTAGTTTTGTAAATATTGTAGAAATTTGATGTTCACTTGATTTCTGTTAATTTTGTTATGCATTAAATTGATTTGTCTTTTCTTTTTATGTAAACATTATTATTTGTACTCCACACTAGTATTAATATTATCCAATTCTTTGGATATTTGACCATGCTCTGTTTGTAATGAGATTGCATTTTTTTCATGATATATAATTATCGTTTATATTGCCTATTGAATGTTGGCGTTTTTTCATATACTTGTTTTCTGCTCTACATATAATTGGTGAATATTATACCAATTCCCTGTTTCAGATTGCATATATGTGAAGTAAATGCATTATATATGTTTTTCCCAAAATCAGTCTATGATTCTGTATGTAAGATTTGTATCATCATATTTTTAGCCAGAATGTATGTGAAAGTTAGGCTTGAGAAATCTACTATACCTTACATTTAAAAATAAATAACATGGCTTAGATGAATCCAGTAGGATTGCAACTTTCGATTATGTATCTCAAAGAGGCTTACTTGGCCAAAGACTAGACGAAAGCAAAAATAAGCAACCACAATCTTGTCAATTTGTTTTTTTAATTACTTCCAGTGGCCAAATATCATGATAAGAGCAATCTCATATTATTTGCTGTTATTTGTAGCAACTAACCGGTAGCCATTAATGCCATGGCACTATAAGCATCAACTAAACATATACATATATTTGTAGTTAAGTTAACATATTCATCGTACATATTTTGCTATACATATAGATAATGAAAATAATACATAGAATAAGCACATATAACTAATGTTATATGATACATATATAATCCATTTAAAAAATAAATATAAGTACCTATATTGTATACATGTATACATGCATAGTATTATATATACATGTATTATGTTTTCCTATTTACTATATATACCAATTATTATATCAGATATAGCAACCAAGAATGAATATAACAATAATAATATAATATCATATAATAATTATAATTAATACATAAAAAATAAAACTATGAATATTTATATTGTATTATTGTCATACGTTTTTATTACGTCTTTACTATATATAATGACTATAATACATATAATGAATGCACATAATATACAACATAAAATATCCCTATATTAATAAATATAGTATCATTTAACCGATTCTGCAGAAAAAAACATTATTATATGCATATTGTGCATACAATAATGCTTTATGCACATATGTACAGCCATACATACATAAACCATTATTATATGCACATAATGCATGTAGTAATGTGTTTCTACATTTCTTCACATCTTAACAAAACTTTGTGAACTGTGAGGAACCTGAGGACATTTTCTCATCTAGTCCCCTTGGGTCTTCCCCTCAGGTGGCCGGGAAAGGGCTGTTGGGACACCTGGGTGGAGGGTCTTTGGGGAGTGGAGGAAAGGTGCCTTTAGGTGAGGCATGGCATCCCCCTTTCCCTTATCAGAATAAATCCTACCCTCATTCTACCTCTGTAGGTTGTTACCAGTATTCCCCACTGACACAAACACCAACTATCCCATATTCATATCCTTTTAAGACTGGGATGAGGAAGAGGCAACTAGGAGTAGTGCACACTTCCATCTGTGAACGTCACATTGGTACTGGGACGAGGAAGAGGACTTCGGAGCACCATTATAATGGTCAGGCATGTCCAAATGACAAAAGTAATTATGGGCAGGCAAAGGACTTGCACCTGCAGCCAATTTAGGGGCTACGGGTGCAAATAAGGAGAAATCAGCGAGTAAACAGGATAGATCCAGCTGGGAGAGATCCAGCTGGGAAGGACACAACCAGGTGATGTGGAGCAGGCAGGAGAGGGGTCAAGTAAAAGGATGTGACTGCTGCAGGAGAGCAAGAAAGACACAGAGCCCAGAAAAGGACACAAGAGGGTCGAGAACCCTGCAGAATCCTGAGCCGCGTGACTCCCGCTGGAGCTGGGGGACACAGAAGTCTCCAATACGCCACCGACAGCAGCAGGAAGGTTTGGAAGAGGCAAGCGCTGCTCGCGGAAGCTGCCAGATAGAGCGAGAGGAGCGTGTGAGAGAGGAACGGATGTACACCGGTGAGTGACAGGGAGGGATCACTCATGCCGGGGCAGTCAAGTGGCTTGGTGTGGGCAAAGGAAGATGCCAATCGAGTGTAATGAATGGGTCTGGAGACCAAATGGACAATATTGAAAACCGAACAAGCTGCAATGTATGAGTTATTGAATACCGAACTAAGGAAAATGGTTAATTTACTTAATTGTCTTTTAAGTGTAACCAATAAACATTTATAAAAAAAATAAAAAATAAGGAAAAGATATGCAAAATGTATGACCTACTGCACGAGTGAAAGGAAAGTGAAGTGCATTTATGAACTAAATGAAAACAAGTAAAAAGCATTAAAGCATTTATGAACAATGCGAAAGTGGAAGCCAAGTGGAAGCCAGTAATGAGAGCTTGTGAAGCAAATGTAAAGCAAATGATAAGCACTTTTGGATAGTCTAAAAGCAAGGTGGTGACAAGGAGAAATACCACAAAGTGAAGTGTGTGAAAGTCCTGTGTTGGCAGAGTCGAAAGATTGTCAAAGTGAAATGGAAGTGCAAATGGACTAAATACACAGATGCAGAAAGAAAACCTGTGTTGGCAAGAAAGTCCAAAGAGAGTCAACGGACATTACAAAGTGCCAAGGGTTATCGGTTGTGGGACCTGTGATGGGTGGACCATGTGTTCCGACAACTGCGCCTAGCGCGAGTAACCCCTACTTGGAGTGAACCAAGGAAAATCAAGAGGCTGAAGGAGCTATGCCTCACAAGTGTTCAAGTGACTAAAAGAAAGGCAAGTTCAGAGAATTGTTGAAAAGACTAAAAGGTTAGAAGGTGAATTTGAAATCAGTATCGAGAGCCAAGAAAGTTGAATTGATGTTTAATTGGAAGCCAAGAGAGCTACCTTCTTGGGGAAGGGAACCTCGAGATTGTGGTACTTCTTTGAACTTGGAGAGGGGAAACCTCAGGTCTTTTTGCAAAACTGTTTTGATCTTGGGGAAGTTGGAGCTGAAGCAAGCCTGGTGCTGGGAAAAGCTCAGAACTTTATTTTGAACACTGTTTTGTTGGTTGCTGACATCCCCGCACATTGCATGTCTTTAGTTGTGAGGGCAAGTAGAGGTTATGGACACAGACAGACTTTTGAGTTGAACTTTATGACACAGGCTATCCTTTGTCTCTTTACGTAGGGAAATTCCACCTAAGCATAGGGCACATTAGGCTTTACTCCATCCTGACATTCAAGATTTTAGAAACATTTTAGAAAAGTGAATCTGTTCTCTGTCTGTTACTTCATGATGCCTTCACAGAACTTTGCAAAAGTTTTCCAATATGTGGAGGTGAGGTTCCGCATCTTTGGCAGAGTAGGACCCTTCGCTCTAGGTTCCGAACACTGTGTAAGAGCCCAGACTGAGTGCATGCTCCCTATGAACACATCTGCTCACCAGCGTTATCTTTCTGCCATGTCTGCATGTACAGACAATTATCAGCACAGCCCCTGTGGTTAAGGACGACAGATCGCATCAGTGAGCAATTCATTTTCTCCAAATGGAGTCTCCTATGGCTGGGCCTTGGGTAGTAATTGAATCCAGTCAACTGCTGTCAAAACAGAGAATTTATGAATATTAAATTGACTGTAGCCATCAACACGAAGTTCAAGATCACGGCACATGACAGCGGATCAGGAGAAATGTATAAACCTCATGAAGATTAAATTAGGATCCATCGTGGTACGTGTCACTGCCGGACAACAGCCGCTCTGCCAATGTGCTGCAATCCCACAGCACATAATGCACTGTGAGGTGCAGGGTTGGTGCACACGGAAAAGAGGTGGCCACAGAAAATTTGAAATTCTGCAGATATGCAGTTTATTAGCCTTCAATTGATAGAGTTGAAGAGGGATGGGGAATGTTACCACCCCCTCCCACCAAATCCATGATAAGAAAGAAGGCCAGGAAACACCACAATCACCCATTCTATTTTGGACCGATCCCCAGTGGTCCCATGACTGATAAGTATGCATAGAGATACCCCTTCAGCCAGCTATATACCCTCAACCAGCCTTACAGGGTAGGTGACGTACAAATCTACCCCAGCATGGATGTGGAGCCCCAGGTCATGACCAAAGACACCTCTATTGACAGTCTTGATTAAAGCACCAAGATGCCATGTTGCTGACTTTGTTAGAGACACCACAACATTGCAGCATTAGACATGAAGCACACGTGCCATCCACACATCAGGACATGAACACACACTTAAATACATGAAGATCATGAGCGTACAGTTCTATAGTTAGAGGACAGACACATATAGATACTGTCATTGCTTTTATTAGTTTTGCCATTAGCCAAAGGCAACAACGCAGAAACCACAAAAGTGAAGAGATCCTGAGCAAGACTTGCAGATGCTTACGTGTGAATAACCTTATGGAACTGAAGGAGCACCTATGGGAGCTGACAGAAGTGTGCCAAACCTATGGAGAATGTAGCATAGCATGAACATTTTAGAAACCACATTACAATGGTTTAGGAAAATTACAGCAGGCTGCAGGCCGCTCAGCAAGAGCCGAGCTGAGTTGAATTCAGGCTGGACAGAGAGCAAGACATGTGAGACAGGATCCGATGCCAAGGCAAAGAGATACGGATGACATTCCAATCCCTAGATGACAAAGGCACCAGCTACAGTAAATACAAATAAAATACTCATAATTCAGAGCTTCACAGCTCAAATACATAGTTCCTGAACATGTAACGCAGCTGAAGTAGACAATGGACAGTGATCAGCAGTGGGGAAAGGAGCCAGTCTCTGGCTACCAGACAGAAGACTGCAACGAAAATGCTACAATATGGGACAAGTGTTGCGCCGAGCAGGAGAGTACTCTCACAGACTAAGAGAAGGGCCCAGATTGTGACGTGGCACTGATGCCACACTAGAGTAAAACCGGCCTGCGAGCCGAGGACGAGCGTAATGTACAAGGATTTCTCCTGTTCATGTGCTGATCCCTGTTGTTTTTTTCTGTAATAAACCACAGTTTGAACTTGCCATTGACTGAGTCCTCCGTTTATCCTGGGAAAGATGTTGGGCCTACCAAGAGTCCGCAGACTCACAGTGGCTCTCTGGCATACCTGGGAGTTCTTCCCAACAGAGTGAATGTTCCAAGCGGATGTTGATGATTTGACCGAATCCATGTTTTCAAAAGAGTGAAGTCACCAAATCTTTCTTTTTTATTGCGGGGGAGGGGGCCCTCTGCAGCCTCCAGCTCCTTCCCCCCACCTTTATTAATATCCCTTACCCCACTCCGACATATATTTTATTTTAAAGGGTTTTTTTTTCCGGTAAAAAAATAAAAAAACAATTTGGTCACTTCTTCCTTGAGAACATTGGATTCGGTCACTTCTAGGGTATCGGGTCCAAGCGCCAACACACCTTCAAGGGTGAGAAAATGTACACGCAAGATGATACACTCCATGCTAGGACCCATAGGCAAGTGTGGAAGGGGTGCACAACACAGTTCAGTGCAAGGCCACCAGGGTGAGACCAGAGTGCACTTTCACTTCATTGCTGCATGTTTTATTCAGTTTTAATTAATCAGCCAAGATCAACCACACGATGCTGACCGCACCAATCACTAGACTCCGGAGGGTTAATGAGAAAGCAGAACAGGGCACAGTGGGCATGCTGCCCATATGTGCCCTGAAGGAATGTGGACCCGTGCCTCAGGCCAGAGCATCGCTGCACTGATTGCTGGGAGTCAGGGTGGATAGCTCAGTGGTCAAGAGTTCCCTTCTCACATGGGACAAGACTGCACTTCACAAGTTCCCACCCAGCACTCACTCAGGCATTCACCCTTCTACGGAGGATACACTGGGTATGTTTAAGTAACACCTGCTATTCCAGCGATCAGGAGTGGCGGAAATCCCACATAAGGCCACGTGTGCATTGCCACATAAGGAAGAGCAGCCCTATGCAATCCAACTGGACCCCAGAACAGCTGCACAGGTAAAGCAGTTCCTAAAGGGGCTAATCTTAAACCCGCCCTCTTGCTTCTCCCATTCACAGCCAGAGAGTTACTTGTACTTAAACATAAGAAGCCGAACATTTTTATTTGTAAATACAGTAATTAAATGACTTAAATAATTAAAAAAGATAACAAAAGGGGGACAATTTACCCAAAGAAAAACAAAACAACATGCTTTTCTGACGTCACTTGTGACAGCCATTCAATCACAACTTCCTCACAGTAGGTGCCAGAGTTTCACAGAGCACTAACGCCAGTGCTTTACATTGAAACAAGAAGTATAGACTGTTTCCGCTGCGGCACATTGGGACAGGTCCCTTTGAGGCCCACCCTGTTGTTTGCAGGCAATGCCCAGTGAGAATAAATTATGTGCCAGGAGCACACACTTTGGTAAAGCAGTGTATCTGAGATCCTTGCACACAAACTTCCAGTTTGTTGTTGTACATTGTGTTGGGAAAGTTTGAATATTTATATGAGCCCACTTAGCGAAACAGTGCATGTTTGTCCCTCCTTTTGCTCTGCAGGGTGGGCCCTGATGAAGACGTTACGGGCACTGCGAGTGGTGGAGAGAGGAGGAGGGAGAGGGCGCTGCTTTCCCAAGCAAAGGCTGCTGAAGCTTAGTCCTTCAAGTGGCGATACAGTGAAATGATAAGCTTTTATTTTCATCTTGCAACATAGTTGAGTACGGTACTCTCTTTCTTGTGAGGTGCACGTACTCAAAAGCCCAAAAATAGGAAGTGCAGGTATTGAGGGCAGGGTAGGACTGGCCCATTTAAAGCACTGACAACTTGCCAATTTCTGGCGTATTTCTTTTTAAAGACACTTTTGCAATAGCAGTCAATTGTGATCGCTTGCAAAGTGGCAATGTATCATCTTTGGGCTGTGCCATCAGCACCGGGCCACGGCGCCTTATGGTGACCAGCGCACACCATTTTTGCGCAGCACCTGAACTTTTATTCAATCTATGTTATATCATCCGCTGTTAATTTTTTGATGAGTTTTTTTGCCGAAAATATCTTACAGAAAAAAGATATATTTTTAAAAAATATTTATTTTGGGGGGGGGGGTTACCCTCAAAACCTTCCTCCCCTATTATGCACTCCCTTTTCCCGACGCCAACTCCTTATATCCCCTTAATGATCCCCACCTATGTTTTTCAATGCGTTTTTTTTCATTGACGCATTTTCAGCAAAACAACTAACGAAAAATATATTGACGATATAACAACGCTGTACCAAAATCAGAAATGCAGGCTGGGACTCGAACCTGTGCCATGAGTGGGAAAGCATGCAACATACTATGTTGCGCTGTTCAGCTTCAGCAGAGATGCAGGTGAAAAGTCAATTTTTAGAGGTAGATACGTGTTTTGTTATCTCTATGTTGCATATAGATTTTGTACACATGCATCACTGCTGCAGTTTGTTGCACTGTGTTCCACGCTTACAAACGGGTATGGTGGGGTTGAAATTACATGTATGAGTTACTTTATTTTTCAGCACAAAAAAATGGAAGTGGTCACGGGTGCTGTACCATAAAGAGGTCCAGCAAGCTGTCACGCCCCATTCCTGCCTCTGCGCTCCGGGTGATGCAACGGCAGGAAGAAAATCTGTGGGACGCAGATGCAACACACTTGCAGATTCAGTTTAACCCTCTCCCCCACGCTGCGCAAGGGCTCCTTGAAAATCTGGCCCAAGGATATAACACATTGCAAGTAGTGACCATTCTAGCATAGTAATTGTAATTGTGTATTTATAACGCACCAGAGATTTCTAAGCACGGACCAGGGGATCAAACCTTTGTTGCTCCAAGTTGTCTTGCTTCCAAGGCGAGCGCCTTGCCCCTGAGCTATCCTCCCAGCAATACTTGACATAATATGTGGAGACGTGTGTTTAGACATTAACACATTGTATCAACATGTAGGGTCAGATGGAACTCTTTAACTGACCTGGCCCACGGGTATGTGGCGCAGTATAATTAATAAAATAAATAAAACAAATCATTAATACAAATAAACTCATCTAATTACAATAAATCATCTGCCTCTTATGTGTAATGCAGGGGATTTATTAAGTGCAAAGCCAGCTGGGGGTCACAAGCAAGGTTATGAGTGTCACAGATGAGCTGGGATAGATAGGGGCAGCGGTTCTGAGGGTCACACACAGCCTGGGATGGAAAGGGGCAGCACTGGAGGGATTACATTTTAGAGCATGAGTGGCGAGATCAGTGATTGGCAGGATGTGCTTTGAAGAGTAGAGTCTTCAGGTCCTTCCTCAAGGGTAGAATGGAGAGGGCCAGTTGTATCTGCATCTGTAACTCCTTTCACAGACAGGATGTGTAGAAGGCATGCCGCCTCTTGCAGTTCCTTGTGTTCAGCCTGGTGCTGTTCTGACTTTCGTTGGTGTTCTGGCCATGGGTGATGGTGAGTTTCTCGGCCAGGTAGAGTGGTGCTTTGGTTGCGACTGCTTTCTAGGTGATGCAGGCAGTCTTGAATGTCTTATATGTAAGTCATTCCCTCTGATTTAAAGCACTGTATGAGCATCGCTCGTAGGGGAGGATGTGTACGATTGTAGATTGTCTCGGTAATATCTTGGATGCTTGGAGCAGCAAAGACTCAACTACAGATAGCCTGGCTTGGACAAAGAGGCAGTGGCATGACACACACTTTGGGGACCCTCCTGTGAGCCATGATAAGGCCCCCCCAACTCAGCAACAAATCACGGTTCACGCCACACTCTGGGCCAGCCTAAATTACCATGCTTGCGCAATACACAGGAACGTGCTGCTACGGGGGTACGCTGCACACTGCACTAGGAGAAAGATATAAATATGTGTTTTAATGCATTATACAGCATACTTTCTGAGAAAAATTGGCTAAAAGGCCAGAGTGTTTGCAATTTATTTGTATGGTAACACCAATCCAAAAATCCAATACATGCAAGTCACCAAAAGTGCACAAGAACATTAATTATTTAATTAATATAATGCTTTGCTATTAAAAATGCCATGCCACAATGAAAACATGTCCAACTTGCTGCACAATGTAGACCAGTCTAGACATGTAATAACATATTACAGTAAAACATGGCAAGTCTCATTTTGACATACCTAGGCTGGTTTCACCAATATGCCAGTTGCAGCAATAACACGTATCAATTTTATTTGATGACAGATGCCCAGAAGCCGCAGAAAGAAATGGCTAGACTGGCAGCACCCAAATGCCAGTCTAGCCAGGTAATTACACTTAGCAGGACTGCTTTATCAGAGATGCCCAGTTAAAAAAAGTCAAGCTAAACTAAGAAGGACTAGACTGGTTGCACCAAAATGCCTCTCTAGCCACTAATACCACATATCCTGCCTGTTTAGCATGGACATGGATGTGCATTAACATTTATCGCACAATACCTGTCCCACTCCCACCCCCATACATCCCCTCTCCCTCCCACCCCCTGCCTCAGCCCCCAAAATCAGATTCTCAGCACAAAATTACCTCTGCATCCCTTTTCCATGCCGCAGTGCTTACGTATGAGGCTCCTTGCCTCAAAGGTAAGTACTGGGATGAGGAAGAGTGGGTCTAGAAGTAATGAAGATTAGATTACAGGTATTTAAGCCAGGCATTACCTCCAAGTTTCTCTACCTCCCCCCAGTTCGTGTGCATGAAGCAAAGTTCCTCATACACAAATACTGGGATGAGGAAGAATAGGGCTATGAGTAATGAAGATTACCAATAAGTAACCGAGGGATTAAACATATGTAGTGGTGCAACACCACGACTGAGCTTCAACCCTCCCCTCTAGAACCCTCTGCCTGAAATTTTGGGCTATGTTGAATCGACCGAGAGCCGGACAGAACAGGACACAGATGTTAAACGACACCTGGGTTTTGTTGTTGAAAAAGGTCCGGCAATTACTAATGTAAAGCATTTCACTGTTAGTACCTGCATCCAAATGCATAATTATTTAGGCAATTGCAATCTTGTTGTGGGTTTAGTACTTGCATGCCAGGGAAATGATTGGAAGGGTGGAGAGGGGACAGGATACTGCTTATTCGCACAGCAGTCCATAAGTGGGTGTTTTCAGACTTAAATGAGAGCGGTAACTGCTTGTAACATTGCAGATGCACTAGAATAGTCTCATTAGAATGCACAAAGAAGTAAATGCCCCCACACAAACAGGTTTGCTCCTCCCCCACCGCCCGTGAAGTTAGCACCTCTCCCAACATTTGAAGGGTTAGCACCACCCCGCGAAATGTAGGTTTTGTTGCACCCCTAAACACAAGCATACACGCCATTCAGCATACACACACACACACACACACACGCACACCCAGCCACCTATACATTTAATTGTGCTGCCTTTCACCATAAACTCACACACCCAGCCACCTATACATTTAAGTGTGCAGCCTTTCACCATACACTCACACAGGCATCCACCTATACATTTAAGTGTGCACCCTTCACCATACAATCACACAGGCAACCATCTATAGCACCCTTTCACCATACACTCACACAGGCAGCCACCTATATATTTAAGTGTCCACCCTTCACCATACAATCACACAGGCAGCCATCTATAGCACCCTTTCACCATACACTCACACAGGCAGCCACCTATATATTTAAGTGTGCACCCTTCACCATACAATCACACAGGCAACCATCTATAGCACCCTTTCACCATACACTCACACAGGCAGCCACCTATACATTTAAGTGTGCACCCTTCACCATACAATCACACAGGCAACCATCTATAGCACCCTTTCACCATACACTCACACAGGCAGCCACCTATATATTTAAGTGTGCACCCTTCACCATACAATCACACAGGCAGCCATCTATAGCACCCTTTCACCATACACTCACACAGGCAGCCACCTATATATTTAAGTGTGCACCCTTCACCATACAATCACACAGGCAACCATCTATAGCACCCTTTCACCATACACTCACACAGGCAGCCACCTATACATTTAAGTGTGCACTCTCTAACCATACACTCACACAGGCAGCCATCTATACATTTAAGTGTGCACTCTCTAACCATACACTCACACAGGCAGCCATCTATACATTTAAGTGTGCACTCTCTAACCATACACTGACACAGGCATCCACCCATACATGAAAGTGTGCACCCTTTCAACGTACACTCGATATGCGCACCCAGACACCCATACATTTAACTGTGCACTCTTTCACTATACACACACACATCATTGGGTTGAAGGAAGCCCTGCTACTTCAAAAAGGAAGGATTTCTTTTTTAAGTCACTCCGACTTCATAAAGAAAGTATTTCCGTTAAAGACCGAACCATAATGGAAATAATTTCTTTATGAAGGCAGAGTGACTTAACAAAGAAACAGACAGACCAGGTCATTAAAGACAGTCACCCATCCGGGGAGTTTGGCTGTGCTGCAGAACAGGTGGATTGAAACAATGGGAAGGAAAAATGGCAACATTCCATAATATGGTGAGTCGTCGACTGGTGTCAATGTATATAAAGCACCCGCCAAACCTTAGAGAGAGCACCCGAGTGTCTAAGTGGTTCTGCTGTGAGTCGGCAATAAACCTGGAACCGTGTTTATCAGGTGAGCGGTAGTAAAGGGGAGACGGTACTAACATCACAGCCGGATTGGGGCTGGGGCCTGTGTAAATGGAAGCTATTGACGTCATCTTTCCTTTGCATTCACATGCCTTATACCCGATGTCCCCTGTCCTTCCGGCCATTCATTTGCCGTGCTTCTGGCTCCTTCTTCAAAAGTCCCAGTGTCCCCTATCCCCCCATTTGATTGCATGAAAGTCCAGTCCCATTCTACACCCCGCAATGCTGCCATGCCCTTGTGTCACAGACCTTCTGGGCAAGTCACGGGACTTCGCAGCGCATGTCCACAGCGCCCGATATACAGGATGTTTCTCTACCGCTCCTGCACTTCAGTGGAGGGCAGTCGGCAGCCTCTAAATCCCAGGGCTCTCCATTAGAGAAAGGGGCTGCAAAGGCAACCCCCCCATCACAGCAGGGCTGTGTGTATGATATATTTATAAGTCGCCTATAAATCCATGCCATTGCTTGAGCTCAGCAGAAGAGCTGGCCTCTGAAATGCTGATCCATCACACAGCTGCTGAAATGGTGCTCATTAGTTTCAACCTCAAGCACCTGTAAACCCCCCCAACCACCCCTCCCCCCACAATCCAGTCCTAATCCCACGTGATGTGTGTCATGCTTCTTTGTCGAGTGTCAAAAGAGCTTGACGCAATAACAAACAGTTTCTCATTAAGGGAACTTCTGCCTGCACCCCGTACCCGCCAGTCGGGATTTAGGGCTCAATGGTGCTGTGATATATACGTGCGTTGTCGTGCATTGTGGGCACATCAGCAGCCAAGCGACATCAATGCACGTATCGCAATATAATCACTGACGATGAGCAACCCGACCATCAAACTGGAGCCACGCACAGACGATAGGCGCTGTACACTGTAAGACGTGAGACATTCTGCACAATGCACAATACGATGAATACAGAGGGGTGTGAAACGGGATTCATGGTACACAATGCCAACCAGAATGCATGGTGCATAATGTAAAGAAGGATGCACGATGCAGAATGTAAGGTGTGTGACATACTGCACAATGTACAATACGATTAATACAGAGAAGTGTGAAACAGGATGCATGGTACACAATGCCAACCAGAATGCATGGTGCATAATGTAAAGCAGGATGCGTGTTGCACAATGTAAGACGTGAGACATGCTGCACAATACACACGAAGAATACAGAGGAGTGTGAAACAGAATGCATGGTGCATAATGTAAAGCAGGATGCGTGTTGCACAATGTAAGACGTGAGACATGCTGCACAATACACACGAAGAATACAGAGGAGTGTGAAACAGAATGCATGGTGCATAATGTAAAGCAGGATGCGTGTTGCACAATGTAAGACGTGAGACATGCTGCACAATACACACGAAGAATACAGAGAAGTGTGAAACAGGATTCATGGTACACAATGTCAACCAGAATGCATGGTGCATAATGTAAAGCCGGAAGCACGCTGCACAATGTAAGGCGTGAGACATACTGCACAATGTACAATACAATGAATACAGAGAAGTGTGAAACAGGATTCATGGTACACAATGCCAACCAGAATGCATGGTGCATAATGTAAAGCAGGGCACGCTGCAGAATGTAAGGCGTGAGACATACTGCACAATGTACAATACGATGAATACAGAGAAGTGTGAAACGGGATTCATGGTACACAATGCCAACCAGAATGCATGGTGCATAAGGTAAAGCAGGATGCGCGCTGCACAATGTAAGGCGTGAGACATACTGTACAATGTACAATACGATGAATACAGAGAAGTGTGAAACAGGATGCACGGTACACAATGCCAACCAGAATGCATGGTGCATAATGTAAACCAGGATGCGCGCTGTACAATGTACAATACGATGAATACAGAGAAGTGTGAAACAGGATGCATGGTACACAAAGCCAACCAGAATGCATGGTGCATAATGTAAAGCAGGATGCGTGTTGCACAATGTAAGACGTGAGACATACTGCACAATGTACAATACGATGAATACAGAGAAGTGTGAAACAGGATGCATGGTACACAAAGCCAACCAGAATGCATGGTGCATAATGTAAAGCAGGATGCGCGCTGTACAATGTACAATACGATGAATACAGAGAAGTGTGAAACAGGATGCATGGTACACAATGCCAACCAGAATGCATGGTGCATAATGTAAAGCAGGATAAGCGCTGCACACCGTGGACATTGATGCAATATGAACCACAGTACAATGTGAAACTTGAACCATAATGCAAAATCTAAAACATAACGCATGGTACGCAATGTCAATCAGAATGCATAGTGCATAATGTGAACCTTAATACGTACTGAACAATTTGACACATGTTGCATGCAACACAATATGAAGCATGATGCAGTCTGCACAATATGAAGGTCTCAGACAATGGTAAATCAGTGTACCCCGTCCAATCCTCATAACATACAGAGAGAAGCCTTGTCAGTTTTTCAATTGTATTATACAATACATCAATACAGTGGTACTGCTACCTCATCCTTAAATTGGAACAATTATTAAAAGAATTGAACAGTATTCACCATCTGATCGTACAAACATTGATACTACAATGAAACACAAGTCCCTATGACCTAATTGCTCATAGTGTTGATCGTCTACCCCCAAATCTCACACTTCGGGTGAAGAGAATCATAGTGTGAGATGTGGGTGTAGATGACCAACACTATGAGCAATCAGGTCATAGGGACTTGAGTTTCAATGTGCCAAACACACACACAGTGTATCATCTTTGTACTAATTGTAGTATTAATGTTTGTACCATCAGATGTTGAATAGTGATGAATTGTTTTAATGATTGTTCCAATATAAGTATAAGGTGGCAATACCACTGTGTTGATGTATTGTATAACAACATTGAAAAACATTTTAATGTAACATGAGTTTGATACTTTGCGGTTGGCCTACCTTTGTTACATGACTTCTCTCTGTATGTTACTAGGATTGGACGGGGTTCACTGATTTACCATTGTCTGACACCTTCATTTGGTTTATTTAACGTATGGATTCACACTAAGTCAGTAGGTCTAACACCCAACAGGTGGCCGTGTCCGTGTGAGAATAGTGTCTGCACAATATGAAACATGATGCATGCTGCACAATGTGAAAAACTATGCCTACAGTAAAATATAATGCAGAACGCAAAAGAGGACGTATACTGTACAATGTGAAGCATAAGACTTGATGCACACTGTGATGCATAGTGCACAATGCTAAACTCGATCGATGAATACTACTTATTTGAAACACAGTGCATACAGTAACATGTAAAACATAATGCATACTGCGAAATGTGAAATATCATACATATCACACAACAGGAAACATGTTTCACACTGCACAATATGAAAATGATGCATTCAGCACAATAGGAAATATGATGCATGCTCCACGACATGATGCACATGGCACTGTGTGAAACATGATGCATTATGAACCGAGATGCATTGTGAAACAGGAGACATAATGCACATGTTAACACATTATCCACCGAGTAAAATGTTAAACATGATGAATGCTGCATAATGACAAACATGATGCATACACTACAATATAATGAACAACACAACACATTACATATAATGTACAATATGAAATGTGAGATGTGACACACAATGTGATAGATACTGCACAACGTTGAACTGGACGAACACTACTTCTATGAAACCCAATGCATACAATAAAATGTAAAAGATAATGCATACTGTAAAATGTGAAATATAACGCATACTGCACAACGGGAAACATGTTGCATGCTGCACAATTTGTAACATGATCAATGCTGTGCAATGTGAAACAAGATGCAATATACACCGTTTCAAACATTATGAGTACTCCACAATGTTACAAACAATGGACTCTGCTTATTTGAAACTCAGTACACACCATACACTGTAAAACACAATGCAACATGCACAACATGAAACATGATGTATACTGCACAATGTGAAAACGTATGCACTCTGCACAAGGTGAAACATAATGCATGCTCTGTAATCTGAAAGAAGATGTAATAAGAAGCATGATACAGTGGGGGAAAACAGACATAAATGGTATGTAAAACATTATAAATACTGTACTATGTTAAACAGGAAGAATACGGATTGCTTGAAATGCAATACATACATTAAAATGTAAAACATAATGCACAATGTGAAACAATAATTTACACTGCACAACGTGATGCACGATGCACAATATGAAACATGATGCATACTTTACAATGCGAAAAAATATCCAATAGGAAGCATGCAATATGTAAAACATGCATACTGTACCATATTAAATGTGATACATACTACATAATGTGAAATACAGTGCGTAGGGTAAAATGTACATCTTAATGCATACTGCATGAGTGAAACATGAGGATGAGACAACAAGCATAGTGTAAAGCAAGAAGCGTACCGTACAATGTTAACTGAGAACGAATAATGCACCATTTGAAGCCTGATACACAATATGAAAAACAAAAGGCATGCTGCACAAGATGAACCATGATGAACATTGTACAATGTAAAACATGATGTGTATTGTGCAATGTGAAACATGATGTGTATTGTGCAATGTGAAACATGATGTGTATTGTGCAATGTGAAACATGATTCTTACTGCAAAATGAATACCACAATGCATACTCATGATGCACTGTGCATGCTGACAATGTCAAACATGATATACATTGCAAAGTGTGATATATATTGCACAATGGGAAATGTGATGCACACTGTAAAATGTGAAACAGTGCATGCTGGATAATGCACAACTGGATTCTTGATGCAGGCACTAAAACATGACGTGTGCTGCACAATATGAAACGAGATGTATATTGCAAAAGGCAGAATACAATGTGTATAGCATAACATGAAACCTGCCACCGTTGTACAGTGTCAAACATGATGTGTACTGTTCACCGTGAAACGTGATGTATAATATGCAATATTAAACATGGTACATATTGCATTTAAACATGATATGCTGTGATATGAAACATGAAGTATATTGTGCAAGGTGAAACATCGTGCAAACTACTCAGGGTTCTCTAACCATCACTAATTGTTCTAGCTACACCATATGTAACTGGCTCAGGGGGGTACCTTGGCATAGCGCCTTGGCTGCATACTAGTTTTTACCCGCCCCATACATGGTTAACTTGACAATGCAACATAACGATTAAAGTTAGGTAATGTGACATGATCAGTGCAGAAACACATAGCAATATTGCTACATTGCATTTTCATTGCATAGCACTTCATTCTGCAGTATAGGAGAACATTACATATAAGAGGGTTCTAAACCAATCAGATCACCTGGATCCAGGAAATTATTTTGTTGCTCAATCTGGGGGTAGTCTTTTATCGGCAAAAGCATCGCGCAACGATATAATGAAATGTGACCCACGACACATTACACACACTATAAAAAAACAGCAATAATAGAGCGGTCACAAAAGATAATGATATCGCGAGGTATTATGCTACGGAATAACAGAGCCCGGAATGGAAGAAGTGGCATAGCATAAGATTGCATGCATAAGGTATAGTGCATCATAGTATGCTATGACATGACGTGGCATGGGAGGCGCATTGGACGCCATCATGTAAATAACTTAACACACTGAGACGGTCTTGTCTTATTGCACCTTGAAACACTTGTGTATAGGCGCGTTATGAATGCCATATCATATCATATCAAATCATGTGTCCTAGCATATTATGGAATATTTTGGCGCAATATTGCTTAGAATGCCACAAGTATATGATATGATTTGGTATTTGCATTGCGCCTCTACACAAGTGTTTCTAGGTGCCACAAGACAAAGGGGGGGGGCGGAGGAATGAGAAGACAAATGATCTTACAAGGCCATGTGACATTCAGATCGTGCAAGTGCAAGCGATAAGTGCAGGGGAGAGGGTACTGGGCGAAGTGCACTCAGGGCAGCAGGACTCTGAGTAGGTACAGGGACTGCAAAGGACTACGCGGGTGCAGTGCCGGACTGGGAGTGCAGGGTATCCCAGGAGGCAGTGCAGGGTGACTGGTCGGTGGGGCGGGGGTTCATGATGCCCTCTTTGACTCTGAGGGCAACCAGGCAACCAGTCATGATAAGCAGTCAGATTAATTAGCAGATTAGCAGGGGAGAAAGAGAGAGAAGGAAGAGGAGAAAAGGAAGGTCTTGAGCAGCTTCTGGAACTTCAGGTGGTCCGGCTCAAGTCTGAGAGGGCCATGGAGGACATTCCAGAGGGAGCCACCTGCCGAGAAGAGAGATCTACCCCCCACTCTCTGCTTGGAGAAGAGAGTTGAGGTAGCAGAGTGAAGAGCTCTAAAAGGAAGGTGTTTAGGAAGAGAGAGAGGACATAGTGAGGAACACGGCCCCAAAAAAACATTGTTCATGTTCCAGAGGGTCTTGAACTTGATCCTTGCGGCCACTAGGGCCAGTGGAGAGAAGAGCTGGATAGATGTGGTTCTTGGGTTTAAGGCCAAGATAAGTCCTGCAGTCCTGTTATGGATTAGTTGAAGAGGGCAAAGTGTAGAGTTAGGAAGATTGAGAAAGAGGCTGTTGGAATAGACCGACCTGGAGAGAACCAGAGCTCTGGAGACAGTTTCTGGGGGAAGGTGAGGAAAAATAGAATACCGCAGAGGAGGTGCAGCTGGATGTGGGCCTTCTTGGCAAGGTCGTGATACAAGGTGAGAAGGAGGGAGTGGAGTAAATGATGACACCACGTTTTTTACATCATAGGAGGGTCAGGGGAGTGGCCCAAGGAGGGTGGCCAGAGAGATAGAGGGAAAGCAGGAGCAGGGGTCCCAATGAGAAGAATCTCTGTCTTACTGGCAATAATACAGAAATTGTTGGAGTCGCACCATTCCTGAATGGCTGATAGACAGTCAGGAATGAGCAAGGAGGGAGAGAAGACAGAGGGTAGCCTGAAAGAGAGCTGTGTGTCTTCCATGTAACACTGAAAGTTAGATGAGAAAGTAGAGATCAGATGGGCCAAGTGGGCCAGATAGACATTGAAGAGCCAGGGTGAGAGGATAGAGCCCTGGGGAACAACACATGTGGAAACAGAGGTGGTGGAGAGAAAGGAACCTAGTTGGACGTGGGAGGGTCGGTCCAAGAGGAAGGAGCTCAGCCACGCCAGTGCCTGACCCGTGATGCCCAGGTTCATGCTGAGATGATTGAACAGGGTGATGTGATTGGCCATGTCCAAGGCAGAGGAGAGGTCAAGGAGCATGAAGACAGTGTGGGAGCTGGAGTCAAGGTTAGAGAGCAGATCTTCACAGGTGCTCAGGAGAGCACTTGCCGTGCCGCCTCTGACTGCTCTGAAGCCAGACTGATGGTCATGGAGATAACTAACAGATTCAGTGTGAATGTTTAGCTGAGAGATGGTTTAGCTCCAGGAGCTTGCCGGGAAAGGAGTGATAGAGATTGGGCGATAGTCAGACAGGAAGGATGATACAACATGAAACATTGTGAGCAATGGAGTGTGTTTTCAGGGTTTGAAAATGTTGGGAACTGGAGCTATTCAGCACCCGCTTCTAGCCTGGGAGAGCCTCGTTAGCTTAAAAACAACAATTACCAAGATCTACTTTTGACTCCTCGGGACAATTGAAGCTGTACAAACATGCATGTGCAACATCAACCTTCAGCGTTTTAGAATGTAGGTAAAGATGAATTAGGACACATCTAGGGCATGGTATGCAGTGATATTAACAAAAGAAAAAATCACGAAAACAATAACGAAGAAAAAAAAAATCTATTTAATAACTGATTTATTAATAACGAATTTGATAAAATAATATTACACAATAACGAATTATGCACTGCCACTAAATAATTATATAATGTTACTTTGTACAATGTTAATCCAGTGTGCAATATTACTTTTGACCACTAGGTGTCACTCGCATCTATCTCTTTTTCGAACGTGACGTCAAAGGTCATGGTTATCCGCCATTTTCGTCTGTTCCTGAGATCCGACAGGAAGTGCTGCTGGATTTTCATGAAGTATTGAGCTTCTTGCCTGGAATTTTGTTTTGGTTGATTTTTTTCCGATGGATTAATGGTGGATTTTTGGGCTTTGCTCCTGGATTTGTGTTGTTTTGGAAGGATTCGACGTGCTGGATTTTGATTGTATTAAAATGTTTTTTGTGGATTGTTTCCTGGATTTTTGAAATTTTTGGGATATGTTGCAACATTGGATTGGACTTTGAATGTTTTGGGGGGATTCTTTTATGGATTTGGGACATTTTTGGGGAATGGGTTTTGGACCTTTTTTGGATAATGTACAATTTTGAATTGGAATTCAAATGTTTTTTGGGGGATTCATTCCTGGATTTGGTGTTTTCTTTGCATATGGTGTGAATTTCGATTGGATTTGGTGTACTTTCCTGGAACTCAACTCTTCATTGGACTTTGATAAGGTAAGCGAATTTGATTTTCTTTCTTCATATTTTACATTGATGTTTTATATACTGTACATTTAGAACGTGTTTCTTTTTTATGTATAAGTTCTTTTTCATGTGTACTTTTGCTGTTAGTTCCTTTTCTGATATTGCTGCTAGTTTGTAATCGGATCATGACCTTCAGCTTCCTTGTTTTGGGTTCTTTATTCTAGCTTTATTGTTTTAGGTTCTTTATTCTAGCTCGCTGCACCATCAGCATTGATTTCTGTTTGTTATTTTGGATACGCTATTATTGCACCTTTACATTGGCATCCATGCTTTTTGTTATTATTTAATTCATTCTTTTTTTCCATTATGTATTACCTTCGTTATTTGTGATAAGTTATAATGTAAACCTAGGACACATTTAAACCCACTGGCTCACATATAATGGACACATTGGTTAAGTGTGCATCTCATGTAGAAGTTAGATTTGTGGTGCGCTGTGTATTTGCTACTGGTTCCCCAGTTGTAGCTCCTGCCAACACCAAGCAGATTGTTTTTGCTCCTGCTAATCGCATCTTAGTTCCGAACCATGTGTTCAGGCATGGACTGGGGACCAATAGACCTGGATATAATTTTCAAAGTGGCCCCAAATTACACATTTTCAGCAAGCCCAAGCCTTTTCCTATGAGAACATTTGAAAATGAAATAAGAAACCACACAAGAGAGGCCCAGGATGCAGAGGCCTAACAGGAAATCTCAAGAGTTATCTATAGGCCAGTTCACCCCAGCATGTGTTTGCATTTGAAAATTAGGAGAGGTTAGATGGTTGTGCATAGTTCCATATGTCCGCAACCCCATGTGCCACCTCACACTGTCTGCCCGAAAATAATTTTACAATCACCATCCCAATGGCAGTGTCTATGATTTTGCCAAGTTCTGCTCACAGGGGACTTTTTTCCATCGGCCACGCTTTTATGCAGCCAGACATCCAGTGTACAAGGTGCATGGCTGAAGGTGTCTGAGGGACGGCTTATGGAGGAAGCCACCATGCACTGCACAGAATTAGAACCCGGGTCTCATGTGTTGGGTTCTCTATAGCACAGAGCTAGGTAGATGGGAAGCAACAGAGTGCTGTTCATTGTGGGATAGCAATAATAGGATACACTAATGTGGATACAATTCGAAGGATAGTCTGGTAAGGGCTGGATTAGAGGAAGACTGACTGACGCCTTACAGATGGTTACAGGTTAGGGAGTGAAAGGCAGACCCAATCTTTGTCAGGGAGGTCACATGGCTCCATAGTTAACACACTGCACACCCTTGTGCATTGCTGGCCTCACACAGCCATGATTATTCGCTCCTCAGTGTTAGGGGAGTTTTCCTAAATTGTCACTTGGAGGTAAGACTATCACAGTGGTTTGTAGATCCCAAACGCTTAGTATCAGTCTTACTACTGAAGGAGCTTGCTATAGTGGCAGAGCAGTCTGCCCTATCGTAAGCGGAAGATGTGAGCTGTATGTAAGTACAATGAACCCAGTCAGTAATGCACATCAAAGAAACACACTTAAATTTATAATCAAATTTAGATGTATCATATATACACACAAGAGCCACTGTTAAATTCTTGACACAATAAACCAACACACGTAGGTATACTTTTCAATATTTTCAAAGGGTCACTTCTTAGTTGATAGTTGCTGAACAAGTACAATTTTTACAGGAGTTTAACAGTTCTATCAGTAATACTGCACACCCACAAAATAATATGGTAATTGTATTTAGTCTGCACACATATAAGAGACAGTGATTTTTGGGAAGGAAAACAATTGGTGAGTGTTATCCTAGCAGAGCATTAAGTTCTAGAGGCGTTTCCGCGGCACAGCAAGTCTTTCAGCGTCAAAATGCAACCCGAGCTAAAACGCCGTTCGTAGCGGCTTTAAGTCTTGCAAAGCAGTAGAAGTCAACAGTTCTTGTGGATACCTTCTAGTCTCTAGGAAGGAAGATACAAGAAGGCTTGACCAACATTGAAGACCCTGTTAAAGGACTCCAAAGGGACGCAAGCAGCGGCTTGAGTCGGAGGTAAGAGGGGGTTGCCCTGGACACCTCAATGTCCAATGCTCTGGAATGACTTTCTGGAATCAGGTAAGCAATACCTTTTTCTCCACAGTACCTTAGGTTAGAAGAAAATGTTTGTGGTGGATGCTCTGCGATGTTGCAGCTCTGGACCCGACCTCGGGATTCCTTGGTCTGATGATTGAAGACAGGACAATGGATGGGATCTCTCAGCAGCAGTCTCGAGGGAGGACCTGGGGCACGACTTTCAGCAACTTTTCTGGTCACTCTGTGGTTTTGGTGCCTTTTCTGCAGCACCAACAAAGGCTGAGATTTGCCTGGTCAATCTCCTTCACTTCCTGTAGTCCCACACTCTGATGAGTGGGTCTGGGCAAGTTTGATCGGATCACTGGCATGTCCTTGAGGGCTCAGCAAACATTTGGATGGATTCAGCGTTTCCACGGCGATGCACTCGAAATGGGTAGCAGGTCTCCTGGTATTAGGGTTCTGCAGCTCTGAAAAATCACAGGGCCTCAGGAGATGGCCCAAATCAAAGTTTGTCTTGGGACTGGTTTTTCCCAACAGCTAAAGGGAAGGAGTCATCCTCTTCGTAGGTCCTCTGTCACACAGAAAACAGGGTCAGGACAGCGGTGGTTGCTTTAAAGTGTTGCAAAGGGTCTGCAGGCGTCTCTGGTCGTCTTCTTCTTCAGTTACTTCAGCGTCCAGTGGTCAACTTGCTTTTCACTCCAGAAGCCTCACTTTTTACACAGTTCCAAAACACACTCCTCTGCAATCTCTCTTCGCAATTTACAGAAAGGAGCGTTTGGCTGTCCAATTAGGATAGCCAGACCCCCAGTGGAAGCTGGTTCTATTCAGGGCCTCTGGCAGACAAAGGACAGGGGGGGGGGTGGACAACTCCTCCCTCACTTCCTGCCTGCCCAGACACTCTGGATCCTAGGCGGGGACACCTAGGGGTTCCCGCCAAAGGCGAATCACACAAACTGACCTCCCACTGCCAGAATGGTAGAAGAAGGACTAAAAAAGAACAACCATACTAGTAATGGCGGAAAAGGAAGGGATTACCCAAGTTGTACTTGGGTGCCGCTATGGTGCACTACCGAGGCTATGAACATAGCCTTTGGTACAAAATGTACACAGTAGTTGGTAGAACACGTCCACTACCACCAGCCATAACGAGAGGATTGTCTACATGACTAAAAAGCCACAGAAACAGAGTTAAGGGGAATACAAGGTATCCCTTTGGCATTCCACCTAAGGTGGTGTATGCTAATCTCTCAGGCTATACAGTTTTAGCAGAGATAGTAAGTATTTCTCTATCCTTTAGAACTGTAAATAATCTAGGATAGAGATAAGAATGTCAAAGGAAGACTTTAAGGCTCCCCAGCAACACTGCCCATAAGGAGCTGTGTACTGCAATAGTAACCTACAGATGCCTTTAAGAGCTATGGAGGAAAATAGACTCCATAGTACATGTAAAATACAAAGAATAGAGTTCCAAAAGACAGTGCCCATTAGAATGAATGAGTGGAAAAAGGCTCCACTAATTCAGGATTAAAGAAAAAGTCCCAGAAGTCCAGCAAAAAGTGCTGGGGGTCTCACTAGGAGAGAGGATGAAGCATAAAAATGATAAATCTCCCTAACACTCACACTGCCAATATTCACGCTTTGTGGTCCAATCTGCGACACACAACACCCGCGCACACGGCAGGCTACACGGTCCATGTGGGCAGCTGCTGATAAGAGCCCCTCGATGCAAGAAGGTGGTACTGCTTGTCAAATGGCGTTCTTAATTGCTTGGGAATTAATGGGACACCGAGGCGCGTGTCTGCCTCTGAGGACGAGGCTGAAAGTTTAATGTGTTTACAGAAATCTCATTTTAAGGGATTCGACTTCGTACGTTTAAGGCAGGCAAAATTGCCTGGTGCTTTAATTGAGCATCGACACAAAATGAGCTTGCCCGCTGGTCGGCTGGTACTTATAAACCATCTGGCGCTCATCTTGTCGAGATGCAAAGCTCCCTCCACTGTTCTGCCTGAACCCCATCAGGTCTGATCTCATTAATGTTCAGCAAAGTCAAGTCAGTGGGGTTTGACTGTGGGCAGAACACAGGATGACCAGTTATCGCAAGCCCAGCATGGAGGTGAAAAGCAAGAGCTGTATCCACAGGGGTCAACAGTACACATCATTCTATGTCAGGGGTCTGGAACCTCCGGCTCTCCAGATGTTTTGTAATACGACTCTCATGACCCCCCACCATTGACTTTCCTGGCTAGGACTGGTGGGATTTTTAAGGCAGGCAGCAGGACACCTGTAGTCCTTTTTGTGAACAGCAGGTTTAATGTTGGGTGTAGAATATGTCTTTTTTAACGGTGAGCACTGGGCACTTTAGGTATGTACGAGAGTGAATGAGTGTGGATTGAGAGAATAGGAACATTGATGTTTTATGTTGTATGTAGAGGTTTTTTCTAATGTCTTTGAAGGGTTTACATATGTTAATCGTTAATTGAAATTTGTTTGTGTTATGCTGGGTCACTCTACTTCAAGATAGAAGTGTGATGCAACTCTTACACTGTTTACTTCAAATATAATAAAATATATGCATTTTTGAAAATTGTATTTGCAAGTGTGTTTGTGGTTTTTCAGTGGTTGTCATTTCAGGGGCACACATTGGTTGTAGAGCCCTAGGGTCTATTTGTGTGTGTTGTGAGGGATTTTTGAATTCCAAAACATCTGGAGAGCCAAACGTTGCAGACCGCGGCTGTAGTCTGTGCTATGGTCTACCAGAATGGCAGCACCTTGGAGGAAAGTGTGTCGGCCTTGCCCCTTGCGGATCGGGCTGGAATAGCCAGCAGATAATCAGCAGATAACCAGCTTCACACTCAGGTCTGTGTAACCATCTATTCAATGCCATGAATAACCAACTTGTTGCCCATTTCCTTTTGTCTGGAGTTACTGACTGTGCCGTGGATCAACAGTGCAAACCCATGTTTGTGTGCCCACTTTGCCAACTGTGCCATGAATGCTCCCCCACGACTGAGGCTGGTAGAGAGACTCCCAGAACCCCCCTGTTTTGCATATTAAAAAGTAACTTTGGGTCTCACCCTAAGTTACTAGGGTAATCCAGACGTGGACCCCTTGCTCACTGTTCTTAGAGAGACACAGCTCCACCTTACTGATGAGGCCCAACCAGGCCAAAACACGTGTCTGGAGTTGCTGTTGGTACTCTTGTCCAGAAGAGAATCGCCTGATATTTCGGTGCTGGACTGACCCTGGGCATGACAAAGACTGATATTGCTGTGGATATTTCTCTTCTGTGAAGGGAATAGTGAGCTAGAAAATGTGGTAGAGACTCCCCTGCGACTGAGGCCGGTAGAGAGACTCCCAGAACTCCCGGTTTTGAATGCTGAACACCCATATCTGCGACAGTGTTCCAATATTCCCACGAGTGACACCTTTACCCAGCACCAACCCATGTCTCTTCTTCAGCAATTCCCAGCTTAGCCATGGGCTCCCAGCTCCAGTTCGGTCATCCATGCAGTCCCACACGTGGGCAGGATTACTTGGCATCCAGCATTCGGACCTCAGAAAGGATAACTAACCATACTCAACATGCTGCACTTTGTCAATCAGTGCAGAAGGCAGAGCCTTCTTCCTGACATACAGCACTGCCTAATTTGGGACATCGGCCAGTCAGTGTTTGGCGTGGGAAGTAAAGGGCTCAATGCAGGGGCAGGAAATCTGATCACCAATGGGAGCAGAGTTTCACTCAGAGTCAAACAAAGATAGATTCAAAGGTTTCAATTGTTTCACATGATTAGGAGGATGGGGATGGTAAAGACCTCAGGAATAGGGGAATGAGGATGGTAAAGACCTCAACATTTCTAAAATGACTACATGCAGTTTGACAGACACGCAGCTACAACAGATAAATAATAATGAAATACGAGCTCACAGGCCTCTATGTTTCTGTAGGAGACTCAAGCTAGCTATACCTTTCTGGTGATTGTCAATGAGGCTGAAACATTTCTGGGGATGCTTGTGGTCTCGTGCAGAAGGGATGTGACCTATTAATTTAGGATGGACTGCCCCTTACAGGGCAATAGGGGGTGCCTAAGCCTGATTTTCATATGGTCTTTCCCCCTCTATAATTGCATGGACGGCTGAAAAGCGATGGCATGGACGGTTGCCCAGAGCAATGCCAGAGGTTATCAATCTTACAAAACCGTCTAAACATTACTGTTCTGTTTTTGTAAAGCACCAACGTGCCCCCTTTTGACTACTTTGCGGCGCACAGTTTCTGGAATTGTGCATAGGTGCATTTAAAGAGTTCTAAATTGTGAGCTGAGCATAAGAAGTGGTTGACAGAGGACAAAATGTTTCTTGGGCACGGTCCTCTGCAACGTCTCGCCAAGGGCTTCGAGCACAGTCCCACTGGGTTCTTACAACTGGCTGCAAGTACGCATCAACCTCAAAGAAGTAAGCCCCAGCGCGGTAGCCACACCTTCCTGGTGCTCATAACGCCCCGTCTTCAATCCCTCCATGGAGGGGGTAGAGACTTCGCACAATCATGAGAGAGATGGGTTTGGTTGGTCCTCCAAGAGTGGAAAAGGTCATAGGGTTTTCTTCAGAGATGTTCTCACAGGGAGTCTGGTGGTTACCAGTGGAAACACAAGGAGATGGCATCAGTTTGAAAGTATGTTACATTCACAGGAACCCACTCTAGCAGAAAGGACATTGGGAAGGGTCATCACGTGTTTAGAAAAGCATTGGACACACAGAAGAGTTAGTGGTGATTTGGTTCAGTTACTGGCAAAGGCTCTGGTGGCCTGGCATTCCTTCGCAGGGGATGCATCAGATCTGCGGTTTTACCAGATTACACTGCTGCCAACCACAGAACGCACTTGCGTGCTGGCTAATATTGGAAGGAGATGGGACGGAAAGTACAACATCAACTTAAACATGGTTCTCAGCCACTGCAAGTTATCAACATTGATAGGAACATCGTGTAAGGGTCAGAGGTCGACGAGGAATGCTTCAGCGAGCACTTATGAAACAATGGGAACAGCATTGGACAACGCTCGCGGTATGTTCTTAGCTCATTGGTTGGAATTATTGAAAGGGACCGGACTGCTGGCCATAAGCACTCATCCAAGTTTCACCAGTCTCATCAAGTTGCTACGAATGCCCATTTGCTGCATCGCTGCCAACACTGCTTGCCCACTAAGCTCTTTACTTCCTCGGGGTGCTATCTCTGTAACAAGGCTACTACATGTGCACTGGATAGGCCGCCTGGGCAAATAATAGACCTCTCTGCGATGAGACGGTGGACATATAGGCAGGAAGATTTTCTGCTCCACCTTCTTGCTACACTTAGCAGGTGTTTAATGTCTGGATCAGGTAAGTGAACAAGGAGCAGGAACCAGACCGACCCAAGTAAGTGTATGATATGATATGATAGGTTATTTACAACGCGCTTAATACCCATAGGTTTCTAAGCGCAGACCCGGGGATCGAAACTGTGTTGCTCTGTGTCGTCTTGCCTCCAAGGCGAGAACGTTACCCCTGAGCTATCCTCCCGAGACGAGTGTAAAAGAACAGGATGCTTTATTTATTCTTGGTTACAGTATAGGAGGTCAGCAGTGGGAGTGTGGGGAACATACATCCTTTATGGTCCTTTCTCCGAGTTCCGTACCTATCATTCATGGAACCCCACGGTTCCCTTCCTTCCAGCTTACATCATCACATTCCACGAGGGATACCATTCACACATAAACATACTCACAGATACCACAGATACATTTAAGGCAACATGGATGACTTTGAAGCAGCGATCACTGGTGGAGCCAGAAGTGACATGGAAGAGTTTGTGCCCTATGTTAAAAAAAGCTCCTAGTGCCTACACTAAGGGTGGTGACACAACAGCGTACGGCCGACCTACCACAAGGGCGAACACGCTGCAAAAGGAAGAGCCAATTAACACCAAATAAAAGAACATTGCAAAGCACAGGAGGACCACCTACTCTGAAGGAAACAAAATGGAAAGCACAATGCCCTCTTAAACCGAAGACAGTCCTAACTACACCAAAGGCAGGAGTGCCCCAAAGCACACACAGCTTGACTAAACGAAAGGCAGGAAATCTGCAAAGCGCAAGGGGGTTGCTTATACCAAAAACAGAAATGAAACAAAGCTCATAAGACTGGACTCGACTAGAGTAAAGTCAGAATCACCCAAAAGTACAAGCCGTATACCAACACCAACAAGAGAAATACTGGAAAGCATTCACATCTAAAATATAGGCCCCGAATGTCAGAAATAAAGAAGCCATGCCAGGCCAGTATTTAAGAGTGTAGCTGGATGGTGCTATCCGTTGGAAATTGCAGACCAGTCCAAAACACTTCTTTTTCCGACTTAAGGTCTAGTGACTTGGAAAGAAATGGGCCTGGTTGAAATTTACTAAAATGGACAAGTGCGTTAAAAAAACGATTTCCCTTTGAGTTCCTTTTCCCAACTGTGCATTTCAAATGAAAGCCCAAAAACGAATTTTCCAATTGATTCCCTTGCCTCCCAAACCAGAATCCCAAAACACTGCCTGTCCTTTGAACGTGTGTTGCAAAACATTTTTTCCATTGTATTGTGAATGTTTCTATTGGTTAAATTGAAATTACATTTGTCAAAAGTTGTGGCTGCATGTTTCAAAATTGTACCTGTGTTGTTTTAATAACCAAGTTATTGCTGTGATATTAGGTGTTGCCACAGTATTTGAGGCTGATATTGACTGCTCGTTTTCTTTATCAAACCTTAAATAAATAAATCAATACATACATTAAAACACATGTGCGAGACAGGTTGGAGGCCTCACCAAAGTGAACTAGAAATAAAAATTGCCTTATTGTGCACCACCTTGCGTGGGGGGGGGGAATTCCCTGAGTTGAGGGTGACCGCCTAATAAACTGCGACACACCAATGGCATGAAGACAGCAAAGACTGAGATAGATAACTACGACAAATGCAGGAACTCTGCAAAGCACAAGAAGGATACTCAAAGCAAACACAAGAACACTGTAAAATGCACAAGTCCTACCCAGATCAAACACAGCACCACTGCAAACCAAACCAGGGCTACCTACACCAAACACAGGGATAATACAATAGAAAGAAGTCCCACCTACAGCAAAGACAGCAAGCCTTCAAATCACAATAAATGTACTTACTGCAATTGGCACAAAGTTCAAAGTAAAAGAAGCCAACATGCATAACAGAAAGCTACTCTAACGCATAGAGGCTCTGCTTTCACAGCAGGTAGCAACACTGGAACGTACAAGAGGCCTACCTACGCCAACGATAGCAACTCAAAGAAAAGGAGGCAGGAAGACCAAGGTAGCACCAGCACAAAGCAGAAGATGCTCACGTGCAGTAAAGCAACCAACATAGATAGTAGAAGATTCCATCCTTCAATACAGGCCCCAGGCTTTAGAGCAACAGAGGCCAAGCAACATGAAAAACAGCAACATGAAAAACACAAGAGGCTCTCCTTTACAATAGGCTGCCACACTCAAAGCACAAGGGGCCTAACTACACCAAAGGCAGCAAAACACAAATCTGGAGGCATACAGACCAGGTACACCAAAGACAGCAACAGTACAAGCAATAAGATACCCACGTACAGAAAAAGTACACATTCAAAACGTAAATGATTTCTACCTATGCCAAAGGCACCAGCCCTCAAAGCAACAGAGGCTGACCAGCATCAAAACAGCAACATGTAAAACACAAGAGAAGATTCTCTTCTTTACAACAGGCTGCCACACTCAAAGCACAAGGGGCCTGCCTACAATAAAGACAGCAACACAACAAAACAGGAGGCAAAAGACCTCGTACGCCAAAGGCAGCAACACAACAAAACAGGAGGCAAAAAGACCAACATGCAAATTGCAAGAGGTTTTTATCTGCAACAGCTAGCAATATGCAAAGCACAAGACGCCTACACACACAAAGGGCAGCAACACACAAAGCACAAGAGACTTACTTACAATTAAGGCAGGAACAAAGACATAAGCACTTGCAAATCAGAAGAGCCCTGCACAAGCAGGCAGTGCACCCCCAAAGAGCACATTTTCTTCAACCTCGTAATTTGGAAGCATGGAGCAGTTATGTGTTGACATGCACGTGGTCGGCTCCCTAGCGCCAACGTCTTGTCATTTGCATTGTGGAGGGCAAAGATGCAGGGCAAAAGGAGGCATACACACTGCCTTTTGCCCTGCACTTTTGCACTCGGCCATGCAAAGTGAGTGAAAACGTTTACTTGTAATTGCCAGCACCGCTTACAATTACAATTAAACACTGCCAGACAGGCTTGCATGTTGGACACCATTTACATTTCATTGTGAACACTTCTTACCATGCGCGCAAATAAACGCTGTCGGACAGCATTGTGCATGGCAGGCAGCGTGTACAGTGGATCCCTCCGGGGTCTGTCTGGTTTATGCTGGTGCATAAAGCAGGCGGACCCCAAAGGGAACTCCAGCATTTGCACCGCCATGAAAATCCATGCTGAAGCATTGGTATGGCGGAGAGGAAGGAAGATGATGGACATGCAAGTTACTTTCCACCCTTAATCTCCGTGCGAATGCAAGGCATTAACGTATTCATGGTTACGCCACAATCAAACAGGAGCTCTATGTAGTACCTTGTCAGTCAGAAAGCCTGCCACTCCCTCAGTAGCACATTACAGATAATTCTTCACCCAGAAAAAAAGCCACGGATTTCATTTCTGCCAATGCACCCAAGGGTGCTTTATGAGCTTCTTTGAGTAAAGCACCCGCAGCATTGTAAACATTGGCTAAATATAGCACCATCACAATTCATTGGGAAATGAGCCAAACACAGAAACAATAACATGAAAGCACCTATAGAAGAATGCAATATTGACATGAGCGTGATGGTCTCGGGAGGATAGCTCAGGGGCAATGTGCTCGCCTTGGAAGCATGACGACATGGGGCAACGCAGGTTCGATCCCCAGATCCGCACTTTGAAACCTCTGAATATTAACCAATCATTTCATATCAAGGGCAGCGCCAAGACGTTGCTCTGGCCAAAGCTACACCCAGCTGTTTCCTGTGCTGTCTCAGAATGCCATTATCCCTGGGCAGCTGCTCGGATTGCTCGCTGTGCTCTCGCCAAGTGGTGGCGCGAGCAATGTTCGCGAACACCACCAGAGCAGCAGATCTTTGATGAATGCTAACAGTCTGACAGATGTTCCCATCGCCACGTTTCTCAACTTGATGGACTGCCCAGTATTTTAGGAAAATGAACCTGTCTACAGACATTCTTTATTGCGGTGCGGTCCCAAAGACTTGCCAACACCTGCTACCAGCTGAGCAATTAAGAATAATGCTGCACGAGACTGATGGACTTTTTCATTAGCAGCCTACTCCCCCCATCTGGATGGACTGGTGTTCGGAGAACATTCTCCAGGACATTGGACAGATCTAGAGTGGCACACCTGCATCTAAAACACTAATCTGAGTGTTTCCCTAATTGGGCGGCGTGTCAATTTGAGCGGCTGCCATGATGGATTTGGTGCTCCTTTTTTAGTTTGGGCTATTCAGTGGCGTTTTAGCACCACCTATAAGCCAAAACTATTACATTAGAGTACAGATAAGGAGAAGTGGCAGATGAGGAGGACCCAAAGTTTGGAGGTGTTGTTTGGTTGTTTGCCCACCCATTGACTGCCCATGGCCAATTTGACCCAGCTCCTGCCCCTCCCTGCCCAAAACACATCCTCATGGGAACTCTTTAAGCTCACTTTATTCAAACCATACCATCAAACTTTGCACTCCAAGTGCCTGCCAATGTTTTCTCAAAGCAGTCTTCTGATATTTAATTACCTCATTGGAGTTGCAAATGTGTTACTGGGGTAACAAAAATGTCTTAATCAGGTCTGCCTTAAGCCACTCAATTTATAAACACTATACATGCCCTTCCCTGAAGACATGTTAAAAAACAAGCATTGGCAAAGCCAACAGTTTTGGCTTGTGTATAAGTATTAGGAATTTGACAGGCACTGCTATTAAATGTCAAGGTACTCACACCATTTTGCACCTCCTACAACCAATAGCCAGTTAAGAACCACTACATCAGTGCATGGGAAGTTCTTTTCCCAGGCCTACACAAAAGCTCAAACTGTTGGCATGGTCAATGCTTGTCTCTCTTCCCATCAAAACAAGAATAAGTGTTGACACTGAAACCAATGTCCCACTGAGAGCAAAGGTCAAGTATGTCATCTCATTAATGCACATGGCACTATGTGGCACAAACCAGGAACAGGAGCTCAATTAAAGATTATTGCTTCAATGTTTTAAGTGCATCACAACTTCCTACAACAAAGCAGCAAATGGGGACGAGGTACAAACACCAGAGCATTGAAGGTGTGGTTAAAACAAAATATGCTAAAATTCAATTTCAAAATTGGCTCTTTCTTTCTTTCTTTCTTTCTTTCTTTCTTTCTTTCTTTCTTTCTTTCTTTCTTTCTTTCTTTCTTTCTTTCTTTCTTTCTTTCTTTCTTTCTTTCTTTCCTTCTTTCTTTCTTTAATTCTTTCTTCCTTCAGTGACAAACATTGCTCATTTCATCGCTAAGGAACGTGCAATATAAATGATATCAGATTTACTGCGACGCAGTGAGCTTCTTATAATGATGGGTAAAGTGCGAATGACATTCTGACCAGGTTGAGGGTGGAGTAAACAAAACAATCCGTGGAGACAATACAGGGGTGTAGTTATAAAATTCCAGGACAATCAACATTGGACATTTTTAAGTGCTGGCGGGCAGTACGGCCAGCTATGTTAGGGATGAGCCCATGATGGATGAAGTGCTAGAGTGGAGGCAGAGAAAATGAGGGAAAGAGGCAGTCTAGAGGCGAAGGAGCATTTTTATCTTGAAGACAGATGAGAGGTAGATTAAGAGGGTAACTCGGACGCAAGGAGGTAGGCTTCCAGTTTGGCTTTGAACAAATATTCCTCAGTGAATCTATGTAATAAACTGGTCTGGGTTTATGGAGAAAAAAAAAAACAGCTACTTCACAGGAGCAGACTTAAAGTAAGCTATGATTTAAGTAAAAACATCTATGCAAATGTTGCGAAAAATCACTATCCTGGAGGCACTAAACACTGATGTATCAACGAATAATAATGTAAATAATGTGCGCAAATAAAGTATGTGCAAATTCCACCCTGCACTAAATAGAAAAATAGAAAATGCCTTGGTCTTGGGCAAGACGTCGCTATCACAGTTAGTGAATGGATTATTGCAAATTGATCCAGACAGCACGTCTCAAAATGAGGCCCATCACACTCTCAGGCGAGACGAGCCAATCACACGGGCAATCCGTTGAGGCAAAATCAATGCCGTCAAATGGAGACGACAAGGTACAAAAAGTGCCATGATATGAATTTCCTCCAATAATGATGCGTGAATCAGAGGACATTGTTCTGCTGACAGAAGTGCACAGTCTTTGCAGGACTTGGCCAGAGAATAATGGTTTTTTCGCTAAAGAGGAGATGCAGCTTTTGTTTTTTTTTACTACAAACACAGCAATTTTGTGGAAATGCTTCAATTATACTTCTGCTGCATTTATTTTTCTCTAAAAAAATGCATCTGTAGTACAATGATGTGCAGTAACAGAGATCAATTCTGTATGTGTTCTGGAAAACTGACCCCTAGAAACCAAATTATTATGATTATTATTATTATTATTATCATTATTATTAGGGTATTTATTGAGCGCGGAACCCAGCTTTGGGAAGCACTTCCAAAGGCAACATGGCAGCGATGGGCCTGTGCACAGGGCACAGACCTTCAGTGGAATCGCCACGGGCCTCGTTATGTCAATGCATGGTTTGTACAGCCCGGTTGTTGGCAATGATGATGATGTTGGGGAGAGTCACATTGGTATTGGGGCATGAACTGTATAAATGCAGATCCGCCTTTGAGGCCCATGAACGGGTAGCGCTATAAAGAGCTATAAGTAAATAAATAAATGCATACATACATATCACTGCTGGCTCTGAATAACTACATGGCCTTGCAGAGAGAGCCGGCCACGAGTAACGGAACGATGGACCGAGTTAGATCACGTTCATTCGGTCTCAATGAAAGGGATTATTCTTCAGTAACCCCCAGGTCTCCCAAACCATGCAAAGTTGGGGGTCTAAGAGGGGATTCCACCCACTCCTGCGGAGCGGGGGGGAACGATCCACAAGATGAGCCCTCCATGCACAGGCGTTTCCTCCTGGTGGTCCCGAGAACGACCGGATGGTACCTGGAGACAATTAGAGAAGGCAAAGGGGGCACTGGCGAGTGTGGCCAGGATCTTGGGAGGCTATAGTCGCACGTTGTATTCATTATCTAGAAGTATGGCTGAGCCTAAATCAACACCAGAGCACTCCAACCTCAGACCAAAATAAGCAAGCAATCCAAGGAATAGCACAGCCAATACCAGGACATAACACTATGGGACTAATTCATGGAATGTATAGTGCGGTGCAAAGTGACTTTGCACTGGTGCAAAATGACCTTCCACTGCCAAGAAACAACCTGATTCACAGAGCGGTGCAAAGTGTATTTTTGCAGTGCAAAGTCACTTGCACTAACTATGTGCTTACTTTGCACTGGTGCAAACTCACTTTGCACCGCGCAAATAATTCCATGAATCAGGCCCTAAATCGCATACACAAGCAATAAAATCACTACTGTGGGGTTTTTAGAAACTGAGCTGCAGCACGGGAAATGATGTGATGTTTGTAACAAGGAAGTAATTAAACAAGTGGAATGATACATGTTATCCAATGGGAATCTTTTTCTAAGATAAATCGCCTTCTCTCCCCCCCGCTGTCCTCCTCGCACCCCAGGTGCTCACTGAAGTCTGCCTGTACGCTAAACGGCATCCTCACATTTGATGGGATTCAGGAGAAGACGAAGCCGAGACCTGGACTTTGTGTCGACATGGCCCATTATCGCGTGTTGGCGTGTTCATGGCACATGTTGGGTCTATTCGCTACCTAAAATCATCTTTCTACTGGATGGTGGCAAAACAATGTTACAGTTTCATATCAGCAGAGCTATAACCCCGCCCATTCATCCCTTGCAGGAGTTTAAATAATGCATGTGGTTAAACTTGAGAACCTGACTAATGACTAATCCTGGGTGGACTTTCTCAAAAGTGATCCATGGGCTCCAGGGAATCTCCCGCTGAGGTGTCGGTATGTTTACAGGTTCGTATTTTACAGAATCCCCTTTAAGAGCTATAACTCTTAAGTGACCTTCGGAAGAGAAGTTTGAGCAAACTTGGCCTGATTCCTGGGGAAATAATACACAAAATAACTTACAAGTATCATGAAGGAAGAGGAAGGTTACGCGAAAAGGAGGGATTGGGAGAGGGTGGGTGGCGGGATTAGGGCTAGCAAGAGGAAATGGATCCCTGTGCATCTGAACATGTTATCCAAGCGGGACAGGATGATCAACTCTGCGACATATCATCTCAGGTGATCAATGCACCTACTGCGGGGATCTATGTATAACCCAGAAGAACTCGCCCTTTCATCCTTATGAAGTTGATCAAATTAAGAAAGTTGATTAACATGTGTCTGAGTCACACACATGTCGGGCATGCCTGACTCTGCTTTTAAACATTCAGAGGTCATCGCATTGAGTTCTACCATAGTAGGTTGGAAGGAATTCAGAAGAGACATGTATGGAGGAAAATCATGTAGCGCTGGGGAAGAATCAGCCGTGCATGGGGGGGGGGTGAAGTTTCATCCTGCTGAGTTTGCTTCCATGAGAACTATCGAGGGTATGTATGGAGTAAGGGGGAGAGCTTATAGGTGCAGGTCAATGACCATAGGAAGCACTATAGGGGTGAGACAGAGTCAGTCAAATGTCGAGCATTCATGATGTACACTCTGGCTTCCCTTAAAGGAATACCATTAAGTTGGATATTATTGTAATATTATGAGCCCTGAACCTGGGAAACCACATAGCCTACAACTGCAGTAAGAGGATAAGAGTGCAGGGAGCGACATGCATGCCCCAAACACCAATGCATGCAAGGGACAGGCCAACGCATCATTGTGCAGCACCACAGCCCCCTGGAAATGTGCAGGCCGCCATTTCTCAAAGTACTGCAAATACACAAAAAAATGCATTCCCTGCATTACCTTTTGAATGAGTCATTGAAACACTTTGCTTTCTTTGTGCATCCCTGGCAGGAAAGGTTCTGAACGTCTGACCTATTCCATGAACTGTGCACTGCGTGTGCTTTGAGCATGTACAGGCATTAAACGATCTGAACTCTGATGTTTGCAGATACATTTCATCAGCATCGTCAGAAGCTTAGCCTGAATCTGTCACCGGAACCCCAAGACGACTGGCAAGATTATGGTTCAGGCCCCCAGCTATCCCTTCACAATATTGTAATGTGGGATTTTTAGCTGAAATGCTTCAAGTGCTTGGAACCAGGGCCTCATTAGGAGTGCCCTGGTCTGGGAAAAATGCTGGTAATTCTGGCACTGCCATTTTTTCCAAACCAGGGAAACACAAGTTTGCCGGTGGGGGGCAGTGATCTACTGGCAGGCCTGACTTGCTGGTTGATCAGGCTCCTACCAGCAAATAAATGCCGGAATCACTGATACCGGAACTACCTTTGCTCAGCACTTTCCACTCACCCCCCCACCCCTATGCACTTTCCCCTTTCCCTCTCCCTTGCACTTGCCCGTTCTCAATGTCACTGGACCTAGTAAGATTGTTGCTTTGTTTCTCCCTTGTTCCCCTCCCTTGTTTGGTCGCGCTCTGAAACCCTTGTGTACGAGCGCGATACAAATACAATATCAATATCAATACCAGTGCCGGTAACTCCGGCAATCCCATTCCATGCAGCCCTATGGAAGTCCATGGAATGGAAACTTACTGGCGTCTACGCCACCCCTGATATCCTGCCAATACTGGAATATCGCACAATATCGGTCTGTGGAAACGGTAAGCGGTAAGGCTGTGTTGCTGGAATGACTGTCATGAGGGCCTATGCATCCCCGAAGCTTTTGATTTTTCATTGATAGCTCAGGACTGTATATTGTGCCCCAGTTGCATGGAACCCCCTGACAACAGAATTCTCTTTGGCCACATCACTAGATTTCCTGATTTGAGGTTTTTAAATCTTGTGCATAACACATTCTGAGCACTCTTGGTTGCTATATCAATGTGGCAAGAGTAATAGTGTATGTTAGAAGAATACCATGGAGAAACGTTTGCTTCAAGCTCAACCTGAAAACACAATGTTGCCAGACATGTGCTAGGTGAGAGAGCGCCCATATCAGAGACAAGAACCATATTGTGGAATTTGTGTCAGTATCTGAACAAGTGCAAATGCTTAAAATTATATTTTCCAATACGGGGATTTAAAAGGAAGACAATAGTTCATGTCAGAAAACAGAATATGTTATGACTTCCTTGAATGGGACAAACGACATCAAACCTCAGTGGAAACAAGTGCTGCTCTTTTGCGCCATAACATAACTGCAAGATGTGAAAACAGAAAGAGCAAGGCTGACAGCCCCCATCTCCTCCCCAGGTCATCTGGCCAGCCATTATCCAGTCCTGACTTTGTAGGAAGCAGCAGGTCTTATGCAGGGACTTGCAGAATCAGCGGCTCCATCTTAAGCAAGCACCTTCAAGTGCCAGAATGATGTTGGCTATAAAGCCAGGCCTGGACAAACATGCTTCTAATAAGATTAAGCCTGTTGAAGTCTCTGGAAGAGCAGCCAGGAGAGCTGGGGGGGCGGGGACCACCGGCCAGAAACCCTGTATCTCCACCGCTGCCCCCAGTCTCTGGGGTACATGACGATCAGCGGGTACTTAAAACCAGGCATAAAGAACTGTAAACACACTTTTTAAACAGCCATTATCTCTGCATGATTTGTGCCGCAATTGTCACCAGTTGAAAACTGTATCGAGACGCTGCCAGAAGTAAATATAACTTTTCTTAAATGATGGCTTCAATTTAAATTTTAATTGTTTATTCAAATTGCTTTGCAAACTATAAATTATGCATAAGATAATAACATGCAGCATAACTCAGCAAAAAATGTAATGACTTAGAAAAGACACTTTCCGCCTTTGTTTTTATGGGCGCTTTGCATCTTTAAATACTGATGAGGAGTTAGTAGAGTGGGAGGCCAGCGCTGCTATAACGACGTCTTAAAGGGACAGAGGACACGGGCATTTTAATGGTGGTGTTATACAGTGGCTTCTTCTAGCGAAAGAGGGATCACACTTTACAGCTTGAGGGATGGACTCCTAGACTTGACGTCACCTCCTTCAGGGTGTAGAGGCCCTTCCAGGCACTGCTTCCGGTCTGTGAAAAGGGCATAGCTGCCAAAACTGCACCTTTCATCCCACTGGAGGTGCAAAGGCCATAGCTACCAAACCCGCTACATTCACCTCAATGGATGTGCAATAGGCATAGCTGCCAAACCCGCAACATTCACCTCAATGGATGTGCAATAGGCATGGCTGCCAAACCCGCTACATTCACCTCAATGGATGTGCAATAGGCATGGCTGCCAAACCCGCAACATTCACCTCAATGGATGTGCAATAGGCATAGCTGCCAAACCCGCTACATTCACCTCAATGGATGTGCAATAGGCATAGCTACCAAACCCGCAACATTCACCTCAATGGATGTGCAATAGGCATGGCTGCCAAACCTGCAACATTCACCTCAATTGATGTGCAATAGGCATGGCTACCAAACCCGCAACATTCACCTCAATGGATGTGCAATAGGCATAGCTGCCAAACCCGCAACATTCACCTCAATGGATGTGCAATAGGCATAGCTGCCAAACCCGCTACATTCACCTCAATGGATGTGCAATAGGCATGGCTGCCAAACCTGCAACATTCACCTCAATGGATGTGCAATAGGCATAGCTGCCAAACCCGCAACATTCACCTCAATGGATGTGCAATAGGCATGGCTGCCAAACCTGCAACATTCACCTCAATTGATGTGCAATAGGCATGGCTACCAAACCTGCAACATTCACCTCAATTGATGTGCAATAGGCATGGCTGCCAAACCTGCAACAGTCACCTCAATGGATGTGCAATAGGCATAGCTGCCAAACCCGCTACATTCACCTCAATGGATGTGCAATAGGCATGGCTACCAAACCTGCAACATTCACCTCAATGGATGTGCAATAGGCTTGGCTACCAAACCTGCAACATTCACCTCAATAGATGTGCAATGGGCATAGCTACCAAACCCGCAACATTAACCTCAATGGATGTGCAATAGGCATGGCTACCAAACCCGCAACATTCACCTCAATTGATGTGCAATAGGCATGGCTACCAAACCTGCAACATTCACCTCAATGGATGTGCAATAGGCATGGCTACCAAACCTGCAACATTCACCTCAATGGATGTGCAATAGGCATGGCTACCAAACCTGCAACATTCACCTCAATAGATGTGCAATGGGCATAGCTACCAAACCCGCAACATTAACCTCAATGGATGTGCAATAGGCATAGCTACCAAACCCGCTACATTCACCTCAATGGATGTGCAATAGGCTTGGCTACCAAACCCGCAACATTCACCTCAATGGATGTGCAATAGGCATGGCTACCAAACCCGCAACATTCACCTCAATGGATGTGCAATAGGCATGGCTACCAAACCTGCAACATTCACCTCAATGGATGTGCAATAGGCATAGCTGCCAAACCTGCAACATTCACCTCAATGGATGTGCAATGGGCATGGCTGCCAAACCTGCAACATTCACCTCAATGGGTGTGCAATGGGCATAGCTGCCAAACCCGCAACATTAACCTCAATGGATGTGTAAAGGGCAGAGCTACCAAACCCGCAACATTCACCTCAATGGATGTACAAAGGGCATAGCTACCAAACCTGCAACAGTCACCTAAATGGATGTGCACAGGACATAGCAACCACAACCTGCAACATTCATCTCCATGGATGTGCAAAAGCCATAGCTACCAAACCCGCAACATTCACCTCAATGGATGTGCAAAGGGCACAGATACCAAACCCGCAACATTCACCTCAATGGATGTGCAAAGGGCATAGATACCAAACCCGCAACATTCACCTCAATGGATGTAGATTTATGTTCACTGTTGGTCTGTTTGGAGCCAATCACATCGAGGTGTGGGCAGAGTTACTGGAAGGGCCGGATATCCAGGAGGCTCCAAACTCTCTTCCCTAGAGACTGAGAGAAGAGCGTAAAAACCCGGAGTCTCCAGGATAAACCCACAGACTAGGCATTTATGATGTTTACTCCTACAGTATGTTCCCAAAATCTGGGACAGGGAAGAGAATATGGGAATGGACTCATGGTGCGTAGCGCTGTGCCTTACACACAACGAAAGTGAGTAGAGCAGTAGCTCCGCAATGGGAAAGGGGGATAGAGGATTATAGAGCTGTCATTGGGAAGTGACTTCAGGATGGAGCAGTGCACCTGTGTTTCACTAGAGAGGATTATAGAGCTGTCATTCGGAAGTGACTTCAGGATGGAGCAGCGCACCTGTGTTCCGCTAGAGAGGATTATAGAGCTGTCATTGGGAAGTGACTTCAGGATAGAGCAGTGCACCTTTGCTCAGCTAGAGAGGATTATAGAGCTGTCATTGGGAAGTGACTTCAGGATGGAGCAGTGCACCTGTGTTCCGCTAGAGAGGATTATAGAGCAGTCATTGGGAAGTGACTTCAGGATAGAGCAGTGCACCTCTGCTCTGCTAGAGAGGATTATAGAGCTGTCATAGGGAAGTGACTTCAGTATAGAGCAGTGCGCCTGTGATCCGCTAGAGAGGATTATAGAGCTGTCATTGGGAAGTGACTTCAGGATAGAGCAGTGCACCTGTGATCCGCTAGAGAGGATTATAGAGCTAACTTCAGGATGGAGCAGTGCACCTTTGCTCAGCTAGAGAGGATTATATAGCTGTCATTGGGAAGTGACTTCAGCATAGAGCAGTGCACCTTTGCTCAGCTTGAGAGGATATATATAGCTGTCATTTGGAAGTGACTTCAGGATAGAGCAGTGCGCCTCTGCTCCGCTAGAGAGGATGATAGAGATGATATACGGAAGTGACTTCAGGATAGAGCAGTGCACCTTTGCTCAGATAGAGAGGATTATATAGCTGTCATTGGGAAGTGACTTCAGGATAGAGCAGTGCACCTCTGCTCCGCTAGAGAGGATTATAGAACTGTCATTGGGAAGTGACTTCAGGATGGAGCAGTGCACCTTTTCTCAGCTAGAGAGGATTATAGAGCTGTCATTGGGAAGTGACTTCAGGATAGAGCAGTGCACCTTTTCTCAGCTAGAGAGGATTATAGAGCTGTCATTGGGAAGTGACTTCAGGATGGAGCAGTGCACCTTTACTCAGCTAGAGAGGATTATATAGCTGTCATTGGGAAGTGACTTCAGGATAGAGCAGTGCACCTCTGCTGGGATTATAGAGCTGTCATTGGGAAGTGACTTCAGGATAGAGCAGTGCACCTGTGTTCCGTTAGAGAGGATTATAGAGCTGTCATTGGGAAGTGACTTCAGTATAGAGCAGTGCACCTTTGCTCAGCTTGAGAGGATTATATAGCTGTCATTTGGAAGTGACTTCAGGATAGAGCAGTGCACCTCTGCTCCGCTAGAGAGGATTATAGAGCTGTTATACGGAAGTGACTTCAGGATAGAGCAGTGCACCTTTTCTCAGCTAGAGAGGATTATAGAGCTGTCATTGGGAAGTGACTTCAGGATAGAGCAGTGCACCTCTGCTCCGCTAGAGAGGATTATGGAGCTGTCATTGGGAAGTGACTTCAGGAAAGAGCATTGCAGCTTTGCTCAGCTAGAGAGGATTACAGAGCTTTCATTGGGAAGTGACTTCAGGATAGAGCAGTGCACCTGTGGTCTGCTAGAGAGGATTATAGAGCTGTCATTGGGAAGTGACTTCAGGATAGAGCAGTGCACCTCTGCTCCGCTAGAGAGGATTATAGAGCTGTCATACGGAAGTGACTTCAGGATAGAGCAGTGCACCTGTGTTCCGCTAGAGGGACTTCAGGATAGAGCAGTGCACCTGTGCTCCGCTAGAGAGGATTATCGAGCTGTCATACGGAAGTGACTTCAGGATAGAGCAGTGCACCTGTGCTCTGCTAGAGAGGATTATAGAGCTGTCATACGGAAGTGACTTCAGGATAGAGCAGTGCACCTGTGCTCCACTAGAGAGGATTATAGAGCTGTCATTGGGAAGTGACTTCAGGATGGAGCAGTGCACCTTTGCTCAGCTAGAGAGGATTATAGAGCTGTCATTGGGAAGTGACTTCAGGATGGAGCAGTGCACCTTTGCTCAGCTAGAGAGGATTATAGAGCTGTCATTGGGAAGTGACTTTAGGATAGAGCAGTGCAGCTTTGCTCAGCTAGAGAGGATTACAGAGCTGTCATTGGGAAGTGACTTCAGGATAGAGCAGTGCACCTGTGTTCTGCTAGAGAGGATTATAGAGCTGTCATTGGGAAGTGACTTCAGGATAGAGCAGTGCACCTCTGCTCCGCTAGAGAGGATTATAGAGCTGTCATACGGAAGTGACTTCAGGATAGAGCAGTGCACCTCTGCTCCGCTAGAGAGGATCATAGAGCTGTCATTGGGAAGTGACTTCAGGATAGAGCAGTGCACCTTTGCTCAGCTAGAGAGGATTATAGAGCTGTCATTGGGAAGTTACTTCAGGATGGAGCAGTGCACCTTTGCTCAGCTAGAGAGGATTATAGAGCTGTCATTGGGAAGTGACTTTAGGATAGAGCAGTGCAGCTTTGCTCAACTAGAGAGGATTACAGAGCTGTCATTGGGAAGTGACTTCAGGATAGAGCAGTGCACCTGTGTTCTGCTAGAGAGGATTATAGAGCTGTCATTGAGAAATAACTTCAGGATAGAGCAGTGCACCTCTGCTCCGCTAGAGAGGATTATAGAGCTGTCATACGGAAGTGACTTCAGGATAGAGCAGTGCACCTTTGCTCAGCTAGAGAGGATTATAGAGCTGTCATTGGGAAGTGACTTCAGGATGGAGCAGTGCACCTGTGTTCCGCTAGAGAGGATTATCGAGCTGTCATACGGAAGTGACTTCAGGATAGAGCAGTGCACCTGTGTTCCGCTAGAGAGGATTATAGAGCTGTCATACGGAAGTGACTTCAGGATAGAGCAGTGCACCTGTGCTCTGCTAGAGGGACACCTCATGTCCCCTCCCGGGACATGAGGTGCATCGTCATGTCCCGGGAGGATAGCTCAGCGGCAGCGTGCGTGTCTTGGAAGCAAGATGACATGAAAGCAACAACAGTTTCGATCCCCGGGTCCGCGCTTAGAAACCTCTGGGTGTTTAAGCGCGTTATAAATACGTAACTAAGAAAAAAAAAACAATTCTTGTAACAGCGCCTCGATGCCTGCGGGCTGTGTGAGCGCTTTATAAATGTAATAAATAAATAAATAAATAAATAAATAGAGCAGCGCACCTGTGATCCGCTAGAGAGGATTATAGAGCTGTCATTGGGAAGTGACTTCAGAATAGAGCAGTGCACCTGTGTTCCGCTAGAGAGACTTCAGGATAGAGCAGTGCACCTGTGCTCCGCTAGAGAGGATTATAGAGCTGTCATACGGAAGTGACTTCAGGATAGAGCAGTGCACCTGTGTTCCGCTAGAGAGACTTCAGGATAGAGCAGTGCACCTGTGCTCCGCTAGAGAGGATTATCGAGCTGTCATACGGAAGTGACTTCAGGATAGAGCAGTGCACCTGTGTTCCGCTAGAGAGGATTATAGAGCTGTCATACGGAAGTGACTTCAGGATAGAGCAGTACACCTGTGTTCCGCTAGAGAGGATTATAGAGCTGTCATTCGGAATGAGCAGTGTGCCTGAGATCGGGAAGAGAGAACAGAGCAGTTTACCTATAATCTTGGCGATGATAGGAAGTGTACCTGTGATCATTAAGGGTGGAAAGGGCAGTCTACCTGTGCTTGCTAATGGAGAGTAGATCACTGCTCCTATGATGGGAAAGGCAGGTTCGCTCAGTGTGTGTAAGGGATAGTAGAGCACTGCAGCAGGGCACATTATGTTTATTTATTTATTGTGTTTTTTTATACCGGGAGGAGCAATGCGGCATCAGATTTGGTGGGAAACAGTGAGCTTCTTAAACAAATACACGGACACACACATTCACGCCTGCGCGCCCATGGGGTGTCCCAGTTTTCAATTTGAACATCCCTTACACACACAGTGGCAGAGCCAGGGGGTTCGGGGGGGGGGCTGCCGCCCCATCTGGTGCCCATTGTGCCCCCTCTATCCTCCTGCTGGCACCCTATTGGACTTCTCCCCCTTCTGCCCCCCCCACCCCCCGCACCAAATGTTGCCTCCACTACTGATAGAGCATCGTATATGTGATGAGAAAGGGAGGATAGTGCAGTGTACACGTGATCGGAAAGGGAGGATAGTGCAGTGTACACGTGATCGGAAAGGGAGGATAGTGCAGTGTGCACGTGATGAGAAAGGGAGGATAGTGCAGTGTACACGTGATGAGAAAGGGGGGACAGTGCAGTGTACACGTGATCGGAAAGGGGGGACAGTGCAGTGTACACGTGATGAGAAAGGGGGGACAGTGCAGTGTACACGTGATCGGAAAGGGAGGATAGTGCAGTGTACCTGATATTGGTAAGAGAATGTAGAGCATGGGCAGGAAATGGACCGGGACTCAACGGAGCGGAGGTCCAGCAAAACATGTCCTGGTGCCTTGTCCCCAGACCCAGGGGCTTGCCCAGAACACTCACGCCCATGCTTCAACGAGCAGGCTGCTTTCAGAAGACTGCAGCACTGCCGACATATATGAAAGAGGTCTGCTGCATGAAGCATGGGCTGCTTGTGCATGTGACATCTCGGCTTCATAACAGGACACCGAGATCTGTCCTAAATGAGTTATTTCAACGAACAGGCACTGTTAGTAGATTAGCATGGACAACAGTACACAGAAACAGACATCTTTTTTCTTAGGGTGAGTAGTTTGACCAATTAATAATGCAGAGCCCAACTTCCATTATTCGCCCAAAAGGGTTTCTTACTGAATCACAATAAGCCATGTTCCAAATGTAAAATTCTGGACATAGTTATGTTCCCATAATGCTCTTTGCTTTTATGCAAATCTCCAGGATTGGGTTCAATGAAGAGATTCTGTATTGTGTCACCTGGCCTGGGACCACAACTTTGGCCCCGCCCCTCCTCCACATGGCCCCGTCCCTCCAAGGATGTGAGGGTCCCCCAGTACATGTTTCCCATTTCCAGCACTGGATAGAGCAGTGTACATGTAATAAGGAAGGCAAGGTAGAGCAGTTCACCTGTGATAAGGAAGAGAAGGCACAGCGGTTTGCATGCGATGGGGAAGAGAGGACACAGCAGTGCACATGTGACGGGGTAGAGAGGATAGAGCGGTGCACATGTGATGGGGAAGAGAGGATAGAGGGGTGCACATGTGGCGGGGAAGAGAGGATGGAGCGGTGCACATGTGATGGGGAAGAGAGGATAGAGGGGTGCACATGTGATGGAGAAGAGAGGACAGAGCGGTGCACATGTGATGGGGAAAAGAGGGCACAGCAGTGCACATATGATGGGGAAGAGAGGATAGAGCGGTGCACATGTGATGGGGAAGAGAGGATAAAGCGGTGCACATGTGATGGGGAAGAGAGGATAGAGCGGTGCACATGAAATGGGGAAGAGAGGATAGAGGGGTGCACATGTGATGGGGAAGAGAGGACAGAGCGGTGCACATGTGATGGGGAAAAGAGAACACAGCAGTGCACATATGATGGGGAAGAGAGGATAGAGCGGTGCACATGTGATGGGGAAGAGAGGATAGAGCGGTGCACATGTGATGGGGAAGAGAGGATAGAGGGGTGCACATGTGATGGGGAAAAGAGGACAGAGGGGTGCACATGTGATGGAGAAGACAGGATAGAGCGGTGCACATGTGATGGGGAAGAGAGGATAGAGCGGTGCACATGTGATGGGGAAGACAGCATAGAGCGGTGCACATGTGATGGGGAAGAGCGGATAGAGGGGTGCACATGTGATGGGGAAGAGAGGATAGAGCGGTGCACATGTGATGGGGAAAACAGGATAGAGCGGTGCACATGTGATGGGGAAGAGAGGATAGAGCGGTGCACATGTGATGGGGAAGAGAGGATAGAGCGGTGCACATGTGATGGGGAAGAGATGATAGAGCGGTGCACATGTGATGGGGAAGAGAGGATAGAGCGGTGCACATGTGATGGGGAAGAGAGGATAGAGCGGTGCAATTGTAATGGGGAAGAGAGGATAGAGCGGTGCACATGTGATGGGGAAGAGAGGATAGAGCAGTGCACATGTGATGGGGAAGAGAGCACAGAGCGGTGCACATGTGATGGGGAAGAGAGCATAGAGCGGTGCACATGTGATGGGGAAGAGAGGATAGAGCGGTGCACATGTGATGGGGAAGAGAGCATAGATCGGTGCACATGTGATGGGGAAGAGAGGACACATCAGGGCACATGTGATGGGGAAGAGAGGATAGAGGGGTGCACATGTGATGGGGAAGACAGGATAGAGCGGTGCACATGTGATGGGGAAGAGAGGATAGAGCGGTGCACATGTGATGGGGAAGAGAGCATAGAGCGGTGCACATGTGATGGGGAAGAGAGCATAGAGCGGTGCACATGTGATGGGGAAGAGAGGATAGAGGGGTGCACATGTGATGGGGAAGAAAGGATACAGCGGTGCACATGTGATGGGGAAGAGAGGATAGAGCGGTGCACATGTGATGGGGAAGAGAGGATAGAGCGGTGCACATGTGATGGGGAAGAGAGCATAGAGCGGTGCACATGTGATGGGGAAGAGAGGATAGAGCGGTGCACATGTGATGGGGAAGAGATGATAGAGCGGTGCACATGTGATGGGGAAGAGAGGATAGAGCGGTGCACATGTGATGGGGAAGAGAGGATAAAGCGGTGCACATGTGATGGGGAAGAGAGCATAGAGGGGTGTACACGTGATCTGGAAGAGTGGACAGAGCCGTGCACATGTGGAAGGAAAGGGAGAGCACTGTAACTGTGTTGAAGAGTAGATAATGCAACCGTGTATTTGTGGTGGACCACATTTGTGATGGTGTTGTCCCTATATATAAGTGGAGGAATTGATGGTTAGCAACTCAACATATCTCGCACCCTTCCGTGCTCATCTCATGGCATCACAGATGACATCACAAATGGCACCATGGATGATATTACCAGTGTCCTCACATATCAAGTCGCCAATGTGTGCAAGCCTTGAGAACATGGGAAGAGCAGGCGTATGCGATTCCATGTTGAAGCTTGCCTGCGCCCGGTGGCAGGAGGAGAGCAGGGTGTGCCCTTGCGCTGTAATGGGTGGAGATGTGCTGCAGCTCCTGACCCCCTGAACCTACTTCCCCCCTCCCCATACCTGCTAAATGATGCTGATGACAAGAGCTGGCCGATGCCAGGCAATGCCTACACTCAAGACAGAACTATCGACTTTGATAAATTGTCCATGTGTGTCCTGCTCCCAGACTGGTTCCAAAAGCTTTTAAGTTGGTTTGCATGTGCGAAATACTGTGCTTACACACGTCTCATGTATGCCCCAGCTCCACCCATCCTGCCCCAATAAGAGGAGGGGTGGCAGGCCCAATACAGTTTAAGAAAGAACTTAAACACCAGGACGCTTTATCCGCATGACGGCTGTCGAAGCCATGGAGCTGTAGGGGGCCCTGCAAACAGCGAACGCGGAGTGATGGAAGGGAAACGGGCCCCCCTGCAGAAGTCAAAACCCCCCTTCGTAGACAGCCTTCGATTGCAGGTCTCGGAAGCCAGAACATTTTGTCGCAATCATTGTATTCAGTGCCCATCAAAGAGCCCAGCCGTGGAAATTACAGGGTGGCAGAGTGTGCATTATACCAGGGGTGTCACTGGGCACGCTCGAGAAATGTGATTATGCAAAAGAGAATTCACTCCAGAAATAGCTGCTCTTAGCACTAATGCGTCCATTTCTCCCCCTAAAAAGGTGGCGGCATCGCAAGATGCAGCCAGACCCCGCCCATCAGGGCGAGGGGGCCTCTCAGCAGGCAGCATCCTCTTCTAGGGCAGTGATGCTGCTGCTTTACAGGTCACGTGCCAGTGGAACCGCTGGGCTGTGCCTGAAGAACAGCTATTAAGACTTACCGGGAGAGGCGTGCCATTAGGAGCGCCAGGACGGCCTTACAAAAAGTCAAAGACGTCATCAATGTGCAAATGGACTACTTTAACTATGGGTTCACGAATCTGTTCATTGGATCGGTCATAAGCCCAAAGCCCTGGGCTAGCGATGTACTGGCCTTGGAAGACACTGGGACATTTCGCTATATGATGCGCCTGGAAAGAAGAAGGGCTGGAGGTTGTCCATGTTGGATTTTCAGGATCCCCCTCATTAATATTCATGAAATAAATGTGCACACAGTGACCCTGAATGTATGCACAATTTTGCTCATGAATATTAATGAGGATTATCCTGAAAACTCATAGTGTTTCTGGCCCTGGAGGCCTGGAGTTGGACAACCCTGTATTAAAAACTCGTTCTGAAAAATCTCAAACCACCCACATTTTGGGCGGGTTGGGCCCTGGGAGCTTCTCAAACTTTTCTGGGTATTCGTCTGGAAAAATTAGAGGTCACCCCTAGATCAAATATGAGGACTCGGGGAAAGGATGCCAGGCTACTGACATCATGCCCCTGCCATAAAACATGCTTCTCTGCCCCACCCGGAGCGTGGGGGAGGGCAGTCGACCGCATGGGAATGCAGCATTCTAAACTTTATATCTAAATCTTATAGAGTTGGAAAAAAGAAAAAAAGTGAGCAACTTTCTTGGGGTAATAGAGAGCAGCACTGGGCGGTGGAAGAGCAAGGCCGGGGACAGCAGTGTGAGGGCGAGGGTGGCCTTGTGCACCCCAAAAAGTGATCAGCAAAATTGTGCGGGTCACTGAACTTTTGAATTAACAACCCACAAAATGTTCCCCGTTAACCGTGGCGGAGTGCAGTCCTGTCTTAAAGCACATAGGTCTAGGGTGGGGTCAGCACATACAGTTGACTTCACCATGACTCTGGATTTTTCTAGAAGCAACGCCATGGTGGAAACCCCTCCAAAGTTGCCATGGTTCGGCCCTTGTGTGGAGCCGTGTTGGTTTCCCCATTGCTGACTGTCGCTGCCCTCGTTGGTAGCAAGCACTGCTGTGGGCTTTCTGGGCACATGGATCACCTTGACACACACACCATGCCTTGGTCAATCTTTGACATCGATCACAGCATCTTCCACGAGCAGAGGCTATTGCCCGCTCAAGGGAGACCCCGTACAAGAGACAAACCGGAGTGCATTGAATTCTCCTCCAGTTAAAACTTGGCTTTGCACTGTCAGCTGCTTGCAGAACCGCACTGACGGGCAGTATTAAATATTAAATCTTCGCTGCGCTCTGGGACGTTTCCGTATTGACTTAACCTTCTTAAGGGTAAACAATGCAGTGAAATTGTGCGAAGCTCAGAGTCAATAAAAGGCAGCTCAGCTTTTTGTGACCACCTAATATACAGGGCCGATCTTGGAATTTATGTTTTTTTGTTCTTCGATCTTGCTGTCAACTGCTTTCCTTGTTTGCTTATGGATGCTCTAGACCTCTCTCTTCTGCACAACTGCTCTCTATTTGCTTGCACTACCTATTTGCTAGCTTGCAGCTCTTGGTTTGCTTCCAGTTGTCCTCTCTTCATTTACAACAGTTCTGCCTTTGTTTATAACTGCCACGCCTTTGTTTACATCTGCAGAACCTTTGTTTACAGCTCCACTCCTGGCTCCTCTCCCTTTGCTCATAGGCTGACCCTTTGCTTAATGCTGATTTTACTTTGCTCACGTTCCTAACTCTTGTCTTACTGCTGCTCTCCCTTTGTTTACAGCTGCTCTGCCTTTGTTTACAAATGCGCTCCATTTGTTTACAGTTGCTCAGTATTTGTTTGCAACTGTTCTGTCTTTCAGCTGCTCCACCTTTACTCAGGGCTCCCCTCCCTTCATCTGCATATGCTCACTGTTGCGCGTAGCTGATCAACCATTGCCCACAGCTGTTGTCCAAGATTTAGCCATGCCTGCTATCATTTTGCGTAAACAGTTATGAAGGTTTTGAATACAAGGGCTATCTGATACTTACAAGTCATACTAGTAAACCTTTTAGGGTGCACCTACAACCATCAGAATCGCACCAAACCATCCAACCACCCGAAAGCAGTGAAACAAAATAGAGCATTCCGATCATTACCCAAAATCAATGAACCTAGTAACAAAACAGATCAAGCAATAATCAATTCTAATAAAAGAGAGCAGTGACCGAGAGATAACGATTATACTCATTGACTTCAGACTCTAGAAACAGCTAGAATACCTTATCATGCCAAAAGCAACAACTGGGTGCAAGTGAATGGGCCATACCAAATAAAAGGACTGCCAAACAAAGTTTTAGACCCCTGGTGCAGGCAAGTCCTTCCTCTGGAACAAGGTGAAATGATTCTGCATGCACTTAATGCCTTGGTTACTTACCGGTAATCATCATTACACTCAGCCCCACTCTTCCTCGTCCCAGTATTTACTCATGAAGGTGGTCCACCTTCCTTCAGAATCCTTTCCCAACAAGCCCTTCTTCTTTTTCTTTGATAGTTCCTCCCACTCCTACCTGGGGTAATCATGGACACTGTCCAATTTCCTGTTGTCATTCTCCTGTTGCCTACTGCATTTCTTCCTTTGCTCTCTCTTACACTCGCTTTGCCCGCGGTGTCTCTCTATTATGTACAGTGACTCCTTCGTTGCTTACAGCTCTTCTGTCTTTACTTGCCATTGCTCTCTATGTATGCACCGTGGCTCTCCTTTACACAAGACGGCTCTCCCTTTGCAGACAGGGACTATCCCTTTGGTCTCGAATGCTCTCCCTTAACCAGGGGTATTGCCAGGTCAGGGACTAAGACAATGTCGGGGTATTAGAGCAGTGTTACAGCTCTAATAATGTTAGATATGTCTGCAGTGTTTGACACTCTCTACCATTCGATTCCGTGGGAATGCTGGGCTGGGATCTGAGGGAATCTGCTTGCCCGGATCATTCTTTCTGCCTGAATAAAACCAGTCTGTCTCTCTTGGTCCTCTTTCTTCTTCCATGCTCCCTTGCTTAGTAGAGTTCTCCAGGGTCCTGCTCAGACACCACCACGATTTAAATTGCTACCTCAGCAACTGACAGACACAATTGATCTAGAGCCATGGTCTTCATTTCTACTCTCATGTATAAGATCTCCAGGTCACCCAAGACTGAACTTGTCCTCATCGGCCTGCCTGCTAAAAAGAAAACTTGTCCAACATTGGCTGCATGATATGCATGTAGAAAGATTTGATCCACAACTCTGAGACTCAGCAAAATCCTTCGGCTTTACTATTGCCAGCAGCCTGTCCTTCCAGAAACACATAGTCGGAAGGGACAGACATCCTGGCTCCAAATCTCCACTCTTCACTTCTCACTTGGCTCCCCCAAAATGAGTCCAACATGCTACATCACATCTTATTATGAGAGCATGGAAATTGTTCCAAATCATCCCCATTCTATGCAAACTACATTGGATTCCTCTACAGGCCAGGATACTGTTCAATACTGCACATATCATCTACAAAGCACTCACTAGTATTTCACCAGTGTACCTGTGGCTAAGTGCCACATGTCTGGTGGCACACACTCCATGTGCAGCAAAATGACCAACCAGCTTGAATCACAACTTATCCTCAAAGAGATGACCCACAAATAAAACCTTCTATTGTCACGCACCCACCCTCTGGAACTTGATCCTTCTGTCGGCTCGGAAGGCCTCTGCAATTCTCCAATTTCGCAAACTCTCAAATCGTGACTTTTTCAATAACCCGTCCCCTGTCTAAGGACTAATTGCAATGGACGCACATACCAACGCACAGACCTCAACTCATAGTACTGCAATACTGTTAAAAGATGCCAGCCCAAATGCTGGCTACCGACACTCTCTCCAGCGCTATGCTGCTCTCGAGCTAGGTCTGTGCTTTAAATAATAAAATACAATTTTTCAAAATAAATGCTTTGGCGAGACCAGCATTTGGGCTCTAGCTGATCTTAGTTTGCTTACTTGGTGACTTCATGCAGGTCAATTACTCGAAGATGGTTTTACACTTCCTGAAGCAAAGCACTGAAAAAACAAGTGTTTTAGTAGTAGGTGGCAGGGCCGAACTATTGGCTCTAACATTAGGACTACTGGTTTCTGTTCCCTCTATGGGGAATCTGTGCTTCTGCTTAGAAACTTAACTCACTTTAGTCCCCAGGTCACCGAGGTAGCCAGTGGCTCTTTTGTTTCTATCAACAGTTTATGTAATATCCTCCATATTCTTCTCTCCGAGGTTAAGCCTACCATGGTTTCTGCACTTTCCTCTCAACTGGACCATGGGGACATCTTCTATATAAGGCTACCAGAGTTCGTAGCCTGGCATCTTCAGGTGATCCACAACATGGCTGCCCACCTCACATTGGGGGCTCACAATACCACTTCCTATGCTCCCTTGCTTTCGAGATTTCCCTTTGTGCCAAGCTTGTCCGGAACCATATTCAAGATGATCTGCCTGGACTTGGGCTGCCCTTTCTGATCTCCAGACTTGATCCTTGTTTACCCATGTGCACATTGTGGTCCTTAAATCCACGCCTTGTAAAACCCTCCAGGTGATGTATAAAGGAGGCCAAGCTTTCTCGGTGCTGCCCTCTACTCGTTAGAACAGATTCCCTTCTTCTGTTCAGAAAACAGACAACCCTCACCATTTCTGATGAGCACTCAAAAACCAATCAATTTTCCCGCACTCATTTCTTTCCGAAAAAAAAATTCATATTTGGGGCCATGATGCTTGTTGGATATTTGCACTTATAAACACCAGCACTCAATCTTATGGATGGAAGAGAATGTGCTGGTTGTGTCAGAGTGATGCCACCTTCACTTCCTGTGCCAGTTTACAACAAACATGCCAGTGCCATAACAAGGATGTATTGACTGCCACATGCAAAATCACTGGCATGCCAAGAACCCTCTGCAAAATCTCCTTCCAGACACCAGAGGCCTATCATCTCAAGAAGAAGTCGATGCATTGACATGACCCAGGTTAAGGAACTGCATGCAGCACCAGCTGCCGGAAAAGTCAAAACATGAACCTCCACCGTGTGAGCATGTCAATGTGTGCAATATCACACAAAGAATTCCACAGTCACAATGTTAACTGCAGCAATTGGTGCAGGCGTGCAATAACTTTCAAAGAGGTTGATGTGCTGTAAAAGAGAACACTATACACAGTAGACACACAGAAACTTTCAAAGTCTGTTAACAGAGAAGACATTTAATACAGAAAGTACCACAGGAAACTGCAATGTCTTCAGAGACTTTTAAAGACGCCAATGTGTACACCACAACAAATAAAATATGTGTTATACTCAACAGCTACAAGTGAACCTAGATTATAAAACAATACACCCGCCATAACAAAACATCAGTGTATACATACAAAAAGAACATCCAGAAAATCCACAGTGTACAACTCCTCCCAGAAAAATCAAGAATACACAACTACTAGTACAGGAAATACTGGTGAGTGCAACTTCTTCCAAAGAAGTCTATATGTGTTCAACAACAACTTACTGTGAGTAAAATACATGCGAGAAAACAAATTATAAACAATTTCCACTGACAATAAAGAAAATGTACAGCTGCAAGAGAATATACCACACACAACACCAGAATAAGTGAGCATACACTGAAAAAGCATGCCATCACAAAATAGTATTATAAGTGCACACACACACACACACACACACACACACACAAACACAACATATAGACAAGTTACTATATACAACGCCTCCTCCAAGAAAAATAATGAAACACAATCACTCAAGAAATGGCAATGCTTGCCACAAATTCCAGGGACCTTTATGCATGTGCAACAACTACTCTGAGCAATAGTAATATGAACAACAACTACAAGGAAACACATTATTCATAAAATCTCCAATGGAAGTTACCATGCACAGCAATAACATAACTTTACAAGATGTCAAAAGATATACAAAACAACATCTGATAGAATATTCGGTGAGTAAAACTCCGTCTCTCAGAAATAAAAAAAGAAACACATGTAGACAACAATTACAAAAGGAAATGTAAATTTCTGGAAAAACTTCCAACAAAGTGTACGTGTGAGAAAACACGCAATGCATAAACACCTCCCAGTAATACCAATACACCCAACAATTCAAGGTAAGACGTGAAACAGAACAGTTGAAATAGAAATCAGCACACACAACAATATTGTAACATGTGTAAGTGGTCCAAGGGGATACATTACTAATTTAGATGTAACAAGAGTGTGGGAGTCCCTCTTCTGAGAACATGTTCTATGATAATTCTTCCAATCATGAGGGTCTACAACCACGTTTAGCTCAATGACCATTCAGAGAGGAGAAATAACCATTTGCATATCAGTCTGGTCCCACCCACAAGGGCAGTCAAGCTTCGAAATTCTAGGCAATTCTCCTCTGAACAAGAGTACCAACAGCAACCCCAGCCTTGTTGGGCCTCCTCAGTGCCGTGAAGTTGAGCCTCTCTAAGCACACTGAGCAAGGTCTCAATGTCTCGGTTACCCCGGGTTACTGAGGGTGAAACCCCAAGTTTTGAGAATAGTGCGAGAGCTCCTGTACTGAGAACCAACATGGTTCAAATAACCTGTTCTATGGAATTTCGTCCACGCTGGAGGGTCTACATTGACGTTTAGATGTTTGTTATTGCGCATAACGGCGCGTGTCACCACATGAGTGGCTTTTGAGTGCTCTTGCAACAGCCCCTTAGACATGCCCCCAAAAGCTAAACACACACGCGTCAGGAAAGGTTCACAGTAACAGAACACATTTACTTAAATTATGTGGCGCAAAGTAGAGAAAAAGCCGCACGGGTTACTTTATTTTAATGAGAATAATGCTTTACATTTCTTCTTTTTCAGAATCCGTCATTTGAATGGACACATTTCTGTGTCTACAGAGTTGTTTTGAGAATATGGCTTTCAACCCCACTGTGGGGAGCAGCCAGGACCTTTAATGGCCCACCAACCTGAGGGCCTCAGCGAGGGCAGTGGGCTAGTAAATGGCCATGTCTGCCCCCCAACAGCAGGGGTGAAAGAAACCATTCTCAACCCAGGGTTTATCCGAGGTGCAAATGGTTTATTATTTTTTTCTCTGTGGATTGGCTGCGCAAGTGATACCAAACTCCAGGGAAAAATAAAACCCACAAGATGGCCACCACCATAGGGAAATTGACTCCCCACATTTAAACAAATGTTATCACCCGGGGAAGGGCCTCAGGTGGCTGGAACAACGGGAAGAAAATGTGTATTCTGGCCCAATGTTCCAGGCACCTGATTGGTTGCTTACACCTCCCCGGGTCGGGTGCAAATATGAATTACAACGACCAACTGAGGAACAGAAAAAGCCCAGAGATAAACAATCTCCTAGGGTTCCGGTATATGGTCTGCTGCTGTTACTTTCAGACAGGAAGGGGTCTGGCGGGATAGCTCGAGTAATTAAGTACATTGAGTGCATCTGGGGTAGAGAGCAACAAGAAAGCCTGTGCAAATCATTTCAACATAAGAAAACTGAAAAGAATGGATGACATTGGAAAGCAAACTCACATAAAAAGGGACAAGGTCAAGGCGGCGATCCATGGGCAACGCCCTCATTTGGACACGACTTATAGATGATGTGTGATTCGAAGAAACTGAGGTAGGCGGAGCCAGGAAATTTAGCACTGTTGGCTTCTCCCCTCTTGTCTTGCAAGACATCAATAACATTGAGAGATCAGCCGTACTTGAAGCAGACTGTACGGGAAGAAAAACTAGTAATGCCCAATTACTTCAGTCATGCAAAAGCGTAGCTCCACCTTGATGCCAGTCCTTGGCCTTCCTCATCACAGGGGACTGGAACATAAACTTCTCGGTGTCAAGGAGGCAATTGGCTGTCAGAAGGCCTGAAGCTGTCGATTGGGCAAACTTCTTAGATCAGAAATCCAGAGAAAGACTGTACACACCACTAACTCTCAGAGACATCCATGCAAACATCAGCAAAAAGTCCACTATAAGCAACTACTCAATCCTGGGAGGTCAATGAGAGCCACAACAATTGGCAGAGAGGCCTATGAATACGGCAGCGCTGTAAGTCAATGCAGCGACTGCGTACGCAACAACTCAAAGAGCGGTCAGCATAAGTCCAAGAAAACTCAATATATGCAGCAAACGCCACGAGAGACGTCAATATAAGCAAAACAAGCTCGCAGAGAAGGCGGCAAACAGAGGGGTAAATATGCACCAAATCCTAGCACAAATAAGTCACGTTCTTACGTCTGCGTGCTGGTCACAAGCTTCAATTGATGTCACATCTGAGTACAGCTGTACCGACGCAAGGTACATCGGTACGCAATAAAAATAACTGCAAAAATTAAAATGAAGAGATAATGTAACGTCCCTAATAAAAAAGCAAAAATAACCCCCTATTAATGTTAAATAATATATATATATATATATATATATATATATATATATATATATATATATATATATATATATATATATATTAGAGAGTGGTGAGAACACCAGGAACAGTAGGTTACCGCGCCAAGCTCATCCTTAGACTTTTTGTTTAAGTAAAGGCAGCCGATTGTAGGGACTCTCGAGGCCGTGGTCTTATGCCTGAAGTGAAAATTGGATGTGTATGTGTTGGGTTTCTAAACAGGTGGCACTTTTCACATCTCTTTCGTACTTCTTATGTATATTTGAGCGATAAATAGGTATGATCTACTCAATTTAGTTTGTTGCCATTAGAAATGTATTATAACCGGGGGTGCCGACATGTGTTTCGACCATTACAAGGTCTTTATCAAGGCTAAATAATGGTATTATTTTTCTGTGTTGAGTTATGATGGCAGGTAGCCAATGGTGATTATCGGTCCTGAACTGAGTTACCGGCAGCACACCACCCGAATAGTCAGAGGCACTGAGCCTGTAAGGAACACTGATACAGTGACAATAATCACCATTGGCTACCTGCCATCATAACTCAACACAGAAAAACAGTACCATTATTTCGCCTTGATAAAGACCATGTAATGGTCGAAACACGTGTCAGCACCCACGGTGATAATACATTTCTAATGGCAACAAACTAAAACGAGTGGATCATACATATTTATCGCTCAAATAAACTTAGGAAGTACGAAAGAGATGTGTAAAGCGCCATCTGTGTAGGAACCCAGCACATACAAATCTAATATATATACATGTATATACAAATTACATGGCCACGGTAGTGGCCATGTAGTTATGGTTAAGTTGCTGTTTCCATAGGAAGAGCACTTTTTGGGTGGCTTATAACTTTGCTCTCCCTAGACGGATCCTCACCAAACTTTGCAATAAAAGTATTTGGGTCACTCTGAATTCTTTTGCAAAGTTTGGTGAGGATTCGTCAAGGGGGCGCAAAGTTATAGGGGGGGTCCCAAAACCTTTTTTTTCCCATAGACTGAATGGGAAAAAAATTTTGCTCGCGCCTACAGCCCAAACCGCTGGACGGATTTCCACCAAATTTGGACCAGGAGCAGCGGCTTGGTCCCGAAAGCGTGCTTTTGCAAATTTGGTGAAAATCCGTCCAGTAGTTTTTTTTAAAATGACCAAAAAGTAGGTAAAAAAAAATTAGTGATATCTGTGTTCGGTTCGCAGACACACTTCCCTGTTCGCTCCGCGGACAGTGTCCTGATTGGCCAATCGTCTTGCGTGATGTTCGCGGACATGCACGTGTTCGCTGATTGGACGGCGTGGAGCTTGAAGCGCGTCAGATTTTTCAGTAGCACCCGCCATCTTGGATTCGCAGACGTCCGCGGACAGCGCGGTGAAACTTTGTTCAAAATGTGTATTTAGTAGAGTGTGTTGGTGTGTAGGAGTGTTTGGGGAGGGTTGGAGTGTATGAGATAGGATGAAAGTTGTGTTTTTTATGTGTTAGACGTTCTTTTTGTGTTCGATTTGTTTGTGGACATCACAGGTGTTCTGAAATGTTCTAAATAAACTGACTGGGGGGTGTTCTAAAGACTCAATATGTGTCCGTTTTGTTCGCAAGCAAAGTGAAACTGTTCTAAGAACACTTGCGGTGTCCGGGGCGTGTTCGTAGGGGGTGTCCTGAGGACACTGTCCGTATTGTTCTCTGTCAAGTTGAATGTGTTCTAAGAACACACGCGGTGTCCTGAAATGTTCGCAAATAAACAAAATGGGGGTGTTCTGAAGACGTTTTTGAGAACACTCCCGGTGTCCTGAAATGTTCGTAGGGGGTGTCCTGAGGACGTTGTCCGTATTGTTCTCTGTCAAGTTGAATGTGTTCTAAGAACACCCGCGGTGTCCTGAAATGTTCGCAAATAAACAAAATGGGGGTGTTCTGAAGACGCTTCTAACAACACTCGCGGTGTCCGGGGAGTGTTCGTAGGGGGTGTCCTGAGGACGCTGTCCGTATTGTTCTCTGTCAAGTTGAATGTGTCCTAAGAACACTCGCGGTGTCCTGAAATGTTCGCAAATAAACACAATGGGGGTGTTCCGAAGACGCTTCTAAGAGCACTCGCGGTGTCCGGGGAGTGTTCGTAGGGGGTGTCCTGAGGACGCTGTCCGTATTGTTCTCTGTCAAGTTGAATGTGTCCTAAGAACACTCGCGGTGTCCTGAAATGTTCGCAAATAAACAAGATGGTGGTGTTCTGAAGACGCTTCTAAGAACACTCCCGGTGTCCTGGAATGTTCGTAGGGGGTGTCCTGAGGACGCTGTCCGTATTGTTCTCTGTCAAGTTGAATGTGTCTTAAGAACACTCGCGGTGTCCTGAAATGTTCGCAAATAAACAAGATGGTGGTGTTCTGAAGAAGCTTCTAAGAACACTCCCGGTGTCCTGGAATGTTCGTAGGGGGTGTCCTGAGGACACTGTCCATATTGTTCTCTGTCAAGTTGAATGTGTCCTAAGAACACTCGCAGTGTCCTGAAATGTTCGCAAATAAACAAGATGGTGGTGTTCTGAAGACGCTTCTAAGAACACTCGCGGTGTCCGGGGAGTGTTCGTAGGGGGTGTCCTGAGGACGCTGTCTGTATTGTTCTCTGTCAAGTTGACTGTGTCCTAAGAACACTCGCGGTGTCCTGAAATGTTCGCAAATAAACAAGATGGTGGTGTTCTGAAGAAGCTTCTAAGAACACTCCCGGTGTCCTGGAATGTTCGTAGGGGGTGTCCTGAGGACGCTGTCCGTATTGTTCTCTGTCAAGTTGAATGTGTTCTAAGAACACCCGCGGTGTCCTGAAATGTTCGCAAATAAACAAGATGGTGGTGTTCCGAAGACGTTTTTGAGAACACTCCCGGTGTCCTGGAATGTTCGTAGGGGGTGTCCTTAGGACGCTGTCCGTATTGTTCATTGTTAAGTTGAAAGTGTTCTAAGAACTATTGCGTTGTTCTGAAATGTTCGTAGGGGGTGTCCTGAAAACGGTGTCCGTATTGTTCGCTGGCAGGTTCAAAGTGTTCTAAGAACACTCACATCGTTCGCGGACATTAAAAGTTTCCCATAGATCATAGTTGAAATGTTTGACTCTATGGATGTGATATGCTGCGGTGGCTGTTGCCAGGGCATACAGTCTTGGGTGCATGGCCATTTGGCCATGCACCCAAGACTGTATGCCCTGGCAACAACCACCGCAGCATATCACATTTATATTTGCTTATAACTTTGGGTGAAAAACAAATGTATGGTTCTCTGTCAAGTTGAATGTGTCCTAAGAACACTTGCTGTGTCCTGAAATGTTCGCAAATAAACAAGATGGAGGTATTCTGAAGAAGCTTCTAAGAACACTCCCGGTGTCCTGGAATGTTCGTAGGGGATGTCCTGAGGACGCTGTCCGTATTGTTCTCTTTCAAGTTGAATGTGTCCTAAGAACACTCGCGGTGTCCTGAAATGTTCGCAAATAAACAAGATGGTGGTGTTCTGAAGACGCTTCTAAGAACACTCGCGGACATGATGTAAGCCAATTGGCCAATCAGTGTACTGTCCGTGGAGCGAACAGGGAAGTGTGTCCGCGAAGATAGATATCATTCATTTCTTTAGACCTACTTTTTGGTCGTTTTAAAAAAAAACTACTGGACGTATTTTCACCAAAGTTACAAAGGCACGCTTTCTGGACCAAGCCGCTGCTCCTACCGCAAATTTGGTGAAAATCCATCAAGCGGTTTGGGCTGTAGGCACGACAGAAATTTTTGGGACCCCCCTATAACTTTGCCCCCCCCGGACCAAACCTCACCAAACTTTGCAATTGGGCCATATACTTTTTTTGCAAAGTTTGGTGAGTATTGGTCCAGGGGGAGTGAAGTTATAAGCCGCTCAAAAAGTGCTCTTCTTATGGGTTTAGCAACTTAACCATAACTACATGTCCGCTACCACAGGGCATGTAAAATTTATGTAAAGGGTACATATATATATATATATATATTCATCCAGCGAAGTAAAGAGAACAGCACAGCAAATTCCAGCAAGCACTTAAGTTTTATTCATAGTGTGCTGAAAGGGAAAAACCAGTAAACAGGACGACACGTTTCGCGGTGCTCCGACCGCTTGATCACGTGTTTCAAAAGTGACACAGATGATGGACTATAAATATACATTCAACTCTATGGTTAGTACAGAGTGTCTACCATTTCAGACAAGCATTCCTATTACATTTATAGGTCGGCCATTGTAGAAGGTCTAAACGAAGTGGCCATGTATGTTAACTGCAAGATATTAGGTTCAAATACCACCTAGTAGCATAGACATCTGAGAAAAATGAGATATTAAATCACATAGAAAATGGCATGGACTCGAGTATGAGGTTTGGTGCGTGTAATGACGTGCAGATTCAATATAGGCTAAAGGTTTCTCTAAATGCGACAACATAATAATGCCCATTAGAACCCATATCTTACAATATATTATCTAATCTACCTACATCTCCTTACTGAGTTTGTAGTGCAAGATATTCTTAGGAGATGTAATAATAAAGTAAAAGCATACAAAGAACCCCATACCCGATGTGACATGTCTTTCTGGACCTTGTACCTGCTGTCAATGTTATAGATATGTGTGCAGTTGATCCATATTAAAGAACAGAGGGCTGGAATACAGTTAGGACCCTTAAGACACCTAAAGCTAGGTATCTGGTGCAAATACGCATTTGCAAATGAGCAAATAGGTGAGCAAAATAAAGTGCATCGTGCCTTGGGTATGAAGCTAGTAAAATATATATATATATATATATATATTCAGTGAAAAAACTTTGTTAAAGGGACGTTATGGTTAAGTTGCGCTACTAAAAACCTATGAAATTCAGTGAAAAAAACTTTGTTAAAGGGACGTTATGGTTAAGTTGCGCTACTAAAAACCTATGAAATTCAGTGAAAAAACTTAAAGGGACGTTATGGTTCCAAGTAAAACCGAAAAACCCTTGAAATTCGCCAGTTATGGTAAGCTAAGCAACCATAACTCGCGCCACCACCGTGCACTGCTAAGACTAACACCAAAGATGACATCACAAATGTCATTGATGACATCACTGATGACATCACATGTCTGGCTCACTATTTTTTCTTTTGCTGACATATCTAGGCCACATGGTTTTCTTCAGTAACAGTCAGAAACTAAGAATTTTATTTTATTTGTAGACATATCCCTCTAGTAGGTTCTTACAGTAATTCCCTTAGAGTACAGTCACATCATATGAAACATATACATATGGGAAAACACAAGCTTGAAAGACAGCAATCCTTTTTGTGCATAAAGATGATCACTAGATTTATGAGCACTTTCTGATAGTTCTGTTGATTTTTTTTATGGCTGTACTTTCCCTGTATATGGTCATATTTGTATACATTGTACTCACACTACTTTCCTTAAGGTCCAATCACATCAAGTGATACATATACATAGGGTAAATAGCAGCTTTGAAACAGAGCAATCATTTATTTGCATGAAACTAATCAGTTAAATTATGAATTGTTTCTGCTACTACTTGTGCTTTTTTGCTAACTTCACTTTCCCTGTATATACCCATATTGGTATGTGTTCTTGTGTCTTTGTGTTTTGTCTATAGTAATGCAATTATGTAATACATGGGTTTTATTAGCTACTTATTACATATTTCACAGTACACAAAAATATATTAAGAAAACAATTATCATTTCATTATTCAACATATTAACATTACGAATATCATACCTTCATCTTGTACGCTGCACACAATGTTATGTTTCTGTATGAGTAGCTTAGTATACTAGATAGAACCCCATAATAGGATGCTATTTATATCAATGCATCGTTCAATGCACTTATTAGGGTATATTTCTTACAATGATTCTTGACACTTTTTTCGCAACATAATAAGAATCCCTTCTACACATATTTCATGAGAAGTACATACACATGTGATGTCATCAGTGATGTCATCAATGACATTTGTGATGTCATCGTTGATGTCCTGGGTGTTAGTCTTAGCAGTGCACGGTGGTGGCGCGAGTTATGGTTGCTTAGCTTACCATAACTGGCGAATTTCAAGGGTTTTTCGGGTTTTACTTGGAACCATAACGTCCATTTAAAAAAGTATTTCACTGAATATATATATATATATATATATATATATATATATATATATGTATATTACATGGCCACGGTAGTGGCCATGTAGTTATGGTTAAGTTGCTGTTTCCATAGGAAGAGCACTTTTTGGGTGGCTTATAACTTCGCTCTCCCTGGACGGATCCTCACCAAACTTTGCAAAAAAAGTATTCGGGTCACTCTAAATTTTTTTGCAAAGTTTGGTGAGGATTCGTCCAGGGGGGGCAAACTTATAGGGGGGGTCCCAAAACTTTTTTTTCCCATAGACTGAATGGGAAAAATGTTTTGCTTGCGCCTACAGCCCAAACCGCTGGACGTATTTCCACCAAATTTGGACCAGGAGCAGCGGGTTGGTCCCGAAAGCGTGCTTTTGCAAATTTGGTGAAAATCCATCCAGTAGTTTTTTTTAAAATGACCAAAAAGTAGGTAAAAAAAAATTAGTGATATCTGTGTTCGGTTCGCGGACACACTTCCCTGTTCGCTCCGCGGACAGTGTCCTGATTGGCCAATCGTCTTGCGTGATGTTCGCGGACATGCAACGTGTTCGCTGATTGGACGGCGTGGAGCGTGAAGCGTGTCAGATTTTTCAGTAGCGCCCGCCATCTTGGATTCGCGGACTTTCACGGACAGCGCGGTGAAACTTTGTTATAAATGTGTATTTAGTAGAGTGTGTTGGTGTGTAGGAGTGTATGGGGAGGGTGGGAGTGTATGAGATAGGATGTAAGTTGTGTTTTTTATGTGTTAGACGTTCTTTTTGTGTTTGATTTGTTTGCGGACATCACGGGTGTTCTGAAATGTTCTAAATAAACTGACTGGGGGGTGTTCTAAGGACTCAATATGTGTCTGTTTTGTTCGCAAGCAAAGTGAAACTGCTCTAAGAACACTCGCGGTGTCCGGGGAGTGTTCGTAGGGGGTGTCCTGAGGACGCTGTCCGTATTGTTCTCTGTCAAGTTGAATGTGTTCTAAGAACACCCGCAGTGTACTGAAATGTTCGCAAATAAACAAAATGGGGGTGTTCTGAAGACGTTTTTGAGAAAACTCGCGGTGTCCTGAAATGTTCGTAGGGGATGTCCTGAGTACGCTGTCCGTATTGTTCTCTGTCAAGTTGAATGTGTGCTAAGAACACCCGCGGTGTCCTGAAATGTTCGTAAATAAACAAGATGGTGGTGTTCTGAAGACGCTTCTAAGAACACTCCCGGTGTCTGGGGAGTGTTCGTAGGGGGTGTCCTGAGGACGCTGTCCGTATTGTTCTCTGTCAAGTTGAATGTGTCCTAAGAACACTTGCGGTGTCCTGAAATGTTCGCAAATAAACAAAATGGGGGTGTTCTGAAGACGCTTCTAAGAACACTCGCCGTGTCCGGGGAGTGTTCGTAGGGGGTGTCCTGAGGACGCTGTCCGTATTGTTCTCTGTCAAGTTGAATGTGTCCTAAGAACACTCGCAGTGTCCTGAAATGTTCGCAAATAAACAAGATGGTGGTGTTCTGAAGAAGCTTCTAAGAACACTCCCGGTGTCCTGGAATGTTCGTAGGGGGTGTCCTGAGGACGCTGTCCGTATTGTTCTCTGTCAAGTTGAATATGTTCTAAGAACACCCGCGGTGTCCTGAAATGTTCGCAAATAAACAAAATGGGGGTGTTCTGAAGACGCTTCTAAGAACACTCGCGGTGTCCGGGGAGTGTTCGTAGAGGGTGTCCTGAGGACGCTGTCCGTATTGTTCTCTGTCAAGTTGAATGTGTCCTAAGAACACTCGCGGTCTCCTGAAATGTTCGCAAATAAACAAGATGGTGGTGTTCTGAAGAGGCTTCTAAGAACAATCCCGGTGTCCTGGAATGTTCGTAGGGGGTGTCCTGAGGACGCTGTCCGTATTGTTCTCTGTCAAGTTGAATGTGTCCTAAGAACACTCGCGGTGTCCTGAAATGTTCGCAAATAAACAAGATGGTGGTGTTCTGAAGACGCTTCTAAGAACACTCGCGGTGTCCGGGGAGTGTTCGTAGGGGGTGTCCTGAAGACGCTGTCCGTATTGTTCTCTGTCAAGTTGAATGTGTTCTAAGAACACCCACGGTGTCCTGAAATGTTCGCAAATAAACAAAATGGGGGTGTTCTGAAGACATTTTTGAGAACACTCCCGGTGTCCTGGAATGTTCGTAGGGGGTGTCGTTAGGACGCTGTCCGTATTGTTCGTTGTTAAGTTGAAAGTGTTCTAAGAACTATCGCGTTGTTCTGAAATGTTCGTAGGGGGTGTCCTGAAAACGGTGTCCGTATTGTTCGCTGGCAAGTTCAAAGTGTTCTAAGAACACTCACATTGTTCGCGGACATTAAAAGTTTCCCATAGATCATAGTTGAAATGTTTGACTCTATGGATGTGATATGCTGCGGAGGTTGTTGCCAGGGCATAGAGTCTTGGGTGCATGGCCATTTGGCCATGCACCCAAGACTGCATGCCCTGGCAACAACCACCGCAGCATATCACATTCATATTTGCTTATAACTTTGGGTGAAAAACAAATGTATGGTTCTCTGTCAAGTTGAATGTGTCCTAAGAACACTTGCTGTGTCCTGAAATGTTCGCAAATAAACAAGATGGTGGTATTCTGAAGAAGCTTCTAAGAACACTCCCGGTGTCCTGGAATGTTCGTAGGGGATGTCCTGAGGACGCTGTCCGTATTGTTCTCTGTCAAGTTGAATGTGTCCTAAGAACACTCGCGGTGTCCTGAAATGTTCGCAAATAAACAAGATGGTGGTGTTCTGAAGAAGCTTCTAAGAACACTCCCGGTGTCCTGGAATGTTCGTAGGGGGTGTCCTGAGGACGATGTCCGTATTGTTCTCTGTCAAGTTGAATGTGTCCTAAGAACACTCGCGGTGTCCTGAAATGTTCGCAAATAAACAAGATGGTGGTGTTCTGAAGACGCTTCTAAGAACACTCGCGGTGTCCGGGGAGTGTTCGTAGGGGGTGTCCTGAGGACGCTGTCCGTATTGTTCTCTGTCAAGTTGAATGTGTCCTAAGAACACTCGCGGTGTCCTGAAATGTTTGCAAATAAACAAGATGGTGGTGTTCTGAAGAAGCTTCTAAGAACACTCCCGGTGTCCTGGAATGTTCGTATGGGGTGTCCTGAGGATGCTGTCCGTATTGTTCTCTGTCAAGTTGAATGTGTCCTAAGAACACTTGCGGTGTCCTGAAATGTTCGCAAATAAACAAAATGGGGGTGTTCTAAAGACGTTTTTGAGAACACTCCCAGTGTCCTGGAATGTTCGTAGGGGGTGTCCTTAGGACGCTGTCCGTATTGTTCGTTGTTAAGTTGAAAGTGTTCTAAGAACTATCGCGTTGTTCTGAAATGTTCGTAGGGGGTGTCCTGAAAACGGTGTCCGTATTGTTCGCTGGCAAGTTCAAAGTGTTCTAAGAACACTCACATTGTTCGCGGACATTAAAAGTTTCCCATAGATCATAGTTGAAATGTTTGACTCTATGGATGTGATATGCTGCGGTGGTTGTTGCCAGGGCATAGAGTCTTGGGTGCATGGCCATTTGGCCATTTGGTTGTTGCCAGGGCATAGATGATGCAGTTAGATCTAGAGGTCTTGAATGTGATTGCTGCATGGTCTTTGATTTTTGAGGTACATCCAATGAGGGAATGGCAGAGAGAGTGTAGTGGAAATGGTAGAAGGGCTGTTCATGTTACGATATGTCCGCGGATATGGCGGTAGTTCGCGGACATCGGGAGTTACATCCGGGGATTTTTGGGTTCAGAAGTCATGCAAATGAGAATAAGCACTGAAAGGGATTGGTCAGGAAAGTTTGGTGGGTGTGTTGTGCCAGGAGAGATTTTCTCAGATACTCTTTTTGCTGAGAGAACAAAAGATAGCTATGGCTGTGTGTTTCAGAAAACAGATTGTTTGGATTTTAGGAGATTCGTGGATACATTGGTTGAAGGTGCATGCAGAAAGCTGTGGAGTAGCTGTAGATCTTGGATTCCCACATGTGGAAGTACACTGGCATGGAGTACGTGGAATGAAGTGGTTGGACTTGCTACCTCTCTGTGCGACTCTGGAGACAGAGCAACATCCAGACATAATTGTAATTCATTGTGCAGGGAACAGTTTAGGACATGTGACTGGAATTTTTTTGCAATTTGCTATGAAAGAAGGACTTAGGAAGGTTATGGACATGTTTCCTAATTCTCAAGTGATATTTTCACGGATTGTGCAGAGACAAATGTGGCTTTGTTCTTCTTCATTTGGTCCACAAATGGAAAAAGCAAGGCGCAATGTTAATAAGGCTGTTTGTGCCTTTCTAAGAGATTTTGGCATGTCTTCTTTTCACAATGAAAATATTATGTTTTGTAGTACATATATTTTTCGCAGAGATGGAGTCCATCTTACTTATGCTGGCAATCAGATTTTTCTGAGAAATGTACAAAATGCATTGCGACCTTTTTTGGAATTACAACAACGATTTTGAAGTAGATGTTAAGCATTTACAATTTTTGACTTACAAACACCACCCAAAGGCTCTTTTCAGAGCCACCAGTTCTTTCCAGAGAAAATTACAATGTTTGTGATGGAGTAGCAACCCAATTTTTTTAATGTTCGTGAACTGTTTGCGGACTTCTAAAAAATACAAAGAGCCCTGCTTCATTTATTTTCACTTCTATTTTTTAACTGTGAAAGGCGGCTCTGAAAAGAGCCTTATTTTTTTTTGATTTTTGTAATTTTGTATTTTTTTTGGTTTTTCAGACACGACACTCTAGGAGAGGAGGGTAAAGGGGGGACACCAACCACAGGGATAAGAAAGGGCAAGCTGAGAGAGGAAGAGTGGGTTTTATTTGGGTAGTGAGCAGGTCTTCTCGTGCTCTGAGACGATAGTCTCAAAAGTACTCCAAAGTCGCTCCCCCCTGCAGAGTACTGTGTCACAGTACATACATACAACTGTGACCCTCGAAAGGTAAGGGTCATCAGCATTCTGTATGGCCTGTGAGGCAGCTTGAGGAAGACGCTGTCCCACAGAGGTGGTCCTTGTGGTGACAGGATCAGAAACAGAGGATGAAGTAGAGGAAATCAACCTGCTACGTTCTTCGCAAGGTACAACCCTGTGAATAGCCCCAGAGTGAAATGACCTCAGGTGTCGCTTCATAGTAGTGGTCCCAAAGCTGTACTTATCGTGCTTCCCACGACTGAGTATCATTTTGCACTCATTGCAGGTAACACGGTTCGCACGAGCCTTAGGAACATTACCATGAATGGTAAATAACCGCCACACCCAAGACTCACGCCTAGTGCGGGTAGTAGGGATTTCCTCTACCTCATTCTCATCATCCTCTTCTTCCTCCTCCGCATTCTCACTCCTGTTCCCCTCTTCAGGCCCTTGGGGAGGTGGTGGTGGTGGAGGGGGTGGGGGTGGTGCTGAAGCAGGTGGAGCACCAAGTGGCAGTTCAGCAGCCAAGGATGCCATCTTGATGATGGTGTAGTCTGCAGGTGGCAGCAAAAATCACTGTGTTCTGAAGAATAGCCAGAAACACAATGGGAATAAGCTCTTGGGCGTGGTCTTTTATAGGGGTGCTTGTGCACGGTTCGCGGACATGCGCACTGTCCGCGGACAGATCGAACACAAAAAAAGGATCGGAAAGTTTCAAAAGGTATATAGAAACTCAAGATTGCTATGCGGGATTTGTGCCATGGTGAGATTTTATTGAAAAATATTATGGATTAACTGAAAATGTACTTTTAAATTGTTCAGGGACACGAACAGTGTCCGCATTTCAGGACACACGATGAGCGTGGGCGCGGTCATATGATCCGTTCGCGAACTAGTCCCCGAAGGAAGCGCCTGTCCGCAGGACACCAAGTGCACGGAGATTGGTTAGCGCATGCGCATTGATGTCCTACGGACACTGTTCGGGTTCTGAAGTAATAAAAAGTGCGTCACATGTGAAACGAACATTTCAGGACACCGCGTGTGTTCTTAGAACAGTTTAAACTTGGTAGTGAACAGTAAGGACAGATATATTGTTCTTCAGGACACGTGTAATTTCGTTTATGTATGAACATTTCAGGACACCAATTGTGTTCTTAGAACAGTTTCAATTGGGTAGCGAACACTACGAACAGGTATAGTGTTCTTCAGGACACCTCCATTTTCGTTTACGTACGAACATTTCAGGACACCAATAGCGTTCTTAGAACAGTTTGAACTTGATAGCGAACAGTACCGGACAGGTATAGTGTTCTTTAGGACACTTTCATTTTTGTTTGTTTACGAACAATTCAGGACACCGCGTGTGTTCTTAGTACAGTTTCATGTTGCTAGCGAACACTACAAACAGTTGTACTGTTGTTCAGGACACATCATTTTCGTTTATTTACGAACATTTCAGGACACCAATTGTGTTCTTAGGACAGTTTTAAGTTGATAGCGAACATTACGGACAGATATAGTGTTCTTTAGAACACTTTAATTTTTGTTTCTTTACGAACATTTCAGGACACCACGTGTGTTCTTAGAACAGTTTCAACTTGCTAGCGAACAGTACGAACAGGTGTGGTGTTCTTCAGGACACCTCCATTTTCGTTTATGTACGAACATTTCAGAACACTCGCACTGTCCGCGGACACTTTTATTGTTTTTTTTTATAAAAAAACGGAAACTATTCACAATACAATATAAAAATTAAACTTTATTTAACATATATTAATAATTTATAACAGAGAAGGTGAGGCAGAAACAGAAACAAAAACAGGAGAATTTGGGGTTTCAACATGATTGGTATTAGGTGAAGAAGGGATGAAGTCTCATCAAAACGTTTTGGATTATGGAGAGGGTTTGGGGATAATTGACTGGGATATGGTGAGGAGGGACAAGTACATGTGGGGCAATGGTACGAGGTTTTTGGTTTGAAATGATTTTCTACAAAAGTTCTTAAATGATTAAAATTAGCCAACAATACATCCATTTTTTCTTCTATATTGTGAAGACTGTTATCCATAACAGGGTTTTCTGAAGTTTTGTCTATTTTGGTATGCTCTGTACAAAAAAATAATATATATGTTAAATGTATATAAAAAAAATAATAAATAAATAGTTTATTTTATAAAGTGTTTACCATTAGTTTCACTATCTTGTGACATTTCTTCATGTGGGAAATTGTCCTCTAGCCATTCCAGAGTACTAGAAATTTCTGTGAGAAAAAAAAAAGATAAAATATTTTTTAATCTAATACAGAAAGTTTATAAATATATGAGTAAAATGAAGTACACTTACTATTTCTGGTAAGATAAGTCCTATGTATTCAGTGGGTCTGGTCTTGTTCTCAGTTCTGTTGTGTCTGTGAGGTAATTATATTGGAAGCCAATTTATCTTCTTGTGGTATATTCCGTTTCAGAACATATTGTATTTAAATGAATGGTTAGTGTGTTACATATATGGGTTACATTTCTTATGTATTACTATATATAATGTGGTTGTGTGCTGCTTTTTGAATTTGTTAAATGTTCCTATATTATGATATAACAATCAAACATACCCCAAAACCCACCCCCCCCCCACAGTTTTTAGGTAGTGGTACTGTTCTCCGAACATGTCCGCGAACATTAAATAAGTTCGCGGACATCAAGTTCATAAGAATAGATCTAGTCAGTTCCATATGACATGTATATAAAGTCAAAGTAATTATTGTTAAGTTGTGCTACTAAAAAACTATGAAATTCAGTGAAAAAACTTTGTTAAAGGGACGTCATGGTTAAGTTGCGCTACTAAAAACCTATGAAATTCAGTGAAAAAAACATTGTTAAAGGGACGTTATGGTTAAGTTGCGCTACTAAAAAACAATGAAATTCAGTGAAAAAACTTTGTTAAAGGGACGTTATGGTTCCAAGTAAAACCGAAAAACCCTTGAAATTCGCCAGTTATGGTAAGCTAAGCAACCATAACTCGCGCCACCACAGTGCACTGCTAAGACTAACACCCAGGACATCAAAGATGACATCACAAATGTCATTGATGACATCACTGATGACATCACATGTCTGGCTCACTATTTTTTCTTTTGCTGACATATCTAGGCCACATGGTTTTCTTCAGTAACAGTCAGAAACTAAGAATTTTATTTTATTTGTAGACATATCCTTCTAGTAGGTTCTTACAGTAATTCCCTTAGAGTACAGTCACATCATATGAAACATATACATATGGGAAAACACAAGCTTGAAAGACAGCAATCCTTTTTGTGCATAAAGATAATCACTAGACTTATGAGCACTTTCTGATAGTTCTGTTGTTTTTTTTTATGGCTGTACTTTCCCTGTATATGGTCATATTTATATACATTGTACTCACACTACTTTCCTTAGGGTCCAATCACATCAAGTGATGCATATACATAGGGTAAATAGCAGCTTTGAAACAGAGCAATCATTTATTTGCATGAAACTAATCAGTTAAGTTATGAATTGTGTCTGCTACTACTTGTGCTTTTTTGCTAACTTCACTTTCCCTGTATATACCCATATTGGTATGTGTTCTTGTGTCTTTGTGTTTTGTCTATAGTAATGCAATTATGTAATACATGGGTTTTACTAGCTACTTATTACATATTTCACAGTACACAAACATCTATTAAGAAAACAATTATCATTTCATTATTCAACATATTAACATTACGAATATCATAGCTTCATCTTGTACGCTGCACACAATGTTATGTTTCTGTATGAGTAGCTTAGTATACTAGATAGAACCCCATAATAGGATGCTATTTATATCAATGCATCGTTCAATGCACTTATTAGGGTATATTTCTTGCAATGATTCTTGACACTTTTTTCGCAACATAATAAGAATCCCTTCTACACATATTTCATGAGAAGTACATACACATGTGATGTCATCAGTGATGTCATCAATGACATTTGTGATGTCATCTTTGATGTCCTGGGTGTTAGTCTTAGCAGTGCACGGTGGTGGCGCGAGTTATGGTTGCTTAGCTTACCATAACTGGCGAATTTCAAGGGTTTTTCGGTTTTACTTGGAACCATAACGTCCCTTTAACAAAGTTTTTTCACTGAATTTCATAGGTTTTTAGTAGCGCAACTTAACCATAACGTCCCTTTAACAAAGTTTTTTTCACTGAATATATATATATATATATATATATATATATATATATATATATATATATATATATATATAGTTCATCAAAACAAACAGAACTTCCTTTCATGAGCAATATGGTTCAGTGCACTTTTAAAAGGAGAAAGGAGAAAGGGTAAATGTCACTTCGGGGACATCAGGGGTTACTACCATTAAGAAAGTATATATCGCTGATGGAAATAGGTAAGCATGGGTGCTGGGCTGATCTGGAGGAGGGAGGAAGCACACAAAGGTGCAGGTGGTCTGATAATACCCGAGAGAGGGTAGAGTAGATGCCCTCATCCTCAAACTCCAGGCCCCAAACGCCTCGGTTCTTTAAGGAGGAAAGCTGAACAGAACTGGGTGGATCTGTGGGCAAGCAAGTGTAGACTTTGCTCTGCAGCTCCTCTGTCTGGAAGGAATGTAGGTCTTTTGTGAAGTTTTTGGGGATGGTTACCAAAAAGCTCAAGTGAATGTATGCTTCTAGTTCGCCCAGTACATGTGTGCAGGTTTTGCACCGGTTTCCGCTAGTGTTGAATTTTCTTGTATATCAAAGGCCTGTAGTATCAGAGCTGAGGTCAGGAAGTATGGAGAGTAATGCCCAACGGTGGGCCTTTCATGCGCTTACCGAAAAGCTGGGGATTGCGTAAGCCGCAAGTGTCCATGTCGCTAAAGTGTTGGACCCTTTCAGGTGAAGGATCAAGGCCTGTTCGGGGAAAGGTGACAGAAGGACCTTGATGCAATGCATCTCATGCACCTCAACCTCTCCTGGACATAGCAATTTTAAATGCTGAGGACAACTAATGGGGGTTTTGCCTACCATGTGTACACACTGCAAGACTTTATTTATTTATTCATGCATCTATTTATATATGTACAGGCAGGAACAAGGCTCTTTTGATCACAAAAGAACATACAATAGATAAGAAATCAGATTTGACCGGAAGCAGTGAGCTTCTTACTATGGGGTGAGTTCAAGTGATATTCTGACCAGGTTGTACAGGGGAGTTAATGGAACAGTCACCAGGGAGAATACATGGATGGACTTACAAATATTAAAGACAAGCAAATTTAGAAATATGTTTAAGGGCTAGTAGGTGGCATGTTCAACATGTAGCACTCAATGGCACCATAACTGCCCATCGAGATATGTCATCTGTCCAAAAGTCAGAAGGCCTGCTGCGGACAACTCCTTCCGTCAAGCAAGCGCTCAGGCCTCTGCCCAGTCCTGTCTCCTACATCAACGTCCCGCGGGGCAGCTGACAGCCTCCAGCCACCTCGACATGAAAAGTGGTCCTTTTTCTGCCAGAGTCTGCAGGACATCTGCCGCTGATGGAGGCGCACAGCGATTCCGTGCAGTGATGGATGGACTGCGCAATAATTAACCTGCAATCGATAAGTGTTTTCCTGAATTCATTCCTTGCGGAATTCAACGGAGCTTAACCTTCTAAATATTTGAACAGGAGAGCAGCCGAGAAGCTGACGAGATGTCAGAGGGTGGCTGGTGGGAGAGCGGCGTGGCAGGGCCTGTCATAGCCGTTCACACCTGGGCATCGCCAGCGGAATCGAGGTTATTCCTTTCGAAAGGCAATTTACACACCGACTGCAGAAAGAAGGCCTTGATCCTGCGTTCCGCGTATAACAAACACCCGGCCGAACAACTTATAGCTTATTACAGTATTTATCCAGATGTCATTTAGGGATAGGGGGAGCTGGCGGACTTTCAAGAGAAATAATGTGTTGTGGGCTGTTATGGTCAGTGCAGGGGCAGTGGTCTGTCACGTATGACTCTCTAGAGGTTTTAGACCGCTACTCCGGTGTCCGCTCATTTGGTCGAAAAAAAAAAGATCGAATGACCATTTGGTCGAACCCAAATGGTCAAAAAAAAAATGGTCGAATTTTTTTTATTATTTATTTATATCATTTTTTTTTGTTTTGTTTGGTTTGGTTTAAAAAAAAAGAATAATATATAAAAAGGGGGTTTGGGGAAAAAAGAGTCTTTTCAGAAATGAAAATTCTGCCATTTTCTTTCCATGCAAGAGATACCCACACCTATACACACGATTACCCTAAAACGAAAAGCAGAACAATGGGGGTCAGTCCGAGGTTGGAGGTAAGGGGTTACCGGCGCCTGTAAGGGCACCGATGGCGGTAATCCCTTACCTTCGTATTCCGAGTTCCCTTTGCGGGTCCCTCTTTACCTCCTGCCTTTAGCAGGAGTAAATTACGGGACCCGCAAAGTGACCTTGGAGTAATTTACGGCACCGTAATTTATGTTGCCGTAATTACCTCCTTCCCCATTCCCATTGAACCCTATGGGGGCAGAAATGGGGATGGGGAAGGGCTATGGTGAATGGGGAATTACCGGTCCATCCAACCTTGGAATGGACCGGAAATTACTCCATTCCCCATGCCGGTATTCCATGGAGTAAATAGCTCCATGGTTGCCAACCATGGAGCTATTTACTCCATGGTGTAGTCCTAACTCGGAATGAGGGCCAATGGCATTTTGCAGAGGAAAACCTATGAAATGGCATGGAGCGAAGCAATTTTTTGCCGTTGACATTTTTCCTGATAACCGCGGGTATCGAACAACTACAAATAGCTGCAGCCATCTGTAGTACATTGTGATTATACTAATAGTTATGGTAAAAATGATTTTAAAAAATAGTTTTTTTTTTGCAGCTATAGTGAGTTAGGGGTGAACTATCACTAGCTATGGCCAAAGTCATTAACCTGCAGGCACTTTGCATTTTCTAATATGGATTAAACGTGAAAAAAATACATTTATTTACTTCAACCTCACAAAACAGGATGGGACATGTATTACACCATCATTGCAGAATTGAACACATATTAAACATGTATTAAAACATGAAACCCATTTATTTACTGCAACATTATAAAACAGAATGTAACATGTATTACATATTTATGCTGAAAGCTTCCTTTGAGAACCCTCGCCTGGAGGAGTTTGAGACGCAGCAGGTAACCATTATACAACATTGACATTATTAGCCGGTCAAGTGGCACAGCGAGTAGAGCGATCGCTTTGACATCCGTGCAGAGCCTGCTAACGCAGGTTCGAATCCCGGCGGGGCCAAACTCAGCCTTTCATCCTTCCGAGGTCGATAAATGAGCACCACACACCGTGGGTAATAATTAGCAGCGCTCAGATACCTGAGGGTTCATAGCACTATATAAGTGCCAAATTATTATTATTATTATTATTGTTTGAATTCTCACAGGTTTCATACTTAGGGCTTCATTCCGAGTTTAGCGGTAAGGGTTAACGGTCACCGGTAAGGAAACCGGTGCCGTTAAACCCTTACTGCCCAATTCCGAGGTTCCTTTGCGGGACCCGCTAAGGGACCAGGGCGCTAATAACGGGCCCATAATTTACGGGCTCGTAATTAGCGCCTTCCCCATTCCCGTTGAGCCCTATGGAGGCTCAAATGGGAATGGGGAATGGTTGGTTGAATGGGGACTTACCGGGTCTGCACAGGTCAGAATGTCCTGGTAAGTCCCCATTCACCCAGACCGGACACGGACCCGGGTTTGAGGCAGCCATGGCGCAAATAGCACCATGGCTACCTCCAAACTCGGAATGAGGCCCTTAGTCTTTTACAGTTGGACATATTAAATTTTAGCCTAACTGTGAAATGTATGCACCATAAAGCACTAGGCAATTGTTGCATAGTGGTTGAATGTAGGGCCTTGAATACTGGGAGACCAGTGTTCAAGGCGTATTTAAAACAGTATATTTTCGGAAAAACATGTTGTAGTCTGGACTATGTAGTCTTAACAGGCATGCCTTTGATCCATGTGGCCTCCTTTATGGAAATGTTCACCCAATCTCTACATGATTTTAAGAAGGTCTTTTGAGCTGCACTACCAATGGGTTAGTAATAATTGTGCGTCTTTCATTGCACGTGAGCCAGTGCAAACAAGACTTTCTTTGCAGTGCAAGGGAGGGGCTTGCCACAAAATCCCATTATTCCCTTAATATATTGCACTACTTTTAGACTTTGAAAACGGCAGGGGCAAGTAGACACCATTCATCTCCAGCCCCTTATTCTCACTTTCCCCCGCTGAATAAAACATATTTGACTTTATTTCCGCCTCCTTGGATTCTATACTACGTACCACCTCCTTCAACAATTTATACATCCCATACTGCCATTAAACCCAAACAAATAGAGGTGCAGGAGAAATCATGAATATAGCCCTGTTACATGGCTTGTATATATTGTTATATGCCACACGTCCCTTGTTATTTGGAAGATGATCATTCAGATTTCCTTTTTAATTTGCATGTTGGGACTTGTAGTACAGGACACTTGATGGACAAAACAAAACTACGAGCCACAAAATGCAACAAAATAAATGGATGGGCATCTACCGAATTACATGGAGACATGCCCACACTCCCACACCCACACACAAACTGACACTGAAAACTCACACGCGACGTGTCACAATGCTCACATATACACACAGGTGCACACGCATGCGCACACACTAACACTCGCCATCATGGAGTGAATGCACACTGCATGCACAATCCCGCACACAGACCTTCACACCATGTAGACACAGATGACATGCACACCCTCACACCACACATTCCACCTTACACTGCACATATATTCAAAAAGAAGACTACATCGTCTCAGAAAAAATCCAATAAAACAAAATCGCATTTATGCTGAACACTGCCATTGGACAACCCTGGCCTGCAGGAGTTTGAGATGCAGCACTTAACCATTATTCTACAATGATGTTATTGTTTGGATTCTCACAAGTTTCATACCTATCCTTTTATCATTGAACATATTAAAATGATAGGCTAAGTATAAAATGTATGCCCTTCGATGCAGCAAGCCATTGTGGCCTAGTGCTAAATTCTGGGCCTTGAACTCTGGTAGACCAGGGTTCAGGGCTGTGTGTTATTTTGTATTTGATTTAACTAATTTAATTAAAAGAAAAACAAAGCAACTGGGAGGCAGTGAGGTTTGTTGCAGTGCAGTCCTGTGATCTTATATCACATGAGGGCGCTTAGACGTGGCTGCAATGTTAGCCATGTCCAAACATCCCTCGTGCCAAAATAACGGTACCGGAATGGCTTCCACGCCAAAAAGGGTGTGCTGAAATGGGAGCTGCGGCTGAATGGCTACACCAAATTGGCACAAAGCCAAATGACGGTGCCAAACAGGGGTGTAGCACTGGAGCATGCTTCTTAACCAAAGTGCGTGGTCCATGGCAAATAATTTATTATCAGTGCGCATTGCCTAATAACATAGTGAGTTCTCAAAGCCTGCAATCCGAAGGCCAGGGCTAGTGGTCTGGTAGCATTTTAAAATGGACAGTGGGCACCAATGACCATACCCGAAGACCATGCTAGTGGTCTAGAAGCATTCTAAAAATCTATGGAATAACAAATCCCCTTGAAATTCAAAGAAGAAAACTTTAGTTGCAGGGAAGTTAAGGTGAGCAATACATTTAACAAAACCTTTGTGCAACCTATGACCACAATGATGACATCACAGATCACAGCACTGATGACATCACTAATTACATGTTGTTTGAGAACACTGATGACATTACAAATCACATCACTGATGCCATCACTGGTAACATCACTAATTACATTGAATATAACTGATTACATCAATAAAGGAATTATACCTAACATAATTTATAAGTTAGCTCATGAAATGTTTGATTACCCTAATAACAATTTAGGCTGTTGTCTTGGCCATGACAAAGGCTGGGATCACTGGCCAGTACCAAAGGCCACAGCTAATGGTTGGTTAGTGTTCAAAAATACCAATCTGCATGGTTAAAAGCCATGACTATTAGCCCATCACTATTCTAAAATATACAGTGGGCAACGTTGAAAGCTGTAGTTAGTGGCCATGGCTACAGGCCATAGCTAGTGCCCATTAATATGTTAGAATATACAGTCTGCACAGCCAAAGGCTTTAGCCACTGGCTAGTATTGTGTTGAAGACCATTCTAGTGGCAGGTTAGTGTATATAATATACAATGGGCGCGGCCAAATGCCATAGAAAGGAGCTGCTTAGTGTATATAATATATAGTGGGCACGGCCGAAGGCCATCGCTTATTGCATTTTTTTATTTTAAAATATACAGTGGACATGGCCAAAAGATGTACAAACTGATCACGATCAAAGGCCATGGCTAGTGGCTCATTTATCTGTTAGAATATATAGTGGGTACAGCCGAAGATTGTGGCCACTGGTCAGTATTGTGCTAAAGTCCATGGCTAGTGCCTGACCAGAGTATATAATATACAGTGGACATGGTTGAAAGCTGAATCCACTGGAAAAGGCCAAAATCTATGGTTGCTAGGCTGTTAGTGCACATGTGTGAAGGTTGTGACCACTGTCCATAACAGAAGGCCGTGACTAGTACCCATCCTTGTGTTAAAATATATTTGGCCATGCACACAGGGCATGGCTGAAGTCCATGCTTAATGCCAGTCACTGTTGTAATGTAATTAATGATGTCATCAGCGATATGATATGTGATGTCATCATTGTGGTCATAGGCTGCCCAACAGGGGGCGCAAAATTAAAGTGGCTTTAGCTGAATTTCAGGGGTTTTGTTGAGTTAAGCTCTCACCTTAACGTACCTGCAAGTAAAGTTTTTTCCTTGAAAAATATATATATACTTTCTAACTTGATGACACTGAGCACAGGGTGGTTGGCAAGCCTGCCACCAAATAGATTGTGTAAACACAGTGGATTTATAAAGCAGACTTTTCTTAACATATTGCAGACTGGAGTAGTGGAGAACTTTAAATTGTTACCCTGGGCAACAGATGCCAGCGCGCAGACATTCACTCAATAAGTTAGTGTTCCCAAGCGGCATTGATTTGATTCCGAGTTTATACCCTGCTTGCACCGCAGGGTATCAAAGCATTGGAAATAAGACATGGATCGATAAACAGTTGGGACGTGTCTTTCATTTCCTACCCTGCGATTTCAGCTTCTGCCATGCCTTCAGACACAAAAACAACACCACGTGGGACTTTTCGCAAAACGATGTTTCCTAGTTCATAATAAAAGCGATGAGATCCCTCTTTCCTAAATGTCATTTATCTGTTGGTTATTGAAGGCAGTTTATGTCACGGCAAACTCTCCATGTTTCTTTTAAGTGTTGAAAAATGGCAATTTCTGGGATTGAATGCATTTACTTCTACAGCAATTAAAGCCATTTGGCCCCCATTAAAACTAATGCAGCCATGCTAAAACAGGCCCTATTTCTAAATAGTGCCTGTTTTACCGCTCCGCGTGATTATGGTCCCGACTTCATGGGATTATTTGCACGGTTCAAATTGACTTTGCCCTGCTGAAAATTGACTTTGCAGTGCCGACACAGACCCTGATTCATGGAATTGTGCAAAGTGTATTTTTGTAGGGCAAAGTCTTTGCAAAGTCAGTGATAGTCATTTTTGTAGTACACATTGACTTGCCACGGTCTTGGCAGTGCAAAAAATACACTTTGCACAGTTCCATGAATTAGGGTTTGTGTTAGCAGTGCAAAGTCACTTTTCAGTAGTGCAAAGTCACTTTGATCTGCGCAAACAATTCCATGAATCGGGCCCTTTGAGTTTAGTCAACCCAAAAAAATGTAAAGAATGAAACACCGACTTTGACATGGAGGAAATTGATTTGTGGAATTATTTACGTGTAAAACAGGGTTTTGCGTGCCATTCTGCCCGCAAATCCCCATTCGTCAAACAGGTTTTTGCACGCAAAATGGCGCGCGAATCCCCGTTTTACACGCAAATAATTCCATGAATCAATGCCTCCATGAAGAGCGGCGGAAACGGTGCAGGTGGAATTAACGCATGCAGTAATTTTGCCTAATACCTGCAGAAGTCCCCTGGGACTCCATAATGGAGATTTAAAGCAACAGGCACCAAAACGGCCCATTTTGATTTTGGCTCATATCGGAGGCACTAGAAACCTCTTGGTTTTGGTATGCAGTATATCGAAAACGTTATGTAGAATGCAACTATAACGAACATGTTATGACTTAAAAAATGTAGGTGGGGTGGGGTAAAGGGTTCCATCTTGTGGGGAAATGGTTGGGGTGGGTTTTTAGGCGTGGGAAACGGGGGATTGGGGGTTGCTATGATTTGTCATAAAATGTTTGTTATATGTGCATTTGTTATAAAAATGTGTTGTTATAAAGACATGTAACCTTTGTTTTGGCTCATACAAGAGGACAAAGAGGTACCTTAATGAGAACAAAAACAGTATTGGTATAGACGGTAAATGCAAGCACTGCACATTTTCTGGCATTTGTGGAGGGATACATTTAAGATATTGACATGGTTATCAGCACATTTTCTAGGTCATCTACAGACTTAGCAATTTCTGCCTGCAAAAACCCTTGTCTTCTTTCAGTTTCTTTTGTAATGAAGACCTGAAGACTAATAGAAACATGCTATTGTTATTTAATTTTGTAAAGAAAATATAAAGACTAGAAGTAACATGTTATTCTTATATATATATTTTTTTTAATTAAAATGCTTTATTTGATTTGTCAAACTTTTCATTTTTCCATTTTTGAGTCTTCATAACAAAAAGGTTTTTAAACTGTGTTTCGTTTCGGCTTTTCTTTTACAGTTCTTTATCAATCTCAATCCAGAAATTGATCACTGTAATGATCCGCCACTGATGGTTTCCTTGGAGCAGTGTTGCCCATCTCTCCTCTGCTGTCATTTGTTGCTCTGAGATTTTAAAGAAATCTCTGAATAGATCTCGTTTATTTTTTAGCTCTGGGAACACCATGATTAGATGGAATAAAGTTTATTTCCCCATTGAATCTTTACACTATCGACAGACAGGAGAAATATTTTTGGCTCGGTCTGTTAATGCCAAGTATTCGCGTGTGGGTAAGATGTTCATCCGAAAGCGCAAGAATAAATCACGAATTTTCACACTTGGAAATTGGACGAGATAAGAAGGCAACTGGTTGAGTGCTCTTACTTCCATGTAGCTGGTTAAATGGCGTTTATAAGTTGTTTGTTCTTCGATCGTTCTTATCCGATCGTTCTTCTGAATTTTTTGTTTTGCATATTGAGGTCTATTTCTTAACATTTCCTCTGTGATTTCTTCTTCTTGCATTTTTTGCTTAATTTCACTTGTCCACTTTGTTAGAGCTGCAACTTGGAATGCTTGTTTTTTTTCTTTAAGAATTTCCAATGATGGTATATTTTCCTATGAAATTATTTTTCTGTGGAGGTCAATTTGTTTCCATAGCACTATGGACTGAATAGATTGCAGGGCAAGTTCATATCTGATTCTGGCTATCGGAAATGATTTTGACAAAGCAAGGGTTTTTCTCCAGCAAATAGCATCATATTTGGAACATTTCAATAGATGTTGGTTTATCAGGGATTCACTCGCATAAGTCAAGATTGGTAAGACCTTTTGTTTGTATAGTAGAGTTGTAGCTTTTGCAGAATAAGTGCCATATTTGCGATGAAAAAACCGGCCTTGCCTTGCTAACGATGCTGCTTTTTCTTCAATATTTTCTTGCCATTCTTTTTCGTTCGCCGATGGATTGATTAATGCGCCTAAGTATTTTATTGTTTTGGTTATCTTAATCTCTTTGTCTTCCAGATAGAATTTTGGAGTCCATTGCTTCTTAGATTTTTCAGTTTAAAGTTTCATTATCTTAGTTTTGTTGGTGTTGATTTGTAGATGATTTTCCTTCATGAAATTTTGAGTTTTGTTCAATGTTATCTGCAGACCTTTCACAGTTTTGTCCAAGATGATGATATCATCAGCATAGATTAGAGTTAGAACATTTTCACTGTTGATCTTCGGAGGATTCGCCATCGTATGCTGAATTTTTTCTTCGAAATTGTGGGTGAAGAGATTATAAAGGCAAGCAGCCAAGGGGCATCCCTGTTTAAGCTCATTCCAAGTGAGAATTGATTCTGTTGCCTTTCCGTTGTTTGTAAGTCGAACTCGGATAGACGTATTCGAATACAGCTGTCGTATTGGGTTCAGAATAGTAGATGGACAGCCCCAAGCAGCCAATTTGGACCACAGAAGTTGTCTATTAACTGAATCAAAAGCCATTTTTAGATCTATAAAGATTGCATACACCTGATGTGCTTTCGTCAACCCTTCGTATTTTAGCATATTCAATAGTAAAAGATTGACGTTGGTACTTATTTTTGTGACAAAGCCAGTTTGCCTTTTTGCTTGTCTTCCGTGCTGTATGGGCCAACAGTTTAATTTTTTTTGTAGATATCCGGCAAATAATTTTCCTAACAGATCCAACAGGGCAATCGGTCTGTAGTTGGCCAGAATTTTCCGATCACCTGCATTGTAGATTGGTATCAAGACAGCTACAGACGATGTGCGTGGAATCTCTTGAGACTTTTCTATCAGATGTAAGAGATGGAAAAAGAATTTGGCCCAGTGTTCTGGATCTGCTTTCAGGTTGCTGTTGGCTAGCCCATCAGGTCCAGGTGCTCTAGATGAGTTCAGGCACCTGATAGTGTTGGTAATGTCCTCTAAGTCCCATTTCAAGCTCCAAGCATCAGCATCCTCTTGTGGGTCTGTTATTCGATGCTGTTTAGGTTTCTTGTATAGATTTTCGAAGTGCTTGACCCATGTATGAGATTCAACTTCTTGAATCATGGATTGTTTTTTCGATGAATCATTCATCAGAGACCACAGGTGCCGTGTGTTTTTCTGATTTACCGCTTTCAAAAGTTCTTCTGCGTCGTGTTGCTTTATTGCCATTTTATAAGATTTCATTAAGTTGGAGTATTTTTGTTTTTCCTTTTTTAGTTCGGCTTCATAGTCTCTTCTGTTTTTCTTTATTTGTCGCAGATGTTTGTAGTGTTTCTTTTTTTCTAGATGAATTTCTAAATTAAAATAATGAGTATGCGATTGCTTGAATCTTTTTTGATTTCTTGATGCTGTTTGTTGGTATTTCTCTAAGATCCATCCATAATTTAGTTTCACATGATCCTTAAGCGGGGCCTCTTCAAATCGGACTGCTATTTCTTGAGTTTGTTGTTCTTTTATTCGCAGTCGGTTCAACCTATTATTTATTTCAAGTTCAGGTTATAATTAGAATGAATTTTAGAAAATTGTGATTTATGAAAATCGTAAAGTTAAACATATAGAGAAATGTGTCTGCTAATAAGAACACCAAAGATATTGGCATTATCAATGCTTGCCCGTTCTTGCTGTGGAATAGGCCTTCAATCGGCTGCAATGCACTTCTATGGATTTATGGTCACAGTCGTGGCCTATGTTCTTTCTTCCCTGCAGTGCAATACTGTAGATGTCAAGACGCGATGCAGCAGATTTCGTCTCAATGTGTGTGTGTGTATGCGTGTGCATGCGTGTGTGTGTGTGCGCGCGCACGCATTTATTCAGCCTTTATATTTCATACAGCCAGGGAACCCCATCATCTCCCTCCACTTACTGAGGGGGCTATAGCCCTGGGTCTTTTGGTTTTAGCCCCAGATAGAAGCTCAGGGGCTACAACCAAAAGGCTAGCTAGCCCCGAGTCCCGACAGTCCCGACGTTAGCATATTCCCCAATATTTTCCAGACCTAACAACAACCTGTGTGCCATATTTCTGCTAACATCCTGTGCCACTTACAATTACCGGGCTCAATAACTCACTATATTTGCTGCCCTCCACTGGATCAGATGGTGTCTGAGCTTGTAGCCAAATGCGTTCTGTTCAGTGCTCAGTGCCCTCCGCTCGCCCGCACACAGCCAAGCCCCCTCCCCATGGGAGGCTCTACTGTGGAGCCACACCAGCAGCCTCTCATCAGGCCCTGTGATTGGCTGCCTAGGCCTGGCTGCCAGCTCGTTTTGAGCATCTCAGCAGGGATAAAGTCGAGGCTACACATAGGTGGATGGAGTCCCTCAATTTTTTTAGAGGACACCTTGATATGCTAATTTCTGGTGAAACCACATTCAATTGGTATGTTAATGAGTCCCCCCACTTTTTTCTTGGGCAGACAGGAGAAAAAAAAGGAGTATGCAATTGGTTGTGCCCCTTGCTCGTCACCCTCTTCACGCATTACAGGTGTGGGCTCTCAGTTACAATTTTCACCAGGAGAGTACAGGGCGGGGGGGCTGCTTTCCGCAGACGGGGGGGGGGGGAATTTCCGCAGACAGTGCTTGGGAAGCGTAAGAGAATTACATGTCTGGGACCTTTTTCTCCTGATACCCTTCTCAGTGTGTTCCCTAAGCTTCACCTCACTGTCCAACCCGGTTTCCTTTTACAATCACCCCTCATATTCTCCTCCAAACTCACATCTGCCTGCGCTGTGCCCCCTCAAGCCACCCCACACCCCATTTTTTAAATCTTCTTCACTTTTCTCTCTTACCCGTCAGAGCTGTGAAGCAGCCTGAAGGCGGCGTTCAAGACTATACAAGAAACCTGTATACATACAGACTTCACCAAGAGTGGGGGAGCCCACCACAATCTCTTTGCCTCTGGCCTCTGCCCCGGTGCTAGAAATAGAAAACATTTACTCTGCGAAACCCAAACCCCCAACTCGGAGGGGGGAGTTCATATGTGGGCAGGGCTGAGAGGTGGACCCCCCAGCCCAAGTCAAGCAAGTCCCCATCACTTCAGAGAAACCAATCCTGGAAATTTGCATAAAAACAAAGAGCATTTTGGGAACCCAAGGATGACCACATTTCACATTTTAAATAGGTCTATGATTGTGATTCATCATGAAACCCTTCTGATCAAGTTATGCAAATTGGGCTCCTTGCTCTTTTCATTTGCATCAATACTCACCCTAACAGAAACACATTACTGTAAATCCCAGGTCATATGAACCCATTTTAACAGCTGACCCAGAGGCTCTGTGTCTGCACCACAGCTTGCTCGAGTCTTCTGAAATCTGCTTGTGGGTGAGCACTGTTCCTGCTTGGAAGCAGATTGGGACTGCTACGCTATCGAGGGGGTTTGGCCATCAGGGCAGCGTGGTGCTCTGGCAACACAAACTTTGCCAGAGCTCAGCTCTGTCTTGTTCTGGCCCATTTCCTACCCCACCCTGCACCGATCCACTCCGAAAATGTCTGTTATTTGTCATCATTTGACAATAGAAGTAAAATGGTGCTCGTGTAGGTGGGAGAAAAATCTATCTGTACAGAAATAATACACACTTTGTCCACCAATACAATAAGAAAAGAACTTGTGAACTATCACAAGCCAAAGGACAACATTATCTTATGCTCAGTGCTAGCTGCCACGAAGGGTGATATGGAAACAACATGAGGAGCGTTCTCCAATGCGTGATGCTGTTCTCAGCTCCTCAACAGCGAGCCATAAAACATATCCTAACTCGCCTCAAGCATGCATGAGAAACAAGCATACAGTGGGTGCATGAAAACTTTCAATGTGGTCCATGGAAACAGTCAGTCCCACAGAGCGGTGTCACATCTTCACAGCTCCCAGACATGCAGGGGAGTTGCTAGGTCTGGAAAAGACCCGGGGCTACGCTGATGTCGGAACTGTTGGGACTGGGGGTTAGCTAGTCTTTTGGCTGTAGCTCCCGAGATTCTATCAGGGGCTACAACCAAAAGATCAGGGGCTATAGCTCCCTTACCCCCCCCCCCCGAGCAAAATGCCCCTGCAGACATGTGAACACAAAAAGAGTTCCGCAAGGCCACAAAAGCATACAACAAAAACCAGAAGGGTCTTCAGCCTGCAGGTTCTGCTGCAGGGTTGAAAATACCACCCAGAGATAATATTCTATTGGCCAAATGTATTATTGTTTTGGGGCTATTTATATAGCGCCACCCTGGCCAGAAGGTACATCGGAGCAGACAGTGGGTTACATACAGAGCTGTGCCGGTTACAGATTCTCGATCAGGTTTTTGCATTGGATGAGAAGAGGACACAATTGTGTCTGCAGGCAACTAACTGGCAACACTTAAAACGTGGTCAACCCTTCAGTTCTCCACATACACACAGCACCCTGTTTCTTGTTTGCCAAGAGTCAATTGTCACTCTCCATTGGCCAGAGCAAATTATGAGGGCTAAAGTTTCAGTCCAGGGAGATAATTACATGGAGATTGGGGGGAAATGGAGTGTTAACAAAGGTGGTTTCATGTCGTTTTCTGATTGTTAATGAAGCAGCGAGTCCTAGGTAAAATGGCAGACATTTTGAGATTACCGAAGAGTCCGCTGGGAAGTCCTCTTCCACGGCTTTTCCTTGCATGTCTTTTGGGATTCTAGGAGGGGGGCTTTGGGGCTGCGCGTTGTGCATGTCTGCCCACAAGATGACGTTTTCCTCCCAGGTTGTCAGGTTTTCCACCATGTGAGGCTTTGAAGATGAATATGCTGGCACTGGCATTAAGGGTCCATGAGCGTGGGGGTGGCATGAGCAAATGTGTGCCAACCTGAAACTGGGCATGCTGAGACATAACGCTCCAGGTCTAGGGCGCTGGTGTGGAATGTTCCAAGAAGCTTCTCCAAACAGAAGCTTTCAATGTCAATACTCCTCTTGCACACCCTGATTTTATGATGAGTGACAAACTATGTGTAGGTGTGGTTTGTCAGTGATCAGTCATGGATGGCCACAACCTTTTCCATCAAGCTTGCCCTGGCTTTCATAAAGGCTCGCTCTGCCTATTTCAAATATACATGGCTGCTATTGAGGTAGTGGTGCATCACTCAATCCCAACAGAGAAAGGAAATACACACCCAGTGATCAGAGGTGTCAGTAGAGCCAGGATTTTGGGAATGAGGCATGTGTCTGAGGAGATATCTGTGGAGCCGGGATTTTGCGACCCCGGCATGTGATGTAAGGAAGCAGTAGATGATGAAACCTGTGTTTGAAGTAACTACTATGGAACTCAGTGCCACCTCATGCATTTATTGCAAACTGTGGTAATATCCTATCCTCAGTCTGAGGTTTATCTCACCTCAAACCTCCTCAGTGGAACTGGTGTAATTTCTGTATATTATTCTGCTGGTTTCAATTATCTACAGTTGTATTAACTGTATCAGTGGCCTCTTGGCAGGGAGCATCACCTCCACCCAGCCTCCCCTGACTCTAGAGATCCCCAAGCTTCTTGCTCCCCTGAATCCTTCCACTTCAATTCATCCACCAGGGCTGCCGAGTGTCAGCCTACCTGTTCACTGAGGCTGAATGGGTGGTATGGCACCCCGGTGGCTTTTTCCATGGTGACGTCTGCCCCCGCAGTGCTTCCACGCATAGTAGGTCACATATAGGCATCAAGCTTTCTTCCAAATAAAGAGCACCGGATTAGCTGAGCTAAGCAGAGTAATCAACACCTTAAATATAGGCCAATGGCATCACTGCCGCATTATTGAAAGCAACCCCACCTATCCACCGTGGGCCCTCAAGTAGAGGAGCTATCTTCGGTATGGGAAGCAATCTTGGAAGGGTGAGGGGAAAGGGCTTTTTGGAAGCCAGTTGGCTTGAACACTATTCTTTTTTTAAGCCAGAGGTTATGGAATTAGGTGAAGAAGACTGGGACACCCTATTGTCACAACCTTAGCTTTCAGCCTAAGATGTCTGTGTAATGTCACCATTAATGGTCTTCATCACATCTATAGAAGGAACATCAATTTGGCTAAAAGCTGAACTAAAAGGAAGGATGACTTAACCAGAGCGTGCCAGATGCTGTAGCCACACCCTCTCTCCCGGAGGCATTGAGCATCTTATAGTCTCTCAGCCATGTCCCAACCGTAGCACATCCATGCACAGTGACGTGTAAAGAGAGTTACTCATTATCTACAGACTGAAGAAACAGACAGGTCCAAAGGGGTGACAAAACTACTTACTTAGAACTGCAACAAGGAATTTAGAGGTGGCACAGGGGTCCTCCAAACGGAAGCCAGGGAGTGGGCCAGGCCCCCTTCCTTAAGCAAAGGATGCATTTGGTTGTTGCCAACCAATGGGTGCCTGAATAAGAAAGCCAAAAGAAGTGGCATGCAAGTCACGAATGGCAAGCTCTCCCTCCCCACCATCCAGCGCAAGGATCCCTGTCTTAATGGCAACATCCAGATTGCAGGTGAAGCTGCTCCAGGAGTGAATGGTTGGGGAATTGCAAATCCATGGATCATCCAATGCTAAGAGACAGACATGTGGACAAAGCATGAACCGTGGGCATTGAAAGCCACATTCCAAGGGCTATTTTTAAAGGAATACAGACATCTAAGAGTTTTAGCGCAAGACATTTTAATTGGAGAAAACATTTTTTTCACCTCGATTGTGCAGCTGAATGTACAAATATGCTTCCCATAACTGTTCCAATAAGTAATTGAACATCCTCACACAATCATATTAATGACAAAAAAATATATTTCTCCACAGGATTGTAAGCAGACCAATGTAACATAAGCAGGACGGTGAAGTTACTTAGAGTAGAGCAAACAATTCTCCTGCAAGGAACACTGACAGCCCAAGTTAACACTTGCAAAAGTTCATCCCTCGGAGGGACAATCGGTCAGTTACGAATGTGGTCATGGAAGCCAATAAAGGAGTAGCGTACTATGGTTCTCTAGATGATACACTCACATGCATCCTGCATCCTGGAGTCGAGTTAAAAGCCAATCACAGAAGGCAGTCATGAATACAGTCAAAGGACCCAATAGAAGTGCTTCTCTAGGTAAGTTCCAAAATGCTCTCTGAGTCTTCCTGGAGTAAAGTTAAAGCCAATCAAATAAGCAAGTCATTAATGCTGTCAGGAAAGCCAATAACATTGGTTCTCTAAGTCCATTCTAAAATACACACTGAGTCTTCCTGGAGCAGAGTTAAAGCCAGTTAAAGTAGCAAGTCATGCATGCAGTCATTAATGCCAATAAAAGTGATTCTCTAGGGAAGTTCCAGAATACCCACAGAGCCTTCCTGGAGCAGAGTTAAAGTCAGTCACAGTAGCATGTCATGAATTCAGTAATGAATGCCACAAAAAGTGATTCTCTAGAGAAGTTCCAAAATACCCACAGAGCCTTCCTGGACTACACTTAAAGCCAGGCACATAAGCAAGTCTTGAATACTGTCAAAGAAGCCAATACACGTGCTTCTATAGGTAAGATAAAAAAAAAAAAAAAACTGCAAGCCTTCCTGGAGTAGAGCTAAAGCCAGTCACAGAAGCCAGTCATGAATGCCATCAGAAATGCCAATAAAAGTGGTTCTCCAGATAAATTCCCAAATAGCCTAAGGATGCATCCTGGAGTAGAGTTAAAGCAGGTCAAAGAAGAAAAGTAATGAATGCAGTCATTAAAGCCAAGACATATGTTCCGCTAACTAAGTTACAAAACACACACTGGAGTCAGGTGAAAGCCAGTCACATGAGCCAGTCACCATAGATGGGAGGGAGACCTAGAATCCAGAGTTAGACTCCAGCCGTTGAAGACAGGCAATGCTAAAACAGTTGGATCCCAAGCCACTGAATACATGGGTCTTAACAGGACATTGGTATTTCACAGGATGAACAGGACTCCAGGGGACTGAAGGGGGCTTTGGAGGATACTATTGCCATGCAGAATAGGTCGTGGGCATGGACAAAAGGGATGTCACAAGATCATGTGGCTTCAAAAGACTGGGACAGGTTCACAGGAGGCAGGGAGACGCATAGAAAGGAGATACCAACTTGGGAGTCCGGAATTTTGTGTGACTACGCTATAGGGCTTGAAAGAACCTATTATGTGGACATACACTGTCCAACCTTCATTTTAACTGCATAATGTCACATGTGTGGGTTGATCTGAGACAACCCTTGCTATTCCTGTGACAGCACATATCTAACCAGGTAAAAACACCAAGAGGGTTGTGCTCTAGCACCTTGAAGCATATTTTGTGTTAGATGGGATTACAGATAATGATCTAAAATCAAATAATCGGACAGACTCAAGGAATGTGACTAAGTACTACTTTATCCTCATGAATTAACGCAGGGAGAACTGACAGGCATTGGACCAATGCATGCACAGTAGCTTGATTACATAGAGCTCTTATACCCCAATATGCTTCATCTATGATGTCATTCTATGTGGCAAACTATAAAAGCTATTGAGGGAAGGGATTGGTTAAGGTAACATATCTACGTATAGAACATATACAAATTAGTACACCATTGGCTACCCCTTATCTCTAGGGCATGCCTTGCACATATAGTACTGATGATAGCAGATGAATGGCACTGGATTGATCTATGCAACATTGTATGTTAGGTTGTCCCTCAAACCCCCTGATTGGTTGGCATGCTGTCCCAACCTTGGACGTTTGGCTCTTTAGCAGCAGGTACATGAAACAAAACATAGGTGTTTTAATCCCGTCAGACTACTTCCTGTTTTCCCAATTCGTCCATCATCTCTCATCTGTCAGCCATTTGCCAAAGTCTTCCGTTTGTAGTTGACCTTGCAGCCTGCTCACTGTCCTGGAACCCTCAAGGGAGTGTAATCCCACCACTATCTTTGTCTGAGTCTCTAATGACTAGCCCTTGTTTTCGACTTCTGGGTCACATGTGAAGAGACCACGCATTTGTCCATGTCAGCCTTCTATTTACTGCTATTTGATTCATTTATGCAAGGTGCCGTCATTCCTCTCACTGCCAGAGACTTTCTCACTCTACTGTGTATAAACTTCACACACTTTTAATTGTCCAATACTTTGGACATTGCAGATGTTTTTTTCTTCTTCTTCAATCTAAGAGAAATGGGCCCTTTGTTCATAGCTTATCTTGGTTAACTTCCCTTGTGCCTTGCAATTATTCCTTAAAATAGCACCATTGATCCATGGCCAACATGGAATTAGCCAACTTGATTGAATATAATCTATCAAAATGGTACATGTGACCGAATTCAGCCAGTACCATTCGATCGATTATAAAAAATGCAGAATATGTGGAACAGGGGCTGCGGGGGCTGGAGGGGTACCACACTGTTTGGTATTTTTTAGCCTTGGGGCGTTGCAGGGTTGTCCCCTGAACATTGGAGGCGGGGGACAAAAAAAAAGTAAAGGGGACCATGCAGTGTCACATCTGACCCGTGTTAGAGGGACAGAACTGGCGCTGCAGGGTCAGGAGAGGCGGTAGACGGAGAAAAGGTAAGTAGGGGGTGGGGGATATACTGGGGAATTGGAGGGACATGACCTTGGTTTGTTTGGCCACAGTTAAATTGTACTTGCGGCGAAATTGACTATGGTCAATTCCGCCATGAACAATTCTACCACGGTCAAACAATCCAAATCCACCAAGATAGCCTTCCTGTAGTTCTGCACGCAGATCTTTCCAGCCTCTCCTGATTCTGCGACCTTAGTCTGTTTTCTGAGTGAGCTTGTTTGATTTTGACATTAGCCAGAGTCCATTTTCCTATCATGGCTGTCCTTGCCACATTATATATTCCACTATAGCAAGCCTTTATATGTTTTCTTTCTAACTTGCGTTACTGTGTATTTACAGTTATTGACCAGTAAGTTACTTCATCTTCTTTGTATTGACAAATACTTTAACTTTAGGTACGAGTGTCTCTTGGTGCTTCAGTTACATTGTCACTCTTAAGTATTTTCATATCATTTCAGCCAGAGGCGTTGCTAGGGAGGGCTAAGGGGGATGTAGCCCCTGGTCTTTTGGTTGAATCCCCAGATAGAATCTCAAGAGCTACACCCAAAAGGCTAGTTAGCCCCCAGTCCCGACAGTTCTGACATTAGCATAGCCCCGGGTCTTTTCCAGACCTAGCAACACCCCTGATAGGTTAATATATCCTCTTTATGACATCACTTTGCCCTTGCATTCCATGATGCCCATGGTTGCATGCTAACATTCTTACATGCAGCATCCTTCCACACATTCAGTGTGAGGGTACATTCTGTATGGTTGTCTGATTGCATAACTTCTATCACACACTCAGTGTGGCATAGGAACAATACAGGGGATTCCATTTACTGCTCTTCTTCTACTATTCCTTTATGACGGCGGTGAGGGGGCGGGAGCTAGGGTAAATGCATCCACCTGCTCCTCTACAGGGGTCTTGTCACAGATGGTGGGGACACAGTGTAAAGCTCTGCTTATTTCATGAAGGTATATATCATGCACAAAAACATTGTTTAGGTTGGTAGGAGGGTCTCCCTCATTTCCATCACCAACCCACCAACCAAACCCACAGCATAGGTGATTAGTGGAGGGAAAAACACTGTAACAGTTTATTGAGAAGCCCCCCTCAACATGGGGAATTCCTCCCCCCCACTCAAGGTGTGACACAACAAACTGTTTAGCAGATCATTTTATTCAGCCCTACTCAGGCACATATCATGCCCCTTGGATCCCTCCCCTTGAGATACCAATGAGCCAAGAACCAGGCCGGTGTAAGGAAATATATTTGTATTTATTTAAATTAAAAGTAATAGAAATCACACTGAACTACATGCGCCATCTTCTTTTTGGCTCACAATTAACTTCTCGTTACTCAAATCAATTGCACAAATTAGTTCAAAAAACACAAATCACAATTCTTAACATTCTACTAATTTCACTTCAAGAAAAAATCAATATCCAAAACAATTATAAATGTAGTGCTGTGCAATTTTGATTTTCCTGCAGGCTTAAACGAAAGATCTAGCAGTAGGGTTTCAGGATTAGTACAAGTACATTTGGCTATTAGGATTTCATCTACGCTTTTGGTTTAAAATAAACCCAGTGTGATTTAGTGGTTTGTTTTTCAGACCCCCTACTTGGGTCTGTGTTGGTGAAGACAGACAGAAACATTTTAATGATCTGGGGAATTCTGGATGCAGACCCCCCTCCACTTAAAGGCCTGTGTTAGTGGACAGTTGGACACAATGATTGGACTGATTTAAACAAAGACACTCCTCTTCCTTAAAGAAGACGAGGTCAACAGTACAAAAAGGATTACCCAATACAGTGATAGGCTATCGTTTTTCAGTGCACACCGGAGAGTGAGCTTTGTAAATTTAGAGTTTTACCAAAAATCACCACGTAGTGTTCTGCCAAAGTGAATTAATTAAATTAATATATTTAGTTAAATAGGCTAAGGATCTGCACAATGTTGTGGCCCCTCCCCAGCCCGCTATAAAGGGAAAGGATTTAAGGCAGATTCCCCTACCTTTTGGTTTCCCAGGGCTCAAGTCTACTTACATAGAAAGCCTCTGTTTAATGTTCAGGACAGCCAACTGCATGTTAGGACCCTCTGGAAAGATAGGGCAGGGGTCTGGCCACTCCACTCTAAAGGATGGCCACCCGCTCTCCACCATAGGACCCTAGGACCCAGTCAGCATTTAGATATTCCTAGCAATAGAGCTCCACCCAGATGCATTCTCAGCAATCTCCTCTTTTGTTTCCTTGCAGCTTTTATATTGTAAGTTGCAGCAGCACTCTTTTGATGGTAAATTTCAGCAGCTCTGTTCCTTCCTCCTAGAGCAGTCCACCTTCTATAGCAGTGATGACACCACCCATTTTACAATCTTGGGGAAGTACCCTGCCAGAGTTCTCTCAACTAGGATTGGACAGTTACCCTTCTCTCTCCTCCCCACTTTAGCCCCTCTCTATGGATTAATTTAAGAGTCTGGAGCAGAAATACGGCAGATTAATTTACAAGCCCCATTTGGTCTCATGTCAAATTTTTTGAAAAAAATATTTATGTGGCAATAATTCATAATTTTACTAGTAACTGCCATAATATACATATTTTCTGATTCAGCAAATCATGGGGAATTAAATAAGGTGACAGCAAGGTCTGCACCATGTTGCATGGCCACCTGGCAATTTTCTACTGTTTCCGTAAAAAGCATAACAGTTATGAATTTGTAATTTATTATCCATATTCCTAATTTTTCCCTCCACCCGTTCACAAACTCTCACATTTGGAATATTTTCAGATCAGCTAGAAACCTAGTTTAACTGTCCTTTACAATTCCCTAACTTGTGGGTGCATGACTTTTATATTGCAAAAAACGCCTAGAAATTAACTAAAGAATGGTACATAAATGAAGAAAATCCACCTTATGGATCCCGGGGAAAAGCCTAAATGATATTAGTCCTATTAAATTAATATTAAATCTTCATGTGGGACAAATGGCAATTTTCCTGCCTTCAGTCCATATGGTGTCACTGGGTCAGCCTGTAACCAGAGTTTTTTTCTTTATCAGTCTCTTTGTGTTTGCAGCTTGCTCTTTGAAGTTGGTTGCTTGTTTGAAATTGTAGCCCCCAGTCTTCACACCTTTTAGTCATGCTCCAGCCAAGGAGAACTGTCCTGCTATCACTACCTTCAGAGCCAGCAAGTCTGGGGAACACTAGGGTTTCCACACCTTTAGCAGGACACACGTTATTGTACTTGTAATTAGATGGGGGATGTCAGCCTTCCAGTGGGGAAGTTTGTGGTGACATGTGTTCAAAAGCCAGCAAAAGGGTTTGCCTCTGGCCTAGAGACACTTTTTTTATTAAAACAAAGTGGCTTTTCCTTTCATATGCCTGCTGGTATTTTGCATATGAAACATATTATACATTATTTTATGGCAACATGCACCATGCCTTTTCCTTGCTTTTCATGTGAAAGGGACCTTCAGTTTTCACTTGCAGCGACAAGCAAAGCCGTTTTTGTGTCAGTAGTGAAAAAAACAGCTTTTCACGTAAAAGGTACTTTAGTTGGGGGCCTTTGAATTGACCCCACAGCATAGAAGTGTGTTGATGTGTTTCATTTAACCAACCTAGAAAATAAGCATTAGTGCTGTAAACATTTCTTAGGAGGCTGCCTGTGCATCATCAGAGCAATGAGAGCTGCCTGTTCATCATCAGAGCAAAAAATGCTATCTGTGCATTCTCAGTGGGATGACTTCTACCAGGGCATTGCCAGTGCAGTGACTGTTACCGGTGCATCACCCAAGTAATGAGCTCGGCCTGAGCATCGCCAGTGCAGTGTGCACTGCCTGGGAATCATTAGCTCAGTGACAGCTGCTTGTGCATCGTCAGTGCAGTGACCACTGCCTGTGCATCATCAGTGCAAGATCCACTAGCTGTGCATGAAAGCAATGAGCTCTGCCTGTTTTATTTTATTGCATTGTTTAAAGTGCGGTCATAGCTCGAGAGCAGCGGAGTGGTGTACAAGGTGTGGGTAATCAGCGTTTGGGCTGGGATCTTTTAACTGTAGTACAGTACTATGAATCGCAGTCTGCCTGATCATCACCAGAGCAATGAGCGCTGCCGGAGTCTCGCCAGTGCACTGGCCGCTGCCTGTGCATCACAAGAGCCGGGAGTGCTGCCTGCTCATTGCCAGTGACTGCTGCCTTTGCATCTTCATCAGCCGCACAGTCACTGCCACTGAGAGCGAACAGGGAGACAACACTTTACATTGGTTTTCGGCTTCGAATCATGCACTTTTATACTACATTGAGAACTTCGATATAGTTTGACATATCACCATTTTATTTATATTAGATGGGAGTGCATTTAAGTTTAAGTTTGGCCCACACAATTAACCAGATGGAGAGACGTTTGAAAGAACATATCGTTATGGGGGGTTTCGTGGCTCCCCTCCAAGCCATCCTTAAAATAATTTCCTTAAAGTAATTATTGGAAATGTAGCAATTTGGGGACGTTTTGTCTTGGCTTGTTTGCCCAGACAGACATTATGTGAAATAGAATTGAAATCCTGAGAGGGAGAGGTTTGGTCATTTTTCAAGAGAGCCATCTACTTAAGTAAATATATCATAGAAAGCCCCATTTCAATCTGAAATAAGCATTGTTGCAGCAGTAAAATGACGCAGGAGTAAAGCCGAAACGTCCCCCAAAATAAATGTTGAATATTTCATGTTTCATGAAATGCACTGAATAAATAACATCAGCTGACCCCTAAAAGTGCACCATTTTCTAAAAAAAAAAAAAGATTTTAAATGTAATCCCAAAAAGTAACATTTTATCACAGACTATAAACATCACATGTCGGCGTAAAAGGATGATCTCTAAAAAAAAAGCCACATCGGTATCCTTAGATATCCTACTTTCACACTCCCTTACTACTCTCCCCTCTCTATACCACACATTGGTGTCCTTAGTTATCATACTACCACAATCCCTTACTACTCTCACCTCTCTATACCACACATTGGTGTCCTTAGTTATCATACTACCACACTCCCTTACTACTCTCACCTCTCTATACCACACATTGGTGTCCTTAGTTATCATACTACCACAATCCCTTACTACTCTCACCTCTCTATACCACACATTGGTGTCCTTAGTTATCATACTACCACACTCCCTTACTACTCTCACCTCTCTATACCTCACATTGGTGTCCTTAGTTATCCTACTACCACAATCCCTTACTACTCTCCCCTCTCTATACCTTACATTGGTGTCCTTAGTTATCCTACTACCACAATCCCTTACTACTCTCCCCTCTCTATACCTCACATGTGTGTCCCTAGTTGTCATATTACCACAATCTCTTACTACTCTCCCCTCTCTATACCTCATGTTGGTGTCCTTAGTAACCCTACTATCACACTCCATACTACTCTCCCATCTCTATACCTCACGTTGGTGTCCTTAGTGACCCTACTAACACCCTCCCTTACTACTCTCCCCTCTCTATACCTCACATTGGTGTCCTTCGTTATCCTACTACCACACTCCCTTACTACTCTCACCTCTCTATACCACACATTGGTGTCCTTAGTTATCATACTACCACACTCCCTTACTACTCTCAACTCTCTATACCACAGATTGGTGTCCTTAGTTATCATACTACCACACTCCCTTACTACTCTCACCTCTCTATACCACACATTGGTGTCCTTAGTTATCATACTACCACAATCCCTTACTACTCTCACCTCTCTATACCACACATTGGTGTCCTTAGTTATCATACTACCACACTCCCTTACTACTCTCCCCTCTCTATACCTCACATTGGTGTCCTTAGTTATCCTACTACCACAATCCCTTACTACTCTCCCCTCTCTATACCTCACATTGGTGTCCTTAGTTATCCTACTACCACAATCCCTTACTACTCTCCCCTCTCTATTCCTCACATGTGTGTCCCTAGTTGTCATATTACCACAATCCCTTACTACTCTCCCCTCTCTATACCTCATGCTGGTGTCCTTAGTAACCCTACTATCACACTCCCTACTACTCTCCCCTCTCTATACCTCACATTGGTGTCCTTAGTGACCCTACTAACACACTCCCTTACTACTCTCCCCTCTCTATACCTCACATTGGTGTCCTTTGTTATCCTACTACCACACTCCCTTACTACTCTCACCTCTCTATACCACACATTGGTGTCCTTAGTTATCATACTACCACACTCCCTTACTACTCTCACCTCTCTATACCACACATTGGTATCCTTAGTTATCATGCTACCACACTCCCTTACTACTCTCACCTCTCTATACCACACATTGGTGTCCTTAGTTATCATACTACCACAATCCCTTACTACTCTCCCCTCTCTATACCTCACATTGGTGTCCTTAGTTATCCTACTACCATAATCTCTTACTACTCTCCCCTCTCTATACCTCACATTGGTGTCCTTAATTATCCTACTACCACAATCCCTTACTACTCTCCAGTCTCTATACCTCATGCTGGTGTCCTTAGTAACCCTACTATCACACTCCCTACTACTCTCCCCTCTCTATACCTCACGTTGGTGTCCTTAGTGACCCTACTAACACACTCCCTTACTACTCTCCCCTCTCTATACCTCACATTGGTGTCCTTTGTTATCCTACTACCACACTCCCTTACTACTCTCACCTCTCTATACCACACATTGGTGTCCTTAGTTATCATACTACCACACTCCCTTACTACTCTCACCTCTCTATACCACACATTGGTATCCTTAGTTATCATGCTACCACACTCCCTTACTACTCTCACCTCTCTATACCACACATTGGTGTCCTTAGTTATCATACTACCACAATCCCTTACTACTCTCCCCTCTCTATACCTCACATTGGTGTCCTTAGTTATCCTACTACCATAATCTCTTACTACTCTCCCCTCTCTATACCTCACATTGGTGTCCTTAATTATCCTACTACCACAATCCCTTACTACTCTCCAGTCTCTATACCTCACATTGGTGTCCCTAGTTGTCATATTACCACAATCCCTTACTACTCTCCCCTCTCTATACCTCATGTTGGTGTCCTTAGTAACCCTACTACCACACTCTCTTACTACTCTCGCCTCTCTATACCCCACATTGGTGTCCTTACTTATCATACTATCACACTCCCTACTACTCTCCCCTCTCTATACCGCACATTGGTGTCCTTCGTTATCCTACTACAACACTCCCTTACTACTCTCCCCTCTCTATACCTCACGTTGGGGTCCTTAGTGACCCTACTAACACACTCCCTTACTACTCTCCCCTCTCTATACCTCACATTGGTGTCCTTAGTTATCCTACTACCACAATCCCTGACTACTCTCCCCTCTCTATACCTCACGTTGGTGTCCTTAGTGACCCTACTAACACACTCCCTTATTACTCTCCCCTCTCTATACCTCACATTGGTGTCCTTAGTTATCCTACTACCACAATCCCTTACTACTCTCCCCTCTCTATACCTCACATTGGTGCCCTTAGTTATCATACTACAACAATCCTTTACTACTCTCCCCTTTCTACACCTCACATTGGTGTCCTTAGTTATCCTAATACCACAATCCCTTACTACTCTCCCCTCGCTATACATCACATTGGTGTCCTTACTGATCCTGCTACCACACTCCCTTACTACTCTCCCCTCTCTATACCTCACATTGGTATCCTTAGTCATCCCACTACCACAATCCCTTACTACACTACACCACCTAAACATCACATGTGTGTCCATAGTTAATCTATTACCACAATCCCTTACCACTCCCCCTTCACTATGCATTGCATATGTGCCCCTTAGTTATCTTACTACCACAATCCTTTCATGTTATTTTTATTTTTAAATTATTATTATTATTATTATTATTATTATTATTATTATTATTATTATTATATTTATTGAGCACAGACCAAGCTTTGAGAAGCAATGGAGCACTTTACAGAGGTATAAATCAATCCAGATACATAACAGAGCTATTTTCAGAGGTAACAACATAATAGATATACAGAGGGGGGTAGGATACAGAGGGACACATAGGAGGGGTACAGCTGTACTGGGTTACGCTGAGAAGAGGGGTGGGCAGTGTCTAGTGAGTCAGGTGGTGCGAGAGATAGTGTGATGGCCTAGGCGTTGAGGAAGAGAGTCTCCTTGAAGAGGTGGTTCTTAAGTTATTTTTTTAATTGTAGGAGTGTGGGGGTGAGTCTGATGCTGACTCTCCCCTCTCTACACTGTGGATGTGTGTTCTTAGTTATGACACTACCACAATCCCTTACTTTTCCCTCTCTATACGTCACATTGATGCCCTTAGTTATCCTACTACTACAATCCTGTAGTACTCTACCCTCACTATACCTTCCATATGTGTCATTAGTTATCCTACTAGCAGAATCCCTTACTACTCTCCCTCTATATCTCACATTGGTGTCTATACCGCAGTCCCTTACTACTGCACCTCTCTATGTCTCACACTGGTGCCCTTAGTTATCCGACTTCCACACTCCCTTACTACACTCCCCTCCATGTACCTTGCATAGGGGCCCTTAGTTATCCCACTACCACAATCCCTTACTAATCTACCATCTCTATACTTCACATTGGTGTCCTTACTTATCCTATGACCACAATCCCTTGCTACTATCCCCTCTATTTACCTCACATTGGTATCCTTATCTATCCTGCTACCACAATCCCTTATTATCCGCCCCTCTCTATGCCTAACATTGGTGTCCTTACCTATGCTGCTACCACACTCCTGTACTACTTTCCCCTCTTTATACCGCAGATTGGTGTCCTTACTTATCCTGATACCACATTCTCTTACTACTCTCCCCTCTCTATACCTCACATTGGTGTCCTTAGTTATCATACTACCATAATCCCTTACTACTCTCCCCTCTCTATACCTCACATTGGTGTCCTTAGTTATCATACTTACACAATCCCTTACTACTCTCTCCTCTCTCCTCTCTCTATACCTCACATTGGTGTTCTTAGTTATGTTATGATATGATATGATACGTCATTTATAATGCACCTGTAGACAAGTGTTTCTAGGCATGACAAGGCAGGGAGGGGAAGACAGAGGGAGGACCAAAAACACAATCTTACTATGCCTTATGTCATTCAGATTGTGCAAGTGTTATATGGAAAGTGCAGGGGGGAAATGCCAGGGGGAGGGGAGGTGGAAGTGCAATCAGGACAGCATTTCTCTAAGAGTGCAGCAGGGCAGCGCAGTTCTGGGTAAGTGCGAGGAGGCAGGGGACTGTATAGTTCCAGATACAGTACCTAAGTGCGTGGCATCCCGGAGGCAGTGCAGGGGACTACTGGTCGTGGATGACCCTGGTTCCCAGTGAGACTCTCAGGCTAGCCAGGCAACCAGTCAGCGCAGCAGACAGGTAGGTCAGCATGGGAGAGAGAGAGAGAAAGCAGAAGCTAAAAAGGACGGTGTTGAGCTGCTTCTAGAACTTCAGGTGGTCCGGCTCAAGTTTGAGAGTGGCAGGGAGGCCATTCCAGAGGGAGGCACCTGCAATGGATATAGATCTACCCCACACTCTCTGCCTGGAGAAGCATCAGACCCTCAGAGAGTTGGAGGTGGCTGGGCGAAGGGCTCGAGAAGCAAGGTGTTTAGGAAGAGAGAATTGGATGTAGCGCGGGCCCCAGCCCCAGATCGCCTTGTGAATGATATAGAGGGTCTTGAACTTGATCCTTGCAGTCACAGGGAGCCAGGGGAGAGATTTCAGGGCTGGAGAGATATGGTCCCTGGGCCAAGGATAAGTCTTGCAGTCCTGTTCTGAATTAGTTGCAGAGGGCAGGGAGTAGAGGAAGGCAGATTGAGAAAGAGGCTGTTGCAGTAGTCCAGCATAGAGAGAACCAGGGCTCTGGAGACAGCGAGCTTGTACTACCGCAATCCCTTATTACTCTCCCCTCTCTATACCTCACATTGGTGTCCGTAGTTACCCTACTACCGCAATCCCTTACTACTCTCCTCTCTCTATAGCTCACATTGGTGTCCTTAGTTACCCTACTACTGCAATCCCTTACTACTGTCTCCTCTCTATACCTCTTGTCTGTAGCTCCCCACTTTCTCGTGCCCACCTTCTTCTCCTAATCTCCCCAATAAATACTTTACAGGTAAGCACCTGTGCCCTTCCCTCGCTGCAAATGACTCTCTCCCTCTCCCTCTCTCTCTCTCTCTCTCTTTCTCGCTCTGTCATTTACTTTGTCTCACTCTGTCAGCATCTCTCACCCACCTCCTCTCTGCTCACCCCAAGTCTCTTTCACCGCCAGATCCTATTTCTACTCCTTAAATCTGTTCACGCCCCAAACTCACAAGTATTTGAAACTCCAATAAAGCATATTGAGAGGACTTACTAGGTAAATAACCTTAGCTCCCAAAGCAGCGCATCTTAAAGGTATTTGGGACCCAAAAGTACACAAATCTGAAATTAGCAAAGTTAAAAATTACGGCTTGATTGTTACCACTCCGCTGTATGCGGAGTAAGGCTGAATGTAGAACATGTGGTGTTTCTCAGGTTGGAAGTTAAATATTTTGGAGATGATCATCGCCATGTAACTGGGAGGTGCTTGTCATTTATTAGTACCCGGCGATGGGGGTGTGGCGGCCTCCCAGCCGATGGGGAGGATCAGAAAGCGGGCATTACCAGACAGTAATCCCGCTGTCCTGAGCCTCCACAGGGCTGGCGGCCGCCATCTCCCCTCGCCAGGGAATGAGGTAAGTATTTCTCTCCCCCATTCACAGAATTCCCTCCCCGCCCTCCCACCCCACTTACTTTATTTTCTGTCCATTTCAGGAGTGGACGCGTTGGGAACACTTCTGTCCCCAGCGTGTCTGCTCCCGATCTGTGACAGGCTGTTATCGCGGGCATTTGTTTGTTCATTCTTTTGTTTACTTTTTAACATTTTTTTTGAATGGTCGCTATGGAAAGGGAGAAGGGACTATGTGTAATCCCTTCTCCCTTTCCATGTCCTCCATTTTGTTTGTTTACTTTTTTTTCAATTATTTTCAAGGGGCACCATGGAAAGGGAAAACAGATTTCGTTTTCCCTTCCACGGCTGTCAATTTTTTGAATTTTCTTTTTCCTGTTCTGAAACACAGGAGCATTTTGGAATAGAAATAAAAAATATTTTAGTACCCCGGCCTTACAGCCCGGGGTACTAATAGCAATAAGCCCCTTGCAGGGGGGGGCATTACCACTTCAGGTAATGCCCAGGTACTTTTCGTTAAGGCCCTTGCTTCACACAGGCCTGTAACTATGGGCCCTGGGCTATTAACAGAAGTGCTCGGGGCTTATTGATTAAATATAGTGCAATGCTGACATTATTGTTGTCTCTAAGCCAATGCAAAATGAACTAGGACTGATAAAGTCATTTCAATGTTATTCATTTTCTAAAAGGTAACTTTTTGTTGCATCCTTTGCAGTGAATTAGAGGAAACCGCACTTCCTGCATTCCCACATCACTTGCAGGACAGTGATTGTCGTGCCTTGATTGCATGTGTGCCTAAGGGAGAACACGAAGGGATTTTGGAGGGCGGGTCTGTACATTTACAGCCACAGTAGGTGTGTAGATCATGTGCCTGGTTACAGTATTATGGCAAATGACGTATGGGTGGTGCATGATTTCTGTAACAGCGTGTTCTTCTCAATGTCTGATTTCAACAATTAGAATGTGACTCAATCAGCGCAGTCCGAAATCAGCTTGGCGGGAAGTACCTGCCTGCATGGCCTAAATTAGCAGAACTAACTACCACTGTGGTGCAGGCGCCCTTACTAATTACAGTGAAAGGGCATACTCAATCACGGTGCTGAGCAGTGCCCACCTAAACTGCTGGGAGACAAAACAATCAGGGCTAGAACCTGTATCACCCAGTGAACGAGCTCATGTTACCCAGTGCAAAACTCTGAATGCAGGACTTTATAAAACCCAACAGCTAAACACAACCACTGACAGAGCCCAAACAACTAGCGCCAAGAGGCAAACACCCTGCCCAAAGCATAAATCACCTATTGCACCAGCCTTTATTAACTATCGCTAGAGCAAGACACAGCCAGCGCCATAGCCCCAAAAAGCCAGGGCTCAAAAACACCAGTGCCAGAGCACAAAACACCAGTGCCGGAGCACAAAACACAGCACTTGTCCCAAAACACCCAGTGCCAGAATCCAAAACACCCTGTGCCAGGGTCCATGACATCAATACCTTAAGTAGCACCTGAGCCCAAAAGCACCAGTGCCAGGTCATAGAACACCCCATGCCAGAGCTGAAACCCCCAAAGGTCAGAAACCACAAAATACCAGTGCCAGTGCCCAAACTATGAGTGCCAGAGAACAAGACACAGCACTGGCCCCAAAACACCCAGTGCCAGAATCCAAAACACCCTGTGCAGGGTCTATGACATCAATACCTCAAGTAGCACCTGAGCCCAAAAACACCAGTGCCAGGTCCTAAAATACCCATGCCAGAGCAGAAAACCCCAAAGGTCAGAAGCCACAAAATACCAGTGCCAGAGCCCAAACTATGAGTGCCAGAGAACAAGACACAACACTGGCCCCAAAACACCCAGTGCCAGAATCCAAAACACCCTGTGCAGGGTCCATGACATCAATACCTCAGGTAGCACCTGAGCCCAAAAGCACCAGTGCCAGGTCATAGAACACCCCATGTCAGAGCTGAAACCCCCAAAGGTCAGAAACCACAAAATACCAGTGCCAGAGTCCAAACTCTGAGTATCAGAGAACAAGACACAGCACTGGCCCCAAAACACCCAGTGCCAGAATCCAAAACACCGTGTGCAGGGTCCATGACATCAATACCTGAAGTAGCACCTGAGTCCAAAAACACCAGTGCCAGGTCCTACAACACCCCATGCCAGAGCAGGAAACCCCAAATGTCAGAAGCCACAAAATACCAGTGCCAGAGCCCAAACTATGAGTGCCAGAGAACAAGACACAACACTGGCCCCAAAACACCCAGTGCCAGAATCCAAAACACCCTGTGCCAGGGTCCATGACATCAATACCTCAAGTAGCACCGAGGCCAAACGCATCAGTGCCAGGTCATAGAACACCCCATGCCAGAGCAGAAAACCCCAAAGGTCAGAAGCCACAAAATACCAGTGCCAGAGCCCAAACTATGAGTGCCAGAGAACAAGACACCACACTGGCCCCAAAACACCCAGTGCCAGAATCCAAAACACCCTGTGCAGGGTCCATGACATCAATACCTCAAGTAGCACCTGAGCCCAAAAGCACCAGTTCCAGGTCATAGAACACCCCATGCCAGAGCTGAAACCCCCAAAGGTCAGAAACCACAAAATACCAGTGCCAGAGCCCAAACTATGGGTGCCGGAGAACAAGACACAGCACTGGCCCCAAAACACCCAGTGCCAGAATCCAAAACACCCTGTGCCAGGGTCCAAGACATTAATACTTCAAGTAGCACCTGAGTCCAAAAACACCATTGCCAGGTCCTACAACACCCCATGCCAGAGCAGAAAACCCCAAAGGTCAGAAGCCACAAAATACCAGTGCCAGAGCCCAAACTATGAGTGCCAGAGAACAAGACAAAACACTGGCCCCAAAACACCCAGTGCCAGAATCCAAAACACCCTGTGCCAGGGTCCATGACATCATTACCTCAAGTAGCACCTGAGCCCAAAAGCACCAGTGCCAGGTCATAGAACACCTCATGCCAGAGCTGAAACCTCCAAAGGTCAGAAGCTACAAAATACCAGTGCCAGAGCCCAAAATATGAGTGTCACAGTTCAAAACGCAGCCTCGTCCCCAAACACCCAACATCAGAATCCAAAACACCATCTGCCAGAGTCCATGGCAGTAATTAGGGAAGTAGCACCTCAGCCCAAAACCACCAGTCATAAAACACCCAATGCCAGAGCAGAAACCCCCCAAAGGTCAGAAGCCACAAAATACCAGTGCCAGAGACTAGAACACACCCCGGTACCCAAACACCCAAGATCAGAATTCAAACACCATGGGCCTCATTACACGGAAGGCGGTGATCCAGGGTGCTATTAGCACCCTGGACCATGCCGGTAAATTACCGGCACCACCTTGGCGGTAAGGGGATTTACCGTCCCATTCCAAGGTCGGTGGGGCGGTAAATCCCCCTTCCGCCATTGCCCTTCCCCATTCCCATTTCTGCCCCATAGGGCTCTATGGGAATGGGGAAGGCGCTAATTACGGCACCGCAATTTTGCGGTGCCGTAATTAGCTCCGAGGTCCCTTAGCGGGTTGGTTTTTAACGCCTGCAAAAAGCAGGCGTTAGAGCACCAACCCGCTAAGGGACCTCGTAGTACGGCGGTAAGGGTTAACAGTCACCGTTGCCATTAACGGTGAACGTTAACCCTTACCGCCGTCCGTGTAATGAGGCCCCATGTGCCAGAGTCCATAACATCAATACCTCATGTAGCACCAGAGCCAACAAGCACCAGTGCCAGGCCATAAAACACCCAATGCCAGAGCAGAAACCTCCAAAGGTCAGAAGCCACAACATACCAGTGCCAGAGCCAACAATATGAGTGTCTGAGCTCAAAATACAGTCTGGTCCAAAACATATCAGAATCCAAAACACTAGCTGCCAGAGTCGATAACATTAATATGTGAAGTAGCACCTCAGACCAAAAGCACCAGAGAATAACACACCCAATGGCAGAGTAGAAACCCCCAGAGGTCAGAAGCCCCACAATAACTAGGCTCCAAGCAACAATAGGTCAGATAAAATCCATTTGAATGATAAAAAAATAGATGTTTATGATGCCCATGAAAAGGCAAGAACCACTTCTGGGACGATGTGGCACGCCTCATGAGAGTAGAGTATTGATATGTTTGCCTTAATTATGTGTTTCTATCGACTGTTGTTTTAATTAAAAAAAAAAAAAAAAAAAAAATATATATATATATATATATATATATATATATATATATATATATATATATATATATATATATAAATGTACATCAACATTGCCAACACCAGTGATGCAACAACCATAGGGCAAATGCGGCTTTAAGAAGGCCCCTTTTACAATGGTGCAAATTTCACCTGAAGAACTCCCTGAAGGAGGGATGGGACGTGTGGCGTTAACCTTACACGGCAGAACTTGAGATAGGTTGTTCTATAAAACCATGTTGGTTTATGTTTAATCATACATTTGATATGTGATTTTAATAGTTCAATAATTATTAAAGATTGTCTACACCTTACAAAAGACTGAGTGCCCTCCTATAATTAGTGGTCGCCACATTGTACTGTTTGGCAATGGCAGTTATTCATAGTATGTGTGGGTGAACACATTTTTTTGAGTGTTTGAAATGGCTATTCTTGCAGCCGACCGAGAGCACCCGCTATAAGTAGGTTGAGCACCGTACTAGCAAGAAAAGCTTTGTGATATATATATATATATTATTATATATATATATTATATTATATTATATGCTGCACCCGAGCCGGGTACTAGTCCCGTGGCTCCTGTTTATTGAACCGGCACAATACTGGTTACTGTTCGGTTGCACACTCTTTTTAGGAAATCGTTGCTTCAGTTAAAAATATGAGGGTTTGATTGTATTTTTTGCATTGACTCATTTTGTGCACCCTCCGCTATCCATGATACAAAATTACACAACTAAATATATTATAAACGTACCTCCCATTTCGATGCAATGCACACAGAGCATTATTCACCGAAGTGTTTTATAATGTGCAATCCCACCGAAAATCGCTCTATGAATCAGGCCCTGAGTCATCAATAATATATTTTGGCTCAAACTGGATCGATACAATTGGAGGCAAAATGCAGGGCTCCGATGGCCTGTCTACGGGGGCTCCTGTTTATGCCTGTTTTGTATCACGTTCATCCTTTTAGAGGCATTGGAGGAGCCCTGGCAGAGCGTCTTCTATTCCACTGAAGGTCTCACTGAATGTAGCCACCAGGAAAAACCCCACGCTCAACAACTCTCTGCGAAGCACAATAGCACGTCGGCTACACATCCCATGCCGCATACTGAATCGCAACGTGCCTCCACTGGCTACCCGGCCAACGCCGCACGCTGAATGCCAACCACTCTCCACACTCCATCTCCGAAAACCTGCACAATGCTTAAAAAAAAGCTCCAAAGCTTTGTATACAAAATGGAGAAAAAAAACAATCAATACAAGAAATACACTTCCACATTCCCACTTTCTGATGCTTCTATTGCAGAGAGTGCTCGGGGCTGCTCTTTTAGAATTTCAGACAGCCAGTAATCAAATGTGCATTTCTGCCGCGCTTTATCTGTATAATCGCGCGCATTGTATGGTAAAAGGCCCTGAAATACTGAAAATACTATTCGCTGCACGCTCGCATTGGAAATAATGAAAACATGTGATTGTAGTATTGTGATGGAGTGCTTTGGAGAGTTCCTTTCTTTTTCTTTTAAGAGAACAGTAAATGAGCTATTTTCCTCCTGCTTTGAATGGCGCCTTTCAGTGGTTTGACAGTTCACACCGAACCACACCTGCACTTTGAAGGGGAAGGGAACAATGCACTCATGTGGATGCGTGTAGACCAGTGGTATTCAAACCTTTTTATGCTGAGCCCCCTTCTCCCCCTTAAGTAAACACATTGGCGCTGCCTCGCCTCACCCCCCCCGCAGATTCCATATCTGGTATATTTTCTATTATAAGCAGTCACCGTAATCCTTTTTGTAAGAGCCTCGTATCCCCCCCATGGCACTCTTTGGGCCCCTATTGTAGATCCTATGATGAGGAATACTGCAACGGATGAAAGTCAACACAAAACAGGTGGGCCAAGTGCAACACGGAAAAAAAAGGGGGTGAGGAAGGGGCACTGCAAGTAGCAGGGCAGGATAGGAGCTAGAGGCAGAACGCCTTCAAGGACATGATAAAATCAGCATCCTTAGGGCAGTAGTCAACACAGGAATACTTTGACCTCTGTAGTAAGGGATGGCGTCAGGGCCTTTCCACTTTTTTAATTGAAAGGGGCCTTGAGCCTAAGGGGAACCCCAAGCAATTGCCCTAATATTGCCAATCAGCAGTCTTATAACACAACAATATATTCCTTTATATACGTTGTTCTGGGGCTTTAAATGTGCACTTTGCAGTGTTCGCCTTACAAGATGTGTTTCCTGGAGCCCCTCACCATCACTCCCTCTGGGTATACAGAAGTGTTCTCACCTTGTTGCCTTTCAACACTGGTTCCTCCACATCAGTCATTTGCTGACAAGGAAGAATGTATGGCTTGTCAGTGGGAATTTAGTGTTTCACCTTCCTGCTGGCTGTCCGTCTCATGATTATCGGAGGCTGTTAACATCCCGATGCATCTTTGTCTACATTATAATGTATTCACCCCAAAGGTGCCTCAGACTGTTTTCTGCTCTAAGCAAGGGGGCCCCCCAACCATCATGTTGAAATGGGCCCTGATACATCGTCAGCTGTGCCTGGCCATAGCCATGATTTATAGTAGTCCTCAGCTCTTATGCAATTGATGGGTGCACACAGCAGTCCCCTTCTACACTACACCTGTATCAATCAGGTCCAGACTTTGCGCAGGAATATATTTTGGACATCATAGAGCATGGCCATACAAAGAGGGAAACACCCCTAGCTAAATCCTGAGTCACAGCTTGCTAAATCCGGAGGCACAGCTAGCCACTTCCTCTGCTCCAGCGCCACGTTCTGAGCACAGGTAGCCACAGACTGACCCATGGCCATGTCCCACACTAAGCCAATGTAAGTCTCTCTCGTCATATAACTGGCTTGTTACAGAGAGAACTGCATCCTGTACCAACGCCATTTGCATACTTAGCCACAACTAGCCTTAGCCTGAGCAAGCCCCAGCCATAAAATGAGCCTCAGCTTGCTTCCGCATAAAACATAATTAGCCACAACCTTAGAAACAGCTAGCCTCAGCCTGAGTCAGATCCAAGTCCAGCCAGGTCCTGAGCCACAGCTAGCCTCAGCGTAAGCCACAACAAGCCATATCCTTAGACACAGCTAGCCTCCGCCTGAGCAAAAGCAGCCATATCACAAGCCACAGCTAGCCTCAGCCTGAGCCAAAAGCAGCCATATCCTGAACCCGAGCTAGCCACTTGATCTGTGCTTGTAAGCAATGCATTGGCGTACGCCGTCAACAAAAGGACTATTATCCCACGTTGCTTACAAGCAAAGGTCAAGCTGACACAGAAACATAACTTGACAAACAAGACAGAAGTTGATTACGAGACAAATAAACGTTTAGAGAAATAAGGATTTGAGGATGTCCAAGGAGAAATCAATACATTGCTAGTAAATTTTTTGGATCATGACAAACAGGTGAAATTAGATGATTTAAGAGAATTGATTAGGTTTAAGTTAGTAGAGTCAGACCCTTAGAGTATAGTGAGGAGATTAATCCCTGAAGAAGGTCACTAGTGTGTGGGATAAATTAGTATCACAAAAAGGCTGAAACACATGTAGGCCATTGTTGACTATTTGTTGTGATGTGGTGTGATTGAACGGCACAAAACATTTAGAATTGTAAACCTAGGAACAAATATTCCTAAGTAAGATATGACCTTATAAATTGTGAGGAATTCGACCATCTGCACGGGGAGAGTGCGCTCAACTGGGCATTTTTGATTTTTTAATAATGAAAATAAATTATGGGAGACCAACCTTCGACAACTGTGTGAGGCCATTCCACCCACAGTCCATCATATTCCCGCACAAAACTTCATAGTCACATGTACTCCGGGAAGACACAGCCTACAAGAGCCGTCTTCCCCTGTCATATTCAGCTGGAATGTGACAGCCACGGGTACATCAAAGCATCTAAAGGAGGGGGAGGCACAACTACCTCCAGCATGGGCAGCCTAATTTAAATATCAAAGGCCCCATTGATCCGCTTTCCATTGTCCGCTGGCTGGTGACAGTGCATACTAATGAGAGATAATTGAAGCAAGCCTGAAAGAGCTTGGTTGCCGGAATAGACAACAGGAAAGGCGGGGATAATACCCCTTTGGTATGCAGTGTGTCAACATGAAGCTAGTTCCAACCCCTCTGTATGAAAGGCAGTGAAATGCATGTCTGGGTCCACTATGTACGATAGGCAAACCCCTGCAGAGCTGACCCCTTTCAGAGGGGAGAAGTATCTGCCTTGGGGGAGACAGGAAGTCTGCTGCCAGCACAAACTTCCAGCGGCCCATGCACTTTAATCAAGAGTCACAGAGGGCTCAGTTTACCAGAGAGATACTTTGATCTACAAAACACAGGGAGATGGGTGGGTCTCAGGTATATGTTGTGACCCCCTTGGCTGTACTGTTGCAGAGCACTCTGGTCCTGGCCTCATGCGTAACAGAAGATTGTTGGTGGGGAGCCAGGATTAGTTCATTAAGGTGGACTTTGCTTACACCAATCACTGGGGCCCATTTGGCTTTAAAGGATTGCTGAACCCCTTACTTAGCAGATCATCTGAAGACTTTGAAAGGAGTAGGAAGAAGGACTCATTTGGACCCGAGCTGAAAGTACAGTCTGCCATACATCTTCCACCAGTGAAGGAAGGTCAGAAGTTCCAAGAGGGAAGCAATATCCCTCCCCTAAACATCTCCCAGGGAACAGAGGGAGATACCGGACTCAGAGGTCCCTTTCAGCAGCTCCCGAACCGGTACCCAGCCAGCACACAGCGTGCCCTGCTAGGTTCTGCCAGCAAGCTTCCTAGGTGGGAAGTGCCGGAGAATCTCTGGACAAAGGACACGGCTGCAGCCTGCAATTACTCTCCTGAGCTTTGGCCCATCAACCTTGAAAGGACACAGGCCCTGCAAATAAGCTAGTTGGAGTGCCACACAAGCATCATCCAGCATCCATCTGTTAAGGACATTTTCCAGACAGAGTCCTCGAACCACATCCAGCTGCACCGCTGACTGTTGTCACGACACAGTCACAAGAGCTGTCTGAGCCACCTCAACCAGAATTCCAGATCTGGCAACCAGCACATAGCGATTATTGGCCCTGAGTCGCCAGACAGCCTGCAGACGTCCGTCCAGCCTCGCTTGCTGAACTGTCTGCTGCCTGGTACCCACAACTGTCTCCTACCACTAACACTGTCTCAAGCGCTGCGCACCAAGTTCTTCTTCAGCACCAGATACATTGTAGTTCTGCCCCACTGGTCTTTCTCCTATGGGCCCATAGAGACAGTTACGACCCTTTGCCCCTTTGGTGCTGGGACCGAATAACCTTGAACAGTAAGATTGATTACTTTACCAACTACCCTCCTGTCAGTATGCAGAGTGCATCCCTTTCCTTCATGAAACTGCCTGTCCTCTGTGTTCCTTTGCAGGGTGGGTCGTATTTTGTAGTGTGCTAGAACTGTCTGTTGTAATAACGATAAAGTAGATATTTGTATACAACCTTGACTGAACAGTCTCTTTTATCATTGGGCAATAATTGTATTTTTGCTGTGTTGCAACTAACCAACGATCAACGACCTTGCAGAGATATGCCTGCTGTTCCGTCCACGTTACCAAAATTGGACTAGGAGGTCTTATAAGTCATTTGTATTCCAATCTATTTGGATCCCTAGAGGTGTCGGGTTGATGGATGGTTTAGAAACCGATATTCATCCCTGGACCACTGGTGCCCCAGAAGTTGAATTGTCACATACATCACTTATTTTTGTATGCAAGATAAACAATCTCTATTGGTCAAAAAAAAAGAGTAAATCAATGAAAAATGTGGGCAAATGAATGTGTAGTTAGGAGTTAAGTTGTTAAAAATAAACAAGCACATAGCTTCATTGACTCAGAGCAGTAAATAAATACACTGCATTCTCATAATGCCCAGAAAAAGGTTGCTTTGACTCAGAAACACACGCAGGATCATGTAGAGTTGGGCCTCCCCAGGACTGGCAGCCACCAGAGGCGGGGGCTTTAACCAACAGATGGCCCTGTCGTCCCTAGTCACTGCCACTGTTCGTGGCCTACCACTGCCAGAGATTTGGCTCCAATCTATTCACGTGCTAACGCTCTCTGGCTGACAGGCCATATATGCAGCGTCCGCCTCCCATTTATCAAGGCCCATTTTGGGGTGGGCATATATGGGACAAGGCCACCGCCGCGAGGCTGCTGCAGCAAACACGGCCAAGCCACCTCGCGGATGCAGGGCGTCGCGTAGAAAGACTCAGAGAACCTCTTGAATAAACATTAAAATCTTAAAAGGACTATTTGCAGTAGATGTCCCTCCAGAGCAAGGCCCGCACACCTCTGCATGCCTGCTCCATTACACGACGTGATTAGCAAGTTCAAATGCTCCCGATCAGCACCGCGGCGGATCTCCACTCGGTCGCCTCCCTGCGCGCCACGCCGCGCGGCGGCACCGCGTGCATTTAAGGCAAGGTGGAACAGTCATTTATCTTGCTAATGTTGTGTCTGGCTGGTGACAAGACAATTCAGAGTCTCCGACACTGCGGGCTGTGGGAGGCGACCGTCAATGACTTCTTCCCGTTTCGTTCATTGCATGCCACGGCGCTGCCGCCGAGGTGAGTACACAGAGGTATGCGGCCTGATATCCACATGGGGGCGGGGAGCCAAAGGTCACCGGGCGTACCTGTGTGCATCTCCGCTATGCGCCTAAGATCCAAACCTGTGCCGCGCATGTCTGACATTTACCAGTGCCTAATGAAAGAGCCAAGACGGAGCTGGAGACTCGCGCGTTCCGTTAGGTCGGGTGGTAAATTGCATGGAAAGTAATAAGCAGGCAGAGACAGGCAAGTTGCTCGGTGACTTTCTGGATGGAGCCTGCAGATGGAATGCCAGATCCTCTCCGCCTGTATCCCATGGTCTTCAGGGAAAGTGCCTTGTGGACTCCACCTGCATTTACAGGAAAGCGCGCAGACTGCATGGGGAATCATACGCATGGACGTATATTGCGGCTGGCATCACCACTACTTTCAAGTCCGGGTATCAGGCTCACAGGAACCCTGGGTTGTTTGCATCCCCTGTGCCTTATTTACAGCCCTACCAGAAAAGCATGAAAACCCCCTGGAGATGGGGTGACCAGGCGTCCCGGTTTTTCCAGGACAGTCCCGGGAAATCGCCCTCCATCCCGGGGTCCAATCAAAAATACACCACCACATTCATACTCATTCATCCACCAGTCAGTCAGTCAGTCACTCACTCACTCACTCACTCACTCACTCACTCACTCACTCACTCACTCACTCACTCACTCACACCTTCTCTTACATCCACCCGTTGCATTCTCTACACAGGCACACACCCACCCAAAACATTCTAAAACACACCCCCTTCATACTCATTCATCCACCAGTCACTCACTCACTCACTCACTCACTCACTCACTCACTCACTCACTCACTCACTCTCACTCACTCACTCACTCACTCACTCACTCACACCTTCTCTTACATCCACCCGTTGCATTCTCTACACAGGCACACACCCACCCAGAACATTCTAAAACACACCCCCTTCATACTCATTCACCCACCAGTCACTCACTCACACCTTCTCTTACATGCCCTCATTGCATTCTCTACCCAGGCACACAGCCACCCACCCAGAACATTCAAAACCACACATCACATCATTTCTTATTCACCCACCATTCACATACAACATACATCTGACATGCACTTCACACATGCAGCAAAATACATTTTTATTTCTTAAAAGCCTTCTTACTTTGTTCTTGCAGCTTCGGTCCGTCCTTCCAGACCACCCTCGGCTCCTGCGTGCTGCTCACATACAGGAACCAGGAAGTTGCTAGAGCTTCCTGGTTCCTCTACTGAGCTGCGAGGAAGCCGAGGGAGAAAGGGTTGGAGCTGAACGTGACATATGCCACTTGTCGCGGTCAGCTCCAACTCCAACCCCTACTGAGCGCATCCTCGGCCCAGCCTTCACCCTGATGGGTGAGGACTGGGCCGGGGACCCCCCCCAGACCTGGTGTGGTGGGGGCCCCACACTGAGGGGGCTGCAAAGGCACCCGCTACACCAGGAGCTTCCGGTTTTCTTTTTCTTTAAAAAAAGAATTTAAACAAATGTTTTAATTTTTAAAATCATTGGGGTCACAAACGAGTCCCCAGGGGATGCAAACTGCGGCCCTCGGGTTGCAGTTGAGACCCCTGGTCACCCCGAAAGGACATCCCTGGTCATGTAGTGTCACCCTAGTGTGTCATGTGCACGCATTACAAATGGTGGCCAAGTCCACGGCTTAAAGCGTGCATTAACCAAGTTACCACTTTCTTTACAGTGACCACACATGTCTATAGGACGGCACAGCTATCGTGCATGGTTTGCAATGGACAGAGGAGAAGAGCTAGTTGATTTGGTGTGGTGGCTTTGAATTCTGACTATGCAGAAAAGCTAAGAGCAAAGATTGCCTTGGAGACAACATAGCCTGACGCGGTATGATCCGGCAGGGAGATGGGCAGACTATGTGGGAAATGGTAACAGCGTACCGATATCAGGTGCCTAGACCTTCTCAGGTGTGATGATGCCATTGGCTGAGGCATGAGGTATGTCTTAGTGGTAGCAGTGGTAGATGTGTACTAAAGAAAAAGTAGTGGAACTGTGACCCGGGCGGGGAGCAATGTGCAGCACATTTTTCAAGGGTTGCAGCCATGCTGCTTGACAGCCAATTGAGTTTAAACAGATTTCAGTTTAGCTGTAACTGCTATTTGGTGTTAGAGAGGGGAAATGTGCTTTAAATTCACAAACAGTTCCAAAATGGTGAAGATGGTTGAGAAAAAGTAGTGGAACTGTTAACAGTAAAAAACAAAAGTAGTGACCACTGAGAGGTAGTAGGAGTGGAACGCCCCAGTTGGCCGAGAAGGACTTCCAATCATAAGAAGGCTGACCCCACGTGCATGCAGCATACACAATACTGGCTGAAGTAGATATTGAAAAGCAAAATAATTAAAATGCATGTTCTTGTACCCTGTGGCGGCACGACCAAAAGCAATGGGCCGAGAGTCCCAGACAGATAAGAAAGAAGCAGGCAGTCCAAGGGTATTATCCACTGGGAAAGTCAGTTGCCATGGCAACCCAGCTTCAAGCTCTTCACAAACATTGAAAACAATAGCGTGTTTGTTGCTTTTATGTATTTTTTTTTTTACCATCCATAACAGAAATGCCAGTCTTGTAGCCAGGCGTTTTCTGTTTGGTAATAAACTCTGGGTACAGCCTGATGAAAAGCATCCATTAATCCAATAATTGATATTCAACATAAGTGCCCAACACACATCCCGGACCCCAGGACACAGGGGCATTTAATAGTAAAATTCTGTGGTAGAACATTAGCACACATTTCTATGGGCCTCATTCTGAACATGGCCGTAGTTCTGCGATTTTTAACACCCAACTCATTTACCATTACTCGGTCTGGTGGATCTACGTCTGGGTTATGAGTGGCATGAAGGCAGTGTCGGTACGCATCGGACTCTATGGGGAATTTTCCAGTTTCACGAAAATGCACCCATTCTGGGGTGTCAAGTGGAGGATTGATAACTGGCTATATTTTGGAGGTGAACCCTCCGCTTTACCTTCAATCTCAGATCTCCGCATTGGTAACAGAATTACCACCAAAAATGTACTGCACAGCTGAACTTGCGATGAGGCCCGGTGTTTTCCGGTGAACAATATTTCATGGGCAACAGTCGTCTCTTGAGGGTTCCTGCCCTTTTTGTAATGAGTAGGGGGGCAGTAAATCTGCTCTGTGTGCAAGTTGCCCACCACCATGGGATATGAAAATGCGGAATGTTGCCATGAACTACGACTGGAGGAGATTCTTGCAGTAGGCAAGAAGTCTGTCTTCATTTATACTCATTTGAAGTTTAACAGTAGGTAACATATTCTTCTTGTTTTTGGGGAGCAAACTTAGTTGTCCTGCTATATTCCCAAGCTGCACATTGATTTGCTGAGTTAGTGGGACCGTCACCTTCAAAGTGAGGTGAAGAGAGGGTCCCAAGAATGCCCATCCTCACCCCCAAATTCATGACAGGACGAAGAGCCAGAAATGCTTGCAGCCAAACATCTTATTTCGGACGAATCCTCTCAGCCAAGCATACAGACCAAATCCAGTAATTGGGCCTCATTACAAGGTGGGCGGTCCCTGGTCCCTTAGCGGGAGCCACTAAGGGACCAGGGAGCTAATATTGGCCCACTATTAGCCCCCTATGGGGGCTCGAATGGGAATGGGGAATGGTTCTCAGAATGGGGACTTACCGGTCCTCCAAGGTTGGATTGACCCGGTAAGTCCCTATTTCGAGAACCCGGACCCGGAATGCGGTAAGGGGGTAGCCATGGTGCTAATAGCACCATGGCTACCTCCTACCTCGTAATGAGGCCCATTCTCTTCACAGGTATAGGGGAAGAAACAGAGATCGTGGATGGAAACAACTTGATTGACAGTCTCGATTAAGCACCAAGAAGCCACGATGCTGACGTCACTAGCGATACCACGATGTAGCAGCATTAGTCATTAAGCACACTCGCAGTCGCACCGCATTTCACAGACACGCATTCACTTACATGGAGGGCATGCTTACACAGTTCTATAGCTAGAGAACAGATACATATAAATACTGTCAATGTGTTTATTATTTTTTCACTAGCCAAATGCAGTAACACAGAAACTGAAGGCAAACAAGATCCCGAACAAGCTTGCAGATGCCTATTCAAAATAATCCTATGGAACTGCAGGAGGATATATGGAGGCTGATGGGACTAACTTATAGGTTACCTACAGGAGCATGTTGAAAGCATATTATGAAGTTCAAGGAAAATAACAGAAGGCCTCAAAGCCACAGAGCCTGAGACGAAGAGAGCTGAGTCAAGATGCTCAGAGCCCAAAGCAGACTCACAGCCAAGTTCAGAGATACACGGCACATTCCAATCTTTAGACGACAAGGGGACTAGCTGCAGAGAAACAGAATAAATCCTCATAAATGCAAGCTCAAGAGCTTGATTTTGTGGTCCCTAAGCATGTGATGCAGCCGAACGGAACAATGAGCATTCACCCGTGGTTGGAGAGCAGAGCCGGTCCCAGCAAAACCAGACGGAAAGAGCAACAAGTGTTGCAACATCAGAGCGCATTCTCATAGGCAAAGATGGTACACTAACAGTTACAATACAGACACATAATCCTTCACATCAACTTGAAGAGGCGCACAGCGAGCCGAGAACTCAACTGAGTCCCAAGCCTGGGGAGATCAGCTCAGCCAATCGCAGAATAGAAACTCAGTGGTGGATGGTAAGGGGCAAGGGCCAATAGTAAGCCTGTTATAGTGTAACAATGTAATACATAGTCTCTTGGGGACAGGACAGCCACCTGACATGCAAGGGCCAGTAGAATAACCTCTATCGGGTATCTCCATAGGTAGTAGTACTCTTAATACCCAATCCTCTGTGACAATAGGTTTTTCGGGGAAGGGCCCAGGGGATGATGCAATACTTGTACAACATTGGAGAGCACACCATGGAGAGCTGAGATGTACTGGAGAATACCCATTGTCTTGTATTCATCCCTGTTGGTTTTATTTGCAATAAACGGCAGTTCTAACTTGCTGTTGGCTGAGTTCTCTGTTTATTCTGGGGAGGATGTTGGGCCCTCGAGGTCAGGCAAACCCCCAGCCATCCTCCATTATACCTGGGAAAACTCTCCCAACAGAGCGGTCTTGAGAAGATGTCCTTGTCTTGGCTCAAACGAGAAAAAATGGTGGAATTTGCTGTGGACGAACCTCCAGTGAAGCAGGAATTGGGAGATGATTTTCAACCACTGTGCTGATCTTTCCCAGGTTTAGAGCATGATAGCGGGTGATGCACAATTGCGTACGAGATACAAGAATTACTCTAGGACATCCAACCTTCGAGCAACAATTCTCCAGCTAAGCCAGTTTTTTAAATGTTTAAAGTCAGAAAATAAAGCACAACAACTTTTTTTTAAAAAACGAGCATGTGAATCAAATACTTCCATCGATGGCACTGCGTTTAAGTTATGATGTCCAACTGTGGATCCGGTTCTTGGTCCACTGTTTCTTCGTCTTTGACTGTCCCCCAGAGTCCCTCTGTTTTCTATGCACAGGCTCTAGGAAGTCTGATGTGCTGTCCTGTGTTTCACTTAATTTTCAGGTCCGAAAACAGAAAATAGGAACAATGACATTTTTGTTGTGAAAGTCATTTATGGCCTCAATACAAGGCACAGACCTATTAAGGCTTCCAAAACAGTGGAAAGACTTTCATATTTTTATACATGGAATTTATTGACTTCATCTCCCAATAAGGGGGATTCCTCTCCAAATTTGTGTGACTTAATCTTGGTGGTGGACCCATGAAACCTTTTGGCAGTACATCCCAAGTGTCAGCGAAAGTTCTCAATTTCCTTTTCCTCTTTTGTGTGGGTCCACGAGCTCCATGGGGGGTACATTTTTGCATTCATCAATACCAGTAGCTGTCCCATATCCCCATTTTGGCAACAAATAATCATGTGTTTATTTCATTTTTTTAAATTATTATTATTATTATCATTGGGGTATTTATAGAGTGCAGACCTAGCTTCGAAAAGCAACAGAACGCTTTACAAAGGTATTGAACAATACAGATACATAACGTAATTTACTTATATGGAATGTCCACCAAACCTATCCAGCACGAAAGGACAATATACCTAATTGAAAACGGCAGACGGTTTTCACTAAATCATGAATGATTCCCTGTCCTCTTCCGCGGGCACCAAGGACATGACAGCTTTGGATCTGGAACACTGCGCCCCTTAGGTCTGATCTCTGCAGCTCTTTATCTGGGAGGAGTCACCTTGGATCTGGTATCTGGCTTCTGTCCCATAGCCTCTTCCGGTAGGGGCGCACATGTGGAGAATGTGCCCCTTCACTGATGCACCCACGCCACTGTGCCTCCTGGGCATGGCATGGTGGACTGGCCATCCTCCTGATCTGGTGAAATGGGTGACTCTTCGCAAGGATGAAACAGAGGCGCAAATAACCAACTAGTAAAGCTGTCAAGGTGAAGCAAAAGCATCTTGAAGCACCCTAAGAAGATGAGCAAAATAAGGAGCTTTTGGGAGAGAAACATCCTGCCTCTTGGGACACTGAGTCTAAGTGTCCAAAATAAACTGAAGGATAACCTCGATAAGCAACCACCACATTCTGCGGTATTGAGTCTAAGTCTCCAGATCAAATTAAAGAAAACACATGACAACTGGGAAATTCTCTGAAGTTACCAAAAGTGCATGCTGGCACGTTGAGTATACAAAAACAAAGAGGTGGTGGCTGGAAGGTTTAGAATGAAACTTAACCTCTGGCATTTCTCTGGGCAACCCTCCAGACCATGGTTCTTCGCATGCCAAGCAATTACAGAAGGGGAAAGACCATATGCAAATCAGGCTTTGTCCCACCGCAAAAGGGGCAATCCAGCCCGAACTGCTGGGTCACATCCTTTCTGCACGAGACTACAAGCATCCCCAAACATGTTTCGGACTTGTTGGGCCTAATCAGTGAGGAGTAGCTTGGGTCTCTATGCCCAGCAGGCACGGAACCCACATCGGGGCATACCCGTTTCACTCAGGGTGGCAAAACAAAAACAAGGAAGTGATGGCTGGAAGGCACATTGAGTACATGCCCCTTGCTGGAAGCGCCCCCATGACACTGTGTTGTGCTTATCAGTCGTAACATCCTGTTATAATGCAGGAAACTTGCCTTATTTGTAACAGAGGGCCTAGAGATATCTTGTTGGCCTTAACACAAAAGTAGTGTCCTTGATGAACTTTGCTCTCTGATTTGGCTACACTGCATGACTTTCCTCCAGCTTCAGCTGGGGAAATTGAAGTTTTCATCAGAATCCTGGCTTCCCCACAAGCGAAATGTGTGAATGCGCGATTAGAGCTGCCATGGTATAGAATGTGCACATTGAAAACGCCAATGCCCTCTGAGGTACTGCACAGGGCAAGCATCCCTCTGCTGCGTGCATTGTACGGCCAACTTAACTCCATGTCCGATGGGAGGAGGCGGTGCAATGACACATATAGATGGGGAATGCTTCGATTCATTAATCTGCTGACTCCTTCATCTGCCTACGCATCCTCACGCCCATTCATGCACTCAGCTATCCACCACCCATTCATCTACCCACTCCTTCACTTATCCACCCACTAAAACTGATGAAGGCATATTATGAAAAGTCCGAAAGCACAGCGTATTTTCTATACCGTACAGCCCTACAACAATGGCTCATAGAAAGCACTCAGAAGTAGGTGTCCTCCTTTCCTATCTATTATTAGTATCCAGCAAGGGTTCTGTGGCTGCCTCCCAGCCAATGAGGATGCTCAGAACAGGGTCTTTACCACAGGGTATAGACACAGTTCCAAGTCTACTCAGAGAGGGAGGCTGCAATCGCCCCTCACCAGGAATCAGTTAAGTGCATTCCCCCATGCCCCTGCATACTTATTCCTCAACCCCCTTTTCCACATCTTTAGCCCCTCCACCCCCTGCCCACTTACCTTGTGTTTCCTTCTTCCTCGCCGCTGCCAGGACCAGTAGAGTTCCCAGCGGATCTCCAACTCCTTAATGGCCGCCATGGAAAGGGAGAAGGGACTACCCATAAGTCCCTTCTTACCGATCCATGGCGGCCATCTTTTTTTGTCGTTTTTTTCTCGAGTTGAGAAACGGTTAACACACCGTTTTTCAACACGATAAAAAGACACTATTAGTACCCTGGTACAATGTTCTGGGGTACTAATAGCAATATAACCCTTGGAGGGGGGGCTTTACTGGTGAGGTAATGCCCTGAGGCTCACGTTAAAGCACACACTTCGCTCGGGCTTCTAACTGCTGCCGCGCAGCATTACCTCACCTTTAATGCCCCCCTCCTCAGGTTATATTGCTTAAATATGCCATATGTCTAATTGGATCTACGTCATTGCATTCTTTTACTGTATGTCCTTGCTGCACAGTGCGTGTTGCTTCCCAGCTTGGTTTGTATGATATAAGAATATATACATACAGGCGCAACCTCTAGTACAGCTTTTCTAGAGGAAGACTCTGAGCAGACATTCAGTTGCCTGTTCAAAAATTTCAGTAGAGAAAAATAAATTACTTTTTTTCCTCTCCCCGGGCAGAATGGAAAATGGAAAATGGAAATGGCCAAAGGAATTGGACCATACCACTTCACGAATGGCGAAGATGCATTTAATCGCATTCTGTTGATGGGAAACCAGACTGCATTTCCCTCTCTTGCTGCAGAAACGTGTAAATAATTAGAAAAATGGGCACTATTCCACGGAGAAGGCAGCCGCGCCAACATTTAGCGGCTAAACCGTAGCACGTGCAGCTGGGAGCGACCGCGGGCGAAATGTTCAATTTCCAGCAAGGCCTCAAAATGGCGTCCTGTTTCGGCAGCCGGATCCCCCAGGGCTGTGCCGGGGATTCTGTTTTTCCGGCTCAGCTGCTGCGCCCCCAGGAAAGCAGAGAGGGGGTTAATGCAAATAAATGAAATGCAGGAACGAGTGTTGGGCGCCCCACACTTGCAGGCAAGCAACAGATTGCCGTGGACTGCCGACAGTGACAGATCGCGAGGACACGGCACTTCTCCACCCGCAGATCCATCAATGCGCTGGGGCAGATGGGAGCTGTCAATGCGGGCAGCCATTTTAATATCCTCTCTTTCAACTCTTAATTGATTTTCCTCACATTGATTTTTTATTTCTTAGTTAGGTGTTTAAACCTATTCTGCGGATACGTAGCGGGGACACGGGATATTCCGTCCTTCCTGACTCGCTGAGGCGAACCGCCAATTTTTGCTTATTTTCCAAATTTTTTCTGCATCTCCCAGAACTCTCTTTGAGGCAAAATACATTATCATTGAGCAGCCTGAATACAATGCTTGTCAGTCAAGCGCCTTAGGCGTATTGGGTGAGATGTGCTGTAAATTGGTATGTCCGTGCTGCCTCCACACCCCTCAAGAGATGCTCCAAAGTTCAGAAATAAAAACATCTCTTGACATTAGCTTGTGCAGGGTCCTGCGATGGCTCCACCTGAGTGTCTAGAGGCGTACCGCGGGCACTGCTGTGTAGTATCGGTACTCTAGCTCCTTTTGGCCCACTTGTAGGGCTGTGTGTCTGCAACCTTCTTTTCTCTTTTATGACTATCTGACGAGCATGCTGCATTTGTAGTTCTGTCGCCGATGTGGGACACTTATGCTTGTCACTGAATAACTAGCATTAAGAGGCTATGTGCCTTGTGACCACCACAGTTCTATGATCAGGTGGGTGTTGCGATGCGAGATTGGCAACAGGGATGTCCACGCATTAGCCTAGGTAGTGCCGACTGGTTTCTGCGTGTCCTGTTGCCTGCACTAGAGTGTTGCAGGGCCTATTGCCGGATCCATCAGGGAGGGAAAGCAGGAGCACGCATCCTTTTTTTTTACCTGTTATTGAGCATTATTGACCGAGACCTGTTCAAGGGTATTACATCGCAATGTCTGGATTGGGTTGGCACATATTTCTTTGAGTTCCCTGAGCTATCGGGACCAATACTATGTAGGATATCTAATGCAGTATTGGATACTAGTGGTCAGCCAGAGCCTTGGAGAAGCATAACTCTTTGTGCCAAATAAGGGCCTCAGGGGGACCCCTTACTGCTATTGCCCAATTTCATTCTAGGATGGACACTCAACTGTGCACATCGAAGTACAATTTAGTAGCCCCCAGGAGGGAATGCATAGAAAGGGCAGCCTTGCAAGGAATCAGGCTGGGCTCACACAAGGCTTTGAGATGATGAAGCAGTGTTGGCTTCTACATTTGGGCAGAGACAAAAGAGGTCCTCTCTTTGCCACCTTCGTAGACCTGAAGCGACTCTGTGACCTGTGCCCATCTTTAAAGATCCAGTCAGCGAGTGCATGTATATCCTGCACAGTTAGATCTTTACTATGCACCTTTACTACTCCAGTACCACCGTGGTACAATATGGTCTTAGTGGAAAAACCAACCAAACTCTTCCAGTCTGCAGAGGTGAAAGGAAGGGCTGTATCCTGAGTCTGTTGTTCTATCCCCGTATTGACGAGGTTGCACTTTTTCTTGCGGATGGGACATCAGATGTGGCAGGTACAAACAGACTAGCAGTCCTACTGTTTTCTGAGGATCTGGTTCTGCTGCCAAGTACCAAAATGGCCCTGGAAGTATTCTTGGTCCACCTGGAACAATTTGACCCAAAAATGATCTGGAAAGAAATAAGACAATATCTAATTTCATGGCCATCATGGGTCTGGCCCCAAGAATAAAGGACAAGGTTGTTATTGGAAGTGTTCCATAGATTTAAGAGAGTGTACCTGCTTGATAGCCTCTGGTTCTAGGCCTTGCCAAGCTTGGGCAAGCAGAATGGAATGGATCAGCAGCAGACATGGAAAGGGCCCTCTGCATAAACTGGAAGTACGCGGCGAGACCTGGAGGAGGACCACGTAATAGCAGCTGGCGCTGCGGCCCTCTCAGCTGTTGCACTATGTGGTGTGAGTCAGCATGGGGCTAGCTCTGCTAGGGGGAGCCTAAAATGTGGTACCTCAGATGATCCTGGGGGTTCCATTCGATACCCCGACAGTGATGCTGAGGATCAAAACAAGGATATCCCCAACCGTGGAAAACCTGTTAAGTCCAGCTGTTCTTTGCGTCACCCACCTTCCCCAGTGATATAGTGGAATGAAGGGGGATCTCCTGAAGCATGGGAGGGCCCCCAAGTGTCATTGACAGAAGAATGTGGTCAGGCGTCAACTCCAAACGGACTCTCCTGAGGTGCGGTCAGTGTTCGAGTCACTCGCTCATAATACAACAGTGAGGAATCAGGGATGCGTAAAGGATCTTGGTTGCAAATTACTGGTGTGAAAAGCTGCTATGAGTAGACTGTTCATTCTCTACTCTGACACAAAGAGCAAGTGCAGGTTTGAGCCCTAACTAGCAACTGTGTCCCCCAGGGCACGTATGGTCCTGTTATGCCCAGTTTTGATTCAGTCACCCCGGCCTTAGCCTCCTATGTCGGGGCATGATCTGGCAAGTGGAGACAAGCATGTCAATGCCCGTGTTGCCATTGGGCATTGTTGCCTGATTTGGCTGTGGCATAGCAGACTAGTGAAGAATTGTCTCCTGCCAATCGCCCACAACTATGGTTTACTCTGAAACTCTGATTTGCCCAAAGTCCTGTTTACATCTTCAATTTCTGGATTAAGCCTGGAGTCAGAGGCCACGCTTTGCAGCTTATTCTTGCAGTTCTGCTGTGGCTTCATTGGTTAGAGGTCAATTGTGTTACCTTACCTCTCTTATTTTCTGATGTTCTATTCTAAGGAGCAAGGCTTGTTGCTTCACAGTCTGCTGTATAGGATTACTGTGTTGTTCTGCATACACGTTGTTTATGTTCTCTATGCAGACATTTTATGCTTTTATTGTTTTCATTGTTGTGGGTTTTAAAAGTAAGATGGATGAATGGACTTAAAGTCTGTACCAACTGGCGCATGTTTCCACTAGGGACCTGCAATTTACGGCAGCAGACTTAATTGCATTTTTATCTCTACACTACTACTGGGTTATCAATTTCTCTTGGACCACACCTGCATAATCAACAATGAGCACCTTGATTGGGCCTCCCAGCCAATCAGAATGCTAAGAACAAGGACGTTGTTTTATATATAATGCCCTTGATTTGTCACTGGGATGCCCACCTGTGTCCCAGGTATGCGTTATCATAAGGACGTCGGCTTTAGCTGCACAATCCAGAGGCGTGTGCCGTGGTGCAAAACCTGCAGTGATGTAGTCTCTACACTGCCCTTGATTAATGCGCCCCACACTTTTGCTAAGGTGCACTGCATTGTCTGTGTTGCGGTGATCTGCTACTAGTTTCAGAGCATGGGCGGATGCAATGTTTCTCTTCTGGGTTCCATCACATAGATTTAGTAGCATTGATGGCTGGTGGCAGCACCTGTCTACACATAATTTTGCCATTACACCAAAACCCGGCACTCTTCTAGATCGCTTCTAGACCGCAGAACTGCATTGGTGTGTTCCATTGTATCTGCTCCCATCGCGGCATACATTTTGGGATTGCGCCTGCTCTGAGTTTACTCAAATAGCCCAGGCCCAATCTGCATAGTTTGAGCGAACCATGTACCCCTCCCCCTCTTTCAGTGTGCATTACAGCTTGCAGGGATACTGACAATGTTTTGTGTGCTAGCATTGCATGCTCCAATGTATGGAATACATTATATGGAACATTTTTGAGAAATTACATTTTGCCTGGAATCTTTCCTCTATGACAGGGTTCTGAAACCTGCCACGCCCCAGATGTTTTGGACCATTGACAATGCAGATTAGGGCTCATGTGACTTGTAGTTTAAGGAGAACCAAAGGTTGAAAAACCCTACTCTAGAATGAGGCAGTTACAAGCCATGTGCCGGGAAACAGGAACCCCACGCTGGCTCTGTATTGCTGGTTGGTTCTATATGGAGGGCTTTTGGCATATCCAACGACTGGACTGAAAGCCACTATGATCTAACTCATGGCAATGAGTTGCCCACAGAGATATCCCTCTGGGGGCATCTGGTGAATGCACCTTCGGGTGATTGGACAGTAGGAACTGGAAACGCTTTTCAATTTGTTAGCCGCTGGCCCTGTTGGTTCCATATGGAAACCTATATGCTGTATTCTCTGTGGGTTTCACTGATGTATTGGGCCTATTCACAAAGATTCGCATAGAGCAAATGAGGAGATCACAGGGCTCATAGGTTTGGCACCTGCTACCTTAAACATGATTCGCCCGGAACAAGTGAGATGGTCACATGCAAATGCAATTCACAAACATTTGCTCAAGGTCATTTAAGAGACGCTCACAGGCGTCTCCAGATTGGCTCCAGTTTTAGACTTTGTTGATCCGGTAAAATGGCGCAGGTGCTAATCTAAGATGCTCACGGATGGGTCCAGATTGGCACCAAATCTGAGATGCTCACGGACGAGTCCAGTTTGGCTCCAGTTTTAGACTTTGTTGATCCGGTAAAATGGTGCAGGTAGAAATCTGAGATGCTCACGGACGGGTCCAGATTGGCTCCAGTTTTAGGCTTTGTGAATCCTGTGAAATGGTGCAGGTGGAAATCTGAGATGCTCGCGGAAGACCCCGGATTGGCTCCAGTTTTAGGCTTTGTGAATCCTGTGAAATGGAGCAGGTGGAAATCCGAGATGCTCGCGGACGACCCCAGATTGGCTCCAGTTTTAGGCTTTGTGAATCCTGTGAAATGGTGCAGGTGGAAATCTGAGATGCTCGCGGACGACCCCAGATTGGCTCCAGTTTTAGGCTTTGTGAATCCTGTGAAATGGAGCAGGTGGAAATCTGAGATGCTCGCGGACGACCCCAGATTGGCTCCAGTTTTAGGCTTTGTGAATCCTGTGAAATGGAGCAGGTGGACATCTGAGATGCTCGCGGACGACCCCAGATTGTCTCCAGTTTTAGGCTTTGTGAATCCTGTGAAATGGTGCAGGTGGACATCTGAGATGCTCGCGGACGACCCCAGATTGGCTCCAGTTTTAGGCTTTGTGAATCCGGTAAAATGGAGCAGGTGGAAATCTGAGATGCTCGCGGACGATCCCAGATTGGCTTCAGTTTTAGGCTTTGTGAATCCTGTGAAATGGTGCAGGTGGAAATCTGAGATGCTCGCGGACGACCCGAGATTGGCTCCAGTTTTAGACTTTGTGAATCCGGTAAAATGGAGCAGGTGGAAATCTGAGATGCTCGCGGACGACCCCAGATTGGCTCCAGTTTTAGGTTTTGTGAATATCTGAGATACTCGCGGACGACCCGAGATTAGCTCCAGTTTTAGACTTTGTGAATCCGGTAAAATGGAGCAGGTGGAAATCTGAGATGCTCGCGGACGACCCCAGATTGGCTCCAGTTTTAGGCTTTGCGAATCCGATAAAATGGTGCAGGTGCTAACCTGAGATGCTCACGGACGGGCCCAGAATGTGTGCAGTGCACACTTTGTTACTCAGGCCCAAAGTGTCTAGGTCAAAAGCGCCTCCACATGATACGAAATACACGAAATATACACTCTTCATATTAAAGAAAGCGCCGGCTTCAGTAGTGTGGACTGGCCTGCCCATAGCAGGACATGAGGACCCATTGTCTATGGGAGGAAGTAGGGACTTGAAAAACACCACCCAACCCTGGACTCACGAAGCGGCCTGAGATCAGCAGGTGCTGCAGCAACAGTACTGCCGTGACCTTCTCTTTCACTGCTCCACCCGCCTTACAGCAGGCCAGGCAGCAACACGCTACCCCCGCCGTCAGGAGGCAAACCACTGGCTGGAACGGAAGCCTGCCGTACCTGAGGCCTTCACGCGCCAGCGCCGTGCTCCTAGCAAGGGGGGCGGCGGCGGCGGCCAGCTGCAGCTCGGCTGATAACACGTGCATTTCCCAGAGCACAGCCGAGAGCGTGGGGAACTAATTGGCAAGAGTTTACTCCCGACGACTTCTCGAGGTTCATCCTGGCTCTTGCGGCAGGAGACAATCAATAGCGGGTCGGTGCTGCGGCTGACTCAGGGGGCAGCAGCAATTAAAGCGCAGGCCTCGCCCACTCCTGGCATCACGCATCTCCGAAGCCAAGGACTAGGCTGTAAACAAAGCATTGCTGTTTGTATGGTCAAAAAATCAGTGTATCTCCGGTTTCCCCCAACCCGGCCATGGACACCACCAACCAATGCTTACCGTGCCATTTTCTCCAGGGTCTGAAGCAGACAGGGGCTTAACCCACTTCCATTTTCAATGATATCATGGATCACACCCCCTCCTTCCAGTTCCCATTGATGCCATGTAATGTTGGTATATTTTAATAGTGCCCAACGTTGCCACAGCGTGGCTTCTCAGCACTGAAGAAGGCAGAATGGTCCACAATTTATATGCACAATGGGATCTTATCTTACAAACAGTGGCCTTGGCCTTCAATATTTCTCAAGGATGCTGGTTGTTAATTGCAGAATTAGGCCACAAAGCACCAAAAGTGGCCCGTGCATCGTTTGACACCAGTGCTAACACCCATCGTGCACGTAGCACGCATAGATTGCTGATTTATGCACGTGCGGAGCCCGCCTTAGGGGGGGGGGTTAGCCGAGCGACCGCACAGGGCGCCACACCGCCCAGGGCGCCCTTAGCCCCCACCACGCCAGCTCGGGGGAGTCTTTTAAGGGCTCCCCGAGCTGGCGTTGTGGGAGAAGAGGCGGCAGGCAGCCTTTTGCTGTTAAATGCACCCGCAACCAGGGGCGCCTTTAATGACAAAAGGCGCCATTAACCCCTCACCACGCCAGCTGGGGGGAGTGTTTCAAGGGCTCCCCTGGGCTGGCATAGTGCAGAAGGCGTGGCGGGTGCCTCATTGGCATTAAATGCACCCGCGGCGGTGGGCTCATTTAATGCCAACAGGGTGCTGACGCGTCCTATCCATATCATTACCTCCTCACCAGAGCGAGGAGGTTTAAAAATAAACATCCGGGCCCACCCCCTTCCACTAGGCGCTACTTGTTACACCTTGCTTATATAATAGCCCAAGGAACCACCCCACACTACATGTTACACTCCATTTCCCCAATGGCTACAGGAACCATGCATATCAAGTTCCAGCATGCATCCCTTCTTGTTACACTCTATTTCCCCAATGGCTACAGGAACCATGCATATCAAGTTCCAGCATGCATCCCTTCTTGTTACACTCTATTTCCCCAATGGCTTCAGGAACCATGCATACCAAGTTTCAGCATGCATCACTTCTTGTTACACTCTATTTCCCCAATGGCTTCAGGAACCATGCATACCAAGTTTCAGCATGCATCACTTCTTGTTACACTCTATTTCCCCAATGGCTACAGGAACCATGCATACCAAGTTCCAGCATGCAGCACTACTTGTTACACTCTATTTTCCCAGTGGCTAGAGGAACCATGCATATCAAGTTCCAGCATGCATCCCTTCTTGTTACACTCTATTTCCCCAATGGCTTCAGGAACCATGCATACCAAGTTTCAGCATGCATCACTTCTTGTTACACTCTATTTCCCTAATGGCTACAGGAACCATGCATACCAAGTTCCAGCATGCAGCACTACTTGTTACACTCTATTTTCCCAGTGGCTAGAGGAACCATGCATATCAAGTTCCAGCATGCATCACTACTTGTTACACTCTATTTCCCCAATGGCTACAGGAACCATGCATATCAAGTTCCAGCATGCATCACTTTGTGTTACACTCTATTTCCCCAATGGCTACAGGAACCATGCATATCAAGTTCCAGTATGCATCACTACTTGTTACACTCTATTTCCCCAATGGCTACAGGAGCCATGCATATCAAGTTCCAGCATGCATCACTTCTTGTTACACTCTATTTCCAAAATGGCTACAGGAACCATGCATATCAAGTTCCAGCATGCATCACTTCTTGTTACACTCTATTTCCAAAATTGCTACAGGAACCATGCATATCAGGTTCCAGCATGCATCACTTCTTGTTACACTCTATTTCCCCAATGGCTACAGGAACCATGCATATCAAGTTCCGGCATGCAGCACTACTTGTTCCACTCCGGTTCTGTACTGGCTACAAGGACCTTGCAGGTCAATTTCCAACATGCTGCTAAGGGCTTCAGGAACCATGCACATCAAATTCCAGGAAGCAGCACTCATTGTTACTCTCGGTTTTTGTAATGGCAGCAGGAACATTGCACATCAAGTTCCAGCATGCACCCCTACTTGTTACACTCCATTTCTATCATAGCTATAGGAACCCTGCACATCGAGTGTCAGAACTCCTTCTTACACTCTTTTTCTCTAGGAACCATGTACACCACGTTCCAGCATACAGCACTGTGTGTTACATTCAGTTTCTATAATTACTGCAGGAATCTTGCACATTGCTTTCTAGCATGCAACACCCCCTGTTACAATCTATTTCAATAAAAGCTACAGGAACCTTTCACATCCTGTTTCAGAATTGCTTTTCACGCTCAATTCTAAAAGAGCTCTTTGGGTCTGACACATCAAGTTCCAGCATGCCACTGCCAGTGGAATAGCCACCATCACCTTAGTCCCCAAAGAGTGACGGAAAACGTTGAGTCAATAACAATAACCTGCATGCAATAAAAGAGAATGTTGGGGTGTGAGACCCTATATTTACATTGCAAGTCTATTTATATATCATATCCCTGTTATAAAAGGCTAAGGATGTCTGTGCAAGCTATTTAACACGTCACTAGTATGATCACATCCACAACCCCATTGCTACGGCCAGATTGACCCTCTCCAGTCTATGCATGCATTTCACTACTGTATCCTGTCTGATTTGTATCTGTTTTGTAAACCCAACTTGCACCACCGGGGGCTTGGAGCGGAGGCAATCGAGGTCAGAGACAGGGCTAAAGGGAATTCTTAGGAGACAGTGATTTTGAAAGAGGGAACCAGCGTCTCTTGGACCAAAAGAGGCTACCAGGAGATTGTGTGCAGTGGCGTCACCAGCAATCCAATTTAGGAGGGGCACAGAGTGGGCCACAGACAAAAGTATGGGGGCCACAGAAAAAAAGTAGAGGTTTGCGCCTGTAAATGGGCCATGTGTGATGTCAGAAGCACGCCTGCAGAGCATCTTTTGTGCACACCAACTACCACACCCCACTGCATATCCCCTCCCATTCGAATGTAGGCACTAAACCATTAAATCACTAATGACCCATCATTAGCGGTTTCGTGTCCTACATTCTGATTGGAGGGGCTGCTCTTGGCTGCAGGGGGAACTTAACAGCTCTTCATTGTTGTGCGGCAGCATTGATTGTGGCCCTGTTTGTGCTGTGCAGAGAAAGTAGCCCAGCTGAGGTGGGGGGCACAAGTGGGGGCCCAGTATTTCAGAGGAGGGGCTCCTGCCCCCCCCCACAGCTCCCCTAGCAACGCCACTGATTGTGTGGCCCCAGCCTCCTTACCTTGATGGGAGTTCATAGAATGTGGGGAATTTAGGGGGCTGCACAGTGTGGTACCTCTGGTCACTGAACGGATATGGCATCCGGCTGGCATCCTGCTGCCATGGTCTTGGGTTCTGTTCTCAGGCACAGAAGGGTGAGGGTTTGGCAGTGAGAGGGGTGGTAAACAAACGCAACCAAGGGAATCCCAGAGCAGTGCCTGCCTCAATGGAAGGTTTGAATTGACCATGGCATGTCCTGAGTGATTGGGAAAACACCATGCAGAGTCTGGGCATGGGCATTCTGTCTCCCTCCCCCGCCCCGCCACTCGCTGAAAGTGACACACTGCGATGAGTACACCTGTTCTTCCACCGATTACTCTATCTGTAAGGCCATAGAGGCCAGATAAAGGGGGATAGAGGGTTTTGGGTGCAGAAGATTTAATCGAAGTAGAATTCATCACATTTTTTACAACAGGGGGGTGGGTTTTGTCAAATAACGAATGTAGGGGTGTTAAGGGGAAGCTGCGGTGGGTCTCCCCCGCATATATTTGCTGTTAAATTGTCCTGTAAAAAAAACATTTGATTGAAACTTTTCGATCACATCACATAGATCCAATAAATGTACCTAACACCTCCCTGGTTTTTGTTATATGGGCATTGGCAGTGATGTTTTACATTTTCCTCTGGACATGAGCATCTTAAAGGGGGAGGGCAAACCCCTAGTAAGCGAAAAGGATCACACTGAGTTCCCTCCAGTTTGAGGAGTGACGCACTCCCAGTCTTGACTATTTGTCTGGTAATTATAGCTAGCCCATCTGTGGAGAGGAACAGGAAAGGGCCAGAAAACAGGCCTTCTCTGCGTACACCCCAAGACTATGGAACCTCCTCCCTGTCAGCATCAGACCCGCCCCCACGCCTCTAAAAATCAGAAGAGAACTCGAGACCCACCTCTTTAAGGAATCTCTCCCCCTCAAAACCTAGGTCATCACGTCGCCCCTCGTGCCACCTGAGTTGCTAGACACAGCCCGCCCCTCACCCGGCACAGCTGTACCCCTCCTCTCTGCCCCCTGTATCCTACCACCTGCTGTATATCTGTTCTGTTATTACCTCTGTAAAGCTCTCATTTATTCACTATTATTGCTGTATACCTCTTTAAAGCGCTCAGTTGCTTCTCGAAGCTAGGTCCGCACTCAATAAATGAGTACCAACCTTTGTTTGGTGATGATTGTATGTATAAAAAAAACGTCTATGCATAGCACTTAGGTGAACGCACTATATAAATAACTACTCGTTATCATGGTCATTTTTATTAACGTTCTCCAATTTGAAGGACCCTCAGCCCCACTCCAGATCCTCCGGGGCTCTGTGTGATATTCTAGGTGAGAGGAAAGACCAGCAGATTTGGGGACCCTCAGTCTCTCTTTGGGAGGAGAACAACATAGGGAACCTGTTGTCATTAGGTTGCACGTCTTGGGAGGATTGCTCAGGGGCAACAACTCCCATGGAGCAACACAGGTTCGATCCCCAGGTCCACGCTTAGAAACCTCTGGGTATTAAGCACGTTATAAATAAGCAATTACAATTACTGAATGTGTCTGTCTGGTTTATGACTTAGAGCTTATAGAATGCTATAGGAGAGACATGCCTGAATTTTGGGATTTGACCAGGAAATAGCTCAGCATCCTCTAGTCCTTTCTGTTACTAGCGGCAGCCATGATAAACCACTGCGCGGCCAGACCTCAACTTGGCACATCAAGCACCACGAATCAAATATTTCCTCAAAAAGCTTTTGGCCAAACTGCTCAACAGCAGCTGAGTGCCAAGCACATAACTCCTTTTCCATCGAAGGCTGCAAGATGATTAGCATTTTCAACTGCAGTTGGAAGCAGAAAACAAATGAACAATGGAACCGGTGCCCAAGCTTCTAACTTTTCATCCTAAACAAGTCACTTCTCGTGCCAGTTTGGCAGCGGATTCTGCTGAGGCTACACGCGCAGCTTAACAGAGCGGGGCTGTCTTGCGAAAACAGTGTGGTTCTCATGTTTAAAAAGCGGAGCGCTTCGCATCAGCCCCTCTTCCATCTGCACGACTTGTGAGACAGCCGGTACCGCTCCCAAAACATAATAATGAGAAACAACCACTGCTGCAGTGGGAACGCCTGTACCGCTACTGCTACAGCACAACTGCAGAAAGGAATTCCTGTTGCAGTGTGACAGGCTGTATCGCTACAACACGACTGTAGAAAGCAATACATCCTGACAGATGAAAGCCAATCCTTCCACATTGTGACATGCGGGATCACAGCCCTCACACATGCATATCAAAGATTATAGTGGTCACCACTATACTCCTTGTGCACTTGAGTTCTTTCATGACCTCAGTTTTAATAAACATTCACAATAGGTCTCTCCTAGACCTTGGGTTTGTCAACTTTCACAGTAGGTCTCTCTCAGAACTTGGGTTTCAGCATTCAGAGTAGGTCTCCAGCAGACCTTGGGTTTCACCATTTACAGTAGGTCTCCCCCAGACCGCGGGTTCCACGATTCACAGTAGGTCTCTCCCAGACCTCGGGTTTCAGCATTCAGAGTAGGTCTCTCCAAACCTTGGCTATCACCATTCAGAGTAGGTCTCCCCCAGACCTCGGGTTTCTACATTCAGAGTAGGTCTCCCCCAGACCTTGGGTTTCCCAGACCAGGGGTTTCCTCATTCACAGTAGGGCTCCCCAAACCTTGGGTTTCAGCTTTCACAGTAGGTCTCCCCCAGGCCTTGGGTTTCCGCATTGAAAGTAGGTCTCCCCAAACCTTGGGTTTCAGCTTTCACTGTAGGTCTCTCCCAGACCTTGGGTTTCACCATTCACAGTAGGTCTCCTGAAACTTTTGGGTTTTGGCTTTCACAGTAGTTCTCCTCAAACCTTGGGTTTTAGCTTTCACACTAGGTCTCTCCCTGACCTTGGGTTTCACCATTCTCAGTAGGCCTCCCCAAACCTTGTACAATATTTGACGAGTGGAGGCGAGCCTGCTGCATTTCACTCCCTCAGCTCTCTGAAAGGCTCCTCGGGTGGTGACCAGATCAACCCAGTTCCTAGCAGCTCACCGCCCTCACATAACACGATGGGGAGCTCTTGCAACTCACAAACACTGTTTGTAGTCAAGGGGCTATCGCACAGAATTCTATTTGGCGCTATTATAAATTCTGGTGCGACCAGTGACCCCCCAAAAGTTATCTTCTTTATTAGAAGAGATGGGGGCGTTTCAATGGATCCCAGTTCCACCACCATTCGTTGAACTATCCTTTCTGCTAGAAAATCCTGCAAAATAGGCCATGTATTCCATGGGGCATTGCAAGATAAGGAGATTGTCTGTCGATACAGAAACAAAGGATACTGCTAGGAAAGTTGAATATGGAATTCGTTAGAACGTTAGCCAAGCCACTGGAAGACTTGTCCGTAGGGTTGGAACGGGGTATATATTTGGCTAGGGCACCAATCCTTGCAAATGGCATGTTATTACTTTTCTGACAGACGATTAGAGAAGTACACAAGTGGGAGTTTTTTGGTGGAACGTGTTACGATTTTTGCATTTTAAAGACTATTTGTTCAGTAAGACTGGTCAGAAATACTTTCTGCATAGTGGAGTCACTTGTCAAACTGTCCCAATTTGGCCAATAAACGGGCCCACTTGGAGATAAAAAAAACTGTCCGAGACTAGCATGGTGGTCGTGCACTTGGGACATTGCCCTGTTGCAGTATAGTCCAGTATGAGCCTTTATGTCTGGGGGTTCGTAAGAGCTGAATGAAGAGTGGGAGGAGTGTGGGGGAGGCGGACCTGTTGTTTTGTCTTGTTAGACATTGTCATGCCTTTCTAGGTCTTCTAATGCTTTCCTATGCCTTCTATGCCCTTTTCATGACTACCCATCCCATGCCTGGCCATATGTGGCTTCTTCATTGTCTGCATCCTTCATGAACCAGCCGGCCACCCTACATTCCATCTCACACACTGCAGCTGACACCAGCTAGTAGTCCCTGCCCGGCATGCTAGAACACGATCCAAGCCCAACACTTCTCCCTGGTACCTGTCACATATAGCCATCCAGCAACCCTCCCATGTAGGGCAGGCCTAGTTGGTAGCCCATTGAGCAGGATAAAGACAACTGGGACTCTCTCCGGGCATGCCCTCAGTGCCCTTCCCACACACAGAGCGTGTTCATTCTAATCTGCACACACCAACACAACAGGAAAGCCTTCTTGCGCTGTTCCCTCTGTCCCAACTGGATCTATGTGGTCACTTAAAAAAACAACTGAATACTAAAATGTTGACTTTTTTCCCTTTCAACGCCAGTATATGCATGGGAGACCCCTGGAATCCCCTCGTGCACCCCACACCCTATCCACCCTCCCACATATACTTGCAGTGAAACGCAGAGCAAAAGGTTTGGCATTTTCGCCTTCCAAATTTTGTAGGCGCAATGATCATATGATAGGAAACTTCTGCTCTCATTCTACTGTACAGATATGGAGATTCACACACTTGCTTTCATGTGGATGCATGCCCACATCTTAATAATAAAAGGCCAGATATATGTTTGTTTGATGCTGTCATGCGCAGTAGAGGCTGTCCGAAAGCACAGAATGCTCCGCTAGAGGGAGCTGTTGATTTGGGATATAGCGTGGTCTAATTTGCATAACTGCATCACCGCTAGAGGGAGCTGTAGGCCTAAGATATACAGTGGTCCTACTGTGTGAATGAAAACCTGCACTTTGGCCCGTGTACACGGGCCTGTAGACTAGTTTATATATAAACACATTGGGCCTCATCATGAGTTGGGCGGTAACGCCGGCGCTAATAGCCCTAACGCCAAACCCCCTCGGCGCTATTAGCGCCGGATCACGGGTTTGGCAGAAGGGTTATTGAGCATTCCCCATTGGGCCCATTCAGGAATTCCTCATTCCCCATTGGGCCCAATGGGGAAAATGTGCGCTATTACCGATGGCGGATTTCCCGCAGGTGGTAATCGCGCCGAAAATCGGCAAATTTGCCGCGGATTTCCCCCAAGCTCAGAGCTGGGAGAATTTCTTATTTGGTGCAACGGGCTACAAATGTTGAAATGACACACTTTTTCTCTGCGGGAAAGTGAATGGGACTAGTAAGAAAACAGCATTTGTTTGTTTTCTTAAAAACTTTTCCAATGTTTAATGAATTGTTCCTGTAATTTCCAGTGTGTAGGGATGTAGGGCAGACTTATATCTCTGGAAATGTCAACCAAATCTGTCCATTGAATCAAATGTTAGTAGCATTAGAATACTTGGGAAACGTCAATGATCACAGGTTTCATCTTAACTACAGGGCAGCAACACATATACTTAACTATCTATATATTTATCTTTTTAATATCATTTTGTCACCGAACAGTTGCGGTAAAACCCATCACACATAGTAAATGCAAACATTCTATGCCTAATAACTTTTGACAGCAGGGTGGATCAGCATGACATTTTCCAATACAAATTGTTTGGCCCAGGTCCCGCCAAACTTGGTAGTCTAGTGCAAACCTGTATTACAGTTCAAAAGATGCAAAAGGTTAAACAAACAAGTGTTTTTTCACTTTTTTCATAGTTTTCCGATAGGGAAAATGCCCAATTTTTCTCAAGTGCACAGCCCAAACCGCAACATGGATTTTCACCAAATAAGAAATAGATTGGGCACAAAGAGGTTAAAGTTAATTCTTTGTTGGTTTGTCAGAAATCCATCTGGCAGTTTTCTTTTTTATTTGACGGAAACTGGGGTGCCCTCTGTACCCAAAATGTTAATATATATCCCACAAGCCACAGCTGGAGCCAAGGCTTTACATTTCTGAAAAGCAATGTCCTTCTTGAGAAGCTCTATTTGCAAGAGTAAAAAGTGAGATTCTTTTTTTAAAATATCTATACAATTATTTAAGGGGTGGGAGTGGTTTTGTTTTGAGGCTGGGGGTGCTGTGGGCAGTGTCAGAGAGGAGGTTTTGTGAAGGTTTGGAGTCTGAGGAGAGTGCTTGCTAGTTGACGGAAGACATTTATTTTCCTTGAATTTAGGAGGCAATTGCTGTTTTTGCATCAGAAAACAAAATCCATTGATTGCTTATTAAATTAACCTGAAATGTGTACGAGGGTGGAAGTAGGAGGATCTTATGATTTGGAGGAGTGGGATTATTTTAGAAAGCTTTAATTTGTGGATCGAACATTGAGAACAACTGTGCAACAGAAGTGTGAGTGGTGGCGATGCATGTTTTCTTTCACCTTTGTTTTGATTGAACAAGTATTCCAAATAATTTAACAATGAAGATTTCAATTTTTTCAAAGATCTCGATTCTCTTTGCAATTTAAGACCATGACCTTATCGAGGAGTACATCAGCGGTGAAAATCTCAATCTTCATATATATATATATATATATCTTACTGAAACCCACAGTCGCACATCAATTACCTTCCTGGATGTGAATATAAGAATCCCAAATGAGATTATAACCTGTCAATTAAATAGGAAAAATATTGGTGCAAACACACCGTTACAGGCTACCAGTGTACACCCAAATAATCTGATCTGGATTGTCCCATACAGTGAATTTGTGAGACTAAGAAGGACCAATACCATTTTAGAATCCTATGAATTGTAAAGCAGCAGGTTTTCACAGACAGATGTATCCCAAAAGGGTAATTGACAGGGCATATTTAAAAGCAAGACTATTGGAGAGACAGAGCCTTCTGGTCGGTTGTCGAAAGAAAGAAAAAACAGAGGCAGAAAGAAATAGCACACGTCTCATCCTCACCTTTGATAGCCAGGCAACGACAATCAGACACATTTTACAGAAACATTGGAATATTTTGTTGGCAGATCCTGACTTAGCCAATACCCTGAAAAGCAACCCAGAGCTTAGTTTTAGGAGAAACAGATCTTTTGAAGATATTTTGGCCCAATGTTTTATGTCCAAGGATGAAGACAAGAATCAAAGGAATTGGCTGACTGTGAAAAAGAAAGTTTTTTTTACAAATTCACACGTTGTAACAATTGTAAATATGCAACAATTGTGGGGCATTTACACACCCTGTGACAGGACACACAGTTGGGATATTAGAAAAGATCACCTTTGAAACAGATTATGTGGTATATGTCCTCACTTGTGCGTCCCAGAAATGGTATAATGGCAGCACAAAGTGCAAATTGAAAATGTGTATTCAGCAACATGTCTGAGCCATTCAACACAATGATGCAAATTACCCTATGGCCCAAAATAAAGCTGAATGTCACAATAATAACATAGACAGTTTTAGATTCTTTGATATACACAAAATAGAAACAGGCCCGAGGGAAGGTGAAAAAGAGAAGCTGTTAAGACAAAAAGATGCCTGTTGCTTCCTTGATTTTGAGAGCAAACAACCTAATGGGCATAACATTGATGAAGAACTGCACACATTTGTGGGATGCTAAAACATCAATGTGAAAAAAGACAGTGTAACCTAGACAAAAAGTGACAAGTATGAACTATTTGGGTTACCTATGGAATGCCAGAGAGGTTTTTTTCCCCTGCATTGCTTAAAGTTTCCAGTCCGTCTTTCCAATTATAGAGCATATAACTATTGATTATGTTGGATTCTTAACAATTGTTTTTTCTCAAGTTTCAACTGAGATTTTGATTAAGCAATATGCCCCAAGCGGCAGGGGCATTACCGACTCAGGTAATGCATTGGGTCCATAGTTATAGGCCTGAGCGAAGCAATGGCCTCAACGAATGCCCCGGGGCATTACCTCAGTCGGTAATGCCCCCACCGTGAGGGGCATATAACTATTAGTACTCTGGCCTGCAATATCTACGTGACTGGTGCACTAAAAGCATTTTATTTCATGCCGAAACGCTGTATCATTACAGGACAGAAAAAAAAGACCAAGAAAATGGCCACCGGGAAAGGGAAAACGGAGTCCGTTTTCCCCTTCCATGGCAGCCATCGGGAGCCGACACGCTGGGAACAGAACTGTTCCCAGCGTGTCCGTTCCCGAAAGAAGACAGAAGAAGGTAAATGGGGTTGGGAGGGAGGGAGAGGGGGAAAAAAATGTACCTGGGTCCTTGGCGGGGGACGATGGACGCCTCTAGCCGTGTGGTGGTGCAGAGCGGGGATGGCCCCGCTCTGAGTCTCCACACTGCTGGAGGCTGCCATAGTCCCCCACCGGGGACAAAGGAGCAAGAAGGTAAGTGGGGTGGGGAGGGCAGGGAGGAGGGAAGAAAGGGGAAGGCAAAAAGAAAAGCATTACCTGAGTCCCCGGTGGGGAGCGAAGGCAGCCTCTCACCCGTGGGGAGGCTCAGAGCAGGGATGGCCCCGTTTCAAGCCTCCTCATTGGCTGAGGGGCTGCCACGCCCCCCGCCGTGGACAATGGCAGTGGAATCCCGACCAAGGGAATCCCGGCCAGGTAATGCCTTGGCGTGGGCCAATCAGAATGGTTCTTTCATTCTGATTGCGCCCTCTCCGGGTACTAATTGTTTTTATTGGTTGTTGTTTCTATTGCAATTTGGACAATGAAGAAATTGAACAAATCTCTGAATATAGAGAAACAAAATAAGGTTTGGGGTTGGAGGGTAGGCATATGTAGAGTATTATTGTAATACCTATGTATTAGGACTTGAGGTTATTAGAAGTTGGCGTACACAGTGCTACATACGTTTATGGGGCAGTGTGAACCTCAAAGTCAGAAATGATACCCAGTAGGAATGAGACAAGAATGAAATTATTATGGTTTCAAATGCAAACATTGCTTGGAGAACAAGTGAACATGAATGTTACGTAGATCGGATATCGCATTATGGGGCATTTTGCACATGGTTTATGGTGGTTATATTGCTGCATTACTGATTAATATGGATTGCACTATGCACTTTATATTTACTTTAATATGCTGCTATTGCACTTGGTACCTTATGTATGCATTTGAGACAATACAAATGTTATTTTGTGTGGTCAAATAATGATATAACCCAGAACTAGGTACTGATGGATATTCCTTGAGGATAAGTTAATATGGATTTCATTCTGAGTATGGGTTACATTATGCGGTGGAAAGTTGCATTGTTGGTTTATTCAGTAAGAGGGCACTATACACTTTATACATACTGTGATAATGCAGTATTGCACTTTGTACTTTATGGATGACTTGCTGCTATGTACACTATGCACTTTATGTCTGGAATCTATTGAAGATATGCTGTTAGTTGCACTATTCACTTTACGTACAAATATATTGAAGCAGCTCCTCATGAGAACAAGATAACATGTAACTTAGTTTGTCACAAGTTTGCATCATGTGCTCAGGGACACCATGTAATAAGGAGCAGCAGTATGCACCCCACTGAATACCATCATATGCTGTGAGCTTCATTTTGCACTTGATGGTTATATGAACTGATTTAGAGAGCGCCTAGTTTACACGTAGCGCATTCTGATACTATCAAGCAATGGTTGGTTGGCCAATGTGGACATTTCTAATAAGTATATGGATTTACTCTGAGGGCATGTGGACTGGTACCATGCACTTTATGTCAGAAAGTTATGCTGTTTTTGCTCTGTGTATTTCTAGAAGCCAAGTGGTTTGTTTTAATATGGACTCATGCCAAATGGGAGACATGACTAACACACACTCTGCTGTATATTCAACAATGAAGCATACTAGGCAAAGATGGCTGACATGTGGAGTGAGATATGTGTTCAATATGTTTACCCAGTCCTCTTTCTACTCGGAACCTTCTTTGTTTTCTCTCCCCCTTGTTTTAAAATGTCTTGTCGACAATGAGTCTAGTTGTTGTGAGCAAGCGGCGAGTTGGCCGGGAAACGCGTGAACGTCACAGCAATACTATTTGCTATATTTTGGGAGGACCTCACTATTTTGGTCTTATAATTTTGAATGGTTTAACGTGTTTGGACATATCATGATTTTCCCTATTTGGATTAATAAAGGAAGAACAATTTGACATGCAGTGCTGTGGATCTGGATCTGTTATTTTCTTAGAGCGCTGTGGAGAGTGCAGCTCGAACATTTGCCTGAAAGTTATATACCAGCAGACTTCAATCATATATATATACATATATATGTTTGAAGTATACAAAAAAGTAATTTGCGATTTTATAGATCAAGGGAATATGTATGGAGCATTAAAGAGAGGTAGGAATCGAGGCACTTTGGAAATTGATTGTCAGGATGGCGCACCAAAATAAAAAAGTAAATACTCTGCAAATATCAAATAATATGATGAAGCAAGTACAACATGCTAGTTGGGGGAAGATAAGTATTTTAGGTGAATTTGAATCGAGATTTGGATTTTCTTGAACTGTCAGCACTAAAGATCTCGATTCTTAAAGAGTGCACATAAAAAAGAGGCAATACTTGGTAAACCCTATGTTGCTTAAGAAAAAAAAATTGATAACAAAGGATTTGACATAAGTTACCTTACAAGAAGTTTAAAAAAAGATAGAATTGCATGTGGACAGTAGTACAGCGTAACAAAACACTTGAAATTCAGTGAAAAAACAACTTCAGTTAATGAACAATTAAGATACATAGGTTGAGTGCAACAAACCCTCGAAATTACCTGAACAACTTTTGTTGAAATGATGTTAAGGTGCTAGCTTCATGCAACAACATATGTGAGTTTAGGTACGTGTTGCAAGCTACTCCACCTTAAGTATGAGGCGCCCTTGAGCAACCCCGTAAACAGACTGATGGCCTCTCGGGTTGCTAATGAAAGCGAAATTTGATTTTTCATAAAAACGAAATTAAAAGGAATAGCAAAACACCAAATTAAAAAAACAACAATAAAGTTATGGAATTAACAAAACAATTGGGCCATGACATGGTGCATTGAATTAACAAAGATCGCGCCTTGAGTATGAACATCAGAGGTAGTGCTCGCAGGCTCGATGTTCCCTTGCTGGGCATGCTCTTGTAAGATACTCTGCAGGTCTCATTAAGAGGAATAGAGGCCTACTGTCTTCTCTAACAGTATGCTAATGAGCTGTCATAACTGCTCGAATAATTAACATCACCCTTGAGATGGCGTCTCTCAATGCAATGACACTTGAATGGTGTCTGCTGACCAATCATTGACGTACAGAGTCCTTGACAAAATGAGGACACCTCTCAGTCAGTAACCTACTATTTTTTTTTCAGACACCGCCATTAAAGAATAGCCCATCCTGGCAGCCAAAATAAAGCTGTTAAAGGGCACGAAACACCTGCTAAGGTAGCCTGTCGCTGAATGTTCTGACAATTGAATGGCACCTGCTGACAAATCATTGATGTAACATGTCCTTGTCAAAATTAGGACATTCGTATGTCAGGCATCTATTATTTTTTTCATATTTAGCTTTCAAAACCATTTTGGCAGCCAAAATAAAGCTGCTAACGTTTCAAAAAAAGGGCATACAACAATTGCCACGAGAGCCGGCTAATTGGGTCATTGTCGGCCGAGGAAGTGAGTTTTGACCTGGAAGGAAAGCTACTGGAGGGGACCTCAGTCCTGTAAGAAATGATCCTGTTAATAAACCCACTCACCCACGACGAATTCCAAAAATAATTAAAATGTTCAGCTTGATCTAAGTTCGAGCTTTGCAAACATACACTAACATTTAATGAAGATAAACAGTTCACATCACAGCCAAAAAGCTGCAGAGTTGGCGAGTAGTGTAATTCACCTTTCATTTATTTCATTTCAAAAGCAAGTCATGTGTCAAGTGTCAGTACTGATTATTTGTGGATCGCATGTAAGTGAACTCGCATGGGAGGGAGCGGATCCATCTTGCGTGCCATCGCAGAGCCATCACCATGAACTGCAGGCACCACATGAGATGGCACAAGTTGGCGCCCAACAAAATGCAACACGTGTCAGCCCTTCCATGGCAACACTTGTTGTATTGGGAGGGATGCAATTCTCTGGGCTTAGCGGATTGGAATGGCTGACATTTGCAGAGAGAGAATGTGGGTGCAAGTGAGTATGTGTAAAGTGGCCCACAAGCCATGAGATGTGGAAGTTCAGGAAATCGAGGAAGCTGAGGCGCTACAGAGTTCCGGAAGGTTATTTGAACCCATAACACGTCTGTACACCTGCAGATTTCCCCACAAATAACATGTTGGCCCTTAATTTATGCTCAGGGATCGAATTAATTAATCTTTGGTCAGATAGAGGAACCCCATAGTTTGATCATCAGACTGGTATGGTCAGGTGGAGCAAACGCATGGTCTGTTCATCAGACCGGAGAGGGTCAGGGAGAACAAATCCAAGGTCTGTTCATCAGACCGAAGAGGGTCAGGGGGAACAAATCCAAGGTCTGTTCATCAGACCGAAGAGGGTTAGGTGGAGCAAATCCAAGGTCTGTTCATCAGACCGAAGAGGGTCAGGGGGAACAAATCCAAGGTCTGTTCATCAGACCGAAGAGGGTCAGGGGGAACAAATCCAAGGTCTGTTCATCAGACCGAAGAGGGTTAGGTGGAGCAAATCCAAGGTCTGTTCATCAGACCGAAGAGGGTCAGGGGGAACAAATCCAAGGTCTGTTCATCAGACCGAAGAGGGTCAGGGGGAACAAATCCAAGGTCTGTTCATCAGACCGAAGAGGGTCAGGTGGAGCAAATACAAAGTATGTTCATTAGACCGCAGAGGGTCAGCGGGAGCAAATCCAAGGTCTGTTCATCAGACCGAAGAGGGTCAGGTGGAGCAAATACAAAGTATGTTCATTAGACCGCAGAGGGTCAGCGGGAGCAAATCCAAGGTCTGTTCATCAGACCGAAGAGGGTCAGGGGGAACAAATCCAAGGTCTGTCCATCAGACCGAAGAGGGTCAGGGGGAACAAATTCAAGGTCTGTTCATCAGACCGAAGAGGGTCAGGGGGAACAAATCCAAGGTCTGTTCATTAGAGCGAAGAGGGTCAGGGGGAACAAATCCAAGTTCTGTTCATTAGAGCGAAGAGGGTCAGGGGGAACAAATCCAAGTTCTGTTCATTAGAGCGAAGACGGTCAGGGGGAACAAATCCAAGTTCTGTTCATTAGAGCGAAGAGGGTCAGGGGGAACAAATCCAAGTTCTGTTCATTAGACCGCAGAGGGTCGGGTGGAGCAAATACAAGGTCTGTTCATTAGACCGGAGAGGGTCAGCGGGAGCAAATTAATGGTCTATTGATCAGACTCCAGTGGGTCAGGTGCATGAAATCAATGATCTTCCCAACAGATCGCAGACACCTGTCAGTTTGAGGAAACCCAAGGTCTGCTCATCAGACTCTAGAGGAACAGGTGAAAGCTTAGGATGTCCCATCACCGTAGGGTGAGCACCGCTTTTCTAGAAGTAGATTTAGGATGTACAATCCCCGAATCAGCTAAAGCACGTGTGCCATTAAATCACATACTATGCCAACGACAAGCATATTTACCAGTCGCATGCAAGCACCTGTTGCAGTGTGCAGTACTGCCACCCCCAAAGTCATTTCAGGGGAATATGAAGGAGCGCACCGTCTAAGTTCAGCAGCACCCTCACACAGTGTGGCATAGTGTTGGTGGGTCAAGAATGGGTCTGAGGATCCCTACGAGGGTAGTTGCATTGACACTTTCTGGGGCCCCACCAGTGAATGTAAAAGGCACATATGCAACTCTGTGGCTTACATTTTGCACATCCCTCAGGGAATTTCCATGTTGGGAACATACTCAATGTAGTGGAGCTTACCTAATTCGCTGGGTGACCGCACCGGTGAAAACGGGCGATCATCCGTCAGGGACTGCTCATGCGGATTATCAGTTCTTGTGTATTTTGTAATTTTTTTGCAAAGTTAGTGTGTGTGTGCTTTTGGTGCAACAATGACCGATAACAGCACTTATGCAAGATCTCTGCCATTTGGAATGAATATCACTGAAGATCGATGTCAATGGGTGTTCCAGTGCCATTTTATGTAAGCTCCTTATAAGGACTCAGAACCCAGGCGCGGTATAGCACTTAACGCGGATTAACCGTCTGCGCTGCTAATGCTGCACTACCAGCCACGCTACGCGCCATGCACTCCGATCCACGTTTTCTGAACATCAGTTTCTGAGGTTACAATTTTGTCCCTACTTTCTAATTTCAACACCATTAAACCCCGCTAGAATCGACTCTTAACCACCTTATCATTTTATAAAGGTTAGGCCTGAGGAGGGGGTGCTCCAGTTATTTTACAGTGAGGTGCATCCTTCTCGTGCGCAATCATAAGGTCACTTGCTGCAGATATGTGCTTCTGGTACCTTGGCAATGCAGAGAAACTGCAGATGTTCGCTCTATCCATGTCTGATCACTAGGATCTACTTTGTATTATTTTCAAAAACATTCAATGATATAATTTGGCATTTTCTGAGTGTTTTTTCTTTTTTTTTTACAAAATCCCATCTGGTAATGTGACAAAACTCCCAAATATGTATGTAATTATACTTCATACAAAATAATTGACTTAACCAGACATGTACTTTACTGGAATAAAGAGAGCACATGGAACTTTTTTTAATTAAACCTTAAAAGCCTCTAATTGAAATGCATAAATCACAGAGCAAACCATCCCTTTGTAAACTGTCTGGATTTTGCTGTGGGTCTATTTGGCTGCTGCATTTTTTATAAACCTGCAAGATAAGAGAGCTGTGAAAATGGAACAAGCAGCATTTAATTGGCACAATTAAAAGGTGTATGGTGTTATTTAATCGGCTGCATTTCATCTGCTTCCTCCAGCGATGAGCATTCCTTGTAAAGTGTAAATGTAGGTTTAGTGCTGGTGAGGTATTCAGTTCTTGATCAGAACAAAACATTGATCACTTGATCAATCTTGGAGACTTTAACATCTGGTTAGAAAAAGGAGACTTCAACTCCCCCACCATTTTTAACTAATCACTAGCAACAATGCATCTACAACAAGTGGTAGAAGGAGCAACACTTACAGACACACACACACAGACACACATGCACACACGCTCACACACACACAAACACACACACATGCACACACAAACACACAGACACGCACATACACATGCACACACGCATACACACACACAAACACACACACACACATACACAAACACACACACACACACAGCAGCCAACACACTAGCCGCAATCATTTGCAACAAAAACCTGATCACAAGTGCACCTCCAATGTAAATCCTCAGGAGCAACCACCTCATTATACCGTTTGTGATCCAACCGCCAACACAGTTACCTGACAGCTTGCCAAAAAACACTCCAATTCTGAAAAGAAACTGGATATCCATTAACAGCGTGGACCTAAACGCGAAACTGGAACCCACCAAACCCTCAATCACCATTCTAGACTCAGCCAGCATAGAAAGAACAGGCACAATTCAAAAATAGATTGCAGAAATACTGGATGACATTGCACCAGAAAAACCATTCGCCCCCTCGCTAAAAAAAAAAACAAACAACTACGACCAACGGGAAAAAGAACTACATACCAAAGACAGATCAGTCCATACAAAGCCGGAATACTCAAAGCAAAATAAATATTCTACAATGAATGGATCACAAACGCAAGCACCACCCAGAAAGAGATGTTCAACATAATAAATGAGTTAAGAAACCCAGCAGTGTGCAACTACACACCAACCCCATCACAAAAACGATGTAATGACATTGTAGACCACTTCAAAAACAAAATCACAAACATCCAGCAAATCATTGAAAGCAAGTCAAAGAGCACCATACACCACCTCACCTAGCCCACACCAGAACCACCTAATAGACTAAACAACCTCCTGCCGATCTCGACAGATACATTCAACAGACTGAGGAGCAAAAGCAATAGAGCCGGCTCTCCAGCAGTACCCTAACAACCAGGCATCTGCAAGACTATGCTCACCCAGAAAACCCTTGCAGAATATTACCTCAACCTCTTGTGATAGATCTAGTGAGATCATAACTGAAACCCCGGTATGGGCCTCCTCTCATGTGTCCAGGGGAAGGAAGCCGCTACCTGATCCTGACCCTGGGGGTGGTATTATGTAGAAGGATCGCATGAAAGGGGACTAATGTCAGGGGGTATTGTTGACTTCTTTAACTCATGATTCCCCTATTCCTCCTGAAGCATTTATGGCATGTTGTAAAATGGAGCAAACCTATGTAACTGCTATGCAATTGATTATGGACTTCAAAATCCATATGTCCGTGGTCCCAGGACGAGGAAGAAGGGCCCAGAGTTAGTAAGCATTAAAGGTGCTATTGACCAGAATGTGCAGTCTAGTTGTCAGAGAGCAAGACACCTGAGCGGGACATTTAAACTTAGGAATGCTTTGCCGACTCAAGAAGTGAAGACGTGCGACATTGCACAGTGCGTACACCACGAAGCGGCATCAGAAAGAGAATCCCAGCCCAAGGGGAGATGTGCTTCTAACCCGATGTCTGGCACGTCGGTGTGCGGGAGGGCATGAAGGACCAATGGAACTGGCAGAGCTCCAGAGAAGAGCTGTGCAGACTGCTGAAGTTATGTGAGAGCGTGCAATGAAGAGAGCACAGGAGGTCCTCCTCAGCAGCAGAGAGTGAATCAGAGTTGTCAAAGAAGACTTGTGAGTTGGCCTTAAATTAAAGGTGACCCCAGCTTGCTCTAAGCAGGATATTTAACAGTAAACACACATTTTGAATACCGAACAAATAAAGTAAAGAGGTGACAAGTGCAGTATTCCACTTTTATAGGATACCAACTGGGGGAAACCTGCATCCTGCATTTCCAACAGCCAAGAGCCTGTAAAGAAGCAGTCGAGTGGCCACTTGGGCATAATTCGCCAGGTTGGGGAAACCTGTAACCCACATTGCCAAGAGTCAAGAAACTATAAAAAGAGGCAGCCCGTGTTCAGTCTTCCTCACATGGGATACTGTTTGGAGAATCTTAGAACAAATATTGCAACTAAGATCAATTGTAGTTATAGGAGTTTTTATGCTGGGTGGCAAGTAAACCAGGAAACAGATCAATAATGGTTAGTCCTGGCAAGCAAGTGCATCAGGAAAGAAGATATTTTGAAGGAGTGTGATTGTAGCAAAAAGGTGTGGTGGAAAGAAGTTATTAACTCTATTATTATTTTGACAAACTTTTGCATCACCAGATGTAGTTGCTGTGTTATCCTGACAAAAGTGTTCCATTGGACGAATATGTGTGATATTCTAGTAATTAAGCAATATGCCCCGAGTGGCGGGGGCATTACCGACTCAGGTAATGCCCCGTGGCCCATAGTTATAGGCCCGATTGAAGCAAGGGACTTAATGAAGGCCCCCGGTATATTACCATTGTCGTAATGGCCCTGCTGCGAGGGGCATATAGCTATTAGTACCCTGGCCCGCAATATATGCAGCACTGAAAGCATTTTTTTTGTCCCGAAATGCTGCAGCCTTTTGGGACAGAAAAAAATAAACCTAAAAGGACCAAGAAAATGGCTGCTGGGAAAAGGGAAAATGGAGTCCATTTTCCCTTTCCATGACGGCCATCGGGTGCGGACGCACTGGGAACAGAAGTGTTCCCAGCGCGTCCGTTCGCGAAAGACGACAGAGAGGAAGGTAAGTGGGGTTGGGAGGGCGGAAGGGAGGGTGGGGACAAATAAAAAATAAAAACTTACCTGTGTCCCTGGCGGGGGACGATGGAAGCCTCCAGCCGTGTGGAGGCTCGGAGCGGGGACATCCCCGCTCCGAGCCTCCAACCGGCTGGAGGCTGCCTTCGTCCCCCTTTGGGGACAAAGCAGGTAGAAGGTAAGCAGGGGGGAGGACAAAAGAAAAACATACCTGAATCCCCGGCGGGGGACGAAGGCGTTCCAGCAGTGTGGAGGCTTGGAGAGGACATGGCCCCGTTTCAAGCCTCCTCATTGGCTGAGGGGCTGCCATGCCCCCCACTGGGGATAAAGGCATGGAATCCCGGCCGAGGGATTCCCGGCTGGGTAATGCCTCGGCGAGGGCCAATCGGAATGGTCCTTTCATTCTGATTGCGCCCTCGCCGGATACTAATTTGCTTTCCATTCTGAGGAGAACTATTGCTTTGGTGTATGAACTTTTGTTTAGTGACAAAGACCTGTGCCTTACCAAGAAGGATGTTGTGGAAGAAACCAATTGCTTTGATTTTGTAACAAGGTTTGTGAAAGAGACATTTACTTTGCCAAGTGGAATGATGCAGTGGAGGGAAATGACATATTGTGTTGCACTGAACAGAACAGCATTGAATCACAACTTTTCCAATGGTATTCCTGAATTGATCCAGGGTAAGGGAACCCAATCCTGGTCACTAGGAGTGCTTTCCGAGTTTGAACATTTACACTGTTTTGTTGAACTGTAGACAGCCAAATATTCCTTGTATACTTTTTTGTTTGTATTAGTGAAAGGGTCAGAGACTTTTTGGAGACTAGGCCAGTTTTCTTTAGTTTTAATTTTCTCAGTAGGGACATTCCTGTTAGGATAGGGAAGGATGGGCATTTATTTCACACTTTTTCATTTAATAATGGCAAATTACCAGATCAGTCACAAGTAGGCTTCAGACTGAATATGCATTACTATCTGTATGGGATGATCTAAAGGCCAACGCAGATTCTAATGTCAACTCAGCACTAATACTATTCGATCTGTCAGCAGCCTTTGACACAGTCAACCACGAAACACTCATCAAAAGACTCAAAGGTATTGTACTTGGCAACGCAGCTCTCCTCTGGCCAAAATCTTTTTTGACAGAAAGAACAAAACAACTTGAATAGCACCATTTAAGTCAGCACCCCGCAAAACAACATGCAGTGTCCCACAGGACTCATCGCTATCACCACAAATCTTTAACAGCTACATGACCCCCCCTAATTGAGTGCATCAAAAAACATGGTCTGACCTGCAACAACTATGAAGATGATACTCAAATCATCCACAAAAGCAACGCCAGCAAAGAGCAAAACCCAATACTCACCAACTGCTTCACTGAATTAAACCAATGGATGAGCACCAACAGCCTTAAACTTAACCCGGACAAAACAAAAATCCTGATTGTGCCTAACGACCAGTTGAAAAGCCACCATATCCTATGGCCCACTGAGCTGGGAAACCAATCCGAAGCATCCA